>NC_138782.1:86344407-87073447 GCF_965178545.1 Coloeus monedula | reverse complement strand
AGGAAAGGAAAGGAAAGGAAAGGAAAGGAAAGGAAAGGAAAGGAAGGAAAGGAAAGGAAAAGGAAAGGAAAGGAAAGGAAAGGAAAGGAAAGGAAAGGAAGGAAAGGAAAGGGAAAGGGAAAGGGAAAGGGAAAGGAAAGACTGAGAATGTTAGTATCAAACTGCAATAACTTCCCTTGAAATGGATAGTAAATCTTCCTATCTTTTAACTCCATATAGAAGGCATAATATTAAATAAAATTAATATTTTTACTGCTTGCCTTATTCATATATTCAATAATGCAAACCTGAGCTTTATTTGAAGCTATGTATAAATTCAATATACAGACAATTACAACAAGGTCACTTTGGAGTAATCTGTTTGATTGATTCCAAGGAGGTGGCATGCAGAGGGAAAAAGTAATCTTGTATGGAAAACACACAATATCAACTTGAAAGCAGCCTGTTTTCAAGTCAGAGTATATAAATGACAACTATTATAGTTATACCACACAGCCAAGTATTGTTGCAGCTTTGGCAGTTGTTTTCCATAATAAATTAAATTCTTTTCAGGACTGGCCTTCTTGCTGTGTTTGTCACTCCACTATCAGAGTACTTTACACACACAAAATCACCTCTTGGTTTTTGCCCTCAGATGAATTCTTGTACCAGCTCCTCCACTTTGTGCTATCAAAACAATAAGCTATCAATCAGGACAAAAACATTTTATGAAAAGAAGAAAGGACAAAGTAATATTCTCTGGAACATTTCTCCTCAGCACAATATTGCAAACAAACACTGTGAGGCAACTGACAGCACAGAAAGAGAAACTTCCATTACAGTATGTGTGTGAACAAAAGAGATCCAAGCAGAAAGCACAGGCCCCTTTGCTCTGAGCACAGTGCCATGCCAATATTTAGATGGTGCTGGTCACCAATATTTAGGCCAGTGAGAATAGGCTGATATTTAAATATTAGTATACTTGTGTTACAACCTTTGCATATTTTAAATCTGAAATGGCCACGAAACTTTAGCAGAATCCAAGGAACCAATATATTCCTCTCTTCTGCCCAGCAAGCAAAGGCCTCTGGATGCTGGCTCAAGCCCAGCAGCAGTGGAGCATCTTCTCAGACAACTACCTTATTTCAAAAACATTCCTAGGGAAAAGGAAGTCATTACAACAGCTCATAAATTGCTCCAGCAGATATTTGATCCAACTATGAAGGAAAAAATGCTTGGTGTCCTGACTTCTAATTTGGCCAACTGTCAGCTAGTAGATGTTAATGTAAATGTTACTACACTTTCTGCCTTTTCAATCCTTGTTTTAGCCCGAAAGAGAACTGAGGGGTAGGCAGTAGTTCCTCATCACCCTGATGAGGTCTGTTAGTCAGACAGTGAGAAAACAGTGGCTGAGGACTAGGGAAACTGAACAAGGATTTGCTCCCTTCATTGTTTATCACTCATGTTGTACAGCATGTTCATGTACTCTGTCTTCTCTTAGCACTGGAAGGAGAAACAAAAGTTCTTAAATTATCAGAAAATCCTTTCTTATCACTGAACAAAAAATACAGCCATGTTTCCTACAGCAGATGAGTACAATAGGATCTGAAGTACCATAGGTAGGAGATGCAACAGAAAAGACAGACTTGGTGTTTGCATTCTCAAACTGTTCTGTGTAGGTAAATTTTCTGCTGAGATCATGCACAAAAGCACATTCATTAGGCCCAAGACTGCAGGTGGCAGATCATCCTGGGCTACTTTCAGACCTGCACCTAGATCTACTTTTTATAACCACAAGTTGTCAGTTTGGATACCTCTGTGAGGAGCTCTCCCAGCTTTCCTCAGTCATTGGTTTGTGCCTCAACACCTTCCACAAATTAGAGAAAACTTTCCCTTTTTCTTTGTTGTATGCATAAAAGAGAAGATATCATATGTGTTCATACTCCATTGTCTCTTTTCTTCATTATTCAATTGTACATTAGATTCAAACTCCCAGATTGTTTAGGGCTTAGCCCTCCACCAAATTTTGCCATGATATTGATCTTCCTGTACAAGCTGTAATGTGTGGACATTCTGTGGATGAATGATGCTACCAGAAGTTTCTTCTTATGTTGTTGTTATCAACATTTTAAAATTTATGCCTTTTGGTTTCCCACGTCACTGCTCTGCTTACAGCAATTCTCCATCCATAACAATATTTTCCTGAAGAGCCTTGATTCAGCCCTTCTAGTGTGAACATTTTTAACTGCTTTAAAAAGCTTTTAGATTCTTCAGGAAAGTCATAAAGCACTAAAAATAATCTCCCTCCTCCTTTTAAAAAGCATTTGTGGTACACTAATATATTGCCTTGAACATACTAATTACATCTGATGATGGTTGAGTATTGCGTTACAGGACAGGTGCAGCAAACTCAACAGCAGCACTCTACTTGTTGTGTTCCATCATGTTAATGAAAGCAATAAATCAATGACGTGTTCCAAACCTTGACTTGTCCCAGAAAAGGGGAACACTAACAAAATTTAGCACATCCAGCTTAGAATTTCTCCTAGATGGATAGCTCTCTTTTCACTCTGGAAAGGTCTAAATTCTCCTTTCAGCATAAAAGCAATCTTCCAAGATGCTGAGTATGCAATGGATCTGAATGTACCCTTTTTTGGGAGACTGTATTAACTTAGAAACAGGTACACTATTCAGATTAATGATAGGGGAAACAGAATCCTGAGATGAATGATACAAGGAAGGGAGTGTTATGGAAGATGAATTTACAGAGATAATAGGAAACAAGGAAACTTCAATTCAGAAAGCCAGGAAAGTCTCCAGAGAAAAACGTAATATGAAAGGAGTTTAAAACATTGTCATCTCATAGTCTTGAGATGAAGGCAAAATTAAGGCTAGGTTTAAAAAGTCAAAGGCCTAAATGACAGGAATTGGAGCTATACCTCATTTGTCTAAGAGTATTGTGCAATTAAATTCATTGATGAGCTATACTTCATTTGTCTAAGAGTATTGTGCAATTAAAGTCATTGATGATACATAACCCTGTTCTCTCTAAGAGTTAGTCTGCAGGTACTGAACAGCTATTTCTCCTCTGAAGTTTTGGTATCCTTCCTTAATTGCTGTAGCATATACAGACATTCATTTACTAAAGCTAAAGGTAATCAGAAATAGCTACTAGTAATACTCAAGCATCACTAAAAACTAAAATTGCCACTCTGAGAGTGGCCAACATATGGCCCACCTAGATTTTTAGTGCAAAATCTGGTCCGTATGCTGGATGACAATGCCTTTAAGGCAGTAACCCATAAAGGGCTGCAGGCACTAGCCTAGCATAGGCTGTCATGGAAAGAAATGAGAGTAACCAAGGATCCCTTTTCAACTGAGCAAGGATCTGAACATCTCTTACAGTTAACAGAGGAGTGAAGATGTTCCTGTTCTCTCAGAGCTGTTTTCATTTCAATGGACCCTCTGCAAGGAACCTGTTTATGTAGTATTTAAGGAAATGAAGTAGATTCTTTGCTAAGAGCTAAAGAGAAGTAATGAATCACATCACAGAAACTCCTTCAGTTGGCTCTGTTGAACCTTTCTGCTAGGTGATCATGGTATCCCTAACTACTTGTTCTGACATCATGGCACCTGGCTCCTACACATCTTCAGCTCTGAAGAAGAACTTTGAAGCAGGTCAGCTCATGGCATCAAATGGCAATGTCTGAGGTAAGGTCATGCAGTCTTTGTAAGGTCTTTGATGAATGTACATGACTTATGGGTATAGCAGACATTATCAGTTGCAATACCTGAATTTCAGTTCCTGCTATCACAACACTGCAATACTTTAGAGTACTTATGATCCTTCTTTATTGTTTTTTGTTATTTAGGTGCTAACAAAGTGTGGCAGCCATACCAAGAAAAAAGACAGATTTTACTTGGAGAACTTGATGTGGCTGCATTGTAAATTTTCTTTGTAGTTCACACAAAGAAGTTCCTACAACATGTTTCCCTCAATTTTTATTTTAATAACCGCTTCTTTGTAGCATCCTTTAACACTGAGGAAATCTGTCTAAGCATTTATTGAGGAACCTTTCTGTCTGCCTTGCCTTGTGCAATGTTATTCCATAAACAACTTGTTTTGATGGATGTGTACTGAGCATGGAGAGGCCCAGCAGGAAATGGGTTGGACAACTCTTACCAAGTGAGCAAATGTCGGTGAAGTATAAAACAGACTTTTTGGTCTGGAAGACCATACAAAATTTTATGTATATTAATCACTGTGTTTGTTCAGCACCTGAATATGTGAGTTTAAAGGAATTTAGAGAAAGAAAACTCCTCTGGCTTACTATGACAATAATAGCAATTACCAGCTACTGCAATTCAGTCCTCACTATTTTGAAATGACAGTTAACTGCAGTTGTTAATTATCCATTTGTTTTTTTAAAGGGTTCCTAAAATGCAGAGGTAAAACCTGTCATGTCTGATGCTATTATGCAGCTTGGAGAAGTAAATCAGGTGTTTTATTAAACCTTAGCCAACACAAATATATCATCACCAAGAAATTCTATGAATATATTTATTAAAATTTCTATAAATTGTGTGACATTTTAAGAACATGCTGGCAAGATTTTGAAAAGGAGGGAAGCTTATTGAGATGCTCTGGAGATATAACTGTGACCTGATTCTGTTTTCTTGAAGACAAACAAGTACATACAACAGAGGAAAAGAAACCATGGCAAAAATCAAAATATTGACTTTGGTTTCTAAGTTTTACTTGTAGTTTCATTGTTAGAAAAACTTAGGCACAGCACTTGTCTCTGTCAGCCACCTCAAAAACTGCCGATCTGATGCCAGTGGTAATCTGTGTAAAGTACTGCTTTTAGCTGTCATTTTGGAGGGGTTCAGAAGACTTGGAATCAACTAGATAAACCAAAGACTCATTAAACAGAGGGCAAAAGGAAAGGGAAAAAATGAGAAGGGGGGAGGAAAGTGTGGTTATAAAAAAAAAAAGAGCAGTGGATTAGGCCAGCTGTAAAACTTGTAACTTTGAAAAGGCATCTGGCAGCCAGACCTGACAGTGATCCTGGTGTCATCTGCTCTCTCTCTTTAGTACTGTCAGGCCATGACACGTCAGAGTCAGAATGATAATGGCACAGTGGAATTAATATAGTGGGCTCTAGAGTCCCAGGCACAACTGTGAAACTCATTTGTCTTAGTTTCATACCTTACTTGTATCCAAATCAAGTTGCGATCATTCAGAATAGCCATCTGCTCATTATTTTGTCCACTAATTGACCCTCATTTTAAGTTGGGCAAAGTTGTTCATGAGTTCCTGTGTTCCAACATCTCCTACTTACAAGTGCAATCTCAGCATTGCCATTCTGACAAATGCAAAAGTCTTTGATTTATTAGATTAATTCAATTTTTCTGCCTTTGGCAACTTTTTATAAACATTCCTCTGTGAAGGGATGAAATGCATTTGTGTTACGGGAACAGCTCCTCTGAGCTGTATGCTTGTCTTGGGGTGACTTTATGATGTGTATCCCATATCACTGCCCTATGCCCAGGAATTAATTTTGTGCCTTTCTATGCCTTTAAACTGAGCCTGAGAGAGGGGGGAGGAAAACTTGAGCAAAACTTCTTCAAAGCAGTTTGCAGTTTGTTCAAGGTCATACAGAGATAGAGACTTTTTTTTCAACTGTGGCAGGGGAGGGAGGAAACACCCAGCTTGCTGCTTTCCAGTCAGCTTTTGGCCAGTTTTTCAGTTTCCTGTCCCCGGAGAGAGACTGAGAGTTGAACTTTTTTCCTTCCCTGGAATTTCGGATTTTCTCCCTTTTCTACTGGACTGCTTCAACCTCAAAGCACATCAGGAGGACTTTCCACCGAGCACAGAGGGCCTGGCCCTGGGCCAAGCCCCAGCTCTGAGGAGACCAAAGGGAGGACTCTGACACTTTCCCAGGTTTTTTCTCCACAGCGAGAGATTTTAGTATTTAGCATTACTTTCCTTTTCCCATGTGTTTGTTAAATAAATAGTTTTTATCTCTTTCATTTTCCTTCACGGAAAATTTATTTTTCCCAAACCTGGTGGGGGAGGGGTGGTTTGTAACCTGCCTTCTCTCAGAGGATATATTTCTAAATTTGGCCAAAACGGCACAATGCTAAACGCCTTCTCCACTTTGCTGTACTTGATATGTACGAGAAGTGAACTGACTGGGACACAATTCCAGGATATTTGTGTCTGGGAAGCTGAAGAGTAATTAGACATGTTCTTCTGTGGAACAGAGCCTAAGCTACACCTCCATCTTACCTTTTCCTTATGAGTACCTTCAAGAGAGCATCGTGAGATTCACTGAGATTCACTTTCCAAGACACAACCCTCCTTGGGATGGGAGGTTTCGCATCACCCTAACTGGAAAAGTGACTTCATTGGTTAGCAGGACAATTCATGAGCACTTCCACATTGATCCTGTCTCTTTCTCCCACACCCACAAACTTATCTCCAAACTGATTTGTAGGTTCTGACACATAGTAATAAAATCAACTCGGTGAAGATGACTTGTAAACTGCAGTAACCAAGACTCTTAATTTATTGTATCCCTTGTCAGTGCATTGCTGTTTTAAAACTCTTATTGTGTCATACACATGCCAGCTCGTAATATACAGATTCATATTAGATACCTTAGAAATATATGTGGCAATTTAACACATTTGTAGTAATGGCTTTCACTGCATGAAAAGCCTCCCTACCTAGGAGGTAGAAACAGAGATATTCAGAACAAAAAAAGATAACCATTTTTCAGAGATGACAACTGTAGTGCATCCAGACAAATAATCCTGGAGATCAAGCACGAGATGAGCTCTGCATCATAGCTCAGTCCAGTCTGCTTTCTGGGATGGTTCAGGCAGCTGGCCAGCTATCCCAGGCGTGACAGGGGTAGTGTTGCGGAACAGTGACAGACGGGTCCATCCAACCAAGCTACCATGCTCACAGGAGACCTTGCAGGGTCTGAGAGCTTATCTTCAGGTAGTTTCTCAGAGACAACAGCTGTACAGTAACTTTACCTTGGTCTTTCTGCTTTAGTTAACTTTCAGAATAGGTGAAGCCAATTTTGTTCCAGCCAACCTATCACAGGGGGTCCGATGCTGGTCAGCACCGGGGCGCCGTGACCTTCCCAGAGAGAGCATCCTGCAAAGAACAACTCTTCCAGAGGCGGTGGCCGCAGGCCTCCCTGGGCAGCAGGGGATTTCAGCGGGTGTAGCAACTTCTCTGCTACAAGTGATATCAGCTCATGTGATTCAGCTCTTTGTGAAATCACCCAAGGCGAACTCGGGGATAGAGAGCCAGGAGTTTGGCTATTCCACAGGGTCAGCTTTTATTGTCCAGCAGCCTCTGTGAAGGGAAGGCCAGGGACAAAATCTCCCTGCTCAGGGGCAGAAACAGGGGCTTTTTATGGGAAAGGCAGGGAGTGGGGTAGAAACCAATTAGCCAACTGGGTACAGGCTATTACCATACAGAAACAAGCCTGGGTACAGGCTATTACCATATAGAAACAAGGCATGCTGGGGGTGGTTCATTTTGTCACCATGACCCAGAGGAAGGTTGCTTATCTCTGGGGAAAGTCTTTCTGCCCTTAGGCCTCTCTCCTTCGAGGGAGTGCAGAGGGCTCTTGTGCCAAGGGCTCGCAGCCCTCCACACCAACCCCCAACCAGTCCCAGCAGGTAGCACTGCTCCCTCAATACCAAATGACTTTCCTCTCTCTAGACTACTTACCAATTTCCTTCCATACTCTTTCTAGTGTTTGTTTAAATATAAATCTCCTGGTTTTCATCATAGACTCATAGAATATGCTGAGTTGGAAGGGAACCATCAGGATCATCAAGTTCAGCTCCTGGCCCTGTGCAGGACACCCCAAGAATCACATCATGTGCCTGGAAGCATTGTCCAAGCACTGCTTGAACTCAGACAGGCTTGGTGCTCTGATCACTTCCCTGGAGACACTGTTCCAGTGCCAAGGAGAGAGATTCTATGCTTGATTATGCTCTCTCTATACTTGATCATGCTCCCAGTGCTGCCTCTAAAAAGCATGAGAATTTTGCAGATGATCATATTGAGCACTGAAACACGCCACTCGTTTACTGCTGAGCTGCTACTGTTGCTCACCCTGATCTTCTGATCTCTAGGTGCCCAAGTATGGGGCTTCACTTAATGACATGAATGTTGTAACAAATTATAAAGCACAACAACAGAATTTTTAATGTATAAAGGGTGTTTTGGCAGGAAGATTAAGTGCTGTGCATTGTTATATGAGCTTTTGGCCTTCAGGAATACTCAGTGATTTGGAGATAATAAGGAAAGAGACAAACAATGCAACAAGCAGAAAGATGGTTCAATGTTTCTTATTGAGGGTGCCTCCAAAAAAATGAAAGAGGGCATCAGTGATATGGAGGAAAGGGGAAGGAGAGTGGGATGAAAGAAGAGAGGGAGGAAAGAAGAAGGAAAGAGAGGGAGGAAAGGAAGAAGAAATGTCAATCTTTTCAGTGCTTGGTCTTGCTTCTCTTGGACTGAGAATTTTGTGATTGCCTTATGTAATGGGGGAAAAACATTTTGTACATTTACCTGCAGGTAATAATATCCCTCTCCTTAAAAACAAAATACAGCAAAAAGCAGCCCAGATATCTACCAGGTGCCAGTATTTGGGCTGTTTTCCTGTGCTTCCTCAAGCACTGCCTATCTCTTGTCTCCTGCCTGTAGCAGAGAGCAGTGGGTAGACTGCAGAGCCCTTAATTCACACTGTATAATACAATAATCACAGATCTCTCTTTCCCTTCAAGGTCCTTCATTCCCAGTTCCAGGTGTCACATGTCTCTAGAGGACGTCACCACAGTCTTACTTTGGGTTCATGCTCTTGTTTGGTGGCCTAGAAGGGCTGATGCCAGGCCTGATAAAGCAGCTAAGCATTGAAAGGTGGGTCACTAATCAGAGCACTGCAGTCAAGAAGGACTTACAAGGTGGCAATTTCACAGCAAGTCACAGCTTCTCGTTTTGCCATCATTTTCCACATGGTTCAATGCTCCATCACCTCCCCTGCATATGCCTGCTCTCAGGAGTATGGGTTACATAGCTTCATTTTGGCATCAAGACATACTTGTCACTTTACTGGCTAATCTAAATAAATGAATGTGCTCCTCTTCTTTCTATTCAGCTTTTTCTTATTATTAGGGATATTACATGGTAGGCAAAGACTTGAGCTAGTGTACCCCAGGAGTTCAGCTGCAGCAGTCTCAGCTATAAAACTTGGACCATCTTCAGAATCATCCAATGAGTTAACACTCTAACTTGTCTCGCTTCAAACACACTTTTGCTACCAAATTTTTCCAGCTGTATGTAAGGTCACTGTAATTTATTTATTTTAGTCTCTGAATACTGCAGTACACTTTTTTTTCTTTATGTCACACTACTGCTCCCTGCTGCCCAAGTCTATTTCAGATCCACGGATCCATTTTACGCCACCTAAGCATGAGACAGATCGTGTAATGACTATGGGTAACTGGCTCCTCTGAAGCAGGGGGCTGTCAATGAGATGCTTGTCTCACCATGATTAATTACTGTGAAATGCCCACAGAGATTTAAAATCATGATTAATTACCAGAAAATGCACAGAGACCTTAAAGACTAAATTCTACTCCATGCTAAGTTTACCCAAGAGTTCCTGTACATCCTGCATCTGGGGACACTTTTGCAACATGCAATCAACTGATAAAACTCCCACAGAACATATGGCAAATTGTCAGGAAAAGGCTACATAAAAATAGCTTGTAGTAAGCTCTGTGTCGATATGTGTAGATAGTCAATGGCTGAGGTGTTAAGAGTCTATTTCTTTAACTACTGTTTTGTTTTACCTAGAAGATACTAATTTGTTTGCAATGGAAAATATCCTTAAAATAAGCAATTACATTGTTGTTGGTGCTTTTTCTTTATTTGGCCTGCTCAAAGACATAGCAGTTACATAAGGTTAACGTTCTTTCTGAGTAAAAAATGCTAGATCCTATCTGTAGAATGCATTTCTATTCTATTTTATTCAGCACAGAGGCTGAGGAGATTAATAAGCTTCAGTATTTTACGTTAAGCTTATTAAAGAGCTAAATTTTAGTAGGTTTGAAATCATCTTCTGAAGTCCCACATTAAAAGAAAAGCTAAGAGCAACTTACTCCATTTCATGGGAACTTTCCCAAAGACTTTTATCATTCACACAAAATCCAGAAGCCAGACCTTACTGTATCATGTGACGGGGAGGAGGTTAGTCAGTCCACCCAGACTTGTGCCACATTTGGCTCTTGTGGGATTCATGACAGCCTCCTGCCTCCTTGCAGATGAGTGCTCATAAGCACACTCATACTTCACCAGGTAGAAGCAATCTGGTATTGCACTAGGAGAGATAGGGTGGGAAAGAAGACGTGACAGTGAGGGTGCCTGTTACCTGCACAAACAAGTAACCAGAGAGCTTCATGGACTGTGTTAACTCCTTCAGTTGGTAAAACCCCATCAAGAGCATTCTCTTTGAAAGAGAAAAATGTATTATACTAATCACGTCAATCCTTCTTCAGTTTTCCATGCAAAACTTCACCACATTTTCAATACCTTTCAGTCGAGTGCACTGAATTAAGTCCTTTCAAAAAGTTTTGTTTCTGTAACACTCAAAATTCTTAGTGAATTTTACCACTGGGCTTTCTGGGAGTGAATTCCTTTCACCATTTCCTCATTTCCTTCTGCTAACTGCAATCCATTTAACAAAGCTTTACAATGCTGCTGTCCAGCATGTTGCAGTTAAAATCACAGGGGAAAATGGATGCTCTGAGAAGTGGGATTCCTTCTCAAGATAATTTACCCAACTTTACATCAACTGATATAAAACCAAGAAGTGTAGAGACCTTTGAATACACACACACTAGGTCTAAGTTCTAGGTACAGAGTTACAGTACCCTTTAGTAGCAGGTACATTATGCACGCGGATTTCATCCTACACAGAGATTTGGTAGACACAGCAATTGTTATCTTTTAGCAGACCTGTAAGAGAAAGATCAAACAATTAGACCTGCTAAGGCTGAAAAAAATTCTCCCTTGCCTCTTCAGAGCTCTTCACTTCCTACAGTTTTACAAACCTGGCTGAAGACAAGCTGCTAAGAGAACATTGTGAGCATCAAATCTTTATTCCTCTGGGATTTTATTAAAGAAGAAAAGAATTTAAAGAAGTTAAAGAATTTTAATAACGAATAAAAGAGAGGTGGATTCAAGTGTGAAAAAAAGAACCATCAAAATTTGACCTGGGAACATCCCACCCTCTACTGTTTATAGACATTTTCACCCAGATATTTTTCTTTCAGGAACAGCTATCAAAAATGTTCCAACCTAAGCCTAAGGATGAAATAACTCACCAGAGGGGTAGCTGTAAACAACGTTGTATATCTAAGAAGTGGGTCAAAGACCAGGTATCCTCTCTCAATAAAGTAACTATAAGATGACAACATGGAGCTGAGCTAAGAGTACAGAATTAAAGAGAATATTGGAATTTTCTAAGACAAACAGAAAAATCTGAAAATAAGTACAATCTGTAATTGCAAAAAAGTGACCCATTGCTACATGAATTGCGTAGGGGTTAGATGTCCTTCTGAGAAACTGCTCGAGACTGTGCCAGCCTGGGAAACTCAGTCGTAGCCATAGTAGCTGGAAAGCTGGCCTTACTTCTCCACACCTAGCACAAGCCAGTTGTTTAAGTTGCAAATGCCCCTTTAAAATGCTCAGGCTGTCAAAAAAAAAAAACCAACACATTGACATAATGAAGTGCAACTGTGAGGAACAGCTTTTAAATGGGAGAGCACAGATGTTCTATGCACAATGGCTATGGTTTCAATTGAAAAGTGCCATTGTTTGGCTATCATTTCAAATCACGATACTCTAAAGGAGAGTTTTCAGGGCATACACACTTGAGGAGCACAGAGCTAAGGTAGAGCTAAATTGTTATATCTGCTCTGCTCTGAGTAAAGAAAATTGTTTTCATGTGCATGAAAAACAAGAAGTGGAAAATCATAGTTGGTGTAGAAGGGGAGACCAGGACTGAAAGGCAAAGAGCGTGGGCAGCAGCAGCCTTTCATCAGCTGATGGGAAAAAAAAAAGATTTTTGCCCCAAAGCTGGTACTACTGCAATGGGTAGGAAGACAGTGTCGCTTCCCTGGAGCCTACAGGATGGCTGTGCACTGGCCTTGGAACAGGAGGAAGAGGGAAAGGGATACGAACACCCAGTGCTTGCTTCAGTAGGCAGAGGTGCCCAAGTCATCCATGCCATACCACTGCACAGATCCCCTCCTCTCTCACAACACCACAAGGATTTTGAACAACATTTAGGCCACTTCCATAAAGAGAGCAAAGCCTGCCTTCCTGACAGCAAGGTCATCAGCAACCACTCATGGTGATCACTCCCACTACTTTTATTTGTCCTGCACTTCAGAGCAACTGCTGTACATGCGCTGAGTCAGGGATGCTGGATTGTATCTCCCAGGCATGGTGGTAATAGAAGCAATACCTTATACTTTATCAGTCAGTAAATAAAGTATATCAGCCACAGGTCCACAGCTCTTCTTTGGTACCTATCTTAACTTGAGCATTTCAGATCAGCTGTATATGGCAACCCTTCTCTCTGCCTTGGAGAAACAATCATAGAATCATAGAATAATAGCATCTTAAGGGGTTGGAAGGAACCTTAAAGATCATCTAGTCCCAATCTCGCCTGCCATGGGCAAGGACACCTCCCACTAGACCAGGTTTCTCAAGGCCTTTTCCAGCCTGGCCTTGAACACTGCCAGGGTTGGGGCACCCACCACTTCTTTGGGCAACCTGTTCCAGTGTCTCACCACCCTAACAGTGAAAAATTTCTTCATAATATCTAACATAGATTTCCCCTCTTTCCCTTTGTACCCATTAGTCCTTGTCTTATCACTACGGTTCCTGACAGAGTCCCTCTCTGGCTTCCCTGTAGGCCCCCTCCAGACACTGGAAGGCTGCTATGAGATCGCCACACAACCTTCTCTTCTCCAGGTGAACAGTCCCAAGTTTCCCAGCCTGTCTTCACAGGGGAGGTGCTCCACTCCTCTCATCAGCTTCAAGGCCCTCCTCTGGACTGGCTCCAACAGTTCCATGTCCTTTTTATGTTGGGGGCACCGGAACTGGACACAGTACTGTTGGTGGGTGTTGGTGCCAAGAGCAGGGGGGAAGAATCATCTCCTCCAACCTGTTGGCCATACTCCTTTTGATGCAGCCCAGGATCCTGTTTGGCCTTCTGGGCTGCAAGGGCACACTGCTGGCTCATGTTGACTTTTTCATCAACCATCACTCCCAAGTCTTTCTCCACAGGACTGGTCTCAATCACCTCTCTGCCCAATCTGTAGGTGTTTCTGGGATTGCCACAAATGTCACCATCTGGATACTGTATTTATAAAGAGGGACAAGTACCAATCAAACTCATTGGTGCTTAAAGTAGGAGACTTTGAAGGCCTCTATAAAATAATGCTTATGGGGAATTTACCTTCCCAGTCAGCACTGGCCACTAATTCTGATTATGCAGGTGTGTTACACAGCAGATAATTATGTCCAGAGTTGCAAACAGCCCAATAGGCTCTCCAAATCTCCCCAATAGGCTCCCAAAATCTGTTTCACCAGCACTTGCCTACACTAATTGTCCAACAGAAACAGGGAATTCCAATTTATGAGCAATAAATATGATTTTTCCATATACTTCACCACTATAGAAAAAAAATGGGATAGAAAAACCTGAAGAGTCATGATAAGATGATAAGACAACTACAGTGAAAAGAAACCCAGGTATATTCTGATTGCATAAAAACTGTCAGATTTATCCCCTGGCAAATCATGGGAAAAGAATTGCCAATCAAGAGCCACTTTCTTCTCAAGACAGCAGGGAAGAGGGGGATAATGTGTAGAACTGATAAGAATTTTCACCGGTCAGGAAAAATACAGAAAGCAGAAAAGCCCATTTAATTCATATTCTTCAGGATAATGCAGGTCTCCTTTATACCTTTCTTTTGCTTATCTTTTTCTGCTCTCTCATTTTTGCTTCTTTACACAGCTGCCAATTTGGAAGTGAAAGAGTCAAGATGCTCTTCAAAAAATTTGATCCCACAGAAGATATGGAAAATGATCAAAAAGCCCTGGCTAAAGAAGAAGCTCTGGCTCCCACTCCTCACATGTACACTTTCATCACTAGATGTTGTGGAAAAGGTATGCTGTTGGAGACAGAAGTATCTGCACCACTCAGGAAAACTCAAAGCCTGGCCTAAAATACAGTCACGGATTTTTGTTGTTTTTTAAAGTTAGCATATAAAGCTGTGTTTTATAACATGCATTGAGTGAAGCAGAAAATGAATCATGGGTTCTTGTGGGAAAAATAATGTTCTCATGGCCCTATAACAGAATTTCACTTTTAAAATATTTTTCTATAACTGTAACAGAAATCTCTTTCAATCTCGGCTACCATTCATATGGATACATTGCTGGGAAGGCCATTCTCCTTGCTGAACAATAGTCAGGGACTGGGTGAAAAGTAACTTTATGAGATTCATTAGCAGAGAGCAAAGAGAAACTGGGCAGAATACCAACTAATATTATTTTGGATTTGGAGTGTGCATACACCATTGCATATGTCCAGCCAAATTGTTCTTAGAAACAAGTAGATGTGACACAATAAATAACAGCATTCTGTTTTGTCCAAAACTATCTACGCCTAAATGGTCCAAGAAGCACAAACAGAAGGGTCAGAGCTGACTAACTTCTGACGTTAAAGTAAACGTGCCACCATCCTCAGTACTTCCAACATTTCAGCTTTGTTAACTGCAGTAGGGTTGCCTAAGCGGCACCGCCACACAGGATTTTGCATTTCTATTAACATTCCTCTACCAGGCAGAGATCTTGTTAAGGTTCGTTAATATTTAATTATGTTTTTAAAACCCTGTAGCCTCAGTAAATACCAGTAGTTTATAGTCAGCTGTGAGAAGTAATATGGACCTCCAATCTGCATACACCAGTCTGCTCCCGCACATTAAGCACCTAGCACTGTTCACCTTCTCTACCATTTTGGCTTGCATGCAATTTACATCATCCGAGTACTGTAAATTGGTATTTTTACATAGGACTCACAGCCGTCATATGCACACAAAATCAGGGCTAGAGGGCAATAAGGTAAGGAATAGTAAAGATTAGAATAAGAAACAGGCAAATGAGAAGGAAGACAGACAATATGATACAAAGCAGCCCTGGGGACTTAAGGGAGAAGAGATGCTGCTTCAGTCAATTCCCTTTGTATAACCCACACTCATTTATAACTTGAATGGATGAATAAGCAAGTATTTTTCCTTCCAGCTATCCTGCTAGTTGTAAGTGTGAAAATATGGTAAACATCCTCTCCAAAATGCATTCCTTGTTTCTCATCTCCTACTGTGCGCAGAAACTAGTTACATTCATTTTAAAATACTTCTTGGCTGAGTTCTTTAGCCTCCTCACATATGGGAGCAGAGAGTTAATCACTGTTTAACTTCCAAGCTGGTTTTGTCACTTGATTTAAACATAACTCTCAGAAAGCTTAGTCCCTGTAAGATCCAAATTTGTGAGACATCAAACACCATCCTTGAGTCTTAATGCCCACAGATGCCTTTGTCTTCTGAAGGGGCTTAGAATAAGGTCCTTAAAAGCAATCACCAAGAAGTCATGCCTAAATACTCTTTCAATTAGGGCTTGGTCCCACAGGCAGTTATGGGCTGTAACTGCAGAAACTAAGGGCTGGTGCTGAATACTTAGTGTTTGTTTAGTGCCTGGGCAGTGAAGCTCGATAACAGGGTGAGCAAATGCAAAGAGAGGAGGGAAAAAAGTATCTGGCAATATGGCCAAAATTGTGCAGCCTCGTGCTGAGTCCTGTAGAGGAGGGTCAGGTGGGTATGCCCAGCATGAGCTGCTTGGGATGAGAGACAGTCATGACACTGAACTCAAGTGAGGAATTTCAGATGCTGCCTGTGTGACCAGCAGATCACTCAAACATGACCACATCAGAGATGAATCCACAGTAACATGAAACCAGAAGAAAGTGAGGGGCCATTTTTTTTTCCTAATATTCAGCAATCTGTTGACCCCGTTCATGCACAAGACAGCTTTTGTGCTGTTCCAAGAGATCACAGCCTGTACTGGACTGCCGCAACAAGGCTGTTTGGCAGCCCTGCAAACAGCTCGGTGCTGCTCTCCCACCATTCCAGACCCTTTGTTGGTTCCTCACAGATTGGCCTGGGAGGGTGAAACAAATACAAATATGATCAGAATAAATAGTTCTTATCCTCTTCTGGTATTTCCATTCTCATTTTACCTTCATTTTCTATGTCTGTTTAGCCTGCAGGTTTATGTAAGAGCATTTGCTGAAACAGCAAATTCTCATGCAAGCTATAGACTAAGAACTTGTAGAAATTTTTCAATGCATAAGGAATAAATTAAAAGGAATCAGATAATTAACAAACAGAAAACAGAACCAAATTACATTAGTCATCAGCTCTCAATAGCAGTTCTGACCTTGGAATGGCTGGTGGCTGTTTCACACACATTAACTGAATCTCCCACTAGTTCCAGAAACCTCACCACAGTCACTGTGATGTCATTAGGGAGCTCTTTCACTGCCATTAGACCCCATTAGTTACCATGGATAGGCAGTGCAGGCCAGCTACCCTACAAGGAACAGTAGGGACAGTGGGACCAGCAGGGTTGCACTGGCAAGGCCCAAACCCAGAACCTCTATGAGGCCATCAGGCTCAAGCTGGGGTAGCAACAAAGCTAGCCCAAACCCTATGGTCACCACATCAGGTAACAGACATGGGGTGTAAGCTCTCAGTTTTTCAGATTTCTCACAAACTCATTGAGAGACACGGGTGAAATTCATTTGTGCTACTTAGCTCAGCTGGAGATTCGGTCAGCAGGATCTTCTTGCTATTCTCAAGTGAGTTAGACTGTGTGGGAGCTACTAATTGCCCACCCCGTAGTCACATGAGAAAAACTGCCTTTGGTCAGATTAGCCTCAATATTGAATAAAGAAAGCTTGTCTGTGATCCTTGTCTGGAAGTCAACCATCAGTTAACCTCTTTTGGTGTCCCTAATAAAGTTGATTATACCTATAGCAATTTATATTGCTGGTAAGGGAGTTCAATTTCCCTTCAAACTCCAGTACCTCCTCTAGTAGTTAATGACTAATATGTTCAACATCCTCTTTCTCAGCTGCATAATTACTCATCTTTCCACACTTCATATCTCTTCTGCTTTCAGAGACAATTTTTGTCTCTCAGAGCTGCCCTTGGTGGAACTCACCATATGCCTTCAGATGCCCTCTCTGTCAGCTGCCAACCTACCCTTCTCTGCCTCTGAAATTTTCTCCTGGGGATTTAATTTGCAAAACACAGCAAGAGGGGAAAGTGGCCACTGTGGTGCCAGCAGGAGACTTGATCTCTACAGGACTTTGGTACCTGAGGATATCCAGGTACCCTGAGGATGTCCTTCAGAGAGGGTATCCATGGACATAACATGGATCTTCAAACATCAGGTATAGAAAACAAAAATTATGTGCATTTGTCAGAGACTGAAAATAGTTCATGCCTCAAACATTGATATAAAGTTTTGCTCATTATAAAGAAGCTACAACCGAAGAAGCATCCCTGAAGAGTGGGACTTTGAACTGAAAGTCAAACTGTTGATTGGGTAAAGGGAAACACATTGTTCAGTCACCTCAGGCTGAGGGAAAGGTGGGCATCCACAAACGGCCAAAGCCACTTGCTGCAACTATCCCCAGTTGAGTTTGGGGTGGAGGGAGAGCACAGCTCACAGAAGCCAGGTTTACACAGACTCCCCCCAACCGAGGGGGGAGGAGGAGATTTTGGGTGCATGGTGTAACCTCTGGTGAGAGGCAATAAACACCCATCCTCCATTACACAAACTGGCCCAGCTGTGGAACCCCCAACCCCACAGGGCACATCCACGGGACTTTCACATGAGAGGCTTGGCCCCACAGGGCTGCACGTGGTGCAACAGACCCAGAGTCTGCTGTGAGAGACTGACCCCCCCTCCAGGGGGCCATGGCCGGACATGCCCACCCAGCCTGAGCATAGAAACCCATCGGACTCTGTGCCTTCTGAGGGGACCTTCACCACCAAGAAGGCCAGCTGGAGAGGATCAACGGGACATCACTGGGATCCACGGAGTGGTGATCTTTTCCTTATTCTGTCCCTGTCACTCTTTCTGTCCCCCCCCCATCTATTTTCTACTTCTTTCTCTCTCTCTCTCTCTCATATTTACCATCAAATAAAACCCTTACTATTGTCACTGGCATATGGTCTCGTTTGCACCTTAATTCAGACAGAGGCATTTCTAAGAACCTTAAAACGGATCATACCTGGATTTCAACTGGGATTTAATTTTTTTTTCCTTTAGGGGATTGTTCTAATCCATTCAAACATGCCATCAAGGACAGAGACCAGTAGGCATCTCCTGGTGGTCCTCTTTATCCCCCCATTGACTCCTAACACTTTAACTCTGTATGTATGTTATACATATATGTATATATACATATACATATACATATATGAAAACCATTCTCCTCCAAAAGAGCTGACATTTTCACTCCAGCTGCTCTGGTAATCTCTTTAGCCCACTGAAAATTGGATGGAAAAGGAAATGTCATCGCCTGGCAAGATGGAGAACAGCCGTCCAAAAGTACTTACTAGTCTGGTAGCTACCAGTCTAATGTCATCTAGAAGGTCCTAAGCCTGGCTTTCAGGGCAGACACCTAGAGCTTCTCATGAAAGGAAATTGGAGAAAGGACTGCCAATTTTCAGAAAGATCTCATTTTGGTGACTCCAGCTCTGGCAGGAGTTTCAGGGTGCAAAACACAGTGAGATGCAAATATTTCCCAGCCACTGCACTCAGGCTTTTTGTTGTGTAACCAAGGATACTCTCAACTCAGCATGGTCACTGTTTTCAGGTACCTTGCTTTATCATGTGTTATGGCAAGGTGCCCGGGCACCTCATGTGGTGGAGGCATCCCAGTAGATGTCAGCACATCTTAAAACCAGGAACTGCCTTGCCCTGCACAGCTCACCCTGGGGAAATTACATACCATAGAACACCATGTCCCGTATATAAACTGGGGGCGTTTATATACTGTGAGGAGCCAATTGCTGCTCAGGGACAGGCTGGGCATTATTCAGTGGGTGGTGAGCAATTGTTTCTTGGGTTTTATTCCCAAGAATAAAACTGTATTTTTATCTCTCTTTTCATTATTATTAATTAGTGTTATATTTCACATTATTTCAGTTATTAAACTTTCCTTATCTCAACCCATGGGTTTTATGTTTTTTCCAGTTCTCCTTCCCCTCCCACATGGGGGGAGAGGCAGTGAGGAGCGTCTGCGTGGTACTTAGTTGCTGGCTGTTATTAAACCATGACAGAAGTCAGCATGCCTGCTGTGCCCTGGCACACTGCCTCAAAATGCTGGTGCTCAGGAGCTGCTATCAAGCTGTGGGTCTGCCTTTGTTTGCCTGAGCAGCACGTATACACTGGAGCTGCATTAGCCTGCACCTCGCTGTATGCTGATAAAAAATCATGATGAATTATCCAGTTCATTTTGGCTCTGTGTAGAGCTATCAAGACTCTCCATATGCAAATGGATCTTGTTTATCATATGACAGATACTGTGTAATGTAGCACCTAAATTACACTGAGTTTACAATACCATCTGGTTTCATCTTTCATTATATTAGAGGATCACTATGTTATATTTGACCTGAAAATTGGTACAAGAATAAAGCAGGGTCATGGATGCAATTTGGAGTGGTAAGAAGCTCTGCTCACTCACACAAAGCAAGCAAGTTTCAGACATAATTCTCTTTTCTCATCTTCAGATCTGGAAAATAGCAAGTACCAAGTAGACCACAGCAAAAATCTAGTATTATGCACAGCTTACCTGGAAGTAGAGTCAGGTGACATTGCCATAGAAGGAGTGTCCATTCAAATCTTCTCATGTGACAGAAAAGGACTGACATATGGTAGAAGGAAAGCCAGTGAACGTTCAGAGGAGTAGCCCATAAGTATTAAGTTACTTTTGGTTTCATAGGATCTTAAGACAGAGAAAAGAAAATATTTCCATTAACTTTTAGCAAACTCCAAGTCTTCCCATTGATGCCAAACCGATTTTTGCTTTTAAATATTCTTCACATATACTTGTGCTCTGTAATGTATTATCATATAACTATAGATTCATAGCTAGCATTTTACCCCCTCTGCTAGGCAGAAAGACAAAACACATTCCTAAAGACCCCTATCCTATCTTGCTTCCTCTGGGAACCAAGGACAAACCACTCTCTCAAGACACTTTCTCATATAAACTAGCAAAAGGGGGGCTCCAGAAAAGGGTTGCACCAAGGGAGTGAATTACCTCATCACCTCTGCTTCTAAATGGGGATTCTTGTCAATTAAGCTAATTCGCTAAACTTATAAAACTGTGTTTGGCCTATATCGAGTGAGCATTTTTCCATACTTGCCCCTGGAGTACTCCAATTAAATATCAGTTTTATATTACTTCCTATATTAATACTGTCTTTAAAGTGTGTTGTTTTATTTCTAGGTCTTTAAGGCATCAGCTTGACTTCAAAGAAATGATGGGCTAATGTGGCTTTTTTATTGGTAGTGCAAAGATGCTCAAGGAAGTTGACCATTTCTCCTCATTGTCTACTTTTGACTCAATCAGCCAAAGCACTTTCTTGAGTGCAAGCTCCTCTTGCAGACCAGCTCTCTGGCTGTCTGATTAAACTACAGAATAATAATTCATCATTGTCTGTCCATTCCCACTTTACTGACTTGTCTAATTAAAATTATTTTTATGCCCAAAGATAATTGCTTTCTGCTATTATTACTCTGAAATGTTAATACAGTCTAGCTCACCAGTGTCTGTGTCTACCACTAGAGACAATAAATAAATTAGATACAGAAAAATGATGTTTAAATAATATTATGATTGAGTCATAAAACTATAGTAGCACAGAAATTCCAGCTAAGGCCACAGAGTGCTGCCAAAGACATTTGCTGTACATATGGCTGGTTGTTTCTCAGAGTCCCAGAAAAGGCCATGCTATACACCCTGGGTGCTTCATTAGCAACACATTACTGGCCTTATAGAGTCAAGTGAAACAGAAAATCATTTTACAGTGGTCATTATTTTTAATGTCAGTACTTACTGACAGTCCTTATCCTGCGGCATCTGAAATTCATGGATCAGAAGATGTTGACAAATGTTGGCTCTTCAGTGGAATCCTCTTGCCTTAATTATCTTATTAGTTTATAAATTGTTTAAAATGCTTTTTGTTGTGTTCTGTCCTTGTCTAATGGCCCTTTGATAAAGGTAGTTGAACCATATTACTGCCCTCAGAAGATAGAAGTAGCAATCAAAAATAGAATTACCACAAACGAGCTATTTCTGTAAAGAGCAATCAAGTCAATATAAACATTGGATATTTTAATTTTAAATACCCAGAATATTTTTTCTCTTCCTTATTCAGTTTTAGATACCATCGCCACCAGCCCATATTCAATATGTCACTATTTCCTACCTTCAGCATTTTTCCTCCTTCTGTGGTATCTGTTTATTCTGGTCCCTGATCAGCCCCAAGCACATGTGTAAGTTTAGACACACATGGGCACAAGCCACTTTGACTGTAATGCATTTGGGGCTGGTCAGATGCATCTCATTCAGCCTCAAAAAGCTGCACTGTGCAGATCAGCAGGCCCAGGTGAACAGTAAACTTCAAATGTATCCATGCACGTTCTGTCTTTTCCTAACCTGAAATTTTACCCTATGTTTTTAATGATAGTTGCATTAGCTGCCTGATCTCAGCAGACCTTTTCAGTGAAACCTGTAGAAAAGAAGGGCAACAAACACATTGGCCTTACCAGAGACACATGTTGAAAATTATCCATCCTTGCAGACTGAACTGGAGAACATTGTAACAACTAATATTATTATCACCTGAATCCCTATTATCACCTTGTTCCCGCCCTGATCCACATTTTTGGGACTTGTTATAAGTTTCCATAACATTAAAAAGACTACTGACTTTGCTTTATGTCTCATCCAAGCTGATCCCACAAGCAGAAATTTTATTTTATTAAGATCTCTTGAGATATCAGAATAAACATTAAAACATTTTAGGTCTGTAAGTTACTTGAGGTTATTTCCAGATATTTTTATGGTTTACTTTCAACATCCTACAGTTAAACTCATACCATATAAGCAACTTGGTTTCAAAAAATAAGGGCAATGAAAAGTAATGGCAGATTTACAGGAGATCTTCATATCTTGGTGTGAAGGTAATTTGCTGACGCAGCCTAACAAACACCTTGGAACACAAAGCCATGCTGCTGTCTTCCCTTCCCAACCCGTGGTACTGTGGGTGCAGCTGGTACCCAAATGTCCCTCATGCAATTCTCTCCATCTCATTGCCACACGTTTTCTGTCACATGTGAAGCATGATGAGCTTCAAAAATAATTGTGTCCCCTGAGAGACCTGGGTGTCCCATTCTTGTCTCCTGACTCCTTCTCCCTCATATGGCCACAGCAAGTTGTGGGCTCAGCCAACTCAAAATCGTTTGGCACATTTGCCAAAATAATTTTCAGGGGGTCCTTAGATAGCATCAAGACACCAGTGAAAATGTAGGAAGCAGCAATTGTAATCTGTCTTTTACAACACAGATATTTTGTCCTGAGTAGGGCTATATTCAGCTTGCATGAGGAGAAAGGAAGAGATCTCTAGGGGAAATTGTACCATATTTCTGTTTCATCCCAGCATTATCAGCCCCTAAATCTAAATGCTTAGGGAAAGGTTTCTGACTTGAAAAAAAGGGAAAGTCCCCTTAAGACTTTCCTGACCTTTTTCCTCTCACATGGATGTATACATGTGCCTTCCAGGGACTCCAACTTGTTTCTCACAGCTGGAATCATCTGTGTGGACATACCACTTAGCCCATCTGCTCCTTAAATTAAGTCTGTGCTGCTTCATGAATGCACTTACTATAATAATCATAGATTACAGCTAGGTATTGCTGATACCCCTATAGCTTAAAGTATATACACTAATTTGAGCTCCCCCTTAGAACTAAGAATCTGATGTGTTCATTGCTAAAAGCTTTCACAGGTAAAAAACCTGCAAAAACAAAAAAGAAACAGACAAAAGAACTGAGACAAAGCAAATGGTGCAAGAATTCAGATTGAAGTTTTCACCTCCCTTTCCAAGACCTCCAGCAGGTCCTGGGAAGGAAAAATATATAGGTCACATAGAAAGACCTATATTTTTGAAGACAAAAAATACAGTTCACATAGAAATTATTATGTCTTCCTCAGTAAATGGAGAGGAAGCCAATGCCTTATTCTCCAAAAAAAGAGTTGGAAGAGCTCTACCTTCCCAGCAGTTTGATGTTCAAGGTTTGATTTTCATAGTAGACCAGCTGCTAGCTGGGAAAGAGTTATTATGTGATTTTATCTATATAATATTTATCATGGAACAGATGCTTACAGTGTCTATTAAATCTTTACCATAATACTATGCAAGACAGGGAGTTATTCAAATGGTAATTGAGACACAAAGAAAGCAAAGCTTGCAATGCTTACACAGAAAGTTTATCAGAGTAGAACATTTGAACTACAATCCAAACCACAATTCCCTCCCTTCCTCCCTGATTTGCATGAATACCTGATTAAGACAACCTTGGAAACCACCTTGAAAAATCATGTCAGACATGAAACCTAATGTTGAAATGGGATTTTAGTTTTTAGATTTTTTAAATTCTAATCTGCAGTGTCTTTGTTTACAGCTTATGTCTCTCTATTTTATAGCGCAGGTTATCCTTATCAGTCACTGACTGTAGAAGAAGCTCTTGATAGAAGATACATGCACACACACCTGGGATAGGTGGGATTATATTTCTTATTGAATACCTTTTCTCAAATCTAGGACAAAACATTCTGCCATGAAACTAGAGTAAGATGTGAAGTTTATACAAACAAATATTGGGCAGTTTGCAGAAAAGAAAATTCCAATATTTTGCTCCAAGTCTGTGGAATTCCTTCCAGTTTTAGCCTGTAAAATAGTGCTACTTTGAGGATATAGCACCTACTTTGTGTATTACTCAAAAAAAAATTCTTTAATATTCCATTATCAAAAGCAGAACCATAAATATGCAGAAAAGTAAACTTCAGGAAGTACAAATACTGCAATGTATTTTTTGAATTCTAGAGGAGCTGACTGATGAAAGCAGGAAAAAACCAATCAATTTGACTCCTTGACTTTTCTTGCCATTATTTTTTTATTCCCTCCTCTAAATATATCCGTTTTCTCCTAAATTAGACATATTAAGGCAAAATGCTCCAAGTCAGGCTTTCCAAGTTTCCTAAGCATTCTGCTGTTGTCTTTAATCAACATTGGTCAAAATGGAGTGCAGAACTACCTTCTGTGGGGCATAGCCTCACTATGTGGAGAGTTTGGATTGCATTGAATTGGACTGATTTATAAGCTTCATTGACAAGTGAACGTGCTTTAGATTTTCTGAATATTTGTTTTCATTGTTTTTATTTGCTTTGAATTTTTATTCTTTCATTCAGAATCACAAAAATAACATGGAACATCTTCTCTAACAGTAGCAATTAATAGAAACATCTGAATGTGAATGAATTAACTGGGAAAGACTAAATTAATTTGTTCTGGTCACGGTCTGAATTTTTTCATTTGTCAAAAGCATTACCTTTATTCCCTTGGGGAGCAGGAGAACGCTGCTGGACACACCTCCTTCACACAGGATTCACACAGTTGCTATTTCACTTGCAGGAGGAGATAGCAGTCCAAAACATGCCCGCACAGAAATTGAGCTGCATGAGCTGAGTCCATTTAGAGAGCAATGTGTGCATCTGCAAACAGACACAGCAACAGGAAAGCTTACAGAAAAAAACAAAACAAAACAAACAAACAAACAAACAAAAACCAAAAACAAAACAAAAACAAAACAAAAAAACAACAAAACAGAGCACCAAATAAGAAAAGGACATAAGAAAAGAAGCTATATCTGTTGCCTCTACAGAAGCTTGAAATTGTGAATAAATAAATTATTTCACTTTTATTTCTTCCCTGTTCAGGTGAGACCCGGTGAATACTTTTTCTCAAGAAAGAGGGCTGAACAATTCCTCATTCCAGGCGGAGCTGCCCACAAACCCTGGACACTGGCTACCGGCAGGAGTCATGGGGAGCACCAGGTGCAACAGAACATAAAAAACATTTATGTCCCTAGCAGGGCAATCCAAAGCAATCCATTTCTCAACCAGTCAACAAACAAGGATACTGACTGGCCATTGTGAGCCCTCCTGCTGGAAGTGCTTGTATGGGTCTCATGAGAAGCAGAGAAACTTCCATTCAGTTCACTAACTGGTCGTAAGTCAATAGCACATCCCAGCTGCAGCTTCTCTGCCAGGCCTACCAGGTCTAGGCACAGATCCCAGGCAGATCAACAGAACTAAATTTACAGTGGAACTGTTTGGAATAACAAATTAAGAGAAAGAAATCAGGATATGCTCAAAATTGTATTCCATGAACGTAAAGGGAGGTCATGTGTTGCATATGTTATTTTTTGCAGATAAGTCCTTCTATCCCAGTTCTAAATTAATCATGTTTCATCAGAATGGTTTTGCATATCAATAAAGCTGCATTGCTTATGAATTCAGGTATTTCATAAGAATTTCATAAGAAAATGCAAATTTTTAGCATCTAGATCTCCCCATCAGAATAAGATCTTACAGTTTCATAAGGCAAGATTAAATTTATAATTGCAAGTTGCAATCACTGTGCTGAAAAGAATGTCAAGCTGAAAGCCAACCTGCCCTGTAATATTGCAGGAAGGATTTCTTAGCCTGGAGCTGAAGTGCTGGAGTGATTGATCTGTTGTTTAAATGCCAGAGAGAGCTTTTAGGACTGGAGAGAGAACAGTAATGCAGGCTGGTGTTTCTTTGAAATGGGGCTGCTCAACAGAGATAATTCAAAATGCTTATCCTTTTGCAACTTTAGTTACACTTCAGTTTAAACTTTTATTTTTCTGCTACAATACAGCCTGAGGGGAAAAAAAAAAAAAAAACCAGAAACAGTAAAAGTCCCATTTCCTCTCTTAAAGTGTTTTTAGGGAATGCTCATAACTTTTTTACTGCTTGGGGCTTGCTTATCTGCATTAATGCAAACCTGAAACTGTAAGGTCATAAATGAACAACACCAGCCAGAGCATGCTAGTCAGATGTAACAAAACATCCTGATGCAAAGGTAGATAATGTAGAAAAAGTAAAACAATGACACCACCTTTTGAGTCAGTTCTCAAAAATATTGAGCTCTCACAGCTCCCTTTCCAGAAGATACAGACAGAGCAGATTTTAGTCCTAAATAAGCTGTCTTCCATACCCAACTCTACTTTGCAAGTTTCAGTCCCAGCAGGTTTTTGGAGCATAGTCAGCTCAGACCAGGCACTTTTTTATTTCACTCTGCTTCCATTTTTATTGAGGAGCTGTTTCTTCTCCCGAAAGAGAGTCATATTGTGAAGTGGGAAAAATGACAGGTGCCTTTGGCCTCCTAAAGCCTATTAATGGTGTCCAAACAGCCCTAATCTTTGTAGCCTTGCTAATCTAAAGCAATAGGTCCCAAAAGAGGAACACTTGGGCTATAAGTTGAGACACAGGAGAATGATGGGAATGCGGCTGTAAGTGTATCCTGCACAGCATATAAATGACGAGGGAGAGAGGCAGACAGCAAGGCTCAGAGGCCAGAAGAGAACAAAGGTAAAGGAGGTTACAGCAGGGTAGCCTACAGGAGGAGCAGAGAGCAGGAACACCAACATATTAGCTCACTTTAAATGAAGCCTTTCAATGGAGCAAGACTTAAAAAGTGTAGATTGCAGCTAAGGGTGTAGGTGGGGGAAGACCACCAGCTGGATGACCCTATGGAGGAAAGACTGCAAATGTCAGTTAATGTAACACCAGAACAAATTTGCTCTCATCCTGTTTATCCATTAATCAGATTAAATCAGATTTCCATCCAATAACAAAAATATTGGAGGTTAAGGCATTTGACTGTTATTTGCAAGTGAATACAATTATTTCACTCACCACCAGTGTATTAGTGTAATCTTCCTAGACTTCTGGTAAGCAGTGAAATACTACTTTTGTGGTGGAACCCTTCATCTGGATTTTATCCCTTTTTGCTGCCAAGCAAGTCCTGAGGAAAAGCTTGCACATGCATGTTGTCCACTCTGTCAGGGTATAAGGCAGAGCACCAGTAATTTCCAGCCAGAAAATGAGTTTTCCTGGCCAGCAGACTGCTAACTGTGCATCACTTCTGGACTGGCAGGCAGCTGACTGGCAGATCAAAGGACACACGCATGCTCTCCTTAGAGTCACAAATTACAAAGAGCAAGCTCCTCTCCACCAGCAGTCAACAGCAGTCAGTGAGGAGCAGGGAAATGTCTCACACTCTAGTGAGAACAATGGAAGAGCCGAAGGAGGGAAATGGAGAGCCCCTGGAGAAGGGAAATGTGGAGGACCACAGGGCAGGCTGGGATATCGTAGGATGAATGAGAAATAAAAGAGAAAAATACAGCAATTTTACAGGAAGACATTTCAAGAAGAATTGGATCAAGGAGGATCTTCACTGGCAGATCTAGAGGTGTGATGATGAAGGCTGCTTAAGACATGGCAGCATTGAAACCGTAGTGGTGGTGGTGACAGACTACATGGAGGGAACAGAAGTACACAGGTGGAAAAACAGGGGTGAAGAGAACCTGGAGAGGGAGCATGCAGAACTGAAGGCAGAAGGAAAATAGGAGGAAGACACATTGCGATGCATTCCCTTGCATCCATTTTCATTTGAAACTCAAACTCCTCTTTGGCTAAGTTATGACTTAATCAGTAAGATATAAACACTGGTCTCAACTGAAAATGAGCAACACTGCTGGTCTCAGTGACATTCCTCACGCTAACTATAGACAGTGTTTCCAAACTAGTAAGCTCTATCAAAAGAGAAGCTGTTTGTTTATGCCTGCAGCATCATCTGCTTTTGCAAAGCAACAAAATAAATGGCCAATTAATTATGTTCGTTATCTATTCCTTGGGTAAGAAAAAGGGTTGAGGAGAAATAGTGCTTACCTTGAATAACCATCTTCTGTTTAGCTCAGCAAGAGGAACTTGTTTATGCTTAACCAGACCAATCTTTAGTTGGCAAAATGAGTTAAATGTGCATCTCAGTAGTTTTCATTCTGCTGCTCTCTCTGTAGCTCTGTGGGCTAAGCAAGGATCTCACCTGAGTCTCCAGGTACTAGGCTAGACTCAATCCTCTATGGAGCAATGGGATGGAGAAAGAAGGTCTAGCCTAAAACCGACTTGCAAAATACATCTCTCACAAATAGGAAGGAGTTCACCAAAAATTGCATTCAGAGTTAACTACATAAGGGACATAACACAAGCGATCCAGAAAATAAGCATTTAAAATTTTAAAAAGCCTTATTCCTAGTGCTGTCTAATAACAAATTAATATACAAATGCCACCAGAAAATTAAAAATTAAGGATTAATCTGAAATTTTAGTTAGACCTGACCAGAATTTGAATTTGATGCCAAAACCATCCAAAAAATGCTGAACAAACATTCTGTAATGCACACTTGTTTAATCAGTCCAAAAATAAAATTAATATTTAGATTATTTTAGGTAGCGCATTTTCCCCCAACAATTTCAAGTCAGATTTTGTCGCCATTATATTTACTGCAAAGCAATATAAAGTGGCTTATTTAATGATCAGAGACAAGCAGAAGTCCTCTGTGAAGCAGGCATATCTAAATTAATGGTTCCCTGTGTAGCATCACTCCGTGATAAAAGTTTTCATTGAAGCTGGGACTGCAGAAACAAAAAGGCAGAGGCAGTTTAGCGCTCATTACAGAAATGGTACTCAACAGTTGCAAGCCTATAGAGTTTAGTTAAAACCTTGTAAAAAAGAATGTAACATAGCACACAGATAAAAATGTTCAGATGTTTATTAACAGCCCATACAGATTTCTTTGATATGCATTCAGATTATAAGACCTCAAAGAATAGGCACTGTTGTGAAATACCCAGCCCTTCGTGCTTCCAATACAGAGTGTCCTGGCAATTCACAGTGAGTTGGAATTAGTTCTCCAGTGCCCTCTACTGGGAATAAAACCAGTATCTTGCATCAGGTTTTGCCCACGGGCACTTTATTGACGTTGTGTAAAATGCCATTTTCTTATGTAACAATTTTTAAAAACCTAGAGAGATTTGCTTTCCCCCCAATAAATTCATAATCAAGACATGGCCTTGGAATCATTTAGGTTTTTCTGACTGAAAATTGAAAACTTTTTCTTACTTTTTCTTTTTTTCTTTTTCTTTTTTCTTTCCTTTTCTTCTTCTTTTCCTTGCCTCTTTTTCTTTTTTGTTGCTTCTTTTTTCTGTTTCATTGTTGTGCAAATAATACACAGTTTCAACTCTTACAGAGAAGATACTTAACAAATTGAGTCTGCAATCATTCTTCTAGTTGTTAAAGCCAAAGCAGAAAATATAAATAAAGATGATGATGATGATGATGATGATGATGATGATGATGATGATGATGATGATGATGATGATGATGATGATGAGAAGGACAGCTCTTTACTAACAGATCATTTAACACTGTCTCCTGAGAAGACAAACAATTCACTCTTCAGTTTAAAACATGGGAGGGCAGGGTTTTGAAGGCAATTTCAACTTCTTCCCAAGTCTCAAACTACAAATAGAATAGAGGAGATTCACTATGAGTTGTTGATCTTCTGTCTCAAATTTATTTTTAAAGGCTAAACAATACTACAAAGGTCAACATGTACTTTTTATTACTTAGCAGGCTTAAGGCTTAGATGGTCTAGTCATTTTTGTATTGCCTAAATACAGTGAGTTTGGAGCCAACACAGAGGTGCAGTGAAGGAAAACACTACCTCCAGCACTTGGTCTCACCCTCCTGGCAGTCTGGCCTGGCAGAGATTGGGTGTTTTTCATTCAAAATTCTCTTCTTAATCATGGCTTCCGATTATAGATATTATTGTTCATTTCTTGGCCAGCTTCCTGGCTACAGTACCATTATTCCTAGGTACAAAGCAAAGTGGTGCTATGGTGACAATCAAATTGTAAATTATTAAAGAAAATTAATAACTGGACTGGACACACAAAAAAAAAAACCCACCAAACTAATGTAAATCCTATTTGGCACCAGTGGAACTAATATAATTACCTTTGTAATAATTTCAGAGAAATTGAGGCTAGCTTCTGGTTTGGGAAAATTATTATTACTAATGAAAGTCCAGAAACATTTTGAGAAACATTTTCTATTGAATAATAGAATTTAACAACTGTGTAGAGATGGAAAATTAATTACAGAACAATCCTTGGCTGTCAAAAACGTTGAGGTACTAATGGGTAAAGAAGGTGTGACATGCCAGCTCACTCAGATTCAGCAAACCTGATATATTTTCAAGGTCTCAGTGAATAAAGCTGGAAAAACCTGTCCAAGCCAGTGGCTGCCAACAGCAAACCCACCCTTCTGGAGCTGACAGTTTTGCTGCCTGTTGGCACTCTGCAACACAAAGATGCAAAATATTAATGATGAACATTTGCATTTATTCTTTGTATTCTGTCAGTTTTCCATCTTCCTTAAATGTCCCTGAAACAAACCCCCAACCACCCTCTAAAATAAAATACAAAAAAAATCCAAAAAAGAAAACTCTGAATAGAATCCAGTGAAACCCTTTCTATCTTCCTGTGGTCCCTACAGCCGTCACAGACACCACTTGTTTTCTGATCCCTGCATGTACTTACCCACGATCCCAGTAACCTACACTTCTCCCTGGGTCCAGCACTCCCAGCATGGAGTGTGCACAGATGGATATGTCCATCCTACTCTCTTTCTATTTATCTGCCCTCAGCAGCCATTTGCTGTTAATTTTAATCCCTCAGCTCCTGCCTAAGGCCAGGGGACACCCTAGAGCCTGTGGATTCTGCAGTTGCTCTGTGGGGGCACAAGCAGTGCTGATTCCCAAATAGGATAGCTTCTAATGACCCACTTTTGTCCATCACTGAGCATTTTGCAGTTCCTAATAACTCAGTTACCAGATAAAGGAACTGCTGAGCAGAACATGACCTCTACCTTCACTGCAAGAGAACTGGTGTAAATGGGTGATTTTGGGAGAGTGGCTGCGGACACAAACTCCGAGCAGAAGAGCATTGATTTGCAGTCCCCAGTGACAATCACAGGAATGTGGGGTTAAAACACAGCCTGTCTTATTTTTCACAGGTGAGATGAGCTGGCTCTTGTAGGGCTCATTCCATCAAAAAAATCAATAAAAAAAATAGTGCAAAATATTAATCCTCTGTTCTGAATTTCTAAAAAGAAGATACTGATGGTGGGATGATGAGTATCTCATAGGAGGTGTCTCAGAGTGGCAAAGGATCAGCTTGTGAAGGTGTGAGCTGGGAGGCTGTGAACCTAGAGAAGCAGCTGCCATGCTTGTAGGGCACTGGCACAGCAGGACTTGCAGGGATGGGCTGCCTCCTGGTGAGGAGTAGGTAAAATACAGTGGTCTTCTGCCAACCTTGCTGAAACGGGGTGGAAAAATTGAGACAAGCATTGGCAATGCACATATCCAACCACAGCATCATCCCTGCAGGGAAGTACCATTTTCTTTCCAGAAAGTGCCACACAAGAGACACTGGAAATGTAAGACCAAAGCTGAGTGGGAAACAGCTCTGCAAGGCAAAACCTCACCCCTGCTCACCTCCAAGAGCAAACAAGTTCTTGTCCCCAGAGACTTCCCACCTTTCTTTAGAGCTTTGAGCATCTGTCATTTGTAAGAACCAACATGACTTGCAAGTAATAGCTCCTTTCCTGAGCTGAGGCTGGGCAGAATGTTTATAAAGATTTCCCACAACACAAAGAGCCACATCCAGAGGGGAATTATGTCCACAGCAGAGTATGAACTGTGCAGTGGTGGGGGAGAGGACACTGAAAATAGAGATTGAACCAGCTATGGTTACAATTTTCCCAGCTTAGACCAAAATCTTTAATATTTCAATGTGATTTTTTAATGTATGAATAAATACTGCTTTAATAAACTGAGTAATATATCTGTAACCATAGATTTTTTTGTTTGTGCAGCTCCTCTCATGGAATATTCATAAACGTGTTCCTATTTCTTTTCTGATAATTTCACTAGCACATTGAATGAGTTCCTGGCATGTCATAAAATGCAATTGCTGTTTTCACAGCATATTGCACACTTGCTAAAGTTTTATCCTCAAATGGATGCTACCCATTGTTTTGTAACAAATTACATCACGCTGGGAGCGCACTGGGAAACCAAGTGTCAGCCTCCAAAGTATCACTCTTTCAGTTAAAGGTCACATCTTATCTTAATGGGATAACTGGAATGTCTGCTATGATTTCATATCCCTAAAAGCACTCTTCTTTGCTCCTGCAAATTTTCCTTTCTGACAGTCCCTTTCCAGCAATAAAAACAGAGACAAATGCACATGGTGGTGCTGGGCAAGTAGATGAGAGAGCTTCACTGATTTGAAGAAATCAACTGCTTCTTTCTGATTTTGTCATTTTAGAAAGAAAATGATGCTACAATATAAGGAAGAATACCTCATCAGTGATAGTTTGGGACACAATATTGTATTGGTGTAGTGCAGTGTGGTGTGGTGCACTGTAGTGTCTTGTAATGAACTGTGATGGCTACAGCATAGGTACAAAATCTAAATTGGGGTAATGTAAATCATTCGAATCATCTCCTGAAGACTTTTTACAACTTTCAGTATTTTAAAAATACAGTAATAACAATTCTGTTTAAAGTGTAGCTGGGCCTTTGCAGGGTATGAACGAAAATAGTCATAATTTGTTCTTCTTCTGTTTGAAGACATGGGGTTTCTCTCATCCTGCCCATTTCTGTCCAATCAATATAGTCAATATGTTTTGAAATATGATCTCCTATTTGACTATTTACTTATTGTTGGGGGGGACATTAACTCACAGTTGTGGTAGCATGCCATTTAATCTGGCTTTTCAGCAGAATTGATAATGTTTTAATAAAAATATTTCTCATTTGTATATAACATTTAAAACAGGTATAATTGAATCTCACTCCCATACAAGTAAATCACCAGCAGGTCTATTACTAACTTAATGGCAATAGAACACAGCCCCAGATGATCTCTGCTTACTACAGACTTCATCCACTGCCTCTGTACAGGGGATTTCTAAAAGCATTGTGAAGTGGGCCATAGAATAGGTCTGCCATAGAGCCCAGATCCAGTCTCAGGAGATTTTACTTCATAGTAGCACTGTCAAAAATACATAAAATCACAAGAGGAAGAATATATTTGGCTGCTCTGGAGTCCTGCAAGCTGCTACAGCACTGTAGTTTTACATGTCAGAGTCACCACTAGTTACTGTCATAGTAGATTTTGGCTTCACTTCAGTATTTCATCTATGGCCTTGGGCAAAGATGTGGGTTTTGGCTCTATTGTCCTCTGACAACTCTAAAAAGAAACGCTTTCCAGTGGATACATATTGACAGCAGAAGCCAGGCCCAGGTAAGAGAAGATGTATTGAAGATAGGTGGATCAACAGATGGAACAGGTTCAGATCAATCTTTGTCAAAAACTGGGAGATATCTTCATGATATTATGGAAATAAAAGAGGTTTGCCATGGTTTGTGTGTATGTGTGTGCACCATACAGGAGTTATGTGCCAGTGTTTGATAAAAATTCTTGCTAAAGAAAGAATAACCAGTGCAGTCTGGAAGATAATCAATCCCAAAAAATCCCCCAGGTCATCTTCAGACAGCTCAGTTTTAATTCTTACATAGAGATTCAGCTAAGTGCTGAATTGCTTTCCCCTAAATCAATATTTCCCGTACCTGGGTTTTAATCCTCATTTTCAGAATTAATGCAATTTGATTGCTGACTACCTATTCCAAATGCAACAGAATACATAGGAAACCTCTCATCTCCAAGGAGCATTCACAGAAACTCCAGGGTCCCAATGCCTCCCTGACTGCACACATCTTCACGCTCAACATCAACCATGATAAATAATACTTTTGATAGCCCTCCCTCCAGTGTATTCATACCAAACACAGGGAGTCCAGTTACAGTGCTGGAGCCACTACTACTCACAGAAACTGAAACTAACAACTTCTGAGAGTGGACAGATAACTTTTCAGACTCCTGCTTCTCTTCCTGACTTTTCAACAGAGCTCTAGACTAATTACTAGCAACACTAGTCCAGTCCTGCACTGAGTGGGATGAAGAGCAGATCCATTAGTGCATTGCAGAAACACTTCCAAACTTTTCTGTTTGTTACTGATGATGTGAGCTGGAAAAATCAATCTCTGAGCTAACATACAGATGAGTACAGCTAGCAATTTGTTTCCCTGTAGTGCTTTTGTAATAAGAGAGAGAAGACTTGCAGGAACAAGATAGTTTTAAACTGGACAAGAAATTAAACAGATGGAGTTGATTAAACAGATAATTCACCAAAGGGTACCTGGGTGAAAACAATAAGTACCCTACCTCTGACCTGGTCATAAGCATGAAAGCCACACTACCTGAGAAAGTCTTAATACTTTTAAGCTTGCAGCTTTATATGCAGGTGTTTCTGGGTGAAGACCAGGATCAAACAGTATCACTCAATTTTGTCTTTCAACTCTTCAGTTGGAGAAATTGCTCTTTTTCCTGTTGTAATGGCAGCCTAAGAAACCACTATTGGAAAACAACTTAATCATGAAAGACAACACAGAACAGCCCATAAGGTTTGCTTGATTTCAGCAGATGAGAGTATTGATTTGTGTTCACTCTTTGAACTGGCTGCAATATGAATGGCAATGGGGGAAGGGAGAGAAACATGGTTGCATCACCTTGAAGGAGCTCCAGCTACTTGATTTATCCAGGTGGGTGGCCTGACTAACCAGGGAAAGGCAAAGCAGGATGTGGGGAAAAACACTGTTCAGAGACAGCATCAGTCATATAGATGGGACTGTAACTCAGCCTGGGGAAATTAATGAAGAAGTATGAATGATAAATGCTTCTTTTTTAGGATTCTCTTAAAGATTCATTTCTTCTTTGCGAGTGATTCATTGTTTTCCTCCTCCGTTCTCATGTTATCTTAATAAGCATTTGAAAAACTTTTATTCAGTAATAAAAGGAAATAAGGTTTGAAGCCTCATTTCATAAATCATATCTGGCACTCAAAATATGCTGATGTATCAGACTTGGTTTTGCAGCAGCTTTTGGAAGAAAGTGCGTCCTGTGGATCATGAAAACTCTGTTTGCAGGCTCTTGGAGCTCATCTCAACAAAATATTTGAGGCTCTGGCAAGGCAGTGTGGTGGCTCTCACAGACCTTATGGCATTGTCCACACCCAGTCCACTTCCTTCTCTTTTGATGCCCTATCCACATCCCTGCCTTGTGACAGGCAGAGGAAGTGAATTCATTCTTCAATGTTACTTATTTGGCCACAAGTGTCAGTATCACAGACCACAGATGGATTAAGCATATTTGATTTACCATCTACACAAATTAAATCCTGAAGAATTTGAATTTAATTACAAAAATAATTCAAATTATGTAGAATTTAAACTTCCTTTTAATTAAGCCTAGGCTAGAGCTACAACATAGTTCCACACAGGCAAATGGAAAGGAAGCTACTCTAATCTATGCATGTTACAGCCCAGCCCAGCATATCGTCTCCTTTTGCAGGACAGTCATTCAAAAATAACCACATAATCTGACAAAATAACATAAGTAGGTACAGCCTGTACCAAAGTCCACTTTTGCTGCCCATCTGAGCCTCAGAAAATACCAGAGAAAAATAAAGTTCCTCAGTAGCTGTTGTTTTCCCATTGAATCCAGTCACACCACAACACCAGCAGTAATTCCAGAGATTCACTTGCTTTGGTGTATGTTCCCATGGCAAAAAGGCAATTTTAAAGGACTAGAAAGACAGTTGTTATGATTCATCTGCATGAATATTACTTGCTTGTTAAGAATGAAATACCTACATAGAAGCTGCTGTTTATACAAGGGCCATGAGAACATTTCCAGCTGAGAAAGATCTCGCACAGCCTCCACTTGCCCAAGACATTCATACCTCAGAAAACTCATATGTAATACTTGTTATTTGCAATAATGTCAGTATGGCATAGCAGGCATTTGGGCTATTCCACCCACATTCCCTGTACTTCCCTGACCTCTGTGGTACCTTGAGGCATTCCTGCACCAACTTCTACTCATGACACTACACAGTCAGCATTTCTGTCATCCATGATTAGGCATATGACCACAAAAAATGCTCAGTGCAAGACAGGTAAGTGTGGGAGTTTTGATAAGGCCATAATTTCTGATAAATCCAATTACCCAGATGGAGTTGTCATAGTTATAACTAAGGTCTGGAGTTCTTATATGATTTTCTGCCAGTGGCTTGGGGTGGGGGAGAGCTTAAACCTGTTAGCAGATATTTAGAAGGAGGAGAAGAAGTTGTTAATGAAACGAAAAGTTATAAATGTTGTCTTTCTTTAAATGAAAGCCCAGTTAACCTGTAGAAGACATGATTTTGCTTTTTTCCGTCAAGAGTCGGAGTTTGATTGATAATCAAAAATTTGAAGGCTCATAAAAAATTATCCTTAGCATCTTGGTTATATGAAAGGGTCCAGTTCCAGTGAGCTGGGGTTTAGGGAGTCCATTTCCACTGTGATAACCCAATAGTGATGTTAAACTCAGGGACCAACAAAGAGAGGAAAGTTTTGAAGTTGCAAGCACCAAACTGGCTGTGCCTGAGCGTGGCAGTGCTAATGACAACGCTACAACAGCAGGTCCAAGATCAGTCCAGCACCCACAGCTGGACCTCTCAGAGACAATGGGAAGGTTGAAAATTGTTAATTCATCTTTCACACAGCAAAACACAGCTTATTCATAGCATGTCCAGGCAAGCACCCATCTTCTGCAGAGGGACTGGGTTGCACAGAGACTTGTGCACCTCCCATTTTCCCCTCTATGCTACAGCCCAAACCAGTCATTTTGTACAGTTTAAGGTCTAGTAACTCCAGTTTTGGACCAGGTAAAATTAATCCGAACTGGAACTTGTTACCAACGTTCTTTCAAAGTGGAGCTTTGTATTAAGTAACAAAAATTGTCTTTGGGATCCATTTCTTTGGGAGTACAGCCCTACTAAGCCTATAAAAATATAACAATTATAGTGCTACTACAACAATATCTTCCTGTTCTGTCATTGCACAGATGCTTCTGCCAATGGGCAAAATTCAGGAAATGTTTCCTTGTTGGTACCCAGAGATACAAAAATAACACACAGAAAATACAGTTTCAGATCTCTTAAGCTATCCAAAGTCCACAACTGTGTGTATTTTTTCTGAGATTCCAACTGGATGTCTTTTTCTCAGATAAATATGCAGATGCCCCCATCCCTTTTTAGAAACTTTCTGAGAACATCCAGAGCCAGAAAAGCCTTTGTAAATTAATCTTTTGAGATTAAGTTGCAGGTAAACAGTAACGAAGCAGAGGAACAGGTGAATGCTCTTCATTGGTCAGGGGTCTCCAAAGGAATGAACTAGACTAGTTGTGCCAACTCAGCTCCATATTTGGGAAGGAACATCAAGTTCATCAGGCAGTCAGCTCTAACTTTAGGGTCTCTGCCCAACAAAGCCCACCAGAGAGACCCCCAGAACAAGAGAATGCATGCATCAATGGGAGGGGAAATAGGCTAATTATTCCAAGGAAATTATTATCATACATATGTTTCTTTTGTGAAAACCAACAAATATGTATGTAAAACATAGTATATATATATATATATATACATGTGTGTATATATATATATATATATATGTGAACTTTTCTACATTCACACACATGATATTTTGGTAGAAATATCCCCTCAAGCATCAGCATTGTAATAAAAAATGCCTGCTTTCTAATATGAAAATTATATCGTTAGGGAGTTTACTTTCTTGCCGTTTTCAGTAACACTATGAACACAGAATATTAAACACCAAAATTCCCTGTGATGCTGTCCACTCTTAAAAAAAGTAGAAGGCTGAAATTTACTTATTTTAGAAGAAGAATTTCATGGGGTTTTGTTCTTTTAATAAATATCTGAAATTATTACCTTCCACAGGCACTATAAATATTTTTCTTCATGGATTTGTGGTAGGATTTTAAAATGTATCCTGTACTGCAGGAGCCAGAAAAATGACTATGAAGCCATAGACAAGAGTAATTCTTCAGCAGCAAAGCCAGTGTCCACAACGACTTTGAGAATCCATAGGATTTGGTATTCTTTCCATTAGGTCATACTTGCATCATATTAATGCTACCAATGAAAGTCAAGGAAAATAGAGTCTTTAATAGCTTGTTAATACAATGTGGTGGTAAGTTGCACTTTAATAGATGTGCTCTCAGACATCTGAGTTGCAGACCACATCTTGAGAGCAATGCCAGGCTCCTCTCACCACAGACTCAGGATGAACAGGACTGAACTCCGTTGCGGTATTCTAAGATAAAAAAACTTGGCAGGGAATATAGTTGGATGAATTTGTTATTTTTCAAAACTGGCCCACTACTTCTCATGACAAAATTAATTGGGAGACAGCAATAGAGCAGCAGTGCAGGGCCAGGTAGGAGGAGAGGGCTCAGTGCATTTTGGTGGTAAGACAAGTGGAGGGCAGGGATCTCTCTCCTCTCATCATCTGGAAAATCTCATCTAGAGTACAGACTCCTTTTTCCTAGTAGGAGCTTTTGCCTCCTTAGCCCTCATGTCTCCTTCAAGAACAGTCCTGGTTCTCCAAGGCACCAGCCCTGGCAAAGTCAGAGGCAGGATCCTGGCTTTCCTTCACTATCACAATCTTAGTAGTGCTTACAGACTGCTACCACACATGGCTGCCTCTCTGCCATATGCTTAAACTGGTCCCACTATTTTCATTTACTGTGTATATCGGGACTAGCAAACATCAGAGTGGTAACGGGTGGCCAGGGAATAAGAGAGAAAATAGCAATGCCTTATTGTTATCATGAATCACAGGTAAAAATAGTTCAGCATGTTATCTGTGTTTATAAAAAGAAAATCCAGCCCCAAAGGTATGCACCTATGTGTGAGTATAAGCCAGGTTTGGCATCCAGTCAGTTTTCTAATTAGTAATTAATTTCTCTGAATTAATCACAGTGAACTAAAAAGGATATAAGGAAGAAATTCTTTACTCAGAGAGTAGTGAGGGACTGGAACAGCTTTTCCAAAGAAGTTCTGGATGCCCCATCCCTGGAAGTGTCCAAAACCGGAAGGTGTCCTTGGCAGGGAGGTTGGAACAAGATTATCTTTAAGGTCCCTTCCAACCCAAACTACTCTGTGAGTCTATGATTTTGAGTCAGCTGGACAAAACCAGCCAGGGAACATCCACCAGAAAGCTTGAGACAGAGAAGCAAGCAATGTAAACAGGCCTCCATGCTGATGGCACTCAAGTAACAGCTGGCAGATCTTATTCCCTTTTGGTGAAAGAAAAGTCACAAACATTAAACAGCCAATGCATGAAAAGTTGTATAAAAAGCTAAATTCATCTGTCGCTCTGCATCCAAAATCCCAGGACACAAAATGGCACTGTTAGTACATAAAAACTGCAAAGCAAAACCATGAACTCCATCCACCTCTTGTTGAAAAAAGCTCTGTGTGAAACCAGCCAAGCCCAAGAGTTTTCTGGCGCTTTCCAATAGGTCAGATCTACTGGCTGCTGCTTCTGGGATCAGTTTTAGGGGCATCTGAACTCTGAACACCAGCTGGGCTGACACAGCTAGCTGGCCATTTGTTGTTGAGACAGTAGTGCCAAGTCAGTTGGTTGTATGGTCTGGAGCTGAGCGAGTTCTCAATCACTCAAATACTCTCTGTGTTGCTGTTGTTTACCCCAGTTTTCAGACCAAAAGTGTTTTGCATAGGTCATATTCAGTCACCTCCCATTCTCTTATGCCATGAGACTTGCCAGTAAGCTCTGTTTGTTAAATAAAGCTGAGTGACATTTCTGAAAACCTTTCTTAATGGACCAGACTCATCATCATAACCTCAGCAGCTGCATGTACAAAGCTCGGAGGGATTTGGGAGCAGTGATCAGCTACTCATTCTCTTCTGCAGAAATCCCTGCAGCTTTATCATTCCCAGAATGTCAATATCCCTTCTGCTACTGCATTAAGCAACAGTGTTTGGTGTTTGTTCACTCTCACTTCAGACAAAAGGCAAAATTGTGTGCCTAATGCAATAATTAGCTGTGTTTGTACAGCACATAATGGACCTTAGATGAGGATGGAAGAAGCTAGCAAAGGACATGCCACCTACACAGACACTATAGTGCTAAAGGAACTGTGTTTCCAACCACGTTCTATCTTTCATGTTCACACAGTCTTTCAGATCAACTTAGATCCAAGCTTCTAAGAAGCATTTTAAAGATGAGGCCCAAGATTTTAATTGAGATTCAGTACATGGAAAAAGTCACTGTGAAGATATTGGACCTCCCCACTATGCTTGTGTTAAGCCAGCATGTTTGTTAAATCACATGAGTCTGCAGTCTGTAGGAGTAAAAAAAGGCTTGTTTTGGTCAATAGGAATGTTCTGCTGTCAAGTCATGGTTCAAATTTAGTTCCTTAAATCGGACAGATGCCAGTATAATTTCGACCGAGATTAGACAATAAGGATATATCTGAGACACTATCTAGCCTTACTGTAACTCTTCCAGTTCCACTTTAGTAAATAAATAATGCATGTTTTTCTTACTTTGATAACTCTATGCTGTAGCCATTTATGTTCCTCCGGGAGCTGAATCTGCAGCCATAAGATGCACATCAGCACCAGGCACTGGAGACTATTGTCACCAAACTGAGAGTTATCCCACAGACCCGACTGCTGAAATATTTGGGAGTTTCAGCATTTCATTTAATGGGAAAAGTTTTAGATATTGTAACATAGAAAACTCGCACCAGAACCAATACAAGTGGGTCATTTGCAAACCTCAATAAACAAAAGACAAGTGAAGTCAATAAACAATCATTACAAGAAGGAAAAAACCACAGCTCAGCCATTAAGAAAAAATAGACAAAATCATGAGATATTTTTGGTTTATAATTTTTTAAATTAATCAGTCGTTATATGAAAGCCCAAGAAGTAAATAGTATGCTGGCTAAACTACTTCATCATTGATGTTTTAATAGTCTCAGGCAATGGCCATCTTCATCCTTGAATCACCTATTGAAATAATTTATGTGCCAAGTATGAGGGCTTATTAGTCCAAACTCAGAATAATGCCTGACTTATCATTTAAATCATGTATTTTTTCTGGGTTTGAGATGCCTGATTTTACTTTATGCTTCACTTTGGACAGATGATACTGAATTTGCCTAGAGTGGCTGCATTGAAAGGAGTGAAAGATGACATTGCACAGATGTATCTCTTTATTACCATGCTTCTGAAATATATCAAAACATTAAGCACATGATTGAATAGAATACCGCTGGGAAATGAACTATATAGCCCTGCTGACTTATGTTTGATTGCACTTAATGCTTCAAGACTGACTCTGCCAGAGACAACTGTCTGCACAAAGCTGCATCGGCTTCTGCCTCTACAGAACCGAGCCAGCCTCAGGTCAGGGCTGCAAAGCAGAAAGATCTCTTTCCCCAGTGTCTCTCCCCACAGCGTTTGGTTTTCCATTGTCCATCAGCCTCAAAGCCAACTGATGGCATTTTTTGGGAGCGCTTTCTGGTGCCAAATGTTTACTTCATCCTAGCTGAGGAGAAAAGTAATTAAATGAGCAGAGTACCAGGGTGGAGGGAAGAAAGAGAGTATTGATGTCAAAGGGTTAAGAGTGACTCTGCTCTCTTGCAAAAAGAGCTCCCAGTAAGCTCCCAGGCAATTTGGAAGTTTTAAAGACTTCTCAGGAGTAAAAGGGAAGCTGAGCTGAAGTTATGGGTGATTCTTAGCAGGAAGTTTTGATGTGCATATATCATAGGTGTGGAAAAAAATGGTGGGATGATCAGAATTTAACGGTGAGTGAAAAACTGCAAGAGCTCATTCCACAAGGTTCAAAGGATGGAAGAAACAACCAGAAAATTTTCTGTTAATTCTTTCTTATTCTCAGGTGTTTTATCCTCCCTTCTTTGACAGGATGAGAGGCTGTGGATGCTACACTGTTTGTGATCTCCAACCTTATGATTCAAACTGAAGCCTGTGAGAAAGAGTTTGCTCATCCCATACAGAGATAGCTGTCACCAGCTACCAGCTGACTCAGTAGGTGAGAGCACTTTGTTTCCACCTTAGTCAGCTTCTGATTTTACCTAATGTTTGCAATTAGAAGCATTAACACCAAAGAAGGTTTGCTTGCCACTATTTAATAAGTGTGCAACTCACCTGCTGGTCTGGCATAATCACCACATTTCACTAAAGCTACAAAAAAGCTCCTGTTTTGTTAGGAATATACAGGTCACAGCTGGGGCTCACAGATAGCATTACTCATTTCAGGACATTGGATAACAAGGCAGGCAGCTGCCATCTAAAACAACCTGAAAGTATCTCTGAAATATATGTACCAAACAATACTTCTGCACATTTACTGCCGTTATGTACATATTAAAGGATTCGGCTATGTTTCCAACCAGTATCTTGTGCTCAATCTTTTGGACAGTAAACCTTCTTTTCTACCTATTAGCAGCTCTTTATTCCAACTGGAAAAAGAAAACGGAGTCAGGTTGTTTTGAATGATTCATGGTGAATAAATCGGACATGTTTAGCCATTAACCTCTTTGACAACAATCCTGTCTTGTCAGTTATTCTTGAGAACAAGAGGAGAAATTTAATATGTAAATAAATGCCTGTTTCAGGTAGTCCATAAATGGGTAGTTGATCTCTGTTTGGCATGTGAGTGACTACATTGCACATGATAATTTTGCTGCTCCCCAGGCAAATAGTTTTAGAGATTCAAGCACAACAACACTGGACAAATAACATCCTTCTAAAACCAGCCAGCATTCTTCTTCCTCTGCAGCTATGACTTTTGACATGAATATAGGTATTCACACATAGAAAAGACATTGTTTGGCAAGCACCCCTTCATTGAAAGGCTTAGTAAAGAAACACTTTGTATGAGCAACCACTCAAAATTTTAAGGGATCTTCACAGTATTTTTTCCCTGTGCTTCTAGTATGGACCATTTTTACTTACTATCATATTTGCTTGTGCATTTTCATCTCTGCTTTTGTGTAATAATGTAGGAAAGGGTGTCAGGTGTATTTTCAGTCCGGCCTATTACAGGGACTGTCAAATGACTGGGGCGCGAGTATGTGCAGTGTCTGAGGAGAATGCTGCACTCCCCAAATCCCCACACTCTTATCCTCATGAAGGAAACTAATCCCTATAGAAACATATACTTAAGATGCCCAAAACACTTACATGTGGGGCTTTTTTTGCTAAGACTTCTCAGTGCATCCAGGTTTCAAAACACTATAGAAAACACACCTTGACCTCAAGGATGTAAGAGATGACTTATCTTTTCCAGTGCATTATTTTCTAGGCTCAAATGTAACCTCCTAAAAATTTTGGATGTTTAATTTAGGGTGCTGTAAAAAACATGCTGAACTGAATACTATCAGCCACTTACCAGTCTGAGTAATGTCAAATGACCTTTATTATGTTCTACTGCCCTCTATGTTCAAGCACCATGTTCTTTTATAGCCCTTCTATTACTCTATAAAGTAAGGGAAGACAACATGTTTGCAGAACTTTTTCCAGACTACAAGAGTCAAGTACCTCTAATACTGTCCTATTTTTTTTTTTTAACAACTGATTTTAGAAAGTATGAGCAATTCTCCATTTTCTTTCTAAGGTGATTGACATTTTCAATTTCACTCAGATGCACATTAACTTTGATAAGCATTATGATTTAAGAATAATTTCCCACATTACAGCAGCACTTTCACATGGGAATAAATGCAGACTAAAACACCAATAATTACACTGTAGCTAAAAGTTAAGCAGCATTAGTACCTGATACAGCATTTCTGCTGCCAGTTATTGGACAGCCACTCAACCCCCATTCTGTTTGACAACTATAGACAGTAATTATGTGTTACTATTAAATGTTTATTTTGCAAAGTGCCACTACAAAAATCCTTTTTCTTTTTTTTTTAATTTTAGAAGCACTAAAACACGTTAAAAAAAAAAAAAACCAAAAAAAACTTGATGAGCTGAATTCTGCATTACAATCAAAAACAAATCTGTCACTAACTGAATGAATATACAGGGATTGAACCTGGAGAGGAGACATAATGTCTTCATCATTCTCCAAGTGGATATGGTGGGATAAAGAAAACAGGAAATGAAGAAGAAAGCAGCATGCTCTGCAGGGCTGAACTCAGGGCTGGAGGCAGGAAAGACACGTTCTAATTCAAACTTTCTCACTAAATCCTCACTCATCTTTAGAGAAAGTGTAATCTCACTGCTCAACTTCACCAAATCTGGAGTGGAAATAGTTTCTCCTTCAGGAAGGTTTTAGGAGGAAGAGCTGGCTAATCCCGTGCGAGTGCAAACATCCACTTTTCCCAATTTCAGTCCCAAATAGCAATTTGGGAATCATTTGAGGCAGGACTGCCTGCAGACTCTACCCACAGCTTCAAGAACTACCTATTTGCATTTTGCCCAGGGCCAATTTTGCTCTGTCTCCCTTCCCCACAGGGAAGTGGAGGCCAGCTGTGCCTCGAGGCAGCGTGCTGTCCTTCCTCTTAACCTGAGCACAGCACCCTAGAGACCAAGCTCCTCTGCGTTCAGTATTTGGTAATGGGAAAGGTGAACAGAAACAGAGGAAACTTTTCAGATGCAATGCAAACCCACTGGTAAAGGTCAGAAAAAAGGTCTGAATACGGCTATTGTGAGGTTTCCCTGATCTCTCACTCCAGACCCCTTGCTGCAGGGCTATTTGCAGTTTTTTCTTCACCATATGGTACTAACAGCTGTGTCCACTGGTTTCCAGAATCTCAGGCTCTCACTGATTCTGAGCCTAGGTGATGCCTGTGACAGAATGTTGGACTAAGTGCCCTGGTCTGATCCCAAAAGAGAATTCTCATGATCCATCCTAGAATTAAAATGATAGCAACAGGTAAATTCTAAAGTGAAAAAACTGAATTACCAACTTGCTTACAGACACCTTTAGACTAGAACCAAACAACTACACTACCTTGAACAAAGATTTCCAGAGTCTCATGTTTATTTGATTGGAAAGCCCTCTCCAAGAATTCAAGACAATAAATTTCAGGTCTTGGAAATCAAATTATTGTGTGACAGCACCCCCTCTTAGTGTATATCCTAATTGAATTTAACATCACACTGCACCTCTATAGAAAAAGACAATGATAAATTTCATTTTGCTGCAGAATCCCCAGAAACATATCTGCTAGATCACAGCTAGATTACTCTCCTGACAGCAGTGATAAATGGTTGTCATTTCCATGTTTTAAAGAACTTTTAAAGTAATAAACTAGTAGTCCTAGTGCTCCAGTAAATAAGTGTACATTTTCTTAGTCCTCTGTCAAAGTTAACAAAACGGCCACATTGTGATTGCCTTTACCAGAGGCAAAGCCAAGTGGGAAAGACACATGCATTGGTTGACACTTTAGATTCCTTGACAAGACACATCTATCCTAGGAAGCTTAAACACTTATATGTTTGCTGGATGCTAGGACACTGAGGATAACTTGTATGGAATGGCTTGTTAACATGCTTTAAAATTCTCTTTTCCTTATAAACAAGGTAGCACCACTTAAACTGCATTGGGAATGGATTAGGCTAATTCCCAAGTGATGCCTGGGGATGGTACCGGACACTGATACTAGTCCCAGGCCAAACACATTCAAAGGACCATTCCAATGATTTAAGAGCATGAACAATCATAAAATCATAGAAATATTGCTTGAAGATGGCTTAATTCAACTTCCTCTTTGAAACTGATCACCTTCACTTGTTCAGGTCTGTCATTCCTCTGTCCAGCCACATCTTGACAAGATCCAAGGTTGAGGTCTGAAGTCATTTTCTTACAGTTCTACCTGAACGTTTGAACCCCAGTCTACAGTTATTAACCCATGCTGCACTTTCTGGAACTACTGAAAACAGCTTTTAGACAACTAAACACAATTTCACTTACCAATCTATTTATTGTAAGAGGTGAGCAGAAGCTCTGGGCCTGGGCTCCAGAAGATGGATGAAAAAGAGATGGAGCCCTGGCAGAAATAAACTGGGTGTGGTTTCGTGGCAGTTGGGCATGATGTCAGGAGGACACCAACCCTGTCAGGAACAGTATCAATGTCCACAGAAAGACACAAGTCAGGATGTGCAGGATTCCCAGGTTTAGGGCACAGACAGTCTTCACAGCTCTTCCATCAGCCACAGGCTTTGGCATTAACCCTCTCAACTCAGGGATTTTTTTCATGCACATGAGCTATTACATCAAATTGATGGGGTGAAGAGAAGAGAGGTAAGACACAGCATGCAGCTGTGGGTACCCAGCACTGCACAGTGTGCCAGCACTGCTGAGAGCAAGGAATAAATCACGGTGCTGTTTGGCATGGAACCTGCTGCTGTAGAGGTTGTGTTGAGCATTGAGTACTAAGAGCTGTGAGATAGGGGGTTAGTTCCTCAGCATTTAGGCTAGAAGCCATTGAAGACACAGGCTGAGGAGTCTCACATGTGCATGCATCCATCCTCCCCCACACCAGCCTTGGAGTCCTCACAGCCTGCAGGCACTAGGTATGCCACCACCTCTCCTCTCTGCAGCTATGTCAAGAAAACACAATATATTTCAAACTGCACCCATCCCCTCTGAGCAATTTCAGGAACCAGACATCATCTCCAAGAAGATGTGGACACCTTAGAACAGGGGGAGAGAAAGTGGGGGGTTTGGAGGGGATGGGAATCTCATTGAAAATAAGGGGTCGGTAAGTGAGTATTTTTAAGAACACTGGTGTTCCTGGTCTTTTCTGTGGGATGTTCACACCACAAAATACTGATTGTTTACTGCTGGTAAACATGGCAAATTTCCCCATGTGTATATGGGCACACTCACTTACTGTATGAATGTCCTTTAATTTTGTGTAAATACTTCTAAAAGGATATGAGTCTGGATGATTGAAAAAAAAAAAAAAAAGCAATGTTTAACCTCATATCAATCTAAATTCCAAAAGAAACCCTTATATCTGCACTTTGACATCAGTGTTCTTGCTGAAAGTTAGTTCTACACATCAGTCAGTTGGGCAGAAATAATGCCACATGATCTGCAGATTAAACACAATAGTACATTTCATTTTGACAGTACCTTCAAAGCACTCATCAAATATTTCAGACCCAGTGGACACACAAAAGTAATCTTTGACAAATACAGAGGAAAGGTTAACAGGGCTTTTTCCCTGCCCTTTGGGAACATAAGGAAGAGACAGCCATTAGCCGTTAGCCTGAAAACATTTATCCCATTCTGCCTGACCACATCAATGAGCTGTGTGATTTCAATACAGTGCTAGTATGAATGATGTGAGCCTCAAATCTTGGAATAATCATATTCACCCACAGAAAACTGAGCTCAGATGAAAAAATACTCACAGCCATGCCTTCATCTAAAGCTATTAGTTTGGTTTCCTATCCTGTTATTTCTGGGAAACCTGTCCATCAAATTTCAGCTGCTGCTCAGTTCTGTCTTCACCAGGAGATGAGCAGCACAACATGGGAGCTGTCATTTGTCTTTCATTTCTAGATTGTATTACAGATGTGTGATTACAGGCGAACAAGTGGGTGAACTCCTGTTTCATTTCCCTGGAGGATGCAGATCATGTTTACATAAGCTGTCACAGCTCCTAAGAGCTCCTCCTGCTGCTTGGCTTCTATCCAGTGCTGTAAATGGACCTTCCTTGTCCCCAGAATGAGGCTGCCCAGGGATATCCTCTGCAAGCACACTGAGCTGGCACAGGTCAGCCGCAGCCACAAAGCATAGGGAGAACAATTCCTGTTTTGTGCTACGGATTCAGATTTTAGGCATCATGCACAGGGCTTCCAGAATTGCACACATTTGGTGAGATTATGGCACTATGGACTGTGAGCTTTTACTAATCTTATTTTAAAAACACCTTTGAGCAATACAAATCTGAGCCAATGGAAGACAAAAGCCAGATGAAAAAACTATTGCTCCCTTCATCAGCTCCCATGGGAAGGAGTAGTTTCAGGCATTCATAAAGTTTTCCCACCAGGAAGACAGAGAAAACCAAGTTTTGGAGACTGATCCAGCTCATTATCTGGAATCCAGATACAGCTTGCCAGGCTCCTGGCCCTGCTCCTCAGCTCATATTCTTCTTCCAGTTGCATGGTGCAAACAACAAGCAACTTAAATCAGCATAGATGCAGATAACAGACTACAACCCCCCTCAACACGCTCATACATGGCTGTCACTCACTAACAAACTAACCTGTCCCACAGCAACCAGCAGGGCTGCGACCCTACTTTTGGGACAGTTCTGTTATGAATGGATGTTTTGGGAAGCTTAGAGGATCACCATCAAAGGCATTGGTGAAAAGCAAGTTTTAATATAAATTTGTGAAAGTGCAACATAACAGAGTTCAATGGCAAGGTTTGCCCTATTATTTACCCCATAGTTGAAGCACACAAAGGAAAATCAATTCAAAATTATTTACACAGAGACCGGGAAGGGTGCAAATGACATGGATGTAAAAAAATAAGGGTACAAAAGGTTTTAGCAAGCACTTAATCATGACTACTTTGACAAGTGATTCAACAGGATTTACTACAATTATAACAGTGACTTAATTATAGATTCAAGATAACATTCATATCATAATCAATTAACCCACATGCACACAGAAAGAAATGTTTACATTTACATCTATGCCTGCAACGGTACCTGTTGCTGTACCTGTCCTGAGCCCAGTCAGCTCTGAGAGCAGGTCACTGGAACCCCTTTGGGTCGCTTCATCTGGGTGTAAGTCACTGCCAGCTACTGACATCTGCCCAGTTTGAACTAACCAAGCACAATTACACCAGAGCAAAAACAGTATGAAATCATTTCCACAGGAGTTATCTACATTTGGGTCTGAAAAGGCAACAGGACTAACCTGCCAAACATACAAATTTATGAAGAATGACTCTTTCATTTTTATACACACATATAAATATGTATATTTAGTAATTAGTGTAGCACTGCAGAGGCAGTCTCAAGTAGAATGTTATCATTTTTAATTAATTCCTTGAGAAATTCCTTTCTGAGGAATATGAAGAAAACTAGGACTATGCAAAATCTAGGAAAATGAACTCTCCATATTCCTTCACCAATCAATTACAGGATAATACTGCCCATTCCCTTTAGTATCCCTCCATGCACCTGTAACTGCATTCCTTTTTGTCTAGTCCCTTTTTGAAGTTGCTGGCACCTTCTGCCTCCATTAATTTCCAAGGCAATAAGTTCCAAGTTATACCCACTACATAAAGACATAATTTCTCTTATGTCCTCTAAAATAGTTTCTCACCAGTTTCAACAACCTCCCCAAATTTTTTGTGTTTAAGGAAAATAACAGTTCTGCAGTCACCTTAACTATTTCTCCATGATTTTATAAGCCTTAGCTACACACCCCAAAGCCTTCCCAAAGTGAAGTCCCAAGCTAATCTGCAGCTCTTTCATCCCTTTATCCATTTTAGTGATCTTTCCTGTACTTTTAAGTCTGCTCTGACCTTTCTGATGTGCAAAAATTAAAACTGCCTATAGCATTCAAGTTATGGGTGCTCTAGAGTTCTGTGCAGCTGCAAAATTATGTTTTTCCTTTTGAAGTCAATACCTGATGATACCAAATGCTTTAGACTGATACAGGAAGGAGCCTTATCCTGTCTTCAGACCTACAACAGAAATCTTGAAAATAGCTATGTAAGCCTTAGTTACTCATTCTACAATATTTTCTGTGTGTGAGCACATAGAATACACACACAAATGTTTGGTGCCATTTTACAGGATTCTATCCTGCTTACAAGTTTCTGAGCCCACATGGTCCTGAATCAAACAGCCATCTGAAATTTGTAAATGAAGACTGTCTTCTTGTCCTGTGTTTTCACCATGTTTGTGGTCCTTTAGGCTAATGTGTTTGACTTTGCAAATTAGATTAGCTGAGATGTGGCTCAGCAGACAGGTGGTAGCTCAGCAGGCTTCCATTAAAAGCCAGTCCCCCTGGCTCCAAACCTGTCCAGGTTTCAAAAGCTAGTCAGTAACAGAAAAGAATTAGCCTCTTGCTATGCTATACACACAGTCCATTTCTCCCAGAAGCAATGACCTTCTGTACTTTTGGCTTTAAAATGTTCATCTTCTTTTAAACTAAATCTAAAACCTACTGAATAAGTATTCATAGCTGATGCCTTTAGAATATTTGCTGCACAGGAAGAAACATTCAAGAAGAAACTTAAAAGTGTGTCAAAAAGGATTTAGGGGTTGGTACGTATGCATATATGCATGCGTATGCAAATTCAAGAGGGTGCAAAACTTTGAAAATTGGGATATTTTTGTTTACTGGTCTTAAAGAACACACATTGCTGAAAGTCACTGTGGTAATAAGAAGCTTTAAGGAGTAACAAAGGATGAGCCTTGAAGGAAAATAAAATTATTTTCAAGCAAGGAAAAGAGTTAAGCTAACATTTCCTGTACAAACCTTTGAAGGTGTTGGGGTTTTTTTCCTTAAGATTTCACCATAATTGGAAAACTAGGCGCTAAAACCCACAATATACATTTCTATTTCTATCTGATTTTTTTAGAAATAAGTTAGCCATGATGGCTTTTCACTAGAGAGTGCTTCTGGAGTGCTACATTAATGATTAACCACACGTAGGCATTGATCATTCCTCCCCATCCCAATCAATATTGATTTTGAATTTAGGTTTAAAAAAATTGTCAGTTTGTGACTTGTGTTTCATAAGCAAATGCACCGACACTTCTTCAGGATTCATGTTTTGCACTCAGTGGCAGAAGGCCAGGTATAAGTAAATTAATCAGGTTATTAACTTGGCCTGCACTACAAATTACAACTCTGCACGTGGAGAGCAGAACACCTGAAACTTGCCCTTCTGATCTGCAGAACAGCTAGAGAATTGGCACAGGAACTCAGAGGCACAGGCACATTTTCCAAGAGCTTTGAAAGTCAGCCAGCACAGCAGCACAGAGCACATGTCTGAATCCAGTCAAGTCAAAATATTTTATCAGAAACCCATCAGCAAAGGCCTTTTGACATTTCTCCCCCAGACAAGAACTGTGTCCTATCACTCATCTCTCCAATCCAAAAGAAAAAGCATAACTGACCATGAATATTACCATATCAATAATGAAAGTATCACCTGGTGTGTCAGATGCTTTTGATGAAAGTAAAGTTAAGGGGGGACATCTGGGGCAATTATGCACTGTCAAAATATAATGAATATATTTGAAAAGCCGAGCTGAAAATAAGCCGCTTGAAACAAACCTGCCAAAAGAGTCAAAGGCTTCACATTAATTAATAATGGCATTTGGCACATTACATGGCACATCTGGCATTCCTACAGCAGGGCCAGTACACGGACTCGCCCAGCCTGTTGCCCTGGTCTCGGTAGTAGCTCCTGATTAAAAGCCAGAAGCGGTTGGAGCCTGGTGCTGAGAGTGACTCCTCTGCCATCAGGAGAGAAAATGCAACAAGTGGTCTGAATAACACAGCAAAATGGTCATGACAAAACACCACCCATTTATCAGGTGGAGAAAATATAAAATGGAGAAGATCTGGGACGTGCAGAGCATTTCACCTCAGCACTTCATCACTGGCCAGCATATGAGGGGATTTAGCTGTAGGGTCTTCCACATCCCCTCTCCTTCTTCCTTGCTGAAGGGTGAGTGCTTGGAGGCCATTACAGCACAGCAGGTGCTCAGGGCACAACTCACCGCTTCCTTTGCCAGTGGACATGAGAGTTACAGTTTGGTCCACACTGTGGAAGTATTTATTTGCAGAGGGGCAGGAGCTAAAACTGGGGTCTAGCAGCAGCTCATGAAATCCAAAGACATTGAAGCGAGAGGAAAGACAAAAGCTATGACACGTAAAGGAACTTAACTACAGAATATTTCTGTATATTTTTGCTTTTCTTTCTGTATGCAAGTTCAGAAATACTTCACACTCTATGCTAGTCGAAATCACAGAACCTTGAAACTCTGATTTACTGTGGGGCCAAAACACAAGTTCAGTAGTTTTAAATGACAACTTTTAATTAGTTTGAAACTGAAGTAGGTGAGACTCTAGCTTTAAATAGGCTGTCATATACAAGCAAATATATGTGATTTACTGCATATTGTTTTTATGATATAGTGCAAGAGTTGCACATGGCATTTTGATATATTAAGTGAACAGTTCCTGCCTTATAATTTCATGCTGTAAAATGAAATATGTGTAAATATAAATAAATATATGTATGCATATACTTTTAAGCACATAGACTCCAGTGCTGACAGCATAGAAGTAATAATTTGGTTTCAAACCTGTTTAAAACAGCTGTTAGCTTTGGCTGGTTTAAAAAAAATCAAGAAGGATGCTGAAAAAATGAGAAGCAAATTGATAAAAAATGGAAATATACATTGGGGTTAGCAAATATGCCAACTGGGAAAAAATAGTTTATGAATTCTTTTAAACTAGTTGTTAAATAAAACCACAGTCAATTAAGAAGCCGTTCTTTAGTTGCACAACAGACAGCTCAGCACAGTCACAGCTCGCCTTGGCCCTCACACTACAGCGCAATCTGTCTCCCAAGACAGTGCTTGTGCAAACACATGTGTTCTACCAGCTGCCTTCACTAAATGAATACAAATAGACAAAAACACTGAAAAGGCCAGGGGAATCTGAGGAGAAATCATTAGCTTAGGTTAGGTTACCTTCTATATTTCCATCCAAAGTGCAATACAGGAAATCTGTGTATTCCTTCTCAGAAGATTGCCTATGATGGGTGAAATACATTCTGCCTTTTCTGATTCAGCGTCAATTTCCATGTGTTTCAGATTTGGTTGATTACCTCCTAGCCAGACTCTTATTAAGATACTGTGAAGAGCACCCCAGTCCTGCTCCTCCTACATGGCCCTTTGTACCAGAAGTTTGTGGTGAGCTGTTTGCTCCATTAGCAGGCCTTGCAAACTCCCTGGATAGCTGCTCCTCCAACACCATGAAACGGGCAAAACTAAAATCACTATTTCATCTGGGATGGGAACAACTTCAGTAATTCATGCCCTTCTTCCAATACTACTTACCCTGGCTAGTCCCTCAGGGGACAACTCAGACACTTGCTCCAGATTACAATATCTCGTGATGTGATTAATAATCCATCCTGGTATGTTCCCAAGGAATTAGCTTCCCAAGCCCACTGCAAAGGAACAGGAGAGTGAGACTTCTCTTGGAAGCCTTCCCAGAGTTTTCAGGCCAGAGGTAGGACCATGTGCTGTTCACAACCTGGTAAATCAGATGAGAGATCAAACTAAAGCAGATTTACCCTTGATCAACTTTCAGACTTTTCAATATCTCCAAGCTATGCAGCAGCTGGACATAAGTTTTCGGAAGGCTATTATTAGATAGATGCAAAATCTAATGATGATGAAAAATTCTGAGCACTTCAGCTCTCTATCCTTAGCTCACTTTCTTACCTCAGAGAGGCACATGCAAAGTTTCACAACAAACAAACAGATATCTAGTAGGAATGTCTATTTTTAAATTACAAACTCACAAGAAAACTACCTGGCATAAATAGTTTAGTACCAACAAAAGAAAAAAAAAGAATAAAAATTAAAAGCTCTTTTCAAGATTCTTCTCATCCTTTTCCTGTACAAATACAAACATCAAGAAAACTGAATCAAAATTATTTCCAAACCTATTGAAGACTAGTACCTGAGCAATCCTTGGAAGGTGTTCTTTAGACAGAAATGTAATTTTGAGAAGGATTTAGGTTCCTCAAAGCAAGATTTCATCTCTCATCTAACCCACCATTAACTGTAATTCCCTAATGAGATCATAGTACATAGACACGTCAGGAAGGAGTTCTGCATTGCAGAATGGAAAATAAATGCAACATCTGTGAAATGCCCTTACTGGGAGTAAAAAGTAAATATCATTTTAAAGACCAGAGGAATTCTCTGTTCCTTCAAAACCTAACTATGGAAGACTTTTATTAATCAGTAATCTTGCCCTTTTCTACTCAGCTGCATAATAATTTCTATGATTAGCAGTACAAATGGAGTATCCATACTGCCTGAGACAGCACAAGCAGCAGGCTCATAAACCCACAGGACTGGTCCTGACTTCTACATCCCTGTCATGATATAAGAAAAAGATGCTGAAGTGACCCTGCACACTGAGAGTACTGCTTTGTCATCGTTTCTTATTAAGCAACTCTTCTGAGGTACATTAAATTAGTTCTAGTAACTCATTCCCGTCTGATTCCTGAGTTTTTCAAACCAGCATTTTCAACAGGTTCCTACAACACAAGCAAATCTGGATTTAGGCTTAGAAAATTAATTTAGTCCCTGAATTACAAATGTCAAGGCCAAGAATCACTGCATTATCAGCAGATCTAGAAGACAGTCTACATATGGAGAACCTATGTTGGCATAAAAGGGAGAAGGGAAATAGGCACAGTTCCTAACCTGCAGCTTCCCACTGAGGTTGAAGGCCAGTCAAAGTAATGTTTGGGCTAAGTCTCTTCTACAGGTACTTCTGGGTGGTGATTCAGGAATCTAAATTAGGCTGCAACTGTGAACTACCTTCAGAGGATCCTCATCTCTCCACCAACCATAGCTGGAGGTCTGGACGACTATCCTAAATCTCACACCTAGGCGTGACTCATAAGTTTGGTAATTTCAGTCAGTCTCCACACGTGGTATCCTTGGGTCTGTGGCCAACTTACAGACAGTATTCCTTTCGCTAATACGGAGAAGAAAACTACTCTTTGTCTCAGGGATTTGGACCCATTTATTTCAACACTGTTCATCATCTCTCCAGTGACCCAGGAAAAAGTGGGATTCCAAAGAAAGCGAACTTCATTAATTAAACCATAGATTTTTTTTCAGAACTATTGCTGGAGCACATGCAATAGAAATTGCAAGTTATCTGTTACACGTCAGGAGATCTTGCCAAAATATTTTCAAAAATAATCATTTCATGATGCCTGATTAAGTAACACAGTTTGAACATCCCTTTCCAAACACATGCTGTGCCTTTTTAGATATACTTTTTCAGCTGAATTAACTGCTTCTCTCTCCACAGTTCTTCTAAGAAACTTCTCTATATAGAATTATCTAAGCTGTCTTCATTGGGCACATATGCTTATTAGGCATATATTAACTTAACCAATATGTCTACTTGACAAAATGTAGTGCTGCACAGAGAATCCCAAAGCAGTTCCAAAGAAATCAGAGACACCTGGAGCCACATCAGCTTGTTCTTTCCACAAGACTAAGGTATCCAGCCTTGCAAAAGTCCTCACTACTTTGCACAAGGGCTACTGCTCTGGCTGTGGTTCCAAAAGTAGGTCATTCATTAAACCATGCTGCATTATATATCTTTTATGGAGATAGGTGGGAGCTACCATAATTCTCAACAAAACGCTATTAGTTCAATAATCATTTAGAGAACGTGGTGAGTATGAGACAGCAAATCCCATGGAAACAGCCTCCAGGAAAAACATGGCATCCGGTGTTTCTGTGCCCTAAGGTGGTAAAGGCTTCTTCCTCTTTCATATTAGAGGCTCAGATGAGGCAGCCAGCAACACGATACTTGGAGCTGTGCTGCAAGAAGGAAATGTGACAGTGAGGCATAAAATAACACTAAAGTGAATAACATTAAATTATATTGAGAAGCACTAACCTTAGCAGTCTGAAAGTTTAAGGCTGACTTTTAGTCTAAGTCACTTCTTCCATGGGAACAAATGGGTTCCTTAGAGCCTAATACTCATCCTAAGGTAAGTTTCTAAAGTAAATGGAATGAATCATTATTCCCTAATTTTTCCCTGGTAAGGACTGCCACCACATCTTTCAGATCCTTATCACACGGGTTTTCCTCTAAGACCCAAGGCAGAAAAAAGTCTGCCTACAGGTTCCCTTCCACACCAGGAAGCATCACACACAAACAAAGTCACTTCTTATTCAAAAGCCTTTCACTGAAGCCTACTTCAGTTTTCTTTTAAGATGTGAACTGAAGAAAGATTACCTTTTTTATTTCCATTTACTGATTTTTATTCATCTGTGGTAAAATTTTACAACACTGCCATTAATCAAAACTAAATTTAAATAAAAATCCTATTTCATTATCTTTTATTGTTGGTACTATTGCTCTCATAATGCTGAGTAATGTTAATGATGTGCTTGTGTGCCACCAAATGATAAATTAAAAAGCTTCTCATGAGTGGAACCTCTTGTTTCACATTGAGCCCTGGAAAGATTGTGCTGGATTAGGTATGGTATAGTCTATTTTATTGCAGAATACTTCAAATTTTCTTTTTTATTTGCTAGAAAGGCTACTGACAAACAATTATTTTATGCAGAACACCAAAGAGCTGTAGCCATATACATATCTATATAACCCAGTTATTAATATATTCAGGAGGCAGGTAGAACACTTATGCACATCAATCCTTTTGCAAGTAGTTTATACATTTTCAACAGTGGTGTTGCATTTTTCAAAGCAAGGCCTAATTCTAAGGACTGCCATCCTTTTGTATCAGTGCAGGCCATTTTGCCAGTCTTGTTCTTTTACCACTTTGCTTTTATCCACTTCTACATGCCTTTTGTATTTCTGTTTGATCCTATTAGCACTGAGATCAATCACAAAATTCCTGCTGGGAGCAGAATGGGATGCTATCTTTGTGATGTCTAAATCCAATATTTGACACCATTTTTCTTTATACATCAGCTGCAAACTGGTGTCTAACTCTTCACTTTAAGTCTTTCATTGTTAGGTCTTTTTACCATTAAAAAAAAAAATAAGGCAAGAATTTAAACATGCAAAACTTTTGGAATAATGCTACCTTTTCTTAATATCCTAGAATTTTTGTACAGTTACTTTTCTAATCCCAGTTCATACATACACAAGCACACTACTGGTTTATTTGCAGAAACTACTGGACAGAAGGTCAATTTATCAATGTTTCACAAAACCTGGGCAAGTTAACTGCATGTTCACTGGATGTCTGTGGGTCTTCAGAGTGCATAGAATACATCCATTTAGAAAAATGCATCAATATGGATAGAAAAAAATGTACAAATTCAGCCCCTCAGATGAGGAGAAACAACTTGAAGATTTGCAGATAATAAATAGGCCTTTCTTGAAAATTTCTTCTTGACAAACAGCTCCTTTGTCACAATACTGTGATGATTCATCTGGAGAAATGGATTTATAGTCTTACACAGGGCAGAAGAGAAAAATTTTTTTTTCCCCTTTAATACCAGCTCACTATTAAAGGAAAGTAATTAACAACTATGCATAGTCTCATATCATTTTTACTGTCAAAGAGGGCATGGTGCACATACAGTTGCTCATCTCACTGAATATACTAGGAAAATCATTTTAATAATGCATACTTGCCACTGCATTGGTTTTAATCCAGTTAAGATTGATAGTCGGTGAAAGAGCAGCAAGGTAAATGCCATTTTAATAAAAACAACTGTTATAACTGATTTCTGCCATTTCACTACTGCAATCCCCCTCAGCAATACAGAAAATGAAAGCTGTTTCTCTGGTGCTGTCACACCCAGATTTCAAGACCATCACTTCTGAAAAACAAAACAGAAATATTTTAATTTGCTGTTTTCTGAAAAAACAGTAACTTTTGTTGTAAAACAGACATCACAAGAAACTTTAACCTGCCTTTTCTGTTGGACTGGTATATAAGCACAAAATCCACTGAAGTTTTAAGTTCCTGTGTTACCACAGAGAATAAGATACTTCTGACCATGGCATTCCGTTTGTGTGCATACAGACAGCCCCATCTTTCAGGTATTCCATCTCACTTTTCCAAGAGTTAAACTCGGGATTTCTACAGATTCCATTAGGTTTACTTAGACTCAGGCTGTTGCATCCAAGCAGTTAGAAAATAAGCCATGAAGTGTGTCTGGGGATACGAATTTGATATAATTTGGATCACTGGAGGACTTTCCAGAAGATTAGAAAATCGCTATTTATACACCATTATCCCAAAGGGTAACTAGAAATACAGAAATAAAATGATGCTCAACAAAATGACAGGGTCATTTAGGAAGGCATGAAACAACCTAAAACCAGATGCAGAAGTAATGCCCATCAAGATGGCCTTATGAAAAACAACTTGCTACCTATCAAAATCAGTTTTACATCTCTAATATCATACATGATTAGTAGATGAAAGTGATTACATAAACATAATATGTAAAAATCTTATTATTGTCTTTGATTTAATATTATCTTCAGAGGGAAAAACCTCAGATTCAGAGGGTCCCACACAACTCATTCACAAAGTCCAAAAACAGAAAATAAAGAGAGAACTGAAAAAGATATTAAGACATCCCTTAGTCCATCCCCGCCCAAATGCTTCACTGTCCCAATGTCTTTCCTGCAAGGGGTTTGCCAAACTTGTTGAAATCTTTCATTATGGGGATTCCTTCAGATCTTCCATGTAATTTCTATCCAGGTTTTCAGAATTTTTCTGCACAAGAACAAATCACTACATTTAGCCTCGGGTATACATTTCTTTTTCTTGAATCTGGAGCTTCATCACTGTTAAATGAAACTACAGGGTTACCCAAGACACAGTGTGCTTCCCCAGGAGGGACAGACAGATGAGGGGGTTAAAAATGGAGACCACAGTCCACAAGGAGTGTGTGGTCCTGTGTAGCACTATCCTATCAACATCAGCCTTATCAATTACAAATATTCAGACTATGAGGCAGAAAAAAGATCATCTTTAAAAAAAAAATCTGTTAGAATTTGGACTTGAAAAAAATAAATGCTGAATTTTTTTTACTTACTTTCTAATTTGCCATTGGGGCAATCTGAGTCATGACTTTTGGGTTTTCCACTGCAACCACTAAAACTAATAACACTTTGTGGGCTGCTTTTTTCTTTCTAAAATAAGGGAATAATCTCCTGTAATGACTTGTGTCCAGGAACAAAGGCTTTGACTGAAAAACAACTGAAAAACAAACCCCTGCATAATTTGAAAACTGCTATTCTTCATAAAGGAGCTGGCAATTTTGAAATGCAGTGCAGCTTTCCAGAAATAAGTGGGAACTCCACAGACATTTTATCAGACAACATATAAGAAAACAAAAACCATCTCACACTTGTTAGCAGGCACAGAGGAGAGCAGGCATCACTTTGCAGCTGAGCGACTGAAGCAGCTTCCTGCATCTCAGGGCTGTCCGGCATCTGGAGCTGCTCCAAGTGTCACTGTTGGTCACCAGCAGTGCTGGACCTGAGGATGTTCTAATATAACCTGACCCTCAGAAACTCAGGAACAAAGATGTGCACAGAGAGAGTCAACATCCAGGAAACAAGAGTGTATATAAAGCTCTCATCTCTGTGCCTGGGGATCATAGAAAGGTTTGGATTAAAAGCAAACGGGAAGATGTCAGGAGCTCTGTGGCACTGAGTTTCATACAAAGTCACCCCCCGGGATGACTGGGAAGAGGGCAGTCACTGAGATATCACACTGTGTCTGTGCATGGTTTATTCAGCTTGACTGCCATAACAAAAGTGCAGCTTGTGGGAGATGCAGATGACAGGCTTCTGCAATGAAAGGTTTTCAACAACAATTTATTAGCTTGGATAGGATCTAGAAGGGAATAAAGTATTATATTCAGGAGAATAATTGACATAAAGGTTAAGTACTGTCAAAATGCAACCATGCTGTTCTCATAACAAATCTGTGGGGGTTTTCACCTATTTAAAATTTTAATACATTTTCAGAGCTCTCAGAAATGCTTGTGACTAAAATGTTGGAAAATGGCTCCTGGGAGGCCAAGGTGGACTGGTTTATGTATTATTCCAGTGCCGTGCGCATTTAGCAGCCTCCTGAAGTAATCAGTTATGATGGGGAACTACTTCAATGTCTCTGTGCTGTAAGACTTGAGGAGAAAATCTTAAACATGTAAATGATTAACCAGGTCTCATCAGATCTCCTTGGAGTGACAGGCTTCTCACAAGTCTTCTGACAGAGCTCCACTCTCCCAGTGTGCAAATACACACACACTGTTAGTGTAATGTGGTTGCCACCGAATTTATTTTAAAAAGCAACATACAACACAACCCATTAAAAAATACTAGGAGATGGAGGGTGAAAAAATCAACCCTGGTTAAATTCCACTAATATTAGTGAGTTCTTGATGTAACACATTTGCTGAAACCATCCACAATCAATTACTGAGACAGAAATAGGAGTGCAGAAGCAACTGCCTTTAAATAACAGACTGTTGATGCACTTAAAACAGTCTCTTACTTTTTTTTCCATAGGACAGAGCTTCCTATGGCTTTTCCTATTGAGTCCTGGGAGCTTCTCTAAGAACAAGCATTGAACTCTTCTCACACTATGGCAGTCCTAGTTAAATAAAAGGTGCAGGAAGGTTATTATGAAACATGCCTAATATCTCTCCCTTTCAAGGAAAAGTTATGTAAACAAAAACTGCTAGTGAGAGCAATGAGATGCACTCAGACAGTGCCAGGTTGCTCAGGCACTAATTCATGTTTGCTGCGGTTCCAGCCTCAGGTAAAAATCCTTAAGATTTAGGAGTGTTACTGAGATGTTTTGGAAATGCTGTGTTAGCCTTTCTTACCAGTTTATTTCCCAATCTCACTTCCTATAGATAAAGCAGAAGAGGTTATGAAAGAGCAGATCTATCCTGGCTATTCATGATGCTGCCTGCTTCCTGCTTCTGCCTCCGTGTGGGGTGGCATCTGCCCCAGCCCCACGTTTCAGCCACTCACCGGAGCTTTGCCTTGGGACTACTGAACGCTGCACAAACCAGACTAACATAGTTCATTTTCCTTCCCATCACACAGGTCCTGCCATGCATCAGTTGAAACCAGTGTACAAAACAAAGATCAACTATTACGCAAATAGAAGAAAAAAACTTATGGCTTAAATTTAAATCTATAAACAATTACAGATTTAAACAAGAAATCAGGTTGACTATACAGGATGAAAAACCTTAGAAATAATGATGTCTGTGTTCACTTCTTTGGGTTACATATTGCTGTAATAAAATAGTAAACCAAAATATGAAATAGATACTGGCAAATCAGAAGGTTATTTAATATTAAAATAAAGGAATATTAATATGATTACTGCTTGCTTTCAAGCACTACTTCTTTTTATAAGTGAGGTTTTAGAATTGTCAGAGTATATGACACTGCCACTCCTAAACAGTTCTATTTCATCATTTAACAGAAAGGCAAAGTGCCTGGGAGCACAAGAGCAGGAAACCAGCACTACAGAATTCCCTCTCAGAAGGCATTTAAATTTTATGTAGTAAGCAAGGCCTATGACAAAAGTATGCGTAATGTAATTGTAATTGTATCATTTCTCAAAGTTTTACATAATGACTTTCTGTTTCTAAATAATACTTCATTACTGGGAGCAAGAGAATGTAATTGTTCTCTGGGTGCTGCTGTTAGCTCCTAAGGGCACGATCAATCCTGCCAAGACATATAATTCATGCACTGTTTGCTTCTGATACAGCTACATTTACGAAAGCAATGCAGTGATTAGATTCCTCCAGAATAAATGTGTCTATAAATCCCTGTGTTGTAAATATTATTAACAGCTACATCCAGTAAAGGACTTGAGCCACTGACATGAGGCTGAGGCAAAACTAACAGACCTCCAAACAAACCATAATTTAAAAAAAAAAAAAAAAAAATCCCCTCTCTGTTATGGCTTAACCCTGGACATGTTTACAATCACGAGGCATCCTCCTATCTACTGTAGTCTGCTCAGTGGCTGGGGTGCTGCTCCAGATGCTTCTCAAGCCCTTTTCCCACATGAGGGAGACCTGAGTCATGGCACTGAGCATGCTTCGGCCACATTTTTTGAAAGACTGAATCGGATAGATATTTAACACAGCAGGAGCAGAATTAGATGCCTTCACAAAAGCAACCAAGGACACTCATAAAAAACAGTGGCTATTTTATCAGCCAGTGAGTGCTCATGAAGGGAGATCACTCTCTGCAGCACCTCATGCCACAGGAGAATACTGCCTTCAGATACCTCAGGCCAGACATGATTGTAAGTAATGATCCAGGTACTCATAGAAATTACAATATCTGAACAAAGGGTAAAATTCATGTCTACAAATTAAGACACTTGCAACAGATCTAGCTGGAGGAAGATGAGTGTTTTAGGGCATAGTTCATCTCATTTAAGCAATGAACCTAAAACTCATGATGTGCATCTCCTTGGGATTGCTTTTCCCCACATTGACTATAAAGGGAGCCCTAAAAAGCTAAATCAGATATAAATGCATGCACTGCAGACTACTAAATTTAGCTGAAATAAGTTTTGCACCAACTGTTTATTAATAATTTAACTAACCAGAAACATGGATGAAAGTGAGTCAATGCATTGTTTTAATATTATTTATGTTACCACTGGACTGTGCAGAGAGCAGAAAGATGAAACAGGGACTGAATAAACATAAATCTTTCCTAATCGTGGAGAAAGTCATATTTATGTATGTCCTTGTATCCAGAAATACCATATTGATTTTCCATCATTTCCACATATGCCATTAATATACAGAAATTAAATTCTGAAGGCAGTAATTTTTTAAAAAGAGAGAGAGAGAGAGAGAAAGAAAGAGAGTAGGACTTTGATAAACCTATAGGATTCCTGTAATAGTCCAAGGAGATTTTCACACACATCTTTGTAACTACTCTTGTTATTGGGTTCCATGGACAGTGTCAGGGAATCTTCCAGGACATCAGTATATTCAGTTTGTTTCAGCACATTTCCGGATCAGTCTTGAAGAAGACTGGTACTATTTACTTTACAGTCTAGAAAGGCTGATTCTTAGGTCTTTCTTCCCATTTGCAACTAAAGTGTACAGTGCTCACAACAGTACCAAGTTGTTCGTTCCACAATGGCCTATTTCCGATGTATATAATTTAGGAAAAGGCCACCTATGTGAAGTCATATTTCCAGGGCTCATGTTGCATCCAGCAGCACAGAACTTCAATCCCATCTTTGCAGAATTGAAACCTAGATTTCCTGCCAGATGACACAGGAATTATTAGATTTAAAAAGTAAATGAGAATTACACATTTGTTGAAAAAAAACCCCAATATAGATGAACCATACATCACCTCTTGTTGACACTAGTCTCTAATTTGGAATATGTCCTTACCCATCCCATGAATCTCACTAGTATATTTTTTTGCTTTCTTTGACCCATAGCCTGCCTTTAAGGAGAGCATCACTTACTGTCTTCTGAGTGTTCAATTCACTGGTACTTCAGACAGGCATGTATTGTAATTTTCCTGCAAATGACCCATTTAAGGAGAGGCAAAGGTGATAAGTATCACAGTGCCATAGAGAAAAAAAGACAAGAAAAACAACAAAAATCAAGGCAAACCGTTGGTAAATCCCCAATCAGGGTTTGCACTCCTCATTAGAAAAAATAAAGATAAGAAATAATCCTTAATTGAAAGAAAGCAGGACTGAGAGATCAGCATTCATAGTTCAGCTGTTTCACCTCTGCTTTCTCCCTGAGCAAAACCAGTTTCGGCATAAATAATATTGACTGTATTGCCTGTGGTCATTTTTAATTACTCATGTTTTAACTTTCCTCTTTTTGTTAGTGTTTCCATTTTCCTGCTTCAGCTAAGCACTACTTCATTCTCATGCAAGCCCTCAGTCCAAGTGGTCTCTCCAGCACAAGCAGAATTCAGCTTCACAGCAAAGGCACACCAGAGTGCCTTTTACAGTGGTGGGTGAAGGGGATGTGTCAGCAACAAGGATGAGCCTGTGGACTTCAGGGAAGAGCTTGACTGCTCTCAAAAAGCAGGAGTGGATGATTGTCCACACAGGAGACGGGAATAAGGTAAGAGAGGTAGTTCTACCTGGGAAGGCACAGAAGAGCAGGCATCTTGGTTATCCACCATTAGACAAGATCTCTCTCTGCTGGCTCTTCCTTTGCCTTTCCAGCCACCTGAGTGTGCACTTCCAGCTGAATTGCAGAGGGTTTAACATATTTGATTCACGGTTTGACAGACTGGGCCCACTCGAAGCTCTGAGCAGTTTGCAGTAGTTACATAGACAGTACCTGCCCAGAAGCATAAATATAAACACACACGCTTGCATGGTCCTCAGTTATCAACTGGGATGATAACAATTTACCTCACCCAGTGAACAATCAACATTAAAAACTTCGGAGGAGTACATGTGACCTCGCCCAATTCATATCCAGTGGTATACCCTCAACCCATTGAAAACACAGCCACAGAAAAGCTAATTATGCTGTGCTTTTCTAGATAAATGTGTTGCAACCCCAGGTAGCACTCTGACAATTTAGCCTCTGAGCTCTCAGGCAGTAATTTCCCTGAAGGAAAGGGAACAGTCGTGACAGCTCCTGCAATCCTTCCACTATCAGCAACACACAGCAGCTCCAGTACCATGCCAGGATCAGTCAGGGTCTTTAATACAAGAAGGAACCACAAGGGAACATAAAACCTTACCAGCCTTCCCTTTCCTTCTGTATTGTGGGATAGCAGCCTGAAGGAAGCTGAGGGGTGACATGATTTAACTAGAGATAGCCTGGCCTTGAAGGATAGGGTAGAAGTCCTGCCAAGGTCTCTTCCACCCCTGTTCACCATGATTCCTGACTGGTAAATTAGAGCATTCCTAAATGCATGTCTCACTTCAGACTCTAACCAATTTAAAATGCATAAGAAAATTGTCTTAGCCTTACCTCTAACTGAAGGATGTCTCCCACTTTAAAAAGATGTATTCACTTAGCACTTAGATGACATTCCTAAGTCAAGTTCAGACACTATATGGATTGTACTGTTTCCTTAAAAACCTTTGCACTTTCCCCTAAAAATTGGTATAACTTTTCATTTTCACAGGGATTTTTGTCTGAATCTCAAGGCCCTTGACAAAGGTAAATAACTGCAAAATAAGCCTTTTGAAGAGCACAGTTCTAGCATCTATGTCTTGTATGAGAAATTGTTATGAATGTATAATTTAGGGTTTCAAGGAAAATTTTAAAGCCAGGTATAAACTAAGGACCTAATACTGTACTCACTGAAGTCTGTTAGAACATGACTGGACTCTAAATGACCACTGGAGGTTACTGTTTCCCCAGAGAAATTCAATGAGTCAAGCATTATGCTAATTCTTTTCAATTATTAAATACAGGCATCCTTAATATCAGTGGCTGCAAATTGCTCCCATACATGGCAAGTTTTGTTAAGTATGTTCCAGGGTGGCAGAAATCGGGGTCAGGGTATTTGAGAGTACAAGCATAGAAATGCAGCCAAAGAAAGATTTCTTGATGCTTGTTATAATTATTATTATTTGCTGTTATTGTATGTACTACTTCAGGACCTAGAAACCCAACATTTACCAGGTTTCTGTTGTGTGAAGAGCTCTACAGGTTGGAACTGCTGCCCTGGCCTTAGCAAGAGACAGCAGGCCCTTACAGGCAGATAGGAACCCATCAGACAGTATCAACTGGTGAGATAGACAACAGCATCCACACGCCAGTGGCACATCCTCATCAAGTCCTGGCAGAAATTACATACACAGAGGGATATTTTAAGGCAAGATCCAAGGGGGGACAATAAAGCTGTTTTGCACATATTTACAGAAGTTACTTTGCAGTTCATTGGACAGCATGAGCTTTATTGGTGTACCCCCAAAAACAGGTGAGCAAGTAATCTTGATTTTCTGGGAGCAGGGGCAGCAACCAACATCTTAAGTATGAATGAGAGATGCCAGTCTGGCTCATATGACTGATTAACTGCTTTCAGGTGTCAGCCACTGTGGGTGTCTTTTTTATTGCCTTAACACATCACTTCACCTTAAAGGTTGTAAGAAGGTGCTTTTATTTGGATAGATGTTGTATCATTCTCCTTTGCCCATATTACTTCTGTTTGGAGCTTGAAGTATAATTATTTTCCTGTGCAGCAGAGGAAAAATTTCTGCTGCAAATTGTGGATAATAATTGCCTTTTTTATGTCTCACTTGTTCGAAGGCAAGCTCTAGGAGACAGGGGCTGCTTTTTAACTTCCATTTGTGCAACTCCTGTGTGATAGATCTGGACAAGGGCTCCTATAAACTCCTTCAGTACAAGTAGTAACAACAGTTACAAGGTAATCCTAACCCCTCAAAATATCTTCAAAGAGTCAACACGAACTTTAATGTTTTAAGTCATGTCAGGAAGAGCGTAATGGCAGTTTACCCACAAAAACCTGATCTTCCTCACTATTGGCAGCCAGAGGCACCTAATGGCATGTTAGAGGCAGCACAACAAGAGAAGATCAATGTGACACAAAAAGAAGAGGAAAAAAAACCAGCCCAGTGGTGTGTGGAGAAGGCATTGTCAGGCTCAGGGGAAGCAGCTGCTTTGTCATCCATAAGGCTCTGTAAAATACCACAGTCTGAAAAGAACAGAAGAATTTTAAAAATAGTACTCCATTTTCCCGTCTTTAAAGTTTTGTCACCCCCATCATTTTCTCTTCTGCAAAGTTCTGCTCTCTATCAAAGCTTTTTAACTTTAATATTAAAGTGACATATCACTTTTTTCCTCTTACCTTTTATTTGGGGAGTGTGGGGGAGGATTTGAATATTTTCCTTCATTGTTGGATTTATTTTTTCCTGCCCAAAGCTGGTTTTGAAATTCTAAGCAGGGTTAGATGCTTTGTAGAAATTCAACAACCCTCTGTTTATTAAAAAAAAATGAAATCAGTGATTTAAATCTTTGTCATACTGTAAAAGGGCATTAATACACTCTTTTCAACTGTTTCATTGAAAGTCTTTCAGCAGGTAAAGCAGGACCAGGCACAAGAGAAAGCTCACCTTCAAAGGTGTTGGGTCTGGTTGTCTCCCAGATACCTTCCCCCAGCACAGACTGCCAACCTCTGTTTGGTAGGAGGACACAGGGTCTTTCTCCTTCCAGTTGTCACTCTGAGTCTGGGTGAGTCTGGCAGTCAGCACAAGCCACCACCTCTTAAACAGGTACTGGATAAACACTGAATGCCAGACTGCAGTTGATGTGAGCCATTTCTTAACCATTCTATCCAGACCTGAGGGGAAATGGTAATAGGTGGGTTCCCATTTAAAGTAAATCACTGCTAGAGCAGGAGAAGTCCTCACACAGAAACCAGGGAAAATTATCCTGATGCAATGAGCAGAGCAAAGGACTCAGGGAACAAATGGTCCCTACTGGCAAACAGGAAACAAATGGCCTACCAAGGAATACTTTTATTAAAGGCAGAGAAACAAAGTGCTTCTAACAGGCAGATAAACAGGGCAACAATAAATCATTCTCAAAGCATACTGTAATTTATAGTCTTTTCTTCCAGAAAGAGACCAGCCATGGCAGCTGGATGCCTTTCTCCTTCTCTGCCAGCGTTCACCAACTGTGTGAGATTTTACAGCCTTTCAAGGCCCCTCTCAGCTGAGCAGGTTGGCTGTGGGTGGCCCTGGGCTCTGCTCCATCACCCACCACCTCCCATCAGTCCTCCTCCACAGCCCTGCACGTGTGCCACCCACACAGCACAGGGACAGCTCCGGCCTTCCTGGGGGTGCAGAGGACTCGGCTGAAGATGCCAGCTCTGCCTGCTGCTTTCTGACCAGCCCATAAAAAAACCAGGTATCATCCACCTCTGAGAGCAAAGACAGATGGCAAATTGCCCTGGAAGCATGGGGACATGCTGATAGCTTTCCCATTTCTCAAGAAAAGTGACTTCTGGGGGGGGGAGTAAGGAAGAAACAGGCGGGGGTGAGGGAAGGAAGAGCATGTGGGAGTTGGTCCCCTGGCAGAAGTGCGAACAGTCACGTCCAGATGCTCAAGCAGAGTCATGATGCTGAAACTTGAAAGGAAACAAGAAAACTGAATTAGTGCCACACTTTTCTTCTTTTGCAGGTCTGGGTGCTCCCAGACAAAAAATGTACAAAATGTACAAAAATGTAGCCTACACAAAGCCTAAACAACATTGTGCTCTACCAAGGGCAGAATAAAAAAAAAAGAATTTAAGGTTTCCTTGTTTCCAACGGGAAAATCATTCCTCTCTTGTACTGCAAGTACATCTTGACAAAAAATGATGCTACTGATAAAAGCTCATGCAAAATTTTGAAGGAATGATTCCCAAGATCCTTAAATACTCACTTTATAGGACTCAGTTAACATCTTTGATGCAGAGAAACATAAGGTTGATCAAGACAAGACCAGCAAGTTCTGAACCAGCTCTTGTAAAAGTAGAATTCTCAAGAATAAATAGCATCATTATCCATAAAAATGACATTTCTTTTACTGTAGGTTTTGTAAGAATGCCTACTCTGTTCACAGAAATCTGCTGTTGATTGGAAAAGCCAGTTTTCATAGGAGTGACAGAAATTACCTGTCCTTCTCTGTGTCTAGCCTTTACTTTTCTCCCTTCATTTAGCTGCCTTGATAGCAACACTAATTTAACTGAATTACTGCAGTCTGCCCAGGCAGAGACAGTTATATCAATAAAGAAGTCTTAATATATTTATATGTGGTATCAACTAATACTCACATCAACATGGTGGTTATACAGATTTAATAAATTTTTATTTCTCCCCCAATCACTAAATAGAGGAAAGTCTTCAGAATAGTTCTGGTAAGAATGTACAATAGCTGGTAAACTTTCATTTCAGTTTGATATGATTGATAAAATTGAGATGAGAAATGTCCTCTGGGCTACTAACGGCCAGAAAAGTTTTTAAGGTATAAGATGTTATTTTACTGTCAACTCTAAAGCTAGACAGATTTCAGACAGTGCACACTGACGAAATGACACATTCACTGCTTCCACTTTGACTGGGACCATTACAATATTGCTTGATCCTGTCACTCTTATTCCAGACATAATTCCTTCTTTTTCCAAGCAGAACAAAAAAAAGTGTGAGCCTGCCTTTTTTTTCCACCGTTGGGTAGCACTAGGACAGGGGAAGCTGGCTCATGATGATTTGAAATAACCAATAAATAGATGCATATATTACAGCAGAGCTGGCAATTATCAGTTGATAATGGAACTTGTGTCAAGGGGTATGTAAGAAGGAAACATGTCTGGCTATGCAGAGTCCTGAGTAACCCATAATTTTTTCTTGCCTCATCTCCAAATAGTTTAACTTGTATTCAATATCATTTAAAACTAAGTTCATAATAGAGAGGCCATGAGTCAAAGCGTTCTTCAAAAATTTGGTCTTTAAATTTTTATAATACCTTGAAAAATGGGCAATTAATTTGGTTGTTCTTAAAAGTGACAGCAGTGGCTGTTTGAAGCTCTGAGCATGCAATAGCCATTCTCGTGAAGATGAAAGGAGGGGCAGAGAGCACAACTCACCCGTTTCAGAGAATGCTCTTCACAGATGCAATCAAAGCCTTCTTTGTGGAGCAGGTGAGAAATTTTTCAATTAATGATTCCCACCTCCTCAGTAGCTAATCTTGACTTGCTAAAAATTGTTGTTAGGTTTCATTTGAGGAAAAAGTAAAAATTTCTGTGTTCAAAGTATTTTGTTTTAAAATTTAAGCAAAATCACCATATGATTTTATCTGAGCTACGTACTTTAAAGATTTTTAATCCCAAACGTTTTTGAGATTTTAATTTTGCACTGTAACCAAAAGAAACATTTTTAAGACTTGAATATACTCTCACTTACTGCTCGGGTTTTTTATTTCCTCTGACAGCTGAGTTTTTAATAGTTTGTTTCAATGGACATGGAAGTCACAGGTGCAGAAAACTTGCAATGTGATATTTCAACATGGTCCCATCTTTCTTCTCCAAAATGAGTTTTCTGCAAAACAAATAAAATTCCAAAATTCAGGGAAAACATTCCATCTATTTTTTTACTGACTTTGACCATGTTATTCATCTTTCCTTCCACTAACATATTCCCTGTTTCCTACCTGTATTATGGTCTCTTGAAGTTTGCCAAAAAAGCTTGTCTACAAAAGTACTACATGAGAGAAGTCAAACGTGAGTAAAAGATACTTCATTAATAAGTAGCTGTGCAGGAGAAGTGGCCCTTCGCTTGCTGAATCATTGCCGTGTGGTACAAATTTACTGTGAATATCTTGAGACAGAAGAAAGTAATTACTGTAGCACTTTAAAGCCTCAAAACTTTATGAAAATTTTAGATATTAGATGTTATTGGTTCTCCTAAGTCTGAGACCATGAAACCTGAAAGTTTGTCCAGTGAGAACCAAAGAAATATATCCCCATAACTCTGATATAGTAAAGCTTTACTGCCACCTTTTTCCAAAGCACAAGTTAGGGACCCTATTAAAGGAAGCATGTAAATCCATAGCTAGCTTCGCTTACTTATAAAGGAATAAAACAAGTCTTACTCTTTAACACATTCTTCCATTTGGAAGGCACTGGCAGCCAGTAGATTTTAATCTGAGTTTTCCAGAAAGACGATATCTACTTGATCTCTTTTGATAGAGCTCTCAGTGGAAATAGATGTTATGTCAACAAAATCACTTATTTTTATATTCGAATGATGTTTTGAAAAAGATGTGATGTTAAAGGTTTATTTCTTAGCTGAGAGAAAATGTAGGAAGGAATGGAACTATTATTCCATAGTCAATCTGAGTCTATATAATTTTACCTTCCTCTCTGGGTTATGACTTTCATCTCTGTTGCCAATAAATTTCAGGTTTTATTGTGGTTAGTGTTGGGTACCTTAGCCTGTTATGGCTGGTTATCTCATTCTCACAATCCATTTGATACAACCTGATCCATTAGTAGTTATTTTCCCTCTTAGGACCACAACCATTATTTCCTCTCTGATACATGAACAGATATAAAAATAGCAGAGAAAAATCAGGTGAGAGACTTTACATTGTAGATGTCATAGTCACAAGTCTTCTATGCAATAAGCAGCATCCAAAAAACCTAAATTAATAACTGACTGTTCAATAAATCTGTAAATAAATAAATAAATAAATAAAATACTCAAAAGCCACAATGACACCCTGAGAGTAAAGAAGAACAGTTCAATGCCTCTCTCAGGAGAGACAAATTAAATGCCTCACTCTATAAGCAGCAGAGATGATGAAACTTGGTTTCGTGCAGATCCATATCTCAAGTCTGTGCTCTCCTCTGGACTCTCTGATGCCTAAGCAACATGATTTCACACCAGCTTCTGCCCTGATGGGGCATGAACCCTCTGCCCCCTCTACCTGACCAACTATTTTCACATAGGTGTTTATTATTTTTGCAGGGATTTATTGTTTTTCTTGTCTTTACATTTCTGACAAACTTGGATGAAATCAGCTCATGTGTCAAAATGTTTGGGGCCAGTGTTAGCAGGATTGTGGACAACTGATCATCAGACAAATGCAGCATGTTTTCATATTTCATATTTGCTCAGAAAAAAAAAGCAAGCTAAAATAAAACCTGTCTTTGAAACAGAAGTTGGACACACCTGTTATTTTCAGGGATAAATGGGTGGGGGAAGGGGGAGAAAGTAACAAGGAAGTGAAATTATTAAGACAGGATTCAAAGATACAGAGTTTAGATAGAGATTAGAAAAATAAGAGGAAAAAGCCCTACATCTAATGGGTGAAAAAATACTGCCATGTTCTTTGGAAATGACAGCAGGACTCTGCTTTCCAGCAGCCTGAAAACAAAACTCTGTGGCCTCCAGCCCACAAATGGTCTGAAACACATTAGCTGAGAGTCAGGAAAGGAGTCACAGACACAACAGGTGCATTATGCCCCAAATTCTCCTGTCAATCGTCTGTTAGCACAATTTTCATCTAAATTATTCTCAGGAAACTTCTGAAGCTCACAGAGGAGGAGAAAAAAAAAAAAGAGGCAAAGACACTGAAAGAAGAAGACAGCTGTTTCCTTTTACTTACCAATAAAATAATATGAGTAAAGAAAGTAACAAACAGCTTTTATGAACATGCATTCAGCTGGTGTAATGGACTTTCCATACAGGATATACACCAACCCTGGAAGTGTTCAAGGCCCAGTTGGGTGGCGCTTTGAGCAACCTGGTCTAGTAGAAGTTATCCCTGCCCATGGCAGGGAGTGAGAACTAGATGATCCTTAAGGTCCCCCCAACCCAAACCATTCTATGATTCTATGATAAATAGAATGCTACCACTGCTCAGTGTGCGTAGAATCATTGTCTCCCTGGGCTATGGTGCTCCAGGGTTTCTCTGGCTATTGCACTATGTTTGACTGTGGTTGTTGCACTTGAATAAGAACAACGAGGAAGATTGTGAAGGGCTGGGAAATGACTGACTCAAATCTAGTTTCTGTTAGTGCCCGACTGCTGGCCTGTATGAAATTAATCTATCTACATAACACTTCACGATCACTTTAATAATTAAAATCAATCTTGTCTAGCTGGGTCTTTGAATAACAAGTAACTCAGAGTACCACCCTAGCTAGAAATGAGCCAAACTAGTGCCAAAATCTGTACCACATTAAGCTTTCAGCAGGCTGAATTTCAAGGCACAAATCTAGACTGGTGTCATCAATATTTTACAGCAGATGAGCAATCCTCTTTCCCAATGAGTCCCAGTAGGCCATGCCCAAATGTAGGAGCCCCATTTCCACTTGCACAGAAATGTTGAACTCAGTCTTTCCTCCCATGGAGGTGAGGAGTGTAACAAAAGGCCCCCACTTTCACTGCGTGATTGCTGTGGTGACAAAAAAAGTGTCCATAAATCCTTCCTTCAGCAGCACGAGCAGACATAGGTTAAGGTATAAAAGGCTAGATGTGAGCCCAAGTGGATCTCCTGCCTTGTCCACAGAAAGGAAAGAATGTGTTGCTTATAATCTGTGTCCTCAGTGATAGGGAGGCACCTCCTCAGCAAGCTATGTAGATACTTACCTGTAAAACTCTAATCCCTAAAGTTGTACAGATAACATCCTGCATATGAGATTAAAACACAAACCCTATTTAAAAGAAACAAATCCCTTTTAAAAGAAACTCCTACCTGTTCCATCCATCTCTAACTAAAATTTACTACCTTGGCATAAAAGTTTTAACAGGGATTTGAAGACCAAACTAAATCAACTTTTCTGCTTGAGATACAATTCCATAAGAACAGTGCCATTTGGTTCTGTGCTGCATACATGTACTCTGAAAGGGTTTTTACAGACCTAAGAAATCAGGATCAGCAAAATGGTGTTTTCCTTCCTGAAGTACTTAAGCTTTGCCCTGGATCGAGACTTGGTGATTTGCTGCAGGACTCGTACCAGTTTAGCCCTTTGCTTACCAGGACTGGCAGCACCAACTCCTCAGGTCACTCCCATGACTGTAGCCTGCCTCATGCTATCCTGAAAAACACTCCCAGAACATGATGACCAGGAAAATTATACTGTATAGCCATGACTCATTTACCCACAACATTTCTCCAGAAAACATGAGGCAACCATTGGAAGAGTGAGCCCTTGTGGGGTTGAGTATATGGCAAATCTCTCAAGCTTTACTTTCATCCTGCTCTCAGTGCTGTGGGTCTCTGAACTTCATCAGAAAAAATGCTCATTAATGATTCAGCTCTGGGAACTCCAACTGATGTAAAGGAGAAAATGTACCCTTTGAAAAAGATCTGATGGAAATCTTCTGTTTCAAATCTCTCCTCAAGACCTACCTCTGCTGCAACATCTATCAGACAGGTAATGATCCTTACACGTTAACAGCAGTCAGGGACAACCCACACCTCTCACTAAAGGTGTTTGGCAGTGACTCATAAACACCATGTAGGGCCCACAGATAATTTATATCATCTTGTGGTTTCATCCCCACCTTCCTTCCTCCTTTACTGTCTCCTTCCTCTTTAAACTTATTTGTTATATTCTTTACAAGACCCTGTCCTCCTGCGGTACTGGGGCAGTACAATATGCTAGTCAGATGGCACTCGTCCTACAACTGAAGTTCTGATGTCTGTGGGGGTGTCTACGTGCACATACTTACATATAAATGTTCACAGGCAAGCATATATATATGCTCACGTGTGTATATATATGTATAGGTGTGTATACATATGTATGTGTGTGTGTATATACAGAAATATATATATACACATACACACACACTTGCCTTGCACCTCCACACATAGCCTCTCCATTCGCAGAAAAGTTACCTGGAGCTTCCCACAACAGAGCTTCCACACACAAAATGATTCACAATTTATTTAGATTTTTAAGCTTTAGAAACCAATTCTCTGATGAGGAGAATATTTCAGTTTTAAGTGATTTGAATTAGTTCCCTTAAATATATGCAATTGCATTATTTGAAAAAATAAATTGCAGGATCAAATAAGAGTTTACATCTGTCAGACAAACTCTCTCTAAGGAAAATGTTCAAACACAAAACTTCTAATGCTTTTTTCCCCCTAGGAAGTCACACAAAATAAAACTTAGAATGATATGCCATCATTCTAAGTGAATTTTAGGAAGTACAGAATCACTGCTTGTTTTACTAGAGCTATATGCATTATAAAATTGCTCACAATATGAAAGATGTTTGATAATAAAGTGCTGAGTAAAGCATGACAAGCTAAGCTGAAACTGGTTTTAGTCTATTAGTGCTAGGGACAGGGGTAGTTTATTGCTGTGGATGACAGCCAGCCCTCTTTGAAATCAGATGGAATTTTGCCACCATGACTTCATCCAGACCACTGTTCTGGGACACAGACCAGGGTCTCAGGTCTCAGTTTGATTACCTGGCTATATTACTTCAACCAGTGACACTGGTACATGGAAAAATTAAACATAAGCAGTAATGAAATATCAGCTCATTAACACATCTGGGACAGAAATCTTTCACAAAAGAGGCCCCATGTGTATATGGGACTCCAATAAAGTCACTGGTGTCTTTGAGAGCAGTTTTATTGATGACACAGCAAGCTCCCCGTTCACTCACAAGGGCAATGCACTATTCCACAGGCTACTCCCTACACAGAGCCTACTGCAGTCAAGGCTACAAACTTCTCCTTTTGGATGTCCAGCTTCACATGCTTCCTTAGGAGGCTGTCAGTGACTTTTCTCTAGTGCATGATCACATCTCCTTCAGGACAGAGCACCATGGCCTCAGCCCCATTAAGACTTCAGGCTTGATAGACCCCTGGTAGCAATTTCAAACACAATACTGCTTTCCCTCTGCACCTGAAAGCTCTTTAAAAGTTTCACATCCAGCTGAATGCCACATCAGTAGCAGATTTTTAACAAAAGCAGCCAAATGATGCTGAAATGAGTATGGTCTAGGGGTTACAACAGAGATTTAGAAAGTCATTGGAATGGCCTGCTCCCACCCCCATACATGTCAGAGCAGCCTTACTGCTCACCCCTTCCAAAGCCACCCTGGTACCCAGGGACTTCACCAACGTATAGGACTGTGGGCCACAAACCAGCAACCAGGAGGCAGGTAAAAGCTGATGCAATGCTTTCATCCAATGCAGAAGTTCCCTGAACAAACCTGAATTCCATAATGCCTGAAAAAAAAAAACCCAAGTGAGTTTCACACTGCCCAGATACCACGAAGCTGTCTCCTAGAGGAGACACCTCTGTTCACTACTGCCCTCAGATTCCCAAATAGCATTTCCCATATCAGATAACAAGGAGCACTCTCAAAATTCACCATTATCACAGTCCAGATGAGAGAGTATCAAGGTCAGAGACAGCCAATTTGAAAAGCTAAGTTATGCTAAAGAGAACACCATACTGTAAGTTAGATTATTGTGCTTAAAACTTTGCTGCTGGAAAGCCTCTCAACATCTTACCGTGTCTCAGAACTGATCTGAAGGTGAGGATTACTTGTCACGTTCTGTAGATCAGGCCAATGAATTGGGCATACACAGTAAAATGGCTTTTTTATTAGAAGCCCTCAGTTGTCACCAAGACTGAGCAGCTGCTGTCACCAAGACTGAGCAGTAGCTGCTGTGGCTGAGACATTGTCATTCTCAGCTCCTGTTTCAAGCCATTCATGGTATTCTAGACACCAGTATCAAAACTGTGCAGTAGAAATCATTCCAATATATTCAAAGAAAAATAAAAAGTGGAACAGCTGCACCAAGTAATGATCTAAAATATATAAAAGCTATAGAAATCAGGTTATTCTAGTTGTCTACTTGCTTATCCGACCATGATATATTTGCAGCCAAATATCCTGGCTAAGTTGTGGATATTCTTTAAAAAGCATCTCATCTTCCTGTCTAAAATCTGAGCTGTCACCTTGAACACCTGAGCCATAAGTCACCCAAAAGCCCCCTTCTGTCTCTAGTGGCACACAAAATTTAAACTAGTAAACTATTTACTACTCTTGCTGAACTGCAGACCAGCAGTGAGTTTACACACACACACTAAATATTTTGCATAATAGAAGAGTTCAAATACTCTGTTATGATACAGGAAAAAAACTCCTGACCAGAATTTAAACAAGCTCATTAAACCATATTTGACATGCCTCCAGAACAAATTAAACCAAGGGATATTCCAAAATATCCTAAAGTCCTGAAAGATCACTACAAACAACAGAAATTACTTCAAAATAACATTATCTGTGCATAAATCTCTCCATCCAGACTGAATTAGGGCCCCATTGAATATAATGGCATAGACTTACCACCTTCATCCTTTCTTTGCTCTCTCCCAGAGTTTGGTTATTATTTTTTTTAATAATCTACAGAAAGGGAGAGATATTAGTGTCCTTCTAACAAGCAAGCTTTCCATATATCCCATAATGCCCATAATTCATCTTTAGCACAGCTTAAGTATTGCTTTCACTGTCAAAAAAAAAAACCCAAACCAATAAACTGCCTCTGTTCTATGAACAAATTCACCTGAGTGTGTCAGCTTTCACCTCTTTATACTGTCAGAAGGACAGACTGTCAGACCACTTCAGAGGTGGTGAATGGCAAGCTGGGGCTGAGTTCCCCAAAGCCCCTGAAACTGGGACAGGGATGAACCCAAAGTGTCCCAGAGCAAATCCCTGGGGTTTACCAGGCACCACTCTGGCTATCTTTGTGTAGCTTACTTCACAAGGTATTCATGAGGGGGAAAAACATCTATCAACTTGCAAAAACTGATTAAAGAAATCTAAAGGAAACTGAAGCATCCAGCTAGACTCCCTAAAAAAAAAAAAAAAAAGCAATAAACATCTACCATTTGGTGCAATGCAGCGTACTCCAAGGGCAAGAACTTTTGTTCTTCAGAATTATTTTTATAATGTCACCTCTGCCAGGGATGATTTAAGAGCTTCTAGATAAGGGAATGAATTTCATCAGAGGCAGAGAGATCACCTCAAGTGTCCCTTTAGCTACTTGATTAATAAAACACCCTCCCCAGCCCTTTCTAGCACCTCACTGCTACATTCAGAAGTGGGACTTTAAAGCAAAGGAAATTATTAGTGTCTCAGTGTAAAAGCCATCTTTAAGAAATTGAGAGCAAACACAAGTGCAATGAGTAGAGATGAGTTGACTGAGCTTTAAGCAGCATTAAAACTACCTTAAACCAGGTGTATCCAATCCAGTCCTCTGAAGAGCTACTACTACATAGCAATGTTGTGCCTGCTCCAAGTGAGAACAAATAGTACCTCGCATTTTCGGAAAGCAAAGGCTGTTGAAGCATTTCAGGCGTCTTACATGTAGGAATTGCTACTTGCCATTGCCAATGCCTAATTGCTGTTATTACTTGCATGTAGGGATCCTGTCTCTTAAACTAATTTATACCACTTCCAATTATAGAAACAGCAGGGTATCATCTAAAAACATAAACAAAGCTTCAATACAAATTTCCCTCTCTGTACAGTGGAGATTTCTGATTAGTCTCACCCACCAGGCCCTTCCTTTTCCAGGATCTACCAGTTCTTCTTAGTGAATGCCAATGAACAGGCAAAGGAATACCAGAGCTGGGAAATCATTTGCAATTCACTCCTTCTGCCAACAAAAGTAGCTGTTAGAAGAGGATGACAATCTTTCCCCCTTGTAATCCTTCTGCACAGCTACAGTAAGGAAAAAGAATCCTAAATATTGTACATTCCCAGTCATGAGTCACCCAAGACAGCACTGTGCTGGGTGGCCACAGTCTGGGCTTGTGTAAGTCCCTTGGACAGCAGCAAGGATGAACCTGAAGTGTCCTACATAAGTTTCTTCAGTTCATATCTGGATATTTTACGTGTAGGTTATTTTGAATGTTGAGGTATTCTTTTCTATTCTACCAGGATCTTTTCATTCAGAGATGCTTGATCTGGAAAGATATATTGTACAAGTCTCCATAGGATTCATAATCATACTACTTCTAATGTACAGACAGTGGAGAAGCAGCACTGTTGGGTTAAGTCCTGTTAAGGAAGGCCCCAGTTCACACAATACATACATTTCCTAACAGTTAGTGTTAAAGAAAGGAACTCAGGCTGTCCCGTGTTCAGAGAATAGCGGTTAGAACACTGGCAAAATGGGGATTCATCTTATAAGGGGATACTATTACAAAATTACTTATTCAGCTCAAAAAAAGCAAAGATGCCAAATCCAGAGGGTGTAACTGTGTTCCAAATACTTCAAGAAGAAAACACAAGAGAAGAACTTTCCAAACTCACAGAGAGTGTTGACACATGAAGAAAATGGTTACTAAGAAATGAGATTTCCAGTCGTCTGGAGACTGAAGTTCTGGAACAGATTTCCAGAAAAAATGTACTAGAAACAAAACAAAAACCCTTCATCAGTTTTCAAGATAAGGCTGGATGTGTTTGCAAAAGAGGGTTATTTGGAATGGTTTCTCACACAGAAATCCACCTCAGCACTCTGCCTGCTGTTTCCAAGCTAGGAATAATTTACAGATATTTCTAGGGAATCAAAGCACACAAAGGCTGTTCTAGAAAACCTTTGGTCACATCACCCTCCTAAGAGGTACAATAAAGCAGTATATGCAAACAGTGCAACAAATTTAGGAAAAATTTTATATCTGAAATACTTAGGTATGAAGAAGCAGAAAAAAGTGAAGCTTTAAATGCTCATTTAGGGAAAAGAGCTATCTACAGTGCACAGCATACTGAAGGGCAAGGAATGCAATTAGTGCTTGCTGCAGTATTTCAGGAGTGTTTGATCATTTCTTCTTAGCATGTAATTTACATATTAATATTGGAAATGTCATTTGTTTGTTCCTTGCATTATCACTCTCTGATAAGCACGTGCCATTATTGCATACAAATAAGGAGCTTCCACCTGTCTGACAGAAAATACAGCCAGAAGTTATTTACAGAGGAGCCCTAGCCAGTCTGTTTCATACCACAATGAATCACCTGCCTCATTAATGGGCACCTTTCCTTCCTCCACAGCAAGCAGGCAGAGAAAGATCCTGACAGCTGAGCTTGTACTGCTCACTCCATGCCAGGAAGTAACACAAGGCATTTTGCCATGTGCTGGAATCATGTTAATGTGCTTCCTCAAGGTACCACCTTGAATTTATCTTCCTTACAAAGAACAAAACTCAAAACCCATCTTTGAAGAAAATCAAGGCTTGGGAGGGAAAAAGAAAGTCCAGGAGAGTGACAGAGCAGAAGTGCTGGGGAAGCCTGAAAGCAGGGCTCAGCTCAGCAGAGCCACAACATCTGCTAGTAGAAGATTTTGAGTCAGAGCAACCACCTGAGTCCTCTGACACAGGCCGCCTTTGACCACTCAGTCAATAGTGAAGAACAGCATTAAGTCCACATATCTGACAGAATGGAGATAAGCATAAATATTTTAAGACACTTTGGTCAAACTAAAGGTCCATTCATTCCTGTAGCCAGTCTCTGGCTGTGGCTATCAGCAGATGCTCCTGCCAGGAAACATGGCACACAGAGAGCCCTGCTGACCACGGCTGATATTCCCAGCAAGCAGGTGTTTGAGGCTGCTCTGTGCCAGTGTTTGATCTCAATGGCCTTGATTCTCCAGATCCATCCAATTTGCATTTCTACTTTTACATCTGACACATCATATAGCAATGAGCTCCTGAGCTCTATTATAGGCTGTATGGAAAAGTATTTCCTCTTGTTTGTTTTAGGCCAGATGTCTAATAGCACCATTACACTGTCCACGCTGCACAGTTGGGGAAAGACAGGGAATTATCTTCTCCAGCTGAACTGCACCACATACATCTCAGTATTCTCTTTCCTAGGCTAAAAGCCATAACTCATTTAATCTTCCCATGTGCAGAAGCCATTTCAAATTTCTGGTTAACCTCATTGTCCTCTATATCTTTTCTACTTCTAGTGTATCATCTTGAGACTAAGGGAGCTCTCTATTCAACACTCCATATATGTAACACTGACAAAGAGCTAGTTTATTTTCTATTCCTTTCCTTATAAATTCTAAAATTCCATTTGCCTTTCAGTTATCAATAAACATTATAATGATTTTTTTTCAGAAAATTATGTATAATAACTTCAAATTGACATAGCTGATAGGGAAATTACAATTTCATACATATATTTGAAACTGGTTTTCCCAGATGCATTATTTAAAATTTTTGGGCCCTAGACTTCACTGGCCATTTCTATTTTAGAGTCAGTTAATAACAAGGAATCCTTCTAACGCTCTTTGCAGTTGCTCTGAGTTTTGGTTATTCTGAAATATTTTGTCTGATCAAGCAGTAGTTGCCACCACAGCACTCATCCCCTTCCTCAGATCATTAATGAATACACTAAACAGAACAGAGGCTGGACCTGTGCATACTCCTCTCTGTTGTGAAATAGAGATCATTTACTCCTACCCTGTGGCTTCTTTCATTTAGCCAATTATTAACCCATGATGTCTTAATATCATCAAGACTCTATGGTTAAAAATATCATTGAAAGTATTTAAAACAAAATTTTTATTAACTGCATCACCCTTACATACCTATTCTTCACAGAACTACAATAGATTTGTGAAGGATGACTTCAGTCCATGAAAACTGCTTTGACTCTTCTCCTCTATGCTGTATTTCCCCTCTACTCTTTTCTGTCATTTCTTTCAGCTTCTACCAATTTGTCCAACACAAAAGTCAGAGGCACTTTTCTGTAGTTCCTTGAATTCTTTCTGCAACCCTTTGATAAAAACTGGTGTTATATTTGCCACTCCCAAACCATCCAAAAGAAAAAATAATTTTAAACAATAAGTTGGAAGCTACAACTAATTGTTCAGCAAACTCAACCCTGAGTTCAGCAGGTACACACTTGGCTTATACTGCCTGATACCATCAGTTTTATTCTTCCTTTACCACTGACTTTTCTAAAACTCTTCTGGTGTCTTTTCATATTGAGACAGTTCCTCAGACTTGCCTCCTATAAAGGAAGGTTGTATGCTCGGGGATGTTCCCCAATGAATGTCAAAGAAAAGAATTTATTTTAAGCTTAGTTCCCTGCTTTCTCTGGGCTCCCTGTAATTCTCTCCTGCTGAACTTGAAATGTCAGTATCTTCATTCAAAATCACTTACTCGAGTTCATACCTCTTCATTTTAGACTTTTATTACTGGTAAAAAAGTATTCATATTCATATGAGTTTTTACAGTACATATGAACTTGATTGAGTTTTCTGTCTCATGCTTTATGAGGTTTTTATTTTTAATATTGAGCAGTGATAAAAGGGACTTTATCTGCCTACACATGATCAGTTACACAGCCTCATGTTTTATAGCATCCCATGCCTAAGTGTAGGCATACTGCAGCCCAGAGGATTTAACCACCTCAGTAATGAAAGATAACAGTAAAAATTAAAAATTCAAGACAGTTGGCTCTTTTACCCTGCTGCAAATTAGTTGTTCTCTCCCCTCCCCCCCCCCAAAAAAAAAAAAAAAAAACCAAAAATACCACTCCCTGTATTTAAATTAGAAGACAAGACTACATTATTCAGGTATAGTCTTAAATGAAGAAGGGAGATTTATGTTTCTGCTCTGGGTTTATCATAGGTCTCTGAACAACCAGTAAATGTTCAATGTCATATTTATACTCCCACATGCTGTGATTTTTGCTGCCTGAGAGACTCCATGGCATATGCCCTCTGCTCATCTGCAGTTGTGAAAATATTTCAGCTGCCATTTGTAGAGCAAACCAAATGAAAGGAATGAAAGCACTAAAGAATCCTTTTAAAACTACACAAAATACCCTTGCTGAATTTACCACCACCATTTCAGTGCTTACTTACAAAAAAAAGAAACATTATCTCTCTCTAGTGATACTTTTTGTTTCACCAGATATCAACATTGGATGTTGCTTTGATAATGAAGCTGACAAACGATTTCTATTCACAATTCAGCATCCACAAATATTTTTATAGAAATAGCAGCATTTGCAACCATTTACTTATAAGTACATACTTTCTAGCAGCATTATGTCTGACCCATCAACTCTAATGGCCATTTTACCCAGGCCTCTTAAAAAATAAGATGGTGATAATTTCAGACATATTTATCTATTGAGAAACTTCTGGCTTTAACAGGCCTACATTGATATTTTTATTTGATATGTTGTTGTACAATACAAAGCATTTTTTGTTGGGGCCCCCCCTCAAGAAGTCCACATGGGGTTGTGCCCATCCTCAGCTATCTGACGCACAAAACCACCAAGCTGATTAATCCTCACCACTCAGGCATCTACAACTCAAAATTACAGTTCTTATTTCTTACCCTGAGAACACCCAAGTATCTGACACTAGCAGTGGAGGGAAAAAACATATATACACACACAAATATATACATAATGATATATGGGGGGACCAAAAAACAAAGTTCAGCAAGGAGTGCATGCATTGGCTATTGTTTGTGGTGGTGCACGTGGCTCCAGCCACTCTGTCTCCTGAGGAGAACTCACACAACCACCTGTGGTGGTCAGCAACCCAAGTTTAGCATGTAACTGCAGTCACGGTGAGAACCCATGATTCCCTTGCTCTGCTTTTTGCATGTTTTCTCCCAATTGGTTAATGTTTTCCCCTGCCTGTTTTATGCATGAAGTTATGTATATTCATTTCCTAAGTTTAATATGTATCAGTTCTAGAAAGTTCTTTGTTCCTTGACGCCCCATTGGATCCTTCCCTAAGTCGCTCCTATGTGTTGTTCCAATTGGTTTCCTTCCTGTCAGCCCCACCTGCTTATCTCTATCCCATTGGCTGAGATCCCTTTCCCCACCTATTCGTGCCCAGTGTAACATCCCTGGACTCTGCCACCAATTTGTCTCTTCGTCCCTGCCTTTTCCCTGCAATAAACCTGTGTGGAACACATACGGAGAGTCCCCTCTCTTTCTTCTTTCCTTTGGCCTGCGTGCCTGCTTAACAGTGACAGGAAGGTCCAGCCCCTTTTGGGTGAGGAGCTCTGCCCCTTTTTCATTGTGTGATGGGCACTGAGTGCCGCCTTCCAGAGGGGTTTCAGCGTTGACCTCCGGGCTTCTTTGTGTCAGCACATGAGGGGTAAAACCCCCTTCTGCCAGCTCCCAGTGGCTGCAAACCCTCCCCCAGTAGTTCACCAGGTACAAACTGTCTGCACACCTTCGAAGCAAGAACTCTGAGGAAGGTTGGTGTATCACCCCAAGGGAGGCCTGAAACCAAGGATGGAGTGGCACGAAGGTGTTGCAGTCACGCTCTGTTGAAATCAATGCACATATTAAACAAAGGATGGAGCGGCATGGTGGTTTTGCTCTTTTGAAAACAGTGCAGATAATAGGAACTAAGCCAATGGAATTATCCAGATGGTAATCAAAAGCTGGAATTTGCTTCATTATCTCAAATATACATGTTACTTTTCATGCCCTACATAAACTAATGAGTGAAGTCGCTCAAACTCCATCTAAACAGGAAATCGGAACCTTACACTTTTCTCCTCCCACAAAGAAAATAATAAAAATATAGATTAAGTAGGGGGAAAGGTTAGAGAAGACTCCATTGTAACTTCTGAGATCCATCAATGGGCTGAACCTGTCTTGTCCCCATAAGGATGCCAGTTGGGTAAGAACCTTATTCTATGTTAGCTAAATGATTATTTTGAGCTAGCTTTCATTGGTGATTAGAGCTTGTCTGGATATTGCTTCAAATTTATTTTTGCAGTCAGTATACTGCTGATGACAGTCTCTGAACCTTAACCTGTCACAGTCTTCTATTACCAATGTGTTTGATAATAAAGTGTGCTATTCCATGAAGTGTGAGTTTGGGTCCTTCAAGGGTGCTGGCAGCTGCTGGCAGTGGATAATATGCTTGACAAAACTGATAATAAGCTAACCAAGAGTGGGGACACTGTCAGCGTGTGACCCTGAATTACTGGTCAAATCACCCTCTGATACAGTGGCTGTTTAGTGGGGTCCCCATAACAGAGCCCTGACAGACTAGTCAGGCACAAGGGTCTCATCCTCCCTGGGGGCACTGATAGATTGCTCAAATACAAAGGGTTCAAGGAAACATCTCCCTTTCACTTGACAGTGTATCACGCTTACAACCCAGCAACTAACATGCAGCTTGGAGCTTTGGCTTGAGCTAAAACCCTGAGGAAGGTTTTCACAATTAATACAGAGAAAAGCTATCTTGAAAGCGAGTCTGGTCACCACTAATAACTCACGTGTATCTGCAAGCTTCTCAGCAGCTCACAGGAAAACCACAAAAACAATGTGAATGTCAGCGAATTTATAGAGAAAACATGCACATACTTGGCATCATGGGAACACAAGTTCAAGTGCTCACTTCCCTTGAGGTGGGTCAGAGACATACCCTAGGCTGCATGCACTGAGAGGATACCTCTGCTACCCAGCAGCTCGTATTTGGGATGGGGAATCTTATTTTCTCAATGAAGAACATTGGCTGAGATAAGCCTTTGGAGAAGGGCCAAAGGTGGGGAGAAGGGACTCCATTCTCGGTATCTCATCCCTCAGCAGCATGAGCAGACAACAACTGAGCTTGAAAAGTTCAGAGAGTTCTCAGAGCTATCAGCACTGGGAGAGTAACACTGAGATGTCTCACCTAAGGAAATGCTCCTGCAGATGTTGGCACCTTTTTGTGACTCAGCTCAGCACAAAAGCCTGTAGCTGCCAAAATATATGATTGTATCTCACTACTAACCTAAATGGGGCTACTCCTATGATTAAGGACTAATTGCATCAGAAGGGATTGTTTGATGAAGTTCTTAGGCTTGTGTGTTTCTGGTCAAGCCCTCAATGGATGCAAATCAGCACAGCTTCAAAGAAATTAGTTAAGTGATGCTGAAGGTGTAGCTTCCACTATTTGTGTGTTTTAGAGGGAAAGCAATAGAGACAAAGCAATTCTGCATGGAAAGTTGTCTCTACTAACATACTAGTAATAGATAAAGTAGGTTGGCACGGTATAATTTATTTGGATTTTCATTATGTTCTTTTTAAAATTGTTAGGCAAACTAATTAGTCATGTGCTAAATGCCAAGCTTCTGTAGTGGGATTTGAAACTGATTAAAAGGTACAAAGGTAGAGAATTTAGGCATGTAAATGGTAAGAACGTGAAGGTAGCTGTAGAGGGCCAGTACTATTTAGTATATTTAAGTTATTAGTAAACAATCAGGAGATGATTGTGTGGGAGTCTTTGGAGGCCATAAAAATGTTGAGGTGCATCAAGTCTGAAGGAGGTATGAGGAATTAAAAAGGATGTAGTATGTAAGCAGATGGTTATTGTCTCTAAGACAAAGTGACACTAGAACACACCTCTCTTAGAAAGAGTGAGCAGTCATCAGCAGTCCTGTCCTTAAAAGCAGTTTGAGCAATTTAAAACAAGCCTCAGCTGATAAGTGGGAGAAACCCATTTCCTTCCACAGAAAACATCAGTTTGCCTGGTCATTGCTAAAGCACAAGTCAACAATGGAGCATCTCTCCTGTGGGGAAAGGCTAGAAGAATTGGGGTTGTTCAGTCCCCTGAAGGCTCCAGAGAAACCTTTCAATAATTAAGGGGCTTATAAGAAAGACAGAGAAAGACTTTCCAGTAGGACTTGCAGTGATAGGGCAATGGGGAATGGGTTTAAACTTAAAGAGGTCATGTTTAGATTAGATGTTAGGAAGGAATTCTTTATGGTGAGGGGTGGAGACACTAGAACAGGTTGCCCAGAGAAGCTGTGGATGCCCCATCCCTGGATGTGTGTAAGGCCAGGTTGGATGGAGCTCTGAGAAACCTGGTCTAGTGAAAGGTAGGGGAGTTGGAACTAGGTGGTCTTTAAGGCCCCTTCCAAACCAAGCCATTCTATGCTTCCCTTCCCTTCTTCTCCCTTCCCCTCTCTACTTCCCTCTACTATAAAATCTCTGTGGGCTGAACCACAACCGTTTCGCACCTGTTCACAGAAACCCTTTGCAGCTGCAAGTGTCATTCTGGGAGAAGCAGCTGAGTGTACAGGCAAATAATAGTTATTTTAGCAAATTTTCTCATGGCTATTTCACACTTCAGGCACAACAGCTTCAGAAGATGAAGGATTCTTGCATACCAGCATTTATACAAAAACTTTTGTTCCCCACTGACCTTGAGTCTTGTATGTCTGTGGGAGATGGATGGTATATAATAACAGCAGTGCTGGGGGAAGTTCAGTCAGTCGCAGCTTATACACACAGGTAAATGCATTTTATTAACTGGAAGCTTTCATTTTCTCTTGTGGGCTCACAGGAGCCCCTTATGGCATTTTTGTAAGGAGAAAATGGAACTGAATAATCTTTCAAGAAAAAGAAAACATCAAGCTTACAATTAATTCAGCTCTATAAAATGCCGAACATGGGTTCAAAAGCCAATTTAAAATCTTCAACATCAGATCAAAAAATACTACAAAAGGATTTAAGTATTTTTAGACAGGAATGTTCTCTTCTGGAGTCAAACCACTTCAGAAGTTGACAACTTTCTGTGTTCATAACCAGCAGCTTCCCTTTGAAGCAAATTTCAAATTGAGATCTGACAGAATAACTCAACGTTACAAAACAGGAAAGTACTATAAATTATGCTTATTATTTTGAGGGCTACAAAAATACAGTCACAGATAAAAATCTCAAGATGTGCACAGCCTAAAAAACTTACCCTGCCTTACAGAGATTCTAGCTGATAGATAAGTGGGCAAAAATATACAGGAAAGCAATGCAATAAGAAAAATTAAATCCATTAATTAGCAGCCAGTTTTGTGGGTCATGTATAAAGAAATTGAAACAACTGTTGTGAATTCTACTTTTGTCTCTAGGACATCTTCATTTCCACACTAGTTCACAAATTTTATTTTTTTTTATAAAAGAATGCTGGCACTTCAGAAAAAAAATAATTATGTGGGGCTATTTCCATGACTCCTAGAACTTACCTTATGAGATTAGCTGCCCAGAAATTATACTGGAAATATGGGTCCTGCAAAAGAGAGTATTCCTTTATTCAGGTCCAAAAGCTTGATATATTTGCTGCTTGGAAGGAAGAATTTGTTCAGTGAGGCTATTGCAATCTGATTATGTGACACTGCATGGTACCAGGAATAAACAGACATCAAAGACAGCACTGTGAATGCAAGAATAGCTTAAAGCTTTAGCAGACACACTCTGAAAAAACAGGGAGAAAGGACATGGAAGAGACCTTAGCAGCATATATCTCCAAGTAAGGTGTGCCAGAAAAACTGAATGATTGTAAAAGAAGAGGTTTGATTCTGACAGTCTTCTAACTGTGAAGAAGTGGATGTGTTTCAATTAAGTTTTCACTTAATTTGGGCAGATGAAGCTACACTGTGAAAGAACCTTGCCTTTCATGCAAAAGTGTGACTCCTGGCTGGCTGGCCCCAGGCTGGACACCTCAAGGCTGGACAAGCTGTTTTGCTCTTTCCCAGGACCCCCGTCCTACAGAAATAACTTAAAAATTAAGTCACTCCCATTAAATTTTAGGTAACGCTTAAAAAAATGTAAATAGCATTTACATTTTTCCTTCTACCCTTCTCTCTCCCTTTAACATCTGCCAGAGTGTCTATACCTTGCTGGCTGGGACACTCACCTAGGTGGTGGCAGGTGATTGGAATTCTTTCAGGTGGAGAAGGGAAGGGAATTGTATCCCATATAGAGTATTCCACTCGGAATTACACTGTAAAGATTACATGTAAGGAAGTCACTGCTACTTTCTCTGGTTATGTCTTATAGGACTACTGCTCCACTTCTAAAGAAAATTTCTGGGACAATCTACTTACTTCAGTGTGTCTGGAGGGAAGAACCTTCCGGGAGGCACAGGCAGGATGACTACGAGTCCAGGCAAGGATGAGGATGTGAGATGGAAGCTTATTCCCCATAGCTCCTCAAAGTGATTTGAGACAACTTTCTCCTCCAAGTGCTGACTGTGAATTCCTTATGAGACATCCAGTCCTTTGGTAAGCAGAGAGGACAGGCATTGTAAGGCTGTCGATTCCTGTATGGGAGTAGGAGCCTTAAAACTGGACTATACACAGAGACACACAGTTTTCCAGCACTCACATCTGTTGGTGGACCCAGACCAATGCTCACTTCATTGTGTTGTGTCTCCTGGTGAACCCCTGAGGCTGGCATTGACACACTATGAGTAGAACGTACAGAAATCTACCTTGTTGCTGGTGCCACATGGGAATTGAAAGGATTTCTGTCACCACTGGGACCAGAAAGTTTAACATTCTTTATTAGCTCTGTGTTTTCTTTCTTAAAAAAATTAGGAGACTGGCATTTAATGCTCCCTGATTTGCATATAGCTAAGCTATATGGTATGGTAATTTTTGCTTTGGTTTCTTTTACACATTATTTCTATTGTTGTCATAGCCTTTTGAGATTTGCCATTTATGCCCTAAGCACTAAACAAATGACTAGGATGCCACTTAATCTTTTTTTGATATTTTTCATACACAATGTTCCCTGCATAGTGACAGATTCAGTATTGTTAAAAAAACAGCAGGAGAAAAACCCAATTAAACCTGCAATTTTCCACCAAGCAAGGCACATATGCAGTGTGCCCACCAAATAACTTCCTTGTACAGGACATATCTACAGGAGGATTTTCCCTTGGGGGCACAGTGTGTCTCATTTCCTAAAACTGCTACCTTTCTGCAGAAGAGCAGTATAAATAAAACATAACCATAATGGCTTTCTTCACCTCAAATATATATACTGAATTTACATGAAGGGCTAAGGCTCTCCAGACCTCTGAAAGCTGCCCAGGCTTTCAGTTGCAGCTTTGTTGTACACACCAGAGAAGTTATTGCTTCCCATGTTGTTCAGGCTATTTTGGTGTGCAGCTCCTCCATACATGGGTAACCATTTAATTTTCACATATGCAGGAGGAAGACTAGACAGTTTTATGTTCACAGAACTGGACTCCTCCTTTGACATCCTATCTGCTCTTTAAAATCATTCATATTAAGGAACTCTTGGTTTGATTCGCAGGGAACCCAAACCCTGATTTATAGCAAACCTAGGGTGCAATTTGTCTCCCACCACTTCAGCTGTCCTCAAGCTCAACACTTTTGGTAAGCAAGTCTTCTCCATTTCCTCCATACTCAGAGAAGCATTTTTTGATATAAGTATCTTTCTGCTCAGTGATTCATCAGCATCTCCCGCTTCAGGATGGGCTGAGTAATTTGTTTCTCTGTCCAACAATTAAGAGCCCAGATCACTTTCTTGCTCAACAATTAACTCCAAAGCAATTAACATTAAAACAGTTGAATCTTACCTCCAATTGAATCATTGCTCCTCAGCTACTATTTTTATGTCAGGAATGATGACACTGTGACATAAATCCCAGGGAACTTGGGTAAAGTAACACTCCTCTGAGTGTCCTGGTTTTGGCTGCGATAGAGTTCATTATTTTCTTCATAGCTTATTCAGTGCTGTGGTTTGGGATCTAGTATGAGAATAATATTGATAACACACGCATGTTTTGGTTGTTGCTAAGTAGTTCTTACCCTAGGTCAAAGACTTTTTGCAGAACAGATTTTCTGCATTTACTGTCAAAATATTGCTGATGGCTATAAAGATGGAGAGACTTCTTGACTGTGTAGTGAAAGACATGGAAATTTGGGAATCTTCAGGACAATGGATAGTTTCATCTTACTCACCAATGAAAGAAAAGCTGAATGTGTCAGGCTTTTCAGATTTCTTGCCAGAACAGTCCATCTGGAATGTTATGAGTGCCGAGCAAACAGTAACATTCAGAATTACATATAAATTCTGTCCCACACAATGGACAATGGAAGAATCAGCTGCCTCAGTTGAAAGCTTTAAATGCATTGACAAAAGCAGCTGTGCCATCTGAATTAAATAACACAATTCCTCAACCCTTGCCTTCCTTTGGATTTGGAGGACCACAAACATCAAGCCTTGGGCTGCCAAGCTTTCCCGTGAACAGCAGTAGTAACAGTGCTACCAGTTTCTTGTTTACAGTGATTTCCAGTCTTGCCAGTGCATCATCATCTGGAAACACTGCTGCTTTTGAGAGCATTTCTGTTGGTTGTAATCCCCCTGCATTTGGGGCTACATCCTAGCAATTGCCTAGCAATGCTTCTGCTGTGAACTCTTCAAGCAGCACTGTGCTTACCACCTTTGGAACATTTAATGCTGTAGTACCAACTTCTGCCTCACATTCCAGCAGTATTTTATTTGGATAGACTGCCAGTGTCTCTGGACATAACATCACATCAACATCCTCTGCACTCACAAACAAGAATACATCAAAAAAGTTATTTACACCAAAAGCAGCTGAAGAATTGAAACAATTTGAAGCAAAAAAGATTGCAATGAGAAAAATTTGTCTTAAGCTACCACTACTAGAACTTTAAAATTTTTAGGACTTCTTAAGCTTATTTTGAAATAATATATTTTTGTAATTTCTCTGATAGCTCAACTACACAATTTTGTGGTTGAGTAATGAAACAAAATGTTTCCTTTTCAGTTCACTTTTGTTTTATCTTCTGCAATAATAAACTCTCAGGTAAGAAAAAAATTAACAAGGCCAGGTTGAATGTGGCTTTGAGCAACCTGGTCTAGTGGCAGGTGTCCCTGCCCATGACAGGGGAGTTAGAACAAGATGATCTTTAAGGTCACTTTCACCCTAAACCATTCTATGATTCTGTGACTTTTCAGTTTCCCATGCTCTGTCAGTGAGCAGGTGCACAAGAAGCCAGGAGGCAGCAAGGCCAGGACAGCTGATCTGAACTGTCCAAGGGGATATTCCATACCATAGAATGTCATGCCCAGTATCTAAACTGGGCAGAATTCGCCAGGAGGGGGAGGTCATTGACTGGGGACGGGTGGGAAGCAGTCAGTAGATGAAGAGCAATTGTGTTGTGCATCACTTATTTCTCTTGAGTTTTATTTATATTTAAATATCTTTCTCCTTGTCAATAAAATTTTTGTTCTTATTATTGTTATTATCATGTTTATTAGCAGTAGTATTATTATATTTTACTGTATTTGAAGTCTTAAACTGTTCTTATCTCAACCCATGGGTTTTACCTGTTTTTCTGATTCTCCTCCCCACCACACCAGAAGTGCATGGGGGAATGAGAGAGCACTTGTGTGGTTGATGCCTGGGTTTAAACCAGAACAGAGTCAAGAGTCCAAGAGCCCTAGGTAATAATCTCTATTCCAACAATATTTATGCACATATAACTAGAAAGCAATTAGATAAAATGCATGACTAGTGATAGAAGTGACACCTTTCTGCCAAGCTGGGGCTCTTACCATTACCCAAATGTGTCAGGTCCCTTTTTCCTCTGTGTCCCTGGAAGCTGATACTCCTGGATATCCAGTGGTCTGTCTGCAATGGGACAACTGCAGAGAGCATTTGCTTAGAGTGGTTACTGGCCCAGCAGAAGGGCACTTTCCATTTTGCCTGGGGGAGAGCTGAATGTTGACAAAACGGAACAGCAGCTCTATTCCTCCCCAATAAGCACATATGTTTCCTATCCAACAGTTCATCACCTGAGCTCATAAAATAGTTCTAGGATGCAAATCCCACTCTTACCTCAGCATCGAGAGCATGGGGACGCAGAGAGACAGCTCAGTTTCTACAGGCTGTTTCAATGTATCCCTGTGGGCTGTCTAGTGCCAATACCAATCCTACATACCCAAGAGTCCCTATTAAATTCTTAACAAAATTAAGTACATAGCAGGAACTTAAAAATTTTATTTCCAGGACAGGTACTTAACACTGGGTCCAGTGTAAAACATGAGACAGGATTGGGGTGCCCAGCCTGTTCATGAATTGCTGAATATCACTTCCCTGGGAGTCTGGAGACACCTTGTGTGGAGATCACAGATAGGTACTGTTTTACAGATAGTAAGTGCAAAATCCATGAAAGAAGCCATAGCAACCACATTTTCAGTGGATTGACTTTCATACTTAAGATAGAACATTTCTTTAAATGCATTATTGTGTGGACAACATACTGATGCTTAGATTTTTAAACAGGAATTTCCTTCAGCCGTTCTAAAAAGCAAAAGAATAAGCATATAAATTAAGACGGATTTGTTACCCAAATTACCAACCTAGCTTGTTCACTGGGAACAGTGAGATCATATGAGTATTACCATAGCCTAGATATTCTGCTCCTGAGCAGGAATAGCTCCTGCATCATCCCAGCTATCCTGCTCAGGAAACTGCATCCCTGCACCTGGGCTATCTGGCACAAGATGGCTTTGTGCCCTGTGCACAGACACTACTGTTGTGGGAAGTACAGTCATAAGGAAAGAGAAAACTATGCCATCCCAGGCCAAGCTGTCAGCCCACCACAAACTCTCTTACCCAATATCAGAAAATAAGAGCTCCTAAAAAAATGTTGGGGAAATCTTCCTGGAGGTATCTCTTGGATGAGCAAGGACAGAATCAGCCAGGATTGCTTGATGTAAATGACAGTCCCTTACCAAGTTCTCCTTACTTGAACTTTCTCTTGCTTCTGGAAACTTGATATAACATTACTTTTATTAACCCAGAGCACAGCAAAGGAATAGCTGAAATTCAACAGCTACATCAGCATCAAGAAATGCCCACAGAGGAGCATTCCTCAACCTACAATCTAAAGGTAAAGTATACATCACCAAAGACAAAGGGACACTTTTCCTATTATGTATTCGAAAGATGAAAATTGCATTTCAAAGGCCTGAATGTGTTCCTAGATGGGAACACAGAAGGCAACACAGCTCCTTTCACCTTCAGGAAGTGAAGCAGTCATTTATGCCAAAACCTTCAGCTGGGAAGCTACTGCTGGAATTGTATCAAGTATTTGACTAAGGACACAGAAGTACATGAAGCCCCATTCAATATTTGGGTGACAGTGTTTGCTCATGCAAATTATATCCACCATACTCACTCCCAGCTTTTGTAAACATCAAAAAAAGTTGTGTTTTGTGGAGTTTACAACTTTAATGTTCAGATACTTTGTTTTGTGACTTTCATTCCCAGTTGTTATCTCTTATGAACCAGGGTTGTTTGTATCATTATGAAATCCAAAACCAAGCTAGCATGGTCAGTCTTCTAACTCCCTCACCAGAACATTGCACTTGCATTGAAATGGCTCAGCATAAGAGAGAGCTTAAAATTCTGAACAGATCAAAAATATATGTATAATAGATAGGGTTTTTTTACTTCTGTGTTCCCTTTTAATAGCTTAGTTCATCTACTGAGACTAATGAACAGAACAATTTATGTAACGTTCACTGAGTTACTGGAGTTTACAAAACTGTCTGGAATCAGTTTTACTTCGTGTGCTCACGTTATTAATAAACTATTCAACTGTATTTTTCTCTGTGCAGGGGATATGTGCCAGGTTTCTGTTTGAATCACATGTTTGTATTTGTGGTCCAAATCCATCAAGAGACAGACAACCACAGTCATTCTCCTGCAAACTCTTAAAATTTTCTCATTGGACACAACATGGACTACATGCTCTAGTTTTACCAGAGGTAAAGTGTGGCAAATCAACACAGGAATGGCTCTAACTGTCTTACATAGACATATTTCCAGCTTCCAGTTCAAACCCAAGGAGGAAAATGTGTATGTAATTTTCAGAGTTAAATTTGTAAACTATGCTCTTCTTTCCTCTGTATTTCTCAGTTTCAGAAACTGCATGGATTACAGGGAAGAGCGTGTTCACTGGGGAGAATTGTTAGCCTTTTTTCAAGACTTAGCCTCAAAACCAAGCAGAGAGAGAGCAAAATATTGTTTCTTCTTGATAAAACATATGAAAGGATTTTAATTTTCCTCTGGCTTTCTTGCTTTTGGCTGATTCATTGTTGTAGACAGATAGGTTTATAAGCAATGAAGAAAAATGTTAAGTTTATTCAGAACTGAGTTTATTAGTCAAGCTAATCCTAAAGCTTTGGAGGTATTAAGGGATTCAAAAAGGATATTAAAAACTGTTTTGATAGGCACCAATCAAAATATTTCTTGAGACCAGAAATCTAGGCATTTTCTTAAGACAATGAAACAGATAAAGAAAAACTTACTTTCATATATTTTAACACTGAAGTATTCCCACAAGTATGGCCAACCCAAAAGAGAATTGCACTGAGAAGAAACTAACTTATTTTTATATTTGGCAAATGTTTTTACTAGTATGCATTTTAATTACTTATAATAATGTTCTAAAATATTTTGCAATACAGAGTGGACTATTTTATTATTTTATATGTTTTGCTTTCACATTTTGAAGAATGACGCTCATATTAACTTCAGGAAGAAGCATGTCTCCACAATTATACTAAATGTCTTACTCTATTTTTTTATGTACCCATAGGTTCAGAATCAAACAGTGAATATGTAACTAAAAATAAAAGTCATATTTCTGTTTGTTCCAGGGCTGACCTTTTCTTAATAGATAGCATAGGTAGGATCCACCTCCACTTGCTACAAAAACAGTGACTTTAAGTTACGTATCTGATTCTGGAGAAGAATCTAGGTCCATATATGTTTTAGCAATTGTCAAATTCGAACCACGTTATGTCCCACCACAATGTTCACATTATTTCATGAGCAGATCCATTTTATTTGCAGTTATTTCTTCTCTTTTCTTGCCATGCTGTAACAAACACTTTGCTCTCTTTCTCTCAGTGATTAAAAAGAAATGGGAAAAAATCAGAGAAACCAAAGTCTGTGTCTCAAGCGATGATCATTTCCAAAACAGCTCATGTGTGTCTTATCAGAGATGCCTCCATTTGCACTAATAACTTCCTGAAGACATTTGATTGCAATGAACCAAAATGTAACACTTGAATGAAGAATTATGGTTCACTAAAAAAAAATAGTATTTCTAATCAAATAACTTCCTTTCAAAGCTGAGTAGAAAATCATATATTCGTTCACTATACAAGTCTAAATTTTCAAAAGCATCTAAAGTTTAACTCCCTTAATAGCCCAAATACATTTTTAGTTAAATTTAGAAGCTTCAATGCCATTGACTATCAATTACCAAAGATTTTGGTCCTTAAAAAGGCAGTAGGATGTAAAAAAAAAAAAAAAAAAAAAAAAAAAAAAAAAATTATGGAACAACACATAGTTTTTGAACCCAAATACCTTTAAGAATCCAGCTACTTGTAAAACGTCTCCTTTGAAAATGTGAAAAAAGTGAACTCAGACCAACCCAGTAAACAAATGATCTGAAGAAATTAGGTGTCAGTTTTGCTCCTCTATGGCATTAAACAGAAGGTACATTTTGTTTTGAAGAGCCTTTCTTCTCTGTGAAGGACACAACTATACTCTGTTCTATATAACAATATAAGGAAAGAAATGAAATTATTTCTGCATGTATTCTCCTGAATAAATGTTGGGCCAGATTTGTAAAGACACACATAAAATACAAAGTCAGTTTATTCAGTCTTTGATTTCAACACGAATTACCTGGACTCTGCCTCTATTCCAATAGTTAGAGCCGCAGCTGGGATACAGGAAAACCTTATTTGAATTCATGCTAACTTATTGTTAAAGGGATGGAAGGAATAATAGGGGATATTTATACTGTTTAGGAGGAAAACAGAGGTGAAGTTGAACCTTGAGCTCTATTCTCACTTTAAATAATCTAAGAAGTTTATTCAATTGTAATTATTACTCTTGAATTGGAAAAATCCTGATTTTTCAGAGAAAGGAAAACTTACTTCAGGTCAAATGATGAGATGTCTGTTTCCTAGCTGAGATTTTTCTACAGGAAAGCATAGTCTCTAGACATACCAGAGGTTCAGGAGGGTGCCTTTTCAAGCCAGCAGACCTACCTGTAATACTGTCTTAATGGCTAGGAGGAAGCAAAGGAGAGAGAGCAAAAGAGAGATACTTCCACAGATTCCTTTGACAGGAATTTTCTAACTTTATCACCTAAAAGTCAGCTCCCTAAATGTCAGCTAGTCTCCTGGGCTCCTTTATAGTCAAAGGAGAGAAAGAGGCACCTCCAGGAGGCAGTTCATCTCAACCTAAAGATATCAAGACAGGTTCGATGAATCACTATCTCATTTTTTTCTTAATCTATGGCTATGAAGGAAATATGACAAGTAACTTTTCAATGTCTGACTTTGTCAAGATGAATTCTGACTTAGTGTCATTTTTCACTCCACTCTGAAATGTCACTTGTGGATTTTCTTTGCCTTTGTGGTCTTTGTGACCTGGTTACCTTTCTTGCCAAGTTTTGTGATGCCTGACCTGACCTCACTCACTGACATGAGCCAAAGCCCACTGGAAGGTCCTCTTTTCTGTGAATGATCTTTGGATCAGACCTTAAGGGAAAATCAATATGAGGGCAAAGGCACTCATCAAGATTATGACAGAAGAGCAATCGGTTTAGTCCAGTCATTGCAGGAAAAGTTCTCCCTTGAATCTTTAAGATAGGCCCAATGTATTGCTTATCCCATTTGAGTCCAGAAGGTCTAGCAGTTTTTTGATTTCATATCTTGTGCTGTCATGCATAACCTGATAGACTGCATCAAAATTGCTCCATATGGTTGTCATTCACTTCTGGCCAGTAGAAAGGCCAAAGAAATGTGCAAGACTCTCTCAGAAACATGTATTGCAAGAGTTTTTCTGCAACAGTCTGATGAAAAATGGACTTTCAACCTGAATTCCAGAGTTCCTTCTATTCTGGAATTCATCAGAAGTTAATAGGTTTGGGTAATACATAAAAATGTTGTTGTTAAAATGTGTTCATGCTTGTCATTGAGGTGAAATCACATGACTAATTTAGTGATTTTTGCCCTCTCCTGAGGACCAGGTCACCACTATTTCCAGGATCATACAGCAGTACACAAGAAAGCAATCATAGGGAGGCTGCATTCAGTGACAATATATGAAACCTTAGAGCAATGGCAAGGATTTCTTACTGAAATCAGAAATAGTTTGTGTTGTGCTTCAAAATACCTTGTATCATTCAAAATTATGGGGAAGAGAAGGCAGAGGCAAAAATAATCTTGAAAACATGATTTCTAAACAAAAGCTGTCAATCACTGTACTGTACTGAACATGACAAAAATGGCAAATAAAAAGATAGACCTTGACTTGAGAGCATCCATTCTCTCTTCACACATGAGAAAAAGTTGTCATACAGATAACTGTCTGATTTCTATATATTAACAGAATCCTCACTGGAAGGCAGTTTTTATCAGAACACAAACATGAAATATGGAAACATCTTTGTAAGTTCTGGTCAAAAGTGGCCCACACCTCAAGTAAATTGGTAAAGATGGGTAAAAATTAAAGCCTAAAAATCCATGGAAGTCTACCTGAGAGCTTCCAATTCTGCAGATTCAAAAGGGTAAGCATAAGAACAAAAAGCACCATCGCACCTACCATAGTAACAATAACAATTTTGTAAAGAAAACCTATTCACAGTTTAAAATAAATTCTAAGCACGTTGAAGGAAAACAATTCACACTTTTAGTTCAGGTATGTCTACCCAGGCAAATGGCTCCTATCCTTCTACCTGTATGAATCCCTGTGAGTTAAACACAAAAATGTGAACTTCAGTAAACAAAACTTGGATGTTCTTTACATAATTGAATCAAAATTGAGGGATCTTTATCACTTTCTCATTAGAATTAACAGGGTAAAGACACAGTAAAAAGTACTGTAATTTCATTATTATGAATTTACTATTACAGTGGTGGAGGAATTTAACACCAAACAAAAATATTAGCAAAAGGAAAGAAAGAACTAAGTCACTTCTAAAGCTACTCTGTCTTTCTCACAAATTTGGAGCAAATGGATGATTTAAACCTCAAGTTCGACTTCATTTTTTCCACTAGTTCTCTTTTAATGAACACATATGTTCTAAACCTAGTCAAATAACTATGAAGTACTTCCTATGATGTATGGTTTCTTCCTGCTCTTCCACCTAGTCACTTTATTTTATTTTGACAAAAAAATCAGTTCATCTCCTTTATTTTCAAAAAAAAAAACCCTGTCTTTTTCAGTTTCAAAGTCCTTTTCACCTTCAGGGAAACTCACTATACAGAAAAATCTTCAGCAGATCCATTCCATAGCTCTGGCCAGCTTCAGATCCCATTAGAAAAAATTACACTTGAAATAATGGATCATACAGTCCAATACTAATAATAGTTATGACTGCAATCCTAAGCATCTAGTAGCTGAAGACCTCCCTTTTATCAGTTAAATGAGACTATAATACATGCTTACGCTTTGTGGATTGTCACTGGTGTTCCCCCAGGACACCGGGATGACACTCGCTATGGCTATAGCATGATTTGCCTTACTGACCTGTCATAGGTTAGCAAGCATAGTCCCAGAAGGGATGTCCTTGCTAAGGGGTGCTTACAGCTTCCTCTGTGATCTGACAGAACCTATCAGCTGGCCAGTTTGAATATGGACAATTCTTTAAGCCACTTAAAGTTGTGACCGCCCCTGTGATCCACACTTAAGAATAGACAAACTCCCCCCCAAGCTCTCTCCCGTTTCCAGTGCTGGCACAGGTGGCTGCGGGGCCCAAGCGGGGCCCAGTGGGCCCGGCCCAGGTCCTGGTCGGGCCAGGCCGGGCCGGGCCTGGCTCCAGGATGACCCCCCCAGCAGGGCTGTGGGCAGCCAGAGCGGCTCGGAACCCCCCCCCTCTCCACTGTGGCCAAGATTTCAGCAAAGCGGCACCGGCACCGCTGTCCAGCAGAGGCCAGGTGACCAACAGTGATAAGGCACACAGCTGCAAGGCCAAGGTGAGATTAACCCTTTTATTGCTGTGAAGAGCTGAAAACCTGAGGAAGAGAAAGAGCAGATGCTTAAAGCTGAAAGTCTGTTGTGAAGCTATGATATGTCAGAGTACCCATTGTAATTCCATGAAGATATGGGGGGTGGAGTGTTCAACTCGTAAGCAAAAGCACCTGCACTGAGATAGGCAGATGCTGACGCAGCTGTAATTTCATGAGAAGTTTGGACAGGAAGAAATGGACCAGATGAGGACTTTTGCTCCAAATGGGAAAGGAGAAACCTCAGTTCCTAGAGATGCTCCCAGAGATAGTCCTAACGATGAAGATGACGAGGACCCTTTGCTCCCAGGGAAGGAGAAGGGCCTCTGTTCTTAGAGATGAAATGCTCCCAGAGATGGGTGAAAAGAACTTTTGTTTCTGAACGGCTCAACCTTAAAATTGTACCCCAAAAACTTCAAGAGTGGACCCTCGAAAGCAGTTGTGGGAAAAGCTGCAAGTTGGGGGAAGGGACTCACATGCAAGCAGAGAACCAACCCGGGCGGCTGTCTCGTTGTGACAATGATTTCATAGCACGAGCAAGAAGAGACTTCTCTTTCTAAATGGACTGAACAAGGTTATTATGGAAGTGATAAACAGACTGAACATCTTAAGGGTTGTCTTCACATTGTCAGTGGGAGAAGGGAGGAAGGTCGGGGGAGGAGGAGAGTTCTGAAGGTGTGGTATGAATTTTTTTCCCCTCTTTTAGGTCTGTTAATAAACTTCTTTATATTCTTTCAAGTTTGGTGCCTGCTTTGGTTTCTCCTAATTCTTATCTCACAGAAGATAATGAGTATTTTGGACCAAACCACTACATGACCCCACAAATGGTGCACCCAGTTCTACAGTGCAGAGGAGCTCCTGTGCCACACATGATCAAACGCTGTCCTGAAAAGACATGATGGAATGTCCACTCGACCTTCCCAGGAACATCATTATTAAAAAAAATACTGAAGAAAATCAATCGACTTTTGCTTTTTTATTTCCTAAATTGTTGAAATCTCCATTGGAAGCAATCAGGTACATGTGAACTACAGAGAAAGATGAAAATACACATATCTGCAATCCATCTCCTGGCTTACAGAGCAAGGCCTTCAGGGAACACGACAAATCCATATCATCTTTCTAAATGTCAGTTTTGTGCTTTGACCTCTGGCTTAGATATCAGATAAAAATCATGCATAACCACATAACTAGCAATCATATTAAAATAGATGCTGAAAAGAATAATTTTGTTGATTAAAGTCATCATGAACTTGATAAACATAAAGGTCTCTTCCACATCTACCTTTCCCCACTAAAACAGATCACTGGAGAAGACATTTATTGGGCATGGTTGCTTGATGTTGATTTTACTCTTTTTGATTACATAAAGCCCTTTCTGATAAGAGATATGTGCATTTATAGGTCACTTTCAGATCTAAAGACAAAAAGCACTAGCTAAAAATGCTATCATCATCACCACTGGAAAGGATTCAGAAAATGTGAATCTTTTTCTTTGAGAGGAACTTAAAGTATACACTGGGGCTGCAGAACACAGCTTTATACACTAATGTAAAGTCGTTATTGAAAATTTCAACACAGACCTAATGAAATCATTAGCACTGAGAAATTACACACCTATATTTATCCATACATTTTCTATCTTAGCCGTTCTTAAACTGGACAAATCTTACAGAAGTCAGTCTCCAGAAATAAAGCTCTCCATTTTTCTTATAGTTATCACAGGCAGTAACTATTTACATATTCAAAAGTCATTTCTCTAGCCAAGAGAAGGCAGTTTTGTGTCTCCAGGTCATAGCCCCGGATTGGAAGGTTATGAGAAGACCCTAGAGCCTTGGTGTTACAAAACCACCTAACAAAACTTCACACCATCCCCACCCTCCCGGGATTTGACTACAGCTTCCAACACAAGTCTGAGCCCACAGTAGCCTGTCCTCCATGCTGGAGTTTAGCAGCGGATAAACTTAAGAGCCCCTAGTCCACATTGCTTCACTGGCAAGGCTGTAAAGCTGCATGTGCATTACTGACATGGTTGTTTCACCCTCCTTTGTTCCTATCAGCACATGATACCATATTTAATATAACTCTAAATTTTGAGTGATTTTCATACAGCACAGATTTTAAAAGTATGAGCAGTGAATTTCAAGCACTTCCACACAGATGGCAATGAAGTGTGAAAAACTATTCCATTTTCCCACAATCAGATAAGAGAGTATAAATGTCAAATAAACTGGAGATTTTCCTCTGAAGAAAAGAAAAATGCAAAAAAATGTTAGAAAACAATGTCCTGAAGGAGTCCAGCAAGCCCCATTTTTCGCTTGTTATACAGTCATCCTTACTGCAAGACAGTGGGTTGATTCACTGGAATATGTCACTCCAAACGACTTTATTTTGCAATCTCTTACTGCCATCTTATGCCATTTTTTGTCACTGCACAATCCATGACATACTAAAAATCAGCAAAGAAATGCATTTTTACATATAGCATTGCCTTTCACCAGTGTTTGTGATCCTATCAGCACATTATCATCTGGCCCTCATTTCTGCACCCCCAATTCTGCAAGGAAATACTGAACGCTGAATTCTCTTTGAAGTTGATGAGAACTGAGAACCCCCAGCACCTCTGAGGATGGTGTTAGAAAGGTTAATAAAAAGCTCTCCCCTTCAAAACTATTTCTTCAGTTGCTCATTGCTTTTCAGATATGTGGCTTGACTCATTTGCAGTTTGACTTCAGAGAGTACAAAGTAAATGAAGAAAGGACTGTAGTTTTCCTTCTGTTAAAAAAAAAAAAAATCCCTTATAAATGGTGAAACCAGATTCATGGTATACATCTTTTGCACAAAAATAATTTACAGAAGTTGCTGATTTAAACAGCATGAAATGACAGAACACCAAAATGAGTAAGGCACAAGGAGAAATAATGCTCTATAATAAGCAATCATATTTTGTGCCACATAAACTCCATTTTCGTAACATGGACTGACTTCAACCGTTCCCACCTATTGCAATCCTGTAGCACAATGTTGCAAGACAACTAACACTTGTATTCAATATGTGCTACAATAACTCCTTTTTAACACACTTCAGTGATCACTTTCAAGTACAATGCAGTCAAATGAGAGCTGCAAAGTATTTCAATATTTGGCTTTCCCTAACAATGTAGCAATTACTATATCTCAGTAATATATCCACAGGAGAGTCATTTAATGTAGTAGGATCCGACTATTTAAAAGTAAAATTACCTTCTTCTGTGCTCAGTTTCCTGAGAGACTACTATTACCCCAAAAAAAGGACAAGCTGATTTCATAGTCTCCATTCTGGATTACACATCCAGCTCTGCAGTTTGCAGCAAAGTAAGGACACTGACCTATTTGAACAAGCCCAGAGGAGGGCCATAAAGATGATCAGAGGGACAGAACACCTCTCCTATGAGGAAAGGCTGAGAGCATTGGCATTGCTCAGCCTGGAAAAGACAAGGCTCCAGGAAGACCTTATAGTAGCATTCCAGTGCCTTAAGGGGGCCTACTGGAAAGCTGGAGAAGACCTTTTTACAAGGGTCTCTAAAGATAGGACAAGCATTAATGGCTTTAAACCAAGAGTAGGTTTGGATTGGATATTATGAAGAAATTTTTTACTGTGAGGATGGAGAGGCACTGGAACAGAGAAGTCGAGAATGTCCCATCTCTAGAAGTGTTCAAGGCCAGGTTGGATGGGGCCCTGAGCAAGCTGGCCTAGTGACATATGTCCCTACCCATGGCAGGAGGTTGGACTACACAATCTTTAAGGTCCCTTCAAACCCAGGCCATTCTATGATTCTATGATTCTATGGCCCTGTTACGACCCTGTGTTCTGGGGCACACTAGAGTGTGATGAAATCTAAAGTTATAGGTTGCTGCATTCTGCTTACTTGCAAGGAGAATGAGTAAAGAATCTCACCTTCAAACCTCCCAAAACATGCCAGATTGGTATAAACAGAACCATATGGTTGATCTTGCAATTATCTATTTCCCTTAGTATTTGTATAACTCCCTGTCTTTTTAAAGTTGTGATTCACCATTTCAGGTGCAAAATAGGGTCCCTCCTCTAAAATAGGGATATTACAGTCACACATACTCAAGCTCATTCAAAATATTGGATCTAAACCTAGTTAATTAAAGATCTTATTAATACAAAAAGAGGAAGAGTAAATATAGAGAAAATGGCATGGATTAACAAGGCCAACCTATTTCTCACTGACAACACTGGTCTCCTGAAAACTGCAGGGTAGTACAGTTAGCAGATATGAGGTCCAGTTACTATTACAATATAACAAAACACTCAACTTTTTAACCCAAATGTAGTATCTTAGAATCATAGAAGACTTCGTTTTAGAAGGGGCCTTTAAAGGCCATCAAGTTCAACCATCACCTCTTGTTCCCATCTTTCCAGCAGGTCCCCTTTAAGTACTGGAATGCTGCTACTGGAGCTTCCTCTTCTCCAAGCTGAACAACCCCAACTGCCTCAGCCTGATATGATATATGTGATACATTTTTACATGCTGAAGGGACAGAGACTATTAAGAGGGGAATTCAACTTTAAGCTTAGTCCACAGACATAGTACAGAGATCTACAATAAAAGAACTTGCCAGCTTAATTTCAGCACCAAGCAGATACATATTCTAAAGGAAAGCTGATGCATTTCTAAGGCTCAAGAGTATTCTATACGTCCCTAGGTATGCATAAAGTACCCATGGAAATTTTAGGTGAAAACAAAAAGTTTCATAGCACAGAGAAAAATAAAGTTCTCCCTCTATTGCAATTTAAAAAACAAAGCTTTTTTTGGGGGAAAAAAAAGGAAATAACACCCAAGTCTTTTCCTATGTAACCTGCAAGGCTTTGGAACTGATCCTGATTATTTGTTAATTTTAAAAACATTAGTCCCTTAGGGTTACTAATGACAATGGTAGTCTGCTCCATTTCACAGCTACTTCAAAACTCCTTAAATTTTTTTTTAGAAATAGGTCATCTCTACTTCTGAATTAATTTCATACTTAATAGCAGCATTGCAAATCTCCAGATTCATAGTCCAAGCATGCTCACAAATGTTCTCTTGAGATGCAGCTTTCAGATTATAGACCTCTCTACCAATAGTTAGAACTATTGTCCTGGCACCGTCTACTCTGACAGCTCTTCCTCTGCCATCCTTTTTTCTGGCATTTGCCATGTATTGTCCTACTGTCACTGTAGGTCTTATCTGTTCTCATTTTCTCTCTCTGGCATTTAGCCATTTTTTAATTAGGGAGCCTCCAGAGCTCTTCGGAAGTATTTTTATAGGCAACTTCTCCTGTTTACATTTTCTCTTGGCTGATCTTTGAACTGTGATTTGGCTTTTCTCCTGCTGTATCACTTAGATTTCCACTAACACAGTTGCTGTTTCAATTGCAGAGGATATTCTGAAACTATCTCAGACATTCCTGCAAAATTATTGAAATATCATTTCTTTAAATCTCAGTTACTGAGTGATCTACTTTCTGTGTTTAGTTACTCACTTCCAAGTCACATTGCACTACTTCTCTTCCAAACCTTGGTGAATCTTCTGCACCATTGGGTAATAGTCTACTTTAAGTCTTTAATACTCTGCTTAACTTTTCTGAGGGAACAGGATTAGGGTTTCCAGGACAACATTTTCTGAGGAAGGACATAAAGAAGAGGGTGGTAACACAGCAAATTTAGCCCTCCAGAGAATTCAAGAAATGTGGGTAAAATCTGTAAAAGGTAAAGAAGAAGATGAAAAACACATCAGCTGGATTGAGTAGAGTGAGCTGGGAAATGGAGGGAAGCAAAACCTAGAGGATAGAGAATATCCAGGGTCTTCAAAAGTGAGAATTTGAACTCTCATCATGGAAAATCTGAGGGGTAATAAATGACAGCTTGCAAAAACAGAGCAAGAACATAACTTTCTGTTGCCTTTTCCAGTAAATTCTAACATGGAGAAAAAAGTGTTGGCACAAAAGTTAGGAAGACATTTCTAACACCATTCCATTTACTCTTTTAAGGTTGTCACTGTGTCGCTACCTGTTCTAACTTTCATCTCCCTGAGTACATAAAAGCAAATGCAGCCTTCTGCTGTCAGTCGCCGTGGTCTGAGCCTCCCACCTCTGCTTCTGTTTTGCATCCAAATTTGCAGACCATATTTCAGCTAATATCTGAATTGTTACACCTCCCAAAGCTATTCTCACATCTCTTTCTTTCATCATTTACAGCTTGATCTCTGGATGTGTATATTTTTTTAAAGTATCTGTTACATGCAACTTTACACATTTTTTGTTTATTTATTATTTCAGATCAATAGTAATCCTAAATAATTATGAAGATCCATAACAAAACTAAAGTTACATCTTATTTCAAATATTTAAAAGAGGCAATGCCATGTACTGACTATTTTTTCTTTTAGAAAAGATGAAGATCACCCAGTGACTGGCCTAGATTTAAAGCAATCCGTTCTTTACCTTTTTCCTCCACCAACTGTGCAATAGCAAGATCTCATCTGAAAGATGAGAAAGAAAGAAAGACTAAGGAAAGGAAATCTTCAGCCTGTGTACAGTCAAAATATGGATTTCCTTGATACAGGTGATTCAAATTTTGGGGTCAAATCTAATAATGGGTGCCTGGGTAATTTAATGAAAGCTAACAGTTATTGCATACCATACCAAATTAATTTTGTGCTTCAAGACATGAAACTGTAAGTTTCCCTCCTGAAAAAGAAGCTGCTTTTTCTCTGTGTCATGGTAATGTGACAGTGTAGTTCAGGTTCAGTAGTTCAGGTTCAGTATCATTAAATAAATAAATAACAAAAAAGACAAGGAGTATTTCTTAAGTTTTTTTTAAAATATTTCCCAATTCAAGCTTGGATAAACAAATTTAAGCATTGATTTTTAAAATTTATCTATTTTCCACTGTGTAATTTCCATTACATTAGAAGAATTGTGAGTGAGCAGGAACAGGACTGATAGAAGATGTCCTGGGGAAAAAACAGCCCTGGGCCCAGACCCTTCAGATTTTAAGGCTTGTTGGCAAACCAGAGTATACCCATCAGCAAAGAACAGGATCTAGAAACTGAGTGCCAAGAAGAAATCTATTTGGGATAAAAACTCCTTTCCTTTGCATTTTGAAACTGGGACAAAGGTCTCTGCAACCAGCTGTGAGAGAGGGAAGTCACAGAGACGGTGCAGAAGGAATCTTCACTGATATTAAGGACTTGTGCTTGTGGAAAGAGGGAGACTGTGGACTTCAGTGTCTCCTCCTTGATGCTGATTATAATTAAGTGCTGAATCAGTGCATTCCTTGAATCAAAAGGCCATATGCAAACAAGAGACAATGAGGACAGATAAGGATGTGCAAAAAAACTGTAATATCAGATGTTGTTTCTAGAAGTGGGTAGCCTAAAATCTGCCAAGGACTGCTTGTAAAAGAATAGATTTGTCAATTTCCAGCTTCTTCTAGTCTGCATTTTCTGTTAATACAGGTGGCATATAATGTCATCATTTTTCATCAATCAGAATAATCACTCAATAAAGATCTGCCCAAGAACATCAGGAGGTGCTCCATAATATGAAATCTTTCCATCAAGACAACAGAGTCTTCAAAAAGTTTGGTAAGCTCACTTCTAAACTTTTGAAAGCTGTGTGGCCTTTTACAGAGGTCAGGGCACAGGAATTACTTTTTTTTCTTAATTTCCAACATTCCATAATTCTCTTCAATTTTATGATTGCGTCCACAAAGCTTCTTTAAAGTGTTCCTGTTGAACATATAATTGCTATAACTGTCAGGTTCTTGGTGGTGAAATTATCAAGATTTAGTGCCTTGCTAAAAAAGAGTATTTGTGGGAAATTAACACCCAGATGTTTAGCAGCACTTTTATATGAGAAGCATACATGTGTGTTCATTCACAGTTATCGTGAACTTCTAACAAAATATAAAATTATAGACTGGAGAAAATATATGTTCTTTCCTTCAGAATTTACAAAAGCTCAGATATCATTTTAAATAAATTGTGTTAAAATTATTAGGCATATAAATTTTAATGAAGAGTTTACTATAAGCCACTATCTTAAAATTACATTTTAATTATCATGTTCTGTAGGACTGTCTTCAACTTAGGATTTTATTTTAATTTATTTTTTAAATATTACTTCTTTTGAAACATACATTTTTGGCAAAGATTTATTTCTTGCAGAGAATAAATCCTTGCATATGGAATACTGAAAACCACTTCAAGGAGCCACTTAGCCTTTCTGTAATGTTCATGCCTTTGAACAGAGACTGTGACTTTTTACAATTTTAGGTGCTGCTGAGCACAGAACATAAGACATTTCAGTGATGTCTACCAGAGAGAACAGATTTAAATCTTAGTTCCACTAGTCTTAAACCTTTCTCTCTGACAGGATTATTAATGTCAGTATGTTCCATGATTTAGGGTTTCATTCAGTCATGACTGGAGACAACCAGTCTCTTAACTGATTTCAGTAGCAGCTGTATTAAGTTCTTTACAGTTTTACAGGAACGGACAAGAATGATGTAATTACTTCTTTTGTGTACTGTGGGCTTTCAATCAGTAGATTAAATCAACACCAACAGCTAACTACAATCATAGAACAAGATAATTGCTCACATTATATGTTAAAGTTCACTTTGAAAAGCAGAGTAAAGAAATCTCCACTTATATTAACGGGACCAATTTAAAACTAGAAAAAGTCAGATTACATCTGCACTTAGCTTGAGACAGTAGTTTTGTATGGAGTTGCCTCCAAAACAAATTATCTTGTCAAATCACTACTTAGGAGGAAGCCTGTTTAAAGGAAAGTAAAAATGTGATGAATCTGTTCATATTTTCCAGCAATACAGCCACTTCCTCTACTCTGGCCGCATATTCTGGAGTGTGTCTTCCAGCAAGTGACATCCAGAGCAGAGACTCATGGACTGACATCCTGAGCTACAAAAATCATTAACAGCCCTTGGAAATTCTGGAGGCACAGCCAAAGTCAGAGGACTGGAGGCATTTTCATTTCTCTGTAGACTTTTGTATGTTGTAAAAGGAAAACCTCACCAGCCTCAACTCCTGTGAGCCTTAGTATGTTCCTCTCAAGCCTCAGCAAGTCTGTTTTTCTCATTAGTTCATGAGGCGAAAAAAGCTTCCCAAGGACACATATGTCCTTAATATAGGAGATTTCACAGAAATCATCTAAGTTCTACATTGGCTCCATCTTATCCAGTAAATTTTTATCTTGAAAATAAAACACCAACAGGGACGGAGCTACTAGTGTTGGTCTCTTTTTCTTCCATGTTTCCTCTTAAAAGATAACAGATACTCAAGTAAAAGTTTAGAACTCTTTGGTGTTCATTATTAAGAATTCAGTAATTTAGAATTCTGACCAAAAAATACTTTAAGTTTTGAAGGATTATTTTCCATCTGCTTGGCTCTAACCTTCTTAATTTTGAGGTTTGTATGGTTCTGAAAAGGTAACAAACCAGGCTTACATGGGATATTTATTTGCCCTACAGAGTGACCGTCAGTGCCATGTAAGAAGTGAGTGACAGACTGATTTTGCATAAAAACATTGCAAGGAATAACCAAGTATGCATGAGGACAGCACAGGGCCTCCATTCATTAAATGTTTTGTAGCACGCTAAGTCAAGAGCTGCGACACATGAACACAGAAGGACATCAGTCAACATCGCTACTGCAAATTGTCCTCTCACAAAAATAGCATTTGGCAGCAGCTGTAACAGATTTCCTCATCAGACACATTCCAAACCTTAAAAATCTTACCTCACTAAACAAATCCAGCTCCATTGCTAAAAGTCATAATCAATGTAGCATTTCACTGCTACCATACAGAAATAGATCCAAACACAAAACCATCTGTTTCCTAAGGAAAAAACCAAATCCCACACACAATTTAGCACTGTCTCTATTTCTTCACAGTCTGCAGTTAAGTTTTCAATTTCTTAATTCAACGATAAGTTAGCAGAATGATATTCACAATTAAATTAGCTTTTCCAACTCTAAACCAACAGGTTAATCCACCATTTTCAAACATGCCTCCTACTCAAAATGTAAGTCAGGAAAAGCTTATTATCTGTAGATTTGTCTCTATGTTCAAATTCTGAGTGACAGACTCTCTCAATACACGTAAACTTAAGCTTTGCAATGTATCTTTAAAGAGTGCAAAGCAGAAATGTGGCTATAGTAATTAAATTATCCCTAGTGTATGATGTTCTTATAAGTGCATGCTAACCACTCAGTAACATTTGACCTTGTTTCACAGAAAAGTCTTTTTCCATAGATTAGTTTGCATTTCAGGTAATTTTATATTTGGCCTTACAAAGATCTTTTGGGATTTATCCAATTAAGCTCTTAAATATGATACCTTTATGCAATATTTCTACAAGACACACTGTGTTCCCCAAAGTTTAAAGATCACACAGCACTGAATTTTGAAGTAACACTTATGAGATTTCATTGCATATCTACATATTGAGTATAAATACTGCAACAGATTTTGTTTGATATGGGCTGTCTCATAAAAAGGTAAATAATTTTTAATCAGTGGTTAAATCAGAATTATCTTGAATATGAAAAAAAAAATAGAGAGTACACAATTTGACTTCATTACATTATCCAAGAGTTCTTTAAAAGCTTTATTAACAATTTCTTGATAAGCACCATTCAATACTTAGAGTATGTCAATTGATACTATTACATATTTAAGTAATTCCTCTATAAACATCTTGGCTAAACAAAAACAAAATGACAACAAAAAAAAAGTAAGTACAGCTGTGACAGACTACTTTCAAAAGCACTTAACTCTCCGTTTAAATAAAGAATTTATTTCTGAGGAATATACATTTAAAATTTCCTCTGTACTCATTTTCCTTTTTGTATTTTGTTTCTTAAAGTCAGCAGTGCCCAGAATTTATTCATGCAAGCTCTCAAATTGATTTATTTTAAGTGCCTAGGCACTGATATTTTTGGATTCTGTTACAAGCTTCTTCCTTGTCTTGTCATATAACTTTGATCAAAGTCAGTTGCACTCAAAGTTTTAGGAGTCTCTACTTCTGGTTGTTCCTGCTGAGAAACATGGAGTGTCATCTCCAGAGGTAATGAATACCTAACAGCTTCAATCGGTTTCATTTGAAGCTTTAAGTGTTCAGCAAATATGGAGAGAAAACTAGATTCAAAGGCAGAAGACTCCAAAAGTCATGAAGCATGCAGAAGTCACTGATACCTCTTAAGGAAGATGTGATAATAATGACGAGAAAGCAAATTTGTACAGAAGCTGTATAATGACAGGACGTGAGGCATACACCACACCAAGCAGAGTAATGAAGGGGGAAAAAGACAGGGCTTCAACTCCCTCAATATTTCTGCTTCCTGGCACCTCCAAAGGATCTTCATCTGAGTTGTAAAATCAGATCTTGATATCTTTGCATGTCATGTTTTTTATCTAGGAGAAGAGTATAGCAATATTTATCTGTATCATGTAACACAGACTTTCCAATATTTGCAACATGAATTCTGAAGCCTGCAAGACCTTGTATAAAGATACAGTATCATTCCAACCTCTATGCTAGATTACAGTTTTCAGGTAATCAAAACACAATGTACCACAAGTGTAAACAGTGGTGACATATCCTGAGTCCTTCCCAAAAATCTTCACACAAACAAGACCAGACATAGAGAGCTCATCACTGAGCTACTCATTTCATAGTCACTCCAACTGGCTGAAGAACTGGGCTGAGAAACATCTCATGAATTTCAGCCAGGGGAAACACCAAAACCTGCACTGGGGGAGAAACAACGCTGTGCACCAGTGCACGCTGGGGCTTCAGTGACTGGAAAGCAGAAAAGGACAAGAGGTGGATCACGCACCCACATGGCAAAGCAGGCCAGCTGCATCCTGGGCGGGATTAGGGGAAGCATCGCCACCACGTCAGGGGAGGCGATCCTTCCCCTTTGCTCAGTAGCGGCGAGGCATACCTGGAATATTTTCTGGATTCCCCAATACAAGGAAGATATGGACATACTGGAGAGGGTGCAACAAAAGGCCATGAAAATGATGAAGGGACTGGGGCATGTCTCCTATGAGGAAGGGCTGACAGAGCTGGAACTACAGCCTGGAGAAAGATCAGGGAATCAGGGAGATCTTATCAGTCTAAATATAAACGCCTGATGGATGGAAGACAAGGAAGCCAGACTGTCTTCAGTGCTGCCCCGTGACAGGACACAACGGACACAGATTAAAACACATGACACTCCAGGTGAACATAAAACCCCTATACTTTGAGTATGGTCAAACAGTGACTTGGGTTGCTCACAGAGGTTCTGGAATCTCCATCCTTTGAAATACTAAAAATGCGACTGGACATGGACCTAGGCAACCTGCTCTGGCTGACCCTGCTTGGGCCAGGGCGTGGACTTTGTCATCTTGTCCTGGCCTTGGTCACTTTCACGGCTGGGTGCCACCCTCGGACACTGCCATGGCAGAGCCTGCTCGGTGACGGGCGGAGGGACTTCCCAGGGAACCAGCGACAGGATAGGATATAGTCTTAAGCTGCACCAGGGAGGTTTAGGTTGGACATTAGTAGGAATTTCTGCATAGAAAGGGTGATTATAAATCAGAAGGGACTCCGAAGGTTCAGGGAGATGGGGGAGTCACCATCCCGGGAGGCGTTTTAGGAAAGGCTGGACGTGGCACTCTGTGCCATGGTTTAGTGGACAGGGTGCTGTACGGTCATAGGTTGCACTCGATGATCCCAGAGGTCTTTTCCAACCTTAACGAGGCCGTGCCCCTGTGAGCGCCGCGCCGCTGCCGATCCCGGCGGGAGCGGCCGGCTGCGGGCCCGCGCGGCGGCTGGCGGGAGCGGGAGGGCGCTGTGACGTGGCGCCCCAGGGTTGCCATGGTGCCGTGAGGGGCCGCCATAGCCACAGCCATGGCGCCGCCCGCGCCGCCGCCCTCACGCGTCTTCGCCGAGCTCGACCTGGCCCCGGCCCCGGCCCCAGAGGGACGCGCCGGGCTAGCGGCGCTGCCCGGGCGGGAGGTGCATGTGAGCGGCAGCGCGGAGCTGAGCGCCCGCCCGGACCGGGCGCGGGTGTCTCTGCGGCTCGGCAGCCGCAAGGAGGCGGCCGTGGCGGCGCGGAGCAGCGTGTCCCGCCGGCTGCAGTACATCGCCCACAGTGCCCGCCTGCGCGGAGTCCCGGTGAGCTCCGCCGCCCGGGGCCTGCTGAGGCGCCGGGGCGTCCCCCCGAGGGAGGGCGAGGAGGGCAGCGGGCGGGCAGTTCCCGGTCCCCGGGGCAGTTCCCGGTCTCCGGGGCCTCCCAGGTCCCGCTCGGCAGCCGGCGGGGTGCGGTGCCGTCCCGCCGGGGCGGCCTTGAGGAAAGGGGCCCGCGGAGGGCCTTGGTGCCGGCGGGAAGCAGGGGAGCGAAAGGTTTGGAGCTCTCGGCCCTCTCCCTCGGGAACCGCGGGGCACTGCTGCGAAAGCCTGCCTGTGTTTGGAAGGCTGCAGCCATGCCCGCCTCAGGGGAAAACATGAAATGTCGCTACCCGGGCTTTCCAACAGGTTTCTTTTTTAGCATGTGAAAGCCATCCTGCTTCGACTCCCACGGTGGTGGAGTCGCCGTCCCTGGAGGCGTTTAAGGAAAGGCCGGAGGTGGCACTCAGTGCCATGGTCTAGTTGACATGGTGGTGTTCGGTCATAGGTTGCACTCGATGATCCCGGAGGTCTTTTCCAAGCTAATTATGTGATTTGGTCTTGTAATACAGCATTCTCCCGTGCATGCAGATGAAACCGATAAAGTTGTACACAGCGACATAACCTGTATCTGTGTCAGAGTAACCATGTGATTACCAAGCTCAGCAACAAATACATACAGAGCTCTTTCCCTCTTTCTTGTTTCACTTAAGTAGAGGAGTTCTGAAAAACATGGAATATCATCACGATAGCTTGAATTGACAGAAGCCCCTTGGGGACCCAAAAAGTTCCTTTACCACAGTAAGTTTTTTAGCCTCAGGAAGTAATTTTGCAACAATGAAAAAAGCATAGTCTTGCATTTAAAGCTTTGTCCAAACAGTAAACGCTCCATAAGGGTGATATTTGTCCTAACAATTGTGCTGATTATGTTTTTGGATTTCACAAAAGAGTTTTGGACTGTGTTCTACACATAGGCCCTTAAAAACAGGAAAAACAACCCTGATCTTTTAGGAATAAGCAGTTGCTTTCGAAAGTTACCTGTTATTGAAGTTCCCTAGGAAGTTTGTGCCTTTTGAGTGTGTTCAGAGATAAGCTGGGGAAAAAGGGAGATGATAGAGTCTGCTGTGAACACCAGATTATTCAGTGGAGTAAAAAAGAATTGCAGAAGGGTTTCCTGATACTGCATGATGTTACAGTGCAAGTCAGTGTTAGTAAATGCAAAGTAAGAGAGTAAGTTACTCAGCCTAAACAGTGATGTGCCCACAGTGAAATTGCATGCCCACATTTCAGGTGCTACCTGCTTTTGGAGATAAATACTGGCTCCAACTTTTCATTTCCCCAAAATAGTATTACCTGGGTTTTTTTTTTAAACTGTTATGCTGTCGCTGTAGTATTTATACAAATTGTTCAGGAATAAAGAAGGCAATAAAAAAGACTACTTAGCCCCTGAAAAAGCTCATATTGCAGCTCTGGGACTAGATGGGAAGGAGACACGGAGGCTCCTCTGGGCTAGGTATGTGATCATGGCTAGGGGCATGTCTGTCACAGGCAGCATTTGTCATGGGTTCCATTGCCATCAGGATGACTTGTTCCGCCAAAACTGGTGCATTTTTATACAGGATTACAGGTTGAATGTCTTCAGATTCTATTAAGGGAGTTAACAGAAGTTTAAAGATAGCAATTCAGCATGCCTTCATTTTTATTTAAAAATAAACTTTGTACCTACCATCATGGTGAGCTATCCAATTATGGGGCATTTTCATCCAGACTGTAATTAAATAGCTCTTCAGAGTGTGGCTAGATTTGAAAAGATAGTTGCAGATATTTACCTTACAGTGAATCTGAACAACTGACTTCCAGTTTTGACTTGAGACTGATTGAATTGGGATAGCCTGGAGCATCCAGCACGTGGTGGATGGCACACAGTAGGAGTAGGCAGGGTGTTAATTAGGTGAGTGTGCTTTAGAGGGGCCATGTGCACCACTCCAGGATGGAAAAAATAATTGCAAACTGAAGTATGACTTGGACAAACAAGTGGTTTTATTTGGGTTTATACAGTCAGGTTCAGAAATGTAATGTGAGCAGGCAAGCAGGATGGAGAGTGGGCTGTTTTTACAATGTGAGAGCATTCAGTGTCTTATTATAGTTACAATAATTTCACGGTAATCTTTTTCTGTTTACAATAATTTCACGGTAATCTTTTTCTGTTTCAGAGATGCTGTGTGTTGGAGAATGGAAATGTTCTTTCTGCTTAGTTTAGAGACTGTGAAATGATGCTTGAGTTGTGGGTTTCTCAGTGTTAGCAAAGTGTTAGCTCTAGGGAACTCTGAGAAAAACAACATGAAGTTGGGGATTTTTTTCAGAGTAGTTCCCCACGGTATAATTTTTAGTGTTTTGTTCCATCCAGTTTTAAATCACTCTACTGCTGGAGCTTTTATTTGCCTTGCAGCTTTTCCACTAACAACTCTCACTGCTGGCAATTTGTTCTTAACTGCGTTTGCTAACTTCACTTGTAGCTAATACCATTCTAGACAACTGTAAAATTAATCTCTCTTCACAATCTCCGTATGGTTCTCGTTGTTGCAAGCTTATCTAAGGCCTCTTTAGAAATCATATGACTATGCTATATATTTATTTTTAATTGATCCACAGAACAATTTCCTTAACCCTTATTGTTGCTATAGTAGGAAGCCTGCGAGATCAGAAGTGCATAACCTTTGCAGCAGCAGGAGCTTGCATTAGCAGTTTGTCAGGATGCCTGGGGGCAGCACCTGATTTCCATATACATTTACACAGGATTTTAATCAGAAAGAGATGCACATAGTGGCATTTATTTATAGAGTGCTGTAAGTATATGCAGCACTTCAGAGCACAGAATGTGGTTTCCCCATTGATTTTACTTTCCCTGCAGCCTTCAAAGCAATCTCTCTTAATCAGCCCAGCCGTTCAAAAATAACATTTTCTTCTCTTTCTCTAGAAGCAAACTGATTTTATATTTGCCACCTATGATTTATTTGGGGAGTGGTGTGGAGATGACACTTGTTTCCTTTAATAACTATATCTAACAATTGGCATCGGCCACCTTGTTTAAAATAACTGTGATAATATTTGTTGTACCTGTCAGAGTGTTATTGAATGAAACAAAACCATCTAGCAAACTATACCTGGTAGCTCTGGGTTAGAGATTGTCTGTACTGGGATATATCCTTGGATTTATGTACAATATTCTCCATATTTCAAAACTTATTCAGGAGTCACAGTTATGTATGCACATCCATACAGTCAGTTAAAGAAAGGTTTTAAAGTTTGCTCACTCAGTTGCAAAACCTTCCAATGTCAATATATCCCTGAATGAAGGTAAAAACCTTTGTAATGCATCACTTTTTTTTATTACCATGTATTTAAAGAAATACCTTCAAAGTACCCTGCATTTGCTGAGTACAAATCTGCTTTTTGTCTTTCTTCTAATAACTGTTACATATACTTCTGTTATTTCTTCATTAGGCAGCAGAAACTTTTTCACCATAGGTTTTTGGGTTATCATTCTGTAATCACATGCCAAACAGACCAGACAGAGTTGGGGGATGAGAGGCTGGAGCACAGCTACCCAATCCCAGATGGTGCTCACCATCCTTAACTATCTGGAGACACTGTGGATGACTGTCAGGAGACAGGAGCATAAATCGGGGCTCTCATTAACCATTTCCATAGTGCTAAGAACAAAAATGCCATGATCAGATGGAAGAAGCTAACTCTTCTGATTGTTCAGATATTTTTATTTTTCATAAGGTCAAGTTATACTGCATATATCAGTTCAAATGTACAAGTAGATTTTAGGAGACATTTTCAAGTATCTCCAGATATTTTTTTATTTACAGTTACACATATCAGCATAGCTTCCCCAACGGGCATTAGTGTACATTCCAAACTATAAACACTTTCCCTTGCTAAGGCTTGGCTTGTGTGTCATAAAAAGGTCTCACAGTTTTGTTCAGTCATTAACTGGGAGCAGAACACATAATTTTATGTGCGGATTGGCTGTTCTCTTAGTGTGTTGTTACATACTTGCCTCCTTGAAGTGTGCTTTTGCTAACTTACCCATTTATTTTTTGCCTTGTTCTCTTCTGGGGAAAAGAGCAGTCATTCCTATAAACAGTCGGTGTCGTGAGGGTGGGCACAGTGGTCTTGTGGCAAAGACATTGTTCAGAAGTAGCAGATAGGAGAAAGGGCTATATAAGGTTGTGTTCAGTTGAAAAGAGTGAAAATATAAAGCAAAGCACATTTCTAGACTTGATGTTATAAGCTCAATGGGATATTGACTGTCTTTTTCATCTGTGTTTATTTTAGAGTGCCTGCAGCAGTGATGTGATGCCACATAGAAAATAGGCTTTATAAGCAGAATTCAAGTGTGATTCTGTTAAGGGTTGTTCAATGGCTTCTGGGGTAATTGAGTTACTAATGCTGTTATATTCATTTAATTTTTTACTGTGATTCTTGGCCCACAGATTTAGAAAATGGAGAAAGTTATTCCAGATGTCCAGAACATCTGACACATCATAAGTGCAGCTTTCCCTAAGTCACAGTGAAAACTATTTCTTCTGTGGCTATTGTAATCAAATTGGTATTTCTTCAGACAAAATATGAATAGTAGACATAAACAGTAGGGAAGAAAGATTTTTGCTTTTGAACTAATCTCAGTCTTGATTCCAATTTAAAATCCTGTTGCCTCCCACCTGTCTTTTCCATATCTTTGTCTGAACACAGTTACAAATGGAAGTGAAGTATCGAACAGAAAATGTATCACAGAAGGCCACCTTGTTATGACTTCAGCAATTATTTCATCCATTTATCTTCAGTAACACATACAGCTACTGTCAAATTTGGTGGGATTAAAATTAGCTGTGAAGGAAATATTGTAATACATGGTACAAAATTATCTTTCACTCCATAATACTGATCTTGCCATAGCACCTGGTGCCACAGGATGGCAGTGTCCTTAAATACACAGGAACCTTGGGAGGGCACAGCCAAATTCCAAGGCTTGGATCTGCTCAGCAGGAAAGAGAACCTGTTTTTAAAAAGGATTAGGGAGAGGGGACAGGGGAAAACAAATGCCTTTTTTCTATCTTTACAGCTGTGTTACAGCACAGTTATTTCTGTAAGGTGCAAGTTGTAGAAGTTTGTGTTTTCTGCATGGTAATTTCTATAAGATATGCAAGACCTCTGGAAAAAAAAATCTTTCTTGTCAGTTGTAATTGGATTCTATCATAAATCGTAAGATTAGTGCCATTTTGTAAATTAAATGAGCTGTAGGTGCTAGACTGTTTCAATCACTCTTTAGCAAACCACAGCCAGCCACATAAAAGAAAAAATACAGCTTTTATGGACTACTGGTCCTTATTAATCCTTACCCTTACTAGAAAAGATTATCTGAAAATATCTAAAAATAGGACTGTTGTGCTTGAATTTGAGCACTACCAATCAATCATGATACAAACTTTGAAATTTCAATTTTTTGTAGACTGCAGTGGTAATAAAACCATATAATGTTTTAAAGGGAAAATGCTTCTCATGGTTAATGTCATAAACTTATGCATGCAGGCATGCTACATGATGAACTTGAAGATTTGAGCATCTGTAGGAAGTATTCGGACACAAAACATCTTTTGAAATGTGCCAGCATTGCAGGCAAATATTTCCTATGCAATTAAATTTAGTAAATACTTCAGTGTCTGGAAGGCTGAGTATCTGCTTTACTACAGCTCCTGGGTGTTACATGCGAAGTTACAATTAAACTGTAGGCTGTGCTTTTTGCTATGTTAGAGTAATTTTACAATAAATTGTTCCTTCAAACTGTTTACTGCAGAGCAAAATGGGTGATAGAAACATGACTGTTAGACCACTAGCAAGCTGGTCAAATATTCACATGTAACTGCAGTTATTCTGTATCTTCACAAGTTCAGTACCTTATTTATAAGTCCTACAGGATTTGCTAGTGCTCTGTGCAGCCATTCTGTTGATCAGTGCAACTGCTGTTGATAGAGGTATTACTGGTGGAACAGCCTTTTTCAAGGGTTACCCTTATGCCAGAATAGTAGCTGTTCAGTCATTGTTCATATGACCTTGCCACAAGCTGCTGCTGCTAAAATACCTTAAAATAGGGGCCTAAAAAGCACTTCTCACATACTAACTTTCTAAAAACAATTGAAGCTTCTAGATTTTTTTGTACCAGGTGAATTTACAGGTACACACTAATACACACAGCTTCTACCTAGCAGCCACTTTTGTGACCTACTTGTTCTCTTCAAGGGAAATGCAGCAAAATTACATTATAGAACTACTCTGTAACTGACTTAGAATAATGCAAGAAGTCTTTAACATCCAGCTAGTTTTTAACTGAAGGTATTTGCACGGAAAATTCAAAATTTCTGTTGCAAAGTCATAAGTAATATGCCAAAACAGTTCAGCATTTATAGGACACCATGTACATACAGCAGTGCTTAATTTCTGTCTTAAGATTATATTCCTCTACTTTGTTTTAGGAAGAAAATATGACTGTAACAGAAGATTTTAGTAGAGTAGAAAATACTTACCAAATGGAAGCAGAGGTATGTATTCAACCTAACCAAAAATAAAAATAAAATAAAAAACTAAGAAGTGTGTCAAGGACCTGTAAAAATTTGGAGACTATCTTTTCTTAGACCAAAGAGCATAAGGGCAGCATAGTCCAAAAAAACTATTTAATGACTACAGTTTATAGCAGAGTTCAGCTGCAGTCTTCTGTGTGTGCAGAACTTGTTTTCTTCTCAGATGAATGCTTTTTAAAAGTTACCGGATGCTACAGACTGGCATATTTGGTTCTGGGGCAATGTGAGCAGACCAACAATTCTGAACTCTCCTTCACCCACAGCCCTTCCTGCCCTCTGCTTCTTGCAAGGAGTTGGTAGGTTCAGAAAGCTGCCCCAGTTAATAACATTTTTTTTCCCCAGGTCAGCTTTTATTTTTTTCATTATTTTAGCTCCTTGAAGTGGGAGCAAATGCAAGATCTGCTTAGGCCACAGTTGCACTGGACCTGGATTTGGGTCTGTCCTATACAACTCTGCCATCAGCTTGCTTTAGGTAAAGCAAAGTTCATTGTTTCCTGGGTAATTGGCTCAGAATTCTGTAGGTAAAAATTGCTCTGTGAAATGTAGATATGGGAATAATCCCATTTAGTGTCTGCTAAAGGAAGTATATATTCTTGCCCATTCATGCCATAGTAGGAAATAAATGCTGTGCTTGAAACATTCACTGAGGGAAATTATGTATGTTTAGCTAATGTATTTTTTTAGAACATAAAACTTTAATCACTACCCAGCAACTTTAGAGATTCTTACAAAGTAAACCTGGAAGCCTGCAATAAAATGATAGCTGTTTTACAGAGCTGTGGTTTACAGTCCTCTTAAACAGGTTCAGCCTCCTTAGTTTGTTTGCTTTAAGTCATATTCTCATCTAAATAACACCAATAGATACAGAAATGATTGAGAATTTGGAGAACAAAGTTTGGATTTTAAAATGGTGTGCATCAGTGTCATGTTCTGAATGATTTTAACTTCCTCATGGAGACACCTGCTACCTTGAGAGCTTAAATCACCCTCTTTTTTAGATGACCTGTTCTTAAAAATTAATAAAACTCTATTATTAATTATTATATGAATTATCTTTTAGGCTACAGACAAGCTTAGGCTTACAACTTCAGTCTTAAGTGGTAGCTTAACCAATTATCTCTCTTCTGCTATTAGGTTTTATACAACAAGGATTATATGTGGAAAGCTAATTGCTTGGATTTAGTGTTCACTTGTAAGCAGCTTGGACCAGCTTTAATTGCTGTTCCAGAGTTGTGTGATTGCAGTTCCGGGGGTCGGAACTGGAAGAATCCAGCCCCAGTGCTGCTGTTTTGGCTGCCCTGCACACTGAGGTAGCAGTGTGGCCACTCTTTATGCAGAGGTTAGTTTCTCCTTGCATTCCCTTTACATATATCCTTGTTTCATTAGTGCAGCTTCATAAACCAATGAAGTTCCATTGACCAGCATGTTTGCCTACTGTAGCAATATAAATGAATTTAAAATGCACTTCCACTCACTTCTCTATTAAAGAGTTTGCCATTATATCTGTGTTATACTTAAAGTCTTGGAAGTCATGTGTTATTTCGTTCTATAAACTCTTTACCATTTGTCTACTGTCAAGAATTTTTAGAAGACTGAAGAATTCCCAGGCAAATAGCTATTTTAAAGTATTATGAAGAATTCAAGACACTTTCAACTTAATGAGATACTTTTAATTCATGCTATAACAAAGGAATATATGCAGAAGAATAAAGTTGTGTATAAGATCACAAAGCTCTATAATATCTTTATTGTAACAGTTCACTTACTGCATGATGTTCTGTTGTGGTTTGATGTTGGCTAAGGCACCCACGAAAAAAAATCATCTATTTATTTTCCTCTGCTATAGCTGAGCAGAGGAGGGGAACTGAAAACTTCATTTTCATGAGTCGAGATAAGGATTATTGAAAAAAAATTCTTTAAGGTAAAACAGGTTCAAAATTTAAACAGTATAAAGAAGATTTATTATTAACAGAATTAAAAGTTAAAAAGGTAGTGAGAACTAAAGCAAACCTTCAGAACACCTTTCTTTCCCAGTCCCTCCCTCTTTCCACCGACCCCGCAAGGAAACAAAACATGGGGTTTTGGTCAGTATTTCACTTCTTTAAAATCTTTCTTCAGTTTGTTTAAGGAAAAGAGTTTCTTCTGCTGTGCCGTGGGATCCTTCCCATGGGAGATAGTTCTCTGTGAACTTTCCTAGTGTGGTTTTAACTTCCACAAGCAGCAGTCCTGCCCGAACCTGCTGCAGTGTGAGTCCCTCTTATGGGCCAAGCAGTCCTCCCACAACTGCCTAGCAGGGCTCACTTTAGTTCATGGGGTTTAGTCTTTTAAGGATGAGCTGTTCTAGTTTGGAAGTGAAGGCTCTCTTCCTGTAGCTCTAAAAGCAAGGGTCATCTCTCTCTGTTTGAGTTCCTCACTAGATTACAGCTTTTCAGTATCCATGCGCTCCAGCGTGAGTACTCTTCCTCACGGGCTGCACGTGGATCTCTGCACCCCCCTGTGCTCCTCATGAATTACAGGGAAACAGTTTGTTGTATTATAGTCCTCACCACGGCTTGCAGGATAATCTCAGCTCCGGTGCTTGGAGCAGTTCTTCCCTCTCCTTTTCTTTCACTGACCTTGGTGCCACCATGTTGGTTCTCCTCACGTGTCCTCACTTTTCCTTTTTCCCCTGACTTGGAAGAAAGTTGGTGTCTGCAAGTTTCAGTTGAGAGGTTGATCTCGTCTGGGCTCCGCATCGGGAAATTGCTCTCCATGGCTCTCACTGCTGGCCACGTGGCCCCTCAGGAGGGCCCCAGCTGTGCGGGCCCCAGCAGCCGCCTCACCACCCCTCGGGAGAAGAAGGAGAGCTTCCCGCAGTTTTTCCTTTCTTAAATATGTCATCACAGAGGCATTACCAGCTTCTCTAATTGGGCTGGTAACCTGCCCGTCATCAGAGCCTTTAGCTCTTTCAGCGATTGCCTCTGTGCCGGACATAGAAGTTTCAAGCAGCTTTTCTCCTGCCCCCACCGAAAACCAGGCTGTGTTAAACCAACACGCATTCTGATAGAATGAAGATTATGTTGGTTTTGTGCATTTCTTAATACACCTGCCTCCTTGTAAACCATAATTTCTTGTCATTTACAGCCTTATCCAAACCTTGGAATGTCTCTAATAGTTTCGCATAGCCTCATGTTACTTTTTCACACTTTTTAACCTTGATAACTGATGATGTTAAAACATTTCTTTGCATTTAATGTTCAAGTATCTTCTGTAATTGTAACTGGAATTTGTTAGATGTAGCTCTAAATGAAAATTGGGATTTTTTTTAGGAGGGGGACAGCAAAATCAGTTATTGCTCAGTTGTTTTCTGCCCCTGAGGGTACCTGATCAAGTGCTTTTTTTTTAACAATAAAGTTCCTGAGTGCCCAGAAGTGCCCCAGTCTGAGCAATTTATCTCCTGCTTAAGGCCCGTTTTGTTTCATCATTGTTTTGTTTCATCCCCTAGAAGGAACAAATCTTGTAAATGCTGATGGCAATCTGGAAAACACTATGACAGTCCTCATAGTGAGACTTTCCACAAAATACAGCTGCGACACTTTTCTGGCAAAATATCACGGGGTTGTATGCTTTTTATATGTATGGCAAAAACTCCCACTGAAGAAAAAAATGTAGGCATAGCCTCATCTTCAGTCTCTGTTCAATCAACACTGCACTTTCCAGAGCCACTGAACCAGTGCAAGGATCCAAGCCAAGATATGGTTTAGGTACTACACCAAAAGGCTGTCAAGGGTAACGAGATGGGAGCATTAATTACTTTGTGATTAGTCAATAACTACTTTTTACCTTTTATGTATATGAGGAAGCTCCCTCCTCTCTCACTGAGAGCTTCCTTGAATTATCTCATTCTCCACAAGGTGAATCTCTGGTATGCACACAGGCAGCTGCTGCAGTGCAGCTGACATGGTGTAACTTGGATTTCTATGTCATATCCCTTCACTGGGGTAGATTGATGCATAGACTGCAGCAAACACAGGGGTAAGTGTATGTCACCGGTGTTGGCAGTAGAATTTACTGCAGGTTTTTTCTTCCACTCCTGTGGAAGCTGTATTAGTATGTAAAAAGAAGGGAGTCAGGGATAAGAGAGAAGGTGAACTTGACTCATGGTGAGAGCACTGTACTGGAAGTGAAGGTGAGGTTTTAGTTTTTCTAGAAAAAGAGTTAGGGATCCAATATTTCTGATTTCTGAATGCTGTATCAGCTCAGTGTCATTGCTTCAGTCCTGGCAGCTGAGCTCTGCCACAGAGAAAAGCTGGCTCCTGCCTGGAAAGTTGATGCCTGCTTCATAGCATTTGGAAAAGCACCTGAATTCCTAATGCATCTTCATTTCATGCTTCTTAAAGTCAGAGACACCTTAGGTGTGTAAACTGTTTTAATCCAAATCTGAAATGCCCAGCTCCCTCTCAGCACTGCAGTGAGTCTGTTCAGACAACACGGGATTTGGAGCCCACTGCAAGCTGAACTGGGCTCAGTTTAGCTTAATCTCATAGCTCAGGTTTCTTCAACCTAATACTTGGAATTAAAATGTCATTTTCCTTCATGCACAATGTTTTCCACATCATTTTGCTTGAGCTTCTGCATAATTAACATCTAGCAATCGAAAAAGGGAAGAACCAGGATGCATCTAGTCATGTGCCCCATTCATTCTTCAGATTGTCTACATACCAAGAATGCCATACTTCCTCAGAAAGCGATTTCTTAATCCTCCATTTTAAACCATTTAATGAACCTCTTTCTGTTGCAAACCTAATGCTAGTCTCTAGGGCTGTATAGAAGCCTTACAAGTTCATAAATGTTGGAGTTATATACAGGACTAGTATGTTTAGTTACCTTGTAGATGTCTGGCTTTATACTGATTTAAATAAAAGTGTTGAGTCATAGTGGAAAATGAAAATATTACTCATGTGATATCTGTGTTCACTCACTCCCAGGTCTGTATCATATTCAGTGATTTTGGAAAAATGCAGAGTATTTGCAATCTACTCATTGAAAAATTAGGAACCTCTGTTACCATCAATCCACCTCATTTCTACCATACACCAGAAGCCATAGATACCCTTCGGTAAGTTCTCTCACACACCACAAATTTTACAGCCTCAGTTAATATGAATACATAATTTATGCTGTTTGCAATGGGAGCAAGTAGTTTCCTTCACACCTATTAATATTCATGTTAGAGATTTCAGTATTTAAGTATTACTTATAAATTAATGCTGTTCAGCCTAGAAGATGGAACTTGTTCTTGTCCCTCTGCAAAAGCAGGATGTAATAAAAATATTTTCCCACTGATTTCCACTGGAGTATAATCTGCTGTGAATCTTAGGTCAACAGAATTTGGCTTTGATTGCATCATCATATGTAGATTTCATTTGTATTTATTCATAAGGGTTCAAGTGTGTTACCAGATGCTGATAATTTTAATTACTTTTGCCAATTCCCATTACTGTTAGCTACTGACATGATATGGAAAGAACCCTGTGTGGCACTTCCTCAGCATCAAAACATGCTGCCCTGAAGCTCACAATCTTGATATGTTTTAAGCATTGACTATTCAAAGTCCAGGCTTCTCCCACAAAGTGGGAGGGACAGAAGGAAGTTTAGTCTTGGCTGGGGTTTTGCCTCTTTAAAGAAAAGAACTGCCTGGTCCAAGAAGCAAGTTCGATTAGCTGCTCTTAATGGTTCCAGAGATGCCAAAAGTGAATGTCAGAGGTATCTACAGGAGATCAGGAAATCTGGCCAGTGAGGTTAAGCAGGTGCTACTGTGCCTTGTAGCTGAGCCACTGAAATGCCTGGAGCTAGGGTTGAGCTCTTGCTCTGCAGGACTCAGCATGGATGCCTGCAGTATACAGGTGTTGGAAATGCTTGATCTCGTCAGAACTAGTGAGGATGCTGACATTTCCTCCACGCACTCTCCCCTCAATGCCCAAGCTGTGGCCCAGAAGCTGGGGGAAGGTGGTGTGCCTTAGCATCTCTGCAGTGACAAAACCCGAGATGTTAAAAAAAAAAAGCTTGGCAGGAACACTGGTACATCAGTTGGCCCTGCTTGTTATTGTGCTGCTGCTTCTACCTCTCAGCCGTCAAGTATGTGTCACTGCTGTTGGAAACACTCGCCGGAAAGCCCAGGAAGTCTGTCGACTGTTTGGCCAGGCATTGGGAAAACCTTTATTAATAAAAGAGGAAGAAACCAAAGAATGGGGAGGCCACATAGACAGTCACCTGTCACACTCTGCTGATTCACAGACTCTGCAGGAAAGAATCCAGAATGCTACTGCTTATGCTTCTTGTAGAGTGTTTGCTGTGTTTGAGATAAAGGGAAAAGAAAACAGAAGAAACAAGTTGCTCTAGAAACTTTCAAATCCTACACATTTTCATAATAAAATTCTTATTCTTTCTTAAGTTTTTTGATGGTTTTTTTACTTCATTTTTATGATAAGTCTGTCCCCTAAAATTAATGTTACAATTAATTCTGAAAGTACAGTTCACAACTGCTTATTTTGTTCCCTGGCCCCTGTAAAACAACAGTGTATTTGATGTGCCAAATGTTTGGCACTCCTGGCTGAAACTGGGCTACATTTACACCTTTCCTCCCAAAACTGGAAGGAAATGAATCCCTATTGCTGCATCACGGCAAACTGAACATGCAGTGCATTCACTTCTAAAAAAATTGAGTGTTCAACATAAAAACTGCTTAGGAATGTTTTATTTCATCAAAGGAAAAAAATACACATTTTATCTTGGTGTCTGTTTGTTCAGGTTTAAAAAGGACATCTGTTGTATGAACAGACACTGAAATACTCAGTCATGAGGGTAGAGTTTTTTCAACCATGGCTGCATAATGTATTTTGAGCCATCATATCCACTGAAGTAGGTTTCCATATCAGGGTGATACACCTGAGAAAAAATATTTCAAGTTGAAGAAGCATCGTAATTGGCAATAAATACAAACTGATACTTAAACAAGTAATTGAAGTTACTACATTGTTTGAAGACTCCTCATGAGTTTTTAATGTACATAGAGGTACTTTCAGTGGGATTTTCTGTGTACCATAACCAAATTTCTGCCATCAGAATAGCAGCTCTCTCCAAGTACTTTACGAACATTGATCGCATGAGATGTTAAAAGCTAGATTTACACCAGCATCAGTGTTTAAAATAAGCACTGTTTCTTACTGAAGTAGTTCCCACTCATGTTGCTGTTAGAGCTATTTGGTATTTCTTTTAGCTGGATCAGTTATCTAATCCAGTGAGGCAGCAGGAACAGGAGAACAGAAGAAGTGGTGGGGGAAATGGTGAAGACAGACCCAGGTGATGGCCTTAGGTCCAGCATGAATATGCAAACCCACCAAGGACAATCCAAGCCTTGTCTGGATGCAGGAAGCCCACAGTGAGCAGCTGAGGACTGTCAGCTGGGAAAAGGTCATGACAAGTCTAAGCATTTCTGGTCACTCAACTCTTCAAGAAATTCTGTGCCTCTTCTGCTGTACAAAAGGCTGAGAGAGCAATCCACAGACCTTTTGAACTTGAGGTATAGGCATGACTCACCATCTGTTACTAATCTCAGCTAGACAACTTTGAAATACCTGGTTTTGTGAGCTTGTTACCAACAGTTCCTCTAATAACCTGTGTGGAGAATTAACCTGCCATGCAGGCGAATAAAGCAATTTGATACCTTAAAAGCTAATTCCACAAAGTAAATATTAAGATGAAGTGTCTGTTTCTCCCCATGGAATATAAAGGAAACTGAAGGTAGCCAGCTAACTGGCATAGTGAAAGGTGCATTTTTTAGACGCTGTGGGCACAATCCAGTTTTAAATATTTATAATGCTCATCTGGAACAGCACAGTTTCTGCTCCTAAGTTCAGGCATGTTGGCATATTTTATATTACAATTGGTGGCTAAAACAGAATGGACTGAACTGAGGCTTCGCCCAAATAAAAGAGGTGATGGTGGCACACTGTCGTTGAGAGGGGTCCTTTATGTGCAGCAACACAGTTTCAAGAGAGAGCATGGAGAGTCTTCAGGCCAGTCTGACTTACACAGTTCCTTTGGGAGGTTTTCCCAAAAGGCAGAGGATACCAATTTGAATCTCCTCTGACTAGACCAAACATCATCTCCTGTTAGATGAATGGTTCACCTACTTGCTGTTATTTTAAATACAGACCCTGCCACTATCCACAATTTGAAAGAAGGCATCCGCAACAGCATAGAGGTCCCTTGCAAAAAGCCACTTGTATGTGGCATGCATGCCTGAAGGCTGTTTTCTGGATCAGAGTCTCAGACTATTTTAAAAATCAGGTGTGCCTTGCATAAGCTAATCAAAAGTTACTTCAATCCTGATACACAGAGCAGAATTTTTGGCTCCCAAAGAGCTTTGTAGTTAAGGAAGGAGACATTCTTCAGTCTGGGCAGCAGCTGAGCAGGAGCTGTTTGAAATGCAGATTTTTGAGACTAGAATTGAGAAACCAACATACTTTGCTAGATCCCCAGAAATCCTAAAACAAAAGTCTGTGTCTGCAACAGCCTACATATAATGGAAATCAAGTTGCTAAAACACCTACCTCAGCAGTTGAATACTTCAAAGTGGGTAGTACCTGAGTTTGGTCATTTTTCAGCTTCCAAAAACCCATGCTTGAAAGCACAGCAGTAATTTGTTTATCTGCTCTCTTTATTAGTTTTCACTAACTTTGCAACCTAGCTAGTATCTGTTAAGCCAAAGGTCAGCCAGCTTTTAAACATACAGGATAACAATCAGGTTGCAACTGAATAAAAAATAAATACTACCTCTAATCCCATAATAATTGTTATCTCTTCCTCAGGAACATAAGCTGTAGATTTGCCAAATCCATTTGCTTTGTTAATTAGAATTCGATAGTGAGGGGTATCTTTTACATCCTGTAAAAATAGAAAGAAAATAAATAGCCTCAAAGAGACATGATGACTAAAGATTACATATTATCATCAGTTAACTTTCAGTAGGCTTACAGAACCTAAATCCACTCGATAGATAGATAGATAGATAGATATACACAGCCAGTTCATTTTTTTTATTTTACCAACGTCGGTTTGGAGAATTAAGTATAAAGCAATCAGAACTGCAACACACGAAGTTCTTGGCATATCTGAAACATTTTTAAGAGTTTTAATTAACCTTTTTTTCCCACAGACCTTGCAAGGAACAAGATTTACAATATCCCTGCTTTTTGTACATAGGCCCCATGACCATCTGTTACGACCCTTCTTCCTTCAGAAGTGGCAACTGAACTCCAGAGAGGAAGAGACAAGTTCGGAACATAATGCCACCTCCAACAACCAATGGTCCCAATCCTGGAGAGAGCTAAGGCAACTTCTATGTGTATTTATATGAACCTTCCAACAAAGAAGTGCCTATGAAAACAAATCCTGGGCCAGGGAATGTGGGCCATCATATTCGCTGCTATCCATAAACATTCTTGCCAATCTAAACACAAAAAAGTGAGGGATGAATACAGAGAGTTCATGAAGCAATAAGTATCGATCAATGAGAACAGGCAGTGGCCTCTGCTCAGTGATTTCATAAAGATCTGTAAGTGAGAGGAAGGCAAGGAAAAGTTGGGCTGAAAACCTGCTTGTTATTTCGAGGGATTCACAAGGACTAAGCTTAGTAGTTGCTGCCTGAAGGTCAGAAGGCATTTTGCATAGCTGGTGCTTACGACGTGATAGGCAAAGGCAACTAAAACCCCAAAACCAAGACCCTTAAACCCCTTGTCATCGCTATTGAAATTAAACTATAAAGATGAACACAAGGCCGCTGGGACAGCAGAACAATGTAAGGTGCATAAAAAGAATCAGTGTCTGCTGGGAAATTCTTGGAGGACAGTTGGATAAAATTACATCAGGGAAGGAAACAAATGCACAAAATGGGACTGAATGTCAGTTCCCAGCTGAACACAAATTTTATGTTTTAGGCAAAGATTTTCATGTTTTCCTCATTTTCAGTCCTCTTTGACTTAATGATTAGTGTTTTCCTGACACTTAAGCAGCATGTCAGTGGCATGCAGGGTATGCAGCACTGCATTACCAGATTATCACTGTCAACAAAGATTTAGCATCTGATTTTCGAATACAAGGAGAAAGCTAGAGAAGTTCAAAGTCTTTAATAATTCTAACAAAAATCTGTTTTTAAATAGATTTATACTCCAAGTAACCAGATCCTCAAAAAACATTGCTTTCTCACTGAAACTGATTAAACACAGAGGATTACGTGCATAGGTGCAGTGAAGATGCCACCAATTATGAATAACCAGATAAAAGACTTAACAGCTTCTCCACTGTAGTAACACAGCAGGAGAAATCCATTCAGACATAACAGGGTGACACTGCTACTTGAAATACAACACTGTGTATAAAAAGTGAGTAATTTTGAGATAGGTCCACTACAGCCCTGACCAGCGAAGCTTAGCCAGTCAGTGGTGCAAAAGCCAAGGTGTACTGGGACCAGAGTGCAGAAGCAGCAAAGGTGCCACTCAGCTGCACAGGTGATACAGGACTCAGGAGTGTTTCCCACTAGGATGGCAGGACGTTGGTCTGTAACAGTGTTTCTTAGGGTATTTTAACTTGAGTTATTCTGTATATATATTAATAAAGCAAGAGTTTAGTACATTCCAACCTGTTTCACTGGAGGATATCTGGGTTGTAGTCGTTCTTCTGGCATGTTAGCTTTTACATCCCATCCAACAATGACTCCTGAATAGCCAAATCTTCTGTGAATTATTACCTGGCCCACACGGAACTTAATATATTCAGGCTTTGGACTGTGAACATGAGTTGATTCTAATTTAACAAAGAAAAAGACTTAGCAAGGATAAAAGTTTGATCAGTTATTTTAAATATTTTAACAGAAATTCTTCTGACTTCTACCTGAATAGAACTGACAATTAGATTGAGAGGTGAAGTTAAGAAGAACAGGTGCTTTGTTTTTTCCCCCAGAATACTAACTACTATATTTGACAAAAGAACATCCACAAAGAAAGGCACTTTTCTATTTGTATGCCTTTAATATTACATAGGGATCTTAACAGAAGTGTAGAAAGCATTAATGTGTATGCATTGACAATTACTTCAGCCTTACATACAGTATTTTATAGTGCTCATATGTGGTAACTGATTGTGACATTTTTTGCCAGTTTAGGTCACAGAATTCTTCTATTCAGTCTGATTGCAGGGAACTTTTTTCCAGGACCAAACTGGTCAGTTGTTTCTTTTTTCTTTTATGAAATTGATCTAAATCAGTTCATTTGAATCAAATGAAAGCTGTACCGCTGTTTTGTAGGTCAATACAAAATACACACACTGGTGTATTCAGTAAAATACATACATGTAGTTACATCATACTGATACTATTAGTTACTATTACACAACATGGGGGAGAGGCCTTGGATTTTGCATCTTCTGTTTTGATTACTGAATATTATCAATTATGTTTAGAGAGATGAAAAAAGGAAAAAAGTCTGTCATTTACAAATAAGGTATAGAAATCCACTATAGGCAACATCATGAGTAAAATACAAAAGGATTGCAAAAACTTCAATACCTGTAAAATAAGAATGGGGTTTTGCTTCATTGTCACCACTTCTAGTTTTGTTTTCTCCATAGTACCAATTCCTAAAATGTAAAATTAATAACTCAACATATAACCGAGTTTTTAGAAGCAGAGTTTTAGTAATAATCAGAAGGTTAATTATCCCAAGTGGGATACTGCAAAGCCTTTGATACAAACTTCTCTACAATTTGAAGCCTGCGTGAGTTTTACATTAAGAACACTTTTAAGGAATACACAAGAAAAAGGAGTTTGTTTCAACAGGAAAAAAAGAGTATGAATCTCATTTCTTTGAATATGTTACTCTATAGTTGCATTAGAAATTTATACCAGAGGAAACCCACTAATTTTATAGAGATGAGCAAACTATTCTGCACTCTACAGTGTGATTCTTCAGTATATTTTGTAAAGTCTTTAAAAATTGGTTTCCACTGGTATGGACAAGGCGTCTGGCAATGAGTCCTTGCCTAAGGCTGCAGTAGGTGTAGCTTTTCCTTCTGCACTAGACTGAGTTTCATCTGATTTTAAAGGGTGGGGAGTAGGGGACAGACATGTTGAGAAAAGGGAAATGGCTAGTGTTTTTCATTGCTATTGTGAAGAAGAAAGTGTAAAGAAACAATAAGAAAACTGAACATTTAAGCTTTCAGTTATGCTTTCAAATATTCCTTCTGCTGGCAATGCAACAGCAGCAGTCCATGAACAGAGGTGTTTGGGTAACATTCTCCATCCATACTAGCCAGCAAACCATTGGTGCCAAAGAACTACAGGTTATCCTAGTCTCCTTCCTCTTTGATGGTGTCTTTCAGTCTTACTCCCTTCACCCTGCCTGGAAGAAAGTGAAAGCAGGTTCCTGTGCAAACAGCTTTTTAAAAAAGTTTTGGTTTAGCTCAAATGTTTAGGAAGACTTACGGCTGACAAATACCTCTTAACAGAAAGAGGAATGGGCAAAATCTTAACTTGTCCAACTGCATTGTTTAAAATAGCAACTAATATGGAAGGTCTCAAATGACATTATTTTTAGGATAACCAATTCTTTATAAAATATTCAGAAGACACAAACAGCTTCAACTATGTACAAATAATCAATGGATCATTTGATCTTTGCAGGCTTTATCTTTAGATATGCAAGGAGCTTTCCCCAAAGTTGCAAAGCAATTTATGGTGAACCTAAGAAGAGCACAGTTTCTGATTCCATTCATATACCGTTCCCCTGGGTTTTGCTGGGAGCAAAACTAAGTTGGGATCCTCTACAGTTCAGAGGACTTGATTGCACATGGATCGAGAATAAAGGATCTTTGAAGGTCCAGACAAGGTAAAACCTTTGGAGTATTTCTACTGTACAAGAATTAAGTCTCTCAAATGTGCCCTTCAACGAACCGAAAGAAGTCCATGAACAATCTTCTTAAATTAAAATGGTGTGTGTATATATAAATGGATATAATTTTACTTTTTTTAGCCCAATCACTGTCACATGGCCAATAATCAAAGTTCCACTTCTTATCCCACAGATTTTCTGTCTATGATTCCTAATTCAGATTTTCTTGAACTACCATATAGAGCATAAGATACCCATCCAATGCTTTAGCATCTGATCCTATAAACATAGTTGCTTACAGTCATTAATTTGGTTAATTGTCCTGACTTCAGAGTCAGATAAACTTCACGAATAACATGTACAGGAGTACTGCTATGAGATAGATTTAGTTTTGCATGGAATTCAGTTTTGATATTTGGGTAGAATATAAGAATTAAGAAAATACAAGGTTTTCTTAAAACTGGTAGAATGTTCCAGATCAGTCTCAAGAAGCAAATGAGAGATACTTCCTCTTTGTCACTTATTTCCCCCACAACACACCTTCCTGCTGAGAACAGACCATGTCTGAAATCTATTAAGTGCAGACAGTAACGCCCTACCTTGTCTTTGAGAGCCACAGCTTTAAACGATCTGACCACGCATCCCGACTCAAGTAGGATCTTGTTGAGATGCTCCAAGAGGCAATTATCCTTTAGGAGTAAAAATAATCATATTGTTTTTAAAACCTTCTCTACTATTCTTATACAGATTTCTAATATTTAAACTTTAAAGTTTCACTTCTGTAACAAAGAGGAAGAAAGGGTCAGTGACCACGAGCAAGTTCTCCTCAAGATTAATATCAAGACTGCAAATGAATATTCTTTCAATCATCACTTGTACCAGTAAACCACATGAAAATTTTGGAAAATACATTTTTCATTACAAGATTGCTTTCTTCCTGTACTCAGACCATAGGAATTGTTATATTACATTCAGACTGCAGCTTCAACTGTTACTTGAGAATAGCAAGCATGAGATATTTTAAAAATGGTGTACATAATCAAAAGACTTTTTAAAAAAGCCTCCAGGTTTTTGCATAAATCTAAATAGTAAGTAGCTGACTCATGCCATGAGGCCTGAAAATTATTTCACTCTTGGTCTTTATGCATAAGCCAAGCTTAGTTCTCTTTTCATCAGGCCAATCTTTTGCTCTTACTGCATTGTGTACTGGAGTTCCACAGATGAGCTACATAGCCAGCGCACTGCACAGGCCACATTTACAACTGAGTCTCTCTTTTGTGGTTCATTTTCAAGATACCAATGTTTGCCAATGGATACCACTATCAAAAATTTGGATCTCATATAATATTCTCCACTTTTTATTTGGAGATAGATGTGTGGGATTCTGTCAATACACAGCTTCTTAATTCATACACAAAATGGCACTCCTTACTTAACTCCATCATTGTCACTGCCTTAAGTAATTTACTGCGAATGAATTTTGTTGGTTAAGAGTCTGTACTGAGACATACTATGCAAGAAAATATTTTACAACAATAAGTGTCAAAAGGTGATGGAAAATTATAACTAATGTTACTTAATCAAATGGTTAATTTTCACCTTTTGAAAGGGACGTAACCCTTAGCAACACATACTGGAATGTCCCAGAAAAGAATGAGCACTCATGCAGATTATAAAGATTTTTATGTGAAGAAAACAACAAATTGTTATTTAAATTTTGAAAGACATCCTTAAGCAACTAAATACAGTCATATTAAGCCACAATGGAAAAATGCCTGGGGTATGATTTAAATGTTGGTTTTGTATAGTAATAGTCAATACACCCACACTCCAGCTTTCCATGACAAAATTGGGGATGAGAAAGAGAACTCTCTTACAAATAAATGCAGTAGAGAAAGTGAGTCTTACAACCTTTCTGTTATTTGGATGCGCTCGGCGGAGTCCGTTCCATACCACTGAGATATGAAATACTGTGCAGGAAGAGCAAAGAGCAGCATGGAAATCTGCAGAGCTGCAGCTGCATTGATGTGAGGCATTCCAACAGGAAGTTTCATCAAAGACACTTCACTGCTCCCTACTCCAAAAAGAGGAAGAGAAAATTTTTAAAAAGAGACAAAATACATAGGGGTGAGCTTTGCTAGATGTGTAGGACTTAAAAGTTTCCTTCAGGTTCCTTTGCTGGCCCACAACATAATGTACAATCTATACTCAGGCATTTCAGTTACAGCCAGAGCATACTTAATTTAGGCCAATTTAACTGCATTAAATTTGATGGTACTTATAAAAGCTAATAGAATAATAAAGTGGACAGCTTCACAAGACAAAGCAAAAACCTGCTTTTAATTTTTATGCAGGCATCTTTTTTTGCCTGTAAACAGAGAGAGAAAAAAAAAGAACTGGGAATTTTTATGGTTGTCCAATTTGCAGTAAAAAGCTGCTGTCCATGAACAAAATTCCATGTGCTGCTTTGTTGTCTAATTCAGTGTATTAAACATGTCTGACATACCAGATTGATGGCCTCAAGAATAATCTGTTTAGATTCAGTGATAATTGCACATCTGACAGAACTAAGGGGTGTTTCTTTCAGGTTGAAGGCACGTATAGCATCATACCAAGTTGATAATGTGCCACAGTCCCATCACTAGATTAGAAAAGGATTTGACATCACCTCTCATTCCATAGGCACCTGAAACACCATACCAGTGCATATTCATGGCTCTTTCCTCCTTCCCCATCCAATTAAGATACTCACCTTCACCTGAAGAGCACATTTACTGTCTTTACATTTGTGAGGCTTTTTCAAATCAGAACTAAGATGTGCTGAAATTTGAGACTTAAGTCTTTTACACATGTGTTCTCAGAGTGCCCAGGTTTGCTGCACCATTCACCTACACCCACTCTCTTCTTCAGGAGCAGCTGTTGTGCTCCTGCTCTCTGGAGTGGAATACTCAGCGTGCAAGCACAAGCAATTCACCTCAGTTGTGTCCAAGTTGCTTCTAGGTCCTGCTTTCCTAGTTTATGTAATTCACAAAATAATTTGGGTTACTGTAATATACCCAGCACGTGTGCACATGGAAAGGTGGATCTATGAAAACTGCCCAGCAAAAGTAGCCAAGATCACAAAACAATGCCAAAGGAGGCTCAAAGAGTATTGCAAGGAATATGAAAACATCTTTGTGTGTAGTGAAGCCTTACCACAAACTATTTTTCACTTCTGCATCATCTGCTTTAGAGCCACTAGCAAAGAAAAAACATCTTCTAATCTCCTTTTAGACAATATCAGTAGTTGTAGAGTACTTGTTTAGCCTTGTATGTTGTGGGGGGAGGAAGAGTCTCAGTTCGACCAAATAGCCACGAGCACCCTGCGAGGCCAGAGGGCTGGACAGGACCCGGGGATCGCTGCCACGCCGCCCACAGCACTTACACAGCACGGCAATACAACTTCTGCCGCTGCACATCTTCTTCCTATTTCTAAAAATCGACTTTCTGAGCAGCCGGATCCCCCAGACAGAAAGGATGCAGTAGTGTATAGAGAGTTAGCCGGAATCAAAACATTTTTGTGTATATTCCGAAGCACCCGAGCACCCGCAAGAAGCGCGCTATGCCTGCGCCCCCCGCGTGGGGCCCGAGCCGCAGCAGCTCCGAGCCGGCAGCGCCCGGGGGAGCCGCAGCCCCGCTGCTCCTGCCCGGCCCCCGCTGTACCGCGCTCCCGGCCCCTCACCCGGCGGCGCGTCCCGTCCCGTCCCGTCCCGTCCCGGCTGTGCGCCCAGGCGGGGCTGCGGGCCGCAGGTGGGGCCGAGGGGAGGGTTGTGCCCTCCCCTGAGCAGCAACGCCCAAAGGGACCCCGGAGGGGCGAGCGCCGAGCCTGAACCCGGGCCAGGCTCTCCGCCGGGTGCGGAGGTTGTCCCCTGCTCTCGTCTTTCCCTCGAACGAAGAAGCTCTCAGGGCAGACGGGATCAGGATTTCTTAATCTCAAAACGCAACAAACACCCGCGTGGACTTTACACCCCGACGGTTTTACAGAGATTAAAATAAAGAAATAAAAAGTTCTGATTTATTTCTGCAGGCTAACTTAAAGTAACATTTTCAGCTTCCTTACCTGGGGTTTTTTTTTTCTGTGAATGTAGACAAGTGGCTTGAACCGGCTATGAATAGAAGTACAAAGGAAGTTCTCTCATGTGAAGTTTATGCAAAATGCGTCCTAACACAAGCCTGTAACTCAGCCTCATGTTGTGCCTCTCACCACGCTGGTGGTGCCTCAGAGAGCACCTGGTGCGGTCCCTGGGCCCGGCTTTGTCACAGCTGGAGGCCGGCCCAGCTGAAGCAGGAGTGTCCTGGCTGGTTTCGATAGCGCACGTGTCAGCGCCCACCAGAACCTCCGTGCCTGCCCCTGCTGGGCTGCTGCAGGGGGTCAAACCCGGCCATGGGTCTCATCTGTGGCATGGATTTCTTTGGTCTAAATTCAACAGCAACCAAATTTGCTGATGGCACCCAAATCAGAGTGGGAGCAAACAGAGCAGGCAGACTCAAACTGCAAATGATGCAGAGAGCAATGGGAACATTACAGACAAGAAGAGAAATTCATTAGTAGCAAATGTCGAGCCTTACCAAGAGAAAGGAAATGTTCTAGCCATCACTTCTTGCTTACTGAGCACAGCTCTGAGGGGCAAGACTGTGAAAAAAACCCAAAATGTTATCAAGCTATAGCTAGTGAGTATGTGGGAACGAAAAGGCCAGGCCTGGGATGGATTTTCACTGACAGATTTAAACCTGTGCAACGTGGAAGGAATGCCCAGTTGAAAACTTACATGAATACTAGCCTAGACTAGAAATACAAACTCTACCTAAAAAAAAATAGTTTTTAAATCATAGAATCGTAGATCATTTGAGTTGGAAGGGACCTTTTCAAGGTCACCTAATCCAAGTCCCCCTGCAATAACCAGAGACATCTTCAGCTAGATCAGGTTGCTCAGACCAACCTATTTGCCTCACACAGCCCACCCCGAGGAGGACAGTCTTTGGGGCCATCACGGCTGTGTTTGCATCACACCAGCTCAAGCAGTGGTAAATACTGGGACTTACCAGCTCCCTTGAGCAAAACCTCAGGAGCCATGTAAACACCTGATCCTACCTCAGGGAGGCTGAAGGTTTTAAAGTGTGACTCAGCTTATTACCACCCAAACATTAAGACACCTTCTTTGATTTACAAAGTAAATCAAATTGCAAGATGAAGATGCTTCTTTTACAAGACAGGTTACTCCCCATGTGCTTGAGCAGAGATTTTCAGTGCAAGAGCCATAAAGAAACCAGCAGTGTGTGCTCTGTCATGACTCAGAGGTGGACAAAGAAGAGGCCAAAGCCAGAGGAAAATTACACTTCATAAATTAGCATGCAAGAAAAAATAAACAGTCCTGACCATAACACAATTTCAGATAATCTGCCCTTTCTTAAGACAACACTAATGTGAATTTTCTAGTAAATTTTTCTAAATAACCACTGATTTCCCTGGTAAACTTTATCAATCAGAAGAGTTTAGCATTAACACACACTTTATAACCTCAAACACTTTACAAGCATTAAACAGCATAAAAGTTTTGAGTTCTAGATATTTAATCTTTCCCCATGTACTTGTGCATGCAGATTAACCGGTGTCAGTGGAGGACAACAGTACAGACTGTACATACACCCAGCTCCTCATGTTGAGATTCTAGCTGGGTAAAAATAGGCAGTGTATTGAGAGGTGATCACTAATTAAAGACTTCTAAGTAGCTCTTTTTTTTGTTCAAGTTTTGACAGCTGTATTCCATTTCTTAGCAGTTCATGGAAGCTTACACCATCTTCCTTAATAATTAAGAGAATTCAAGTTTTGAATAAGGTGCTCAGATCTCAAAAAAATAACCCCACTAGATTTCTCTGCTACAGAATATAAATACAGTAATTCTTTCTAATATTTTAATCATATTCTAACTAGGTGTGCATTTTAAGTTACTGTCTTTATTATTTTGAATATCCTTGTTCAAAGCCAGATTCAGAGATCTGAGACAAAACGCAAATTAACGGCTGAGGCTGCCTGGCTCTTGAATGCTAACATTGTTTGAAGTCAGTACCTCCAGGAATAGGCCTCTACAGAAATTTGATGCTGAGTGAGTTGGTTACCTGCCTCTGCTCTTGTTTCTTCCTTCTTGGTTTTTGTTTTTTGGGTTTTTTTTTTCATTTATTTACCTAGCTAAAGTAAAATGAAAGGCCAACAGATGAAGTTTTGGTAAAATCTCCCCATTTCAGAGACAAGGAAAGGAAGCAGAAAAGAAATTGGTATGGTTGTTACCAGACTGGGAACATCACTCCCAAATTTTCTACCCTGTCTTCCCTTCAGTGCTCACACAGATTTCAAAGTAGAAGAGAAGATTCATAAATTCTCACTGCACTCCTGTCAAACAGTAAATTAAGCCTCTTGCGAAGATTTCTTAGCACAGTATTTCTCTGAGCTAGAAAAGCAACCAGATGTTTTGGGCTTTGAATTTCCTGTTAATAGTAGTAAAAGCCACAAAAAATATATTTTGCGTTATAATTTGTTGAAGAGGAACTCAATTTTATGCTATTTAAATTCCAGTCGCATTGTATGTTGCTTGCTGGCACTTGCTTTATTTTCACATTTGCTTCAACTAGCAACAGTGATTAATTTTTAAAGCCATTACACTTTGCTCATTTGTCTTTGGGAAAAGTGACAAACATTTTTTGCAAAGCTCATATTGATTGCTAGCGCAGGAAAGAACACAAGCTTTGGCACAGAAACTTTTCACTTTGAAAACAAAATGGTCAACTTCAATGATCACACAATTTCCTTCATTTAATGAGTGTTGTGATCTGTCCGCGTTACAGGAGGGGGCAGAGTTTAGCGGTGTGGGTGTGACCAAGTTGTTATTCTATACCACACACAGCATCACCTGGACACGGCTGTGGCAGGAAAAGCCAGGCGCCCTTACTGGAAGTTGGCCACTTTTGCCTCCTGCTCCAGCGGGAGGGTGTCAGCAAAGGACCTGCGGACTCCATCCTGGGACACTTTTGTGGGACATGGTGCTGAGGAAAGGCTGCAGCGTGGCTCCCAGGTGTGGCACTGCAGTGACAGTGACCAGGGGCAGCACAAAGCCAGCATCCCAGTGGGACCATCCTCCCCTGCCCTGGTGCAGAGGAGCGTTGGAAGCGGCAGCAAAGGCACCTGCGCAGAACTGAGCTCGGCAGAGCAACAGCGTGACCCCTACTCAGATGACTCAGCTTTCAGGGAGTTTGTCTATCACTGTTTGCCATTATTTTGGGCTTGGAAACGTTAGCCACGGGAGCTCCCCCACCATATTCCCTTTGTTTCCTGACTACCACGTGGGCAGTGCATGGGAGCGATCATCCTATTGCCTTTGTCTGGGGAAACCACACGGATGTGACCCACGTTCTTGTTCCTGGTGGTGAATACTTTTCTGTGGGTAAAACACCTCTTTTTATTGTACTCTGTGTGTCTTATTCCATCATTTTGAGTTTTCAGTAAGTTATCTCTACCCACAGTCTCTCCATTTGTAGTCTCTCCTTTTTGTCCCTCCTTTACTGGAAGGGGCAGAGGCTGGGGTGTGGCTTGTTGGGAGTTTAATTTCCTGCTGGTGTTAAAACCAGCACATGCTCCAACAGCCGTCAGTTACCAACATTTCACAGCATCTGTTAACCCTAAGCAAAGTCTTGATATCTACACAAAGTAAAATAACCACAGTAGGTTTCAAAAAGATACCTGTCACAGAAATGGGAACTGAGATACAATTGTATCCTAAGGATTTTGTACAGAGGTACACAGAAAAAGATTTTTTTTATATCTTTTTTAAAAAAAAGAAAAGGTTATTAACTGCTTCAGACTATTCTCAGTAACAAAACTAAAACCCTGGACCTGGAGTTGCTTATGCTTGGATGAGCACACCACTATTACTGTAGTGCTGTAATACTGGAAATGCACATTCAAAACAACTTCCACCTCCAGGACACAGCAGCAGCACTGAAGGAAGTGTGTTGTATTTTCAGTAATCTAAAATTATTTTCTCCAAGCAGAACGCGCCAATGAGCAAAACTCACACGGATCCTTGGGACAGATTTTTCCTCAACTGTTAGAACAAGTCTTGCTTTTGCCAGACTTCACATGGAGTCTGGAAAGCCACAGGGAACTCAATTCATTCCACTCTTACCATTCCACATTCCCGTCGCCCAGAAGCACACATACCTGCATCTGTGAGGTGAGTGAGGGTCTCTTCCATCATTTCCATCAGGTAAGGAATGGTAAGGAGGAAAAGATCATCTGATAAAGCAAATAACACGTGAAATTAAACAGAATCCGCATTTTTTTTCTTGCATCTATTAAGCAGAAAAACATAAACATAAACAAACCAACCCTGCAGTTTTGTGAAAACACATCCTGTGTCGACTTTTCCCTGCATCACTCACTCAGAGCAGCTAGACTGCAGACCAGTACTCTACAGGCAGGGCAGCAGGGGATGCTCTCTGCTTAAGTGTTTTTAGCTTCTTCTACAGCTGTTGGGAAGCGGAAATTGCCATAGATTGGATGTAGCTCTAGTACAAATAGTTGTCACCTGAACAGGGAAGGCTTCCTGGAGGATTAGAGGCGGGTGCCGTGGCGCACAAGTGAAAGTGAGCTAAGAGGACTGGCAACACTGTGTCTTCATTGCCAGATGCTACTGCCTTTATATTGCCTCCTGAACTGCAGGGCTTAGTGAAAACCCCTACCAAATAGCAAATTCTGATCTCTACCAGAGTGTGCTCCAGTTCCAATTTTGTCTGTTCCCACTTACCCACATACCATACTACCAGATACCGCTATACCATATTCCACGAGGAATCAAAAGGAGCTGAATTTGGGGAGTTCTGAAAAGCACACACCCAATCGTCCCGTAGCACAGTAAATTACTAGATAGAAACAAACACTGTTGGACAGCTTAGAAAAACATGTTTTCTATTTATTTAAAAATAAGTTTGTAGTTACTACATTGCAGTGACAGTAATTCTTACACATACATTCTAGTTTGTATAAAAGGATTCAAAGTATTATGCATCAAAACTAACATAGAAAGTGTCCACATAACAGTAAAGAAATTTCCAATCCATATGTACAAAAAGAAAGGGCACTGTTATCCTGGTGAGATACTTCAGGTTATAACATGATAATCTAGATTTCTGGAAGGAAAAAAGCCTTGATAAAGCTAAAGAATTATAGTTTTCAAAACTGTTACTCATTACATTACAACAGATTTGTGTTTTACATAATTCTGTACAAAATAAGTGTGATTTTTAATCTGAAAACCTGTCAGTTTTAAAATTAACCTTTCTAGGTAATTTGCTTGAAGTTGAGCTCCATTCTATACATATTGAAACATTATGACAGAACTTAATTCACACATGATCATTATCCAGTTGTCCACCACACTTCTGCAGTTTTAGTATGGTCCAAAAATGTAACTTCTATATGGTCTCAATGCATTAGCAAACCAACCCGCGCAGATGTAAGCACAAAATAGTACATGTACGTCACACAGTACGTGATAGGTACTTCTATTTCTTTCTACTTCTAGTTTGTGTGACCTCATTCTCTGTTCTTTCAGTGTAGGAATTCATACTATAGTACTACTTTCCTTCCCTAAAATGTATTGTTTGCATTATTTGAAATTAATTTCCTGATGTATTTATCTGCATTGAAAAGGATCCAAATGAGTACTTGTCTCACTACGTACCTCCTAAAAGCTAAATTTATTCACCATTATTTTATTGCAGCATATAAAGTTTCTCTCTAGAGTGCCTTGCGGCTGTTAGAACCTTGGGAAAAGGGGGGTGAGGGGGAAGCAAATAATCACCTTTTTCTGCAATTTAAGATATCTTTTAATCTGGCTTCCTGGCATGTTTCCTCCTCTAACACACTGTAAAAATGACATGGCAAATTCCCGCATTAAAATCAGCAGAAACACAAGAGCACCTAGAGGTTAGCTCTGGTTTAAAAGCTACCTGCTGTTTTCCCCTAGACATCATAGAAAGTGAGCAAGGTGTACTCATGATTCGAAACCAGGAAGCTACGTAAGCTGTCAGTGCCAGATTTGTTATTTGAAACACATTGTCAAGCCTTGGCCAGTTTTATGAAATGTAATACACTTTCCTCTGCATACAAACAAACATGTATATACAGTAATTTACAGCAGAAAACTAACAGCCCTTTTATCAGTTGAATATCTAGGTCCCCTTGGAAACCAATCTGTTACACGAACTTCAGGGATAAAAGAAAATATATACTCATTTTACACAGTTAATTTGTCTTCATTTAGGTAGTAAACAGAAAATGAGCTTTTGCTGTTTCTAGGTGAGGTTTTAAAACCCTCTACCTTCTCTATCACAGCATTGTAGCAGAGTTATAATTAAAAATTTAAAACTGTTAAGAAAAGGCAAAAAGAAAAACCTTTGACAACCTACTGTGGACAAAATACACTATTTCAGAATAAGGTAAGGACTCAGGACACAATGTGAATATTGTGGTATGGCTATATCTTGATTGACCAGCGATGTTAAAATTACCTCAGCAAGATTCACATGCTACAAATAAAATGCAAATGCTGATGAAAGTGAGCTTATAAAACCTCTAACCTCCAATCTACTATATAAATACAGGGTGAAAGGGTTCCATCCAGTTAAGACTAATGCTTTTATAGAACCAGTCAACTATTTAACATGTGCCTAAATTCAACTTACACACTAAAGCATTTACTTGTAGTCCTCAATCCAACAAATGTGAGCAAAATATTTTAAAATGCAGTGTAAAAATCATAACAAGCTTGAAGTTACTGAATGGACAGACTATTTTTTGTGTTGCATGTAGTCCTTTTTTTGGTAAGACAAAAGCCTCTGGCACAGAATTGGTACTTAAAAATATTTGTACAGCAATACAGTGAATAAGCTGTCTCTACACTACAATTTACTTTTTAATAGATATTAATATCTATATGTGGTGCATCAGGGTCCTTTATCAATTACTAGTTTTAAAAATATTAAGCCATAGTAATATTTAACTCAACCAACTCAACCTTACAAGTCTATCAACAAACTGATCACAGGTACAAACCGGACACTGTACAAATAAACGTCTGTAAATCTTTATCACAGCAGTTGAATCACTGGAGGAAGACATTTCTCTGTAAAGTTGTATCACTGGTCATTGCCGAGTGACAAAGAGCTCTAGTTCAATATTGACAATAATTATGAACACTACAGTGGTAAAATTTCAGTTCCCAGAGAACACACTAACAACAGAAGCAAAGTGGCTAAAGAGTTGTTAAGTATGTAGGCACAGGTACAATGATTCCTGTTAAACATTTAGAGCACACTTATGACAGAAGCAGAAGTATTTCCTCACTGGTAGTTAAAGAACACACTGTTATCAAAATACCACTCAGCAGCAAATACCAATTTTAATGTTTCCCAGTATAGCGTAGAAATACCAGAACAGTATCCTCATATCCAGGTCAAATATAAATGAATTTAATGAATAAAACTGAGTTAATTGCTGCCAGATCGTTTGCATGTAACTATGAAGCTATGTTATTTACAATGCAAATGTAAAACAAGCACATGAGATTTTGATACTCCATTTTCTGAACCAGTTGTTAGATACTTGAGATGGCATTATAAAACATGCATATAACTATAGTTCTTAAATTATTTCAGAACACTGACCAATAGTTTATTGCTCACATTTAAAAACCTAAGATTCTGTAATGAAAAGCTCTTTTTCTGTATTGATACAGTATCTCACAACCACCTCAAATAATAAATTTTTCCCCAACCAAAATACAGTCTGATGGTGACTAAAGTCTCATAAATAAAGTTTGCAACCCAGTGAAATTAAATTATAAAAAATAGACCTTTTAAATAAATCTGGTATTAATTTCTAATAAATTTCTAGTGATGCTTCTATAAAAACATTGACCCAAATTATCCACAGTTTATTTTTAAAGGAAAAACATTAATGTGTCTAATAAGAATCAAAAACTTACTGGCTAAAGTCACCAATATTACTGGGTGGGAAGCAGTACCCATGTTCTGCAGGTAAGGCCTTCTATCCTCGTAAAATTAAGATGTACAATCTTCTACCTACTGTTAAGGGAACGCAGATTATTTCAGTCTCCAAAACTTACACACAAGGTATTCTCGATATATAAATATATACATAAACATGCCATATAAAACATTATTACAAACGGAGTAAATACAGAAGATGAATTTTAGATAAAATCTATTTTATATATTACAATGCAGATAACATCAGGAAATTACACATTTTCAAATGATTGCCTTCATCAGTGATGATTTGACAAAATTAACAAGTAGAATCAATCAGTTTTGAATTGTGAAGCTGTATTGCAACTGTACAAACGTAGCTCGTTATCTTACCACATGTCTAGTGACTCCATTTTAATCAGATGATAAAGAAATACTTGTTAGAAAAAAATAAATATGCCAACAAATGAAATACAAACTAATCCCTGCCCCCCCTAGTTCAAATCCATGACAATTCAAAGAGGATCTGGAAAATATCTTAGCCATTTTTTGTAGTAAAATGAATTACCTAAAACTAGGTATGGTGGATACTAATCTGCTATCCACAGTAGCATATTTCTATTACTCTTGGTGGCAAATACCAATGTTCTTTGTTCAAACTTTTAAGCTTTTTTTTTAAGAAAATAAAGAGTGAAGAATCAGGCCTCAAATACATATACAGAATCTGTGCAAATTTAAGGTCTTAATTCTGCATGTCCTCCCTTCCAGACATTGCAGATGATGTGTAAAAACAAAAAAAAAGTATAACCAGAAAATTTTGGTTACATTTTTGTACCATACCAGATCTCAGTAAATACGACTGCTTATGTATTTTTTTTCCTTGAAACTGGACAATACTTTTTTTAAGTGATAGAAAATGGTATTAAGGTTTGTTTGTAAAGGTATAAAATAACTAAATGTACCATAAACAAATAAATAACTGCTTTTCTTTTCCAGAGCAGTACATATAACAATACATTCCCCTAAGTCATATAGTTATCATTTACAATAGACAACTTAATTTTAGTAAGGATGCAAGAAATAATAGAATACAAGGCACAATCATTAAATGGAATTTTTCTTTAGGGTGTATATTGACATATGTCAGCGTGATATACCATAAAAAGTGCAGAAAAACACAATGTGCAATGAGACCACTGTATAAAACATGATTGCATAAAAAGTGATTTGGCCTTTTAACCCTAATAATTGAAAATAACCAATCTTCCCCTTAAAATTAAACTATAAAGTATGACATTTTAAAATTTTCAATTCTAGTGCTATCTAAAAAATCCTGAAAAAAATTTATACCTGGGTAATATTTTAGATGTATGTGTTTATGTATATATTAATATATACACATACACTATTCTTTGTAGGTCATTTCAGCCTCTTAAGCATGTCTTAAAGTTGTAGAAACAACAATCAATCTGGATCAGAAAGTAAACATCATAATTCCATACCTGTCCTGTAATTTCCTTGAATCCTTTAACCAATTATACATTTAGACTAAAACATCTCTGTCAAAGGACCCCACCAGTGCATTATTTTCTACCAGAAGTACCAAAAAGGATACATTTCAGAACAATGTTAACAATTTACTATTTAAAACAAGACACAGCTTTTATCACTGCAAATGGTATGCTGTACTGACACTCAAAAAGAAAAAAAGGTTTTCCACTGCACTGATTCTCAGTCTTTGGCACAATAAACAGAGATTTAGTGATTGATACAAGAATCAAGGTCTGAAAAATTAGACATTAGTCAAACTTTTTCCAATGTGGATATATATATTTGTGATTACATTTTTGCTATGTTTGGCAGAACTTGGATAAACAACGGCCTCTGCTAGGCTTCTTTTGCAGCTGAATGTTCCATCACAACTGAAATTAAACATTTTCAGATTAGCCAAGTTTGGTATTGTATTATTTAATAGAAATGTAAGTGAATTTACTGCCACTTTTTGCCAAAGTCCGCCTTCCTAGGCGACTTGACTCTACAATCGAAGTGTACCTTGCTTGGTCAAAAATAGATTTCTGTTTTTAATTTGTGGCAATTAAAAGTTCTATTACCTTTTTTCAAGTGTGTAGAGATATTACATACTACTTGAGCAGAGTAGATCTGAACTCTGTACGTCAGTCAGAATTGCTTCAATTATTCTCAACTGTGAACAAAATGACTGTTGAAATGTATAACCTATTTGGAGGGCAATAAATAGCAAAAGTTTAAAATATATATTTCTTTCAAAGAATGTTCTTTCAGTTTATTGTTTTGCTATATTTTTCTCCCCAAATCAGAACATACTCTTCTAACCCATAATAGCAGCAGGGAAGCAGAAGTCTGTTCTGCTGTTCCTTAACTGTACCTGCTTCATAGCATTCTGAAGTAAAACCCTTGGTAAAAATTACCAACCAATTAAATTAGCTTTTGCTTTTTCAGTCAACTTTCGGACTCTGCCTCTGCTTGAAGTTCCGAAAGTTAAGGAGGTGTCTTCAAACAATAGCTGCCTTTGCTCTTCCTCAGAGTCATCTTCATTGTAAAAGGCTGTCCTCCTACCCTGGTTTCTAGTTCTCATGTGAGGTTCAGAATCTTTAAGTTCTTCAGAACTCTCCTCCATAGGCTCATGTGTCTTTTTCCTCCTGCTTCTTGTTTGCATTTTAATGTTTGCAGGAACTAAGAGGTCTGAGCCTGGCTGGCGGCTCTTTATCTTCCTTTTTGGCTTTCTACCCCCACGGCCTTTTTTTTGTAACAAGTCTTCCTTCACATTATTTTCAGAAAGAGAATTGCATGCAGTAGAAACAGAGGCTTCCTCTGGTATATCCCTTGTGGTCTGGATTGTATTCTGTTCTGCAACCTTTTGCTGTTCAACAATTTGTAGCTTTTTTGGCTTCCTGCCTCTCTTCTTGTGCACCACCACTTCACAGCTACTGTTAGTAGTCTCCACCTTCGGTTTCCGTCCAGGACCTCTTTTAACTGGAGGTTTCAAAGGCTGTCCTCCATGTCCATTTACCTGAATGCTTCCTGATGCCAAAGCATTATTCTTGCAATCTGCTGTAAAGAAATGGTACAGAAATGCTGTAAGTACATGTCACATAGCAGATTTGCATTTACATTCATTTTCACACTGCCTTAATAAAAACTCTTACTAAAATATCTGAATGGATTCACAGTGATTGTCAATTTATCAAAATCTAAGAAACTCAAAGTTGAGCTCAGAGAGTTTCACTCCAGTATAGAATGAGGACTAACTTCTAGTTGGATTTAGCACACAGTAGCTGCAAGGAAAAAAAAAATTCCAACAAACAAAAAACCCCCAGGAAAAACACAGGAGGAAAAAAAGAAGGAAAAAAAAGGGAACAGCTGAAGGGTTTTTCTCAGGTGATACAGCACCAGTGGACAAAACTCCTATTTTGTATCTGCAACAGCAAAAGGTTGCTCAAGAAGCTTTACTGGAAGAATTGGGAATGCTTCACAGTAGGTCATCTCTGGAGAAATAAAAATTTTCTTTCAACCTGAGGTAGCATCTTTTGTATCAAATTTGTAGAGATTTTTCACATTAACAGACAGCAGAATGTACTTGCTTGGAGACTTTTATGGGGTATGAGTTTTCATTACATGAGGGGTACTCAGCTTCTTCAGAGGGGCATGTCACAGGACCTCTTAGGAAGATGTTCTGATACCACAGCCCTTGCCTGAAATGTGGCCAAGAACAGGCTCATAGCCAGAATGATAGTTCCTCCAGCCCTTTGATGTAACACCCACACACAGGTTCTGCTGTGTTCAAATGTACACCATCATGCACTAAAAGCACAGGCCTCCTCTGTCCTGTGGGTGGATGTAAGGAGACAGGACCATGTCAACATTCTGATAACCCCTGACCTGACCAAACATCCCATCCTGTAACAGCTGCATATTTAGCCATGCAATGTGGGAACAGCTGGGGCCTTTGTGAGAAAGCTTACAAGCAATGGACAGATGATTTAACTTGTAAGACCACAAGCTACTTTTTCAGAGGCATGGATGAGTAAGAAAGAACTCCCTGGAGAGAGGACTACAAGGAGTAGGCAGATTAATTAGATGGGATTTAATTTGCAGACTACTGTGTCCCCATTTTCAGAGAAAAGATGTTTAGTGGATCTAGCTGCTTCAAGCATCTTCCTAACAGTTCAAAGCTCCTTCATAAACAGGAAAGCTTTTTGACTAGGAGACCTTATTTCAGCCTCCACAGAAGCTTTGAATTTTAAGGTATTCTGACATCAAAAGACCAAGCAAGCTCATTTAGGAGATTTCATGAACTAGGTCCAAGCAGGCCATTCAAATATACTAAACAGAAGCAGTAAATACTGCATAGGTTTTCTTTTGCTGTGGCAAAAAATGAAAGAATGAATTTGCAGCTCAGGTCCTCTGATCCTTATGCTTTTTGCTGTGCAGAATGTCATTACACTCGGTGTTACTGACCCAAATATAACCCACAGAAATTTTACGTGATTAAACACACAGGGTTTAAAGTGTGACCATGCAGAAGTCTGCTTTGAAATTTAGGAACTCCTAACATGACATTTGTAATAATTTAAATGAAGGTACTGATATGTTAACATATCAAAATCATGTAGACAACAGTTCTCACACCATGGAAATGGTGTTAAGAGTAGTCAAAACCATGCTAATTCATCAAGAAGAAAACTAATGGTGACTGAATTGTTCCATTAGACTTCCCTATTCTGCTAAATCATAACGCCTTCTAATTTCCCTACCCCCAAATTACCACAACTAAAGCACAACACTACAGTCACTACATCAATAACTCTGAGGGTGGGGAGGAAGTTCCAGAGAAATTTGGTACCTTGTGGATTAACAGTGGAAGATTTTACTTTGCGCTTGATTTGCTTCTCTTTCTCGGGATTTTCTCTCGTGGAGTTATTCCTAGTGTTATGACTGTAATCAGATGGGGTAGGGTTTGATACAATATTCTGGTTCTTGGAATGTTTGGTTGAATTCTCCAGTACTAGAAGGATAAAAAGAAAAAAAAAATTATGCAAGTCAAGTAGTATATACTACATTCAATCTTGTTGGGTAAAATGGAACTCATGTTCTACTACAAACAATGTGAGTCAGTGATCCAAAAGGGAGAAAGCTTCCTAGATAAAACAACATAGCCTAACTTGTTCATTTTTCCTCTTAAGAGCCTCAAAGTTCCATCAGCTTGAAAACAGAACCAGTCTTAACTGAGAGAGATATATCAGCTTTCCAAAGAGCCAGTTTTATCTTTAAAAACATTCATAGCCTAATTAAAAAACAAAACCAAAAACGCCCCAACTTGCCTGACTTTCCTGACCCTGCAGTAGTATTAGGCTTTGTAATTAAAGGCTTTATAGTTAAAGGCTTTGCTCCTGAAGAAGTAGATGGTTGCTCTGTAACAGCCACATCTGTTATCCCCCTATTGCTTCGAGTCCGCACAAGGGAGGAGGCTTCAGCAGCTTTTCCATTCATCTGAGGCGGAGCGTGTCTCAGTGCTGTCGACCGTGCAGGTGCAGAAGATGATGAAGTGGCAGAAGTTTCTGCCTTCAGCTGAGGTTTTATTAATCTCCTCTTCCTTTCAGGGCTGCAAAAGGAGTAACAATTTGTATCCTGGATGACCACCTTGTCATTTTACAGGAATAAATAAAATTAAATGCTAGTGTCTGAGATTGTGGGAGTAAAACAATCACCTCTGCATGAAATATGTTAAAAATATGGCATTTACTGTGGAAATTCATGTAAGTTGTGAGCTTCTGGAAAGTGAATCTTTACAATAAATACTATAGTTATATGACAAAGCATGATGCCATCACTATCCTAACGATGCTGTTTTACTGTACACATTTAGCAGTTATTTGAATTTTAAGCACTTACACTAGGATAGCTCTAAGTAAAGTTTAAAACTCTTCCACATCATAGGGACTTGCATGTCAAAGCTACCATTCTGCAATATAGGGAATAGTAAAGGAAGTATTAAGAAAAAAACACACTAAGTTTTATTGTTTAGGTATGTCAAAATTTCACAGCATTTCATGAATACTGTAAAGGAATTAATGTACCTGGATGCAACACTACTGGAAACTGAGCTGCTTCTACTTCTTTTTTTCCTTCTTTTCTTTATTGTATTTCTTTTATGAAAGCGTAGGGCAGATTTATAATCTGATAAAATAGAACTTATGTGTTCTTCAAAGAAAGCAGAAAGGCGCAAGCTCATGCTGTAGATCTAAAAAAGAAAAGCCAGTAAACAAAGTTGTATATTTTTCCAAAGCATCCTCTTATTTATCACAATAGACAGAAAAGTAAAAAGTGGTTAATATAGAAATGTTTTAGGGAAATTTACAATCTGCCTGAACAAATATATCCTAACTCATGTGTAGGGTTGCTTTAACTATTTTCATGGTTTTGAAAAGTGTATTACAACTGAAGATGACACAGAAAAGGAAAAAATTAGAAAATCTACTCTTTCAATTGCCTTTCCAGAATGTATCCCTTTCTAGCTTCAACAAAAATCATAAAGAGAGATTCTTAATGTAATTTTACTGTATCATACCTAGTCAAGAAATCTTATTTTCTGCTCTATTAAGTTGCATCCTTATATCCTGTCTTTGAACATCAGTCTATTTCTTTCATAGATTAATTGATACTACAAGTAAGTTGGCTGCAACAGGTACAATAAATGTATTGGAATTATGTAGGTGCACTTTTTTTTACCAGCTTTAGCCTTAGATGATTTACAGAGTCCCAAACTCAGTTTAGGTCACAAGTAATTACTTGAGCACAGTTGCTATTAATTCTGGAAACAAAAAAAAGCCACCAAAGTGACTGTCTAGGTACTTTAAGGAGAAACAGCACCTTCTAAGAAACACAAAGACAATATTGAACCACTGCCTACTTAAAAATACACCAAACCATCTGAGCATCAGACTCAAAAGGTTTGCTAGATTCTGCATGTATTACTGGAGATGATATGCAAGGAATGTGTGTCTGATGTGTCCAGCTAATAAAAAAAAAAGCTGATGACTGTAGGTTTACTGTTCAAGAAAGCATCAGTGATGTCAGTTTACTGTTCAAATAAGCACCATTGACATAAAGTAAGATGCTAAAAATAGAAGTGCATGACATAGTAAAAACATCACCATTCAACTACATGTTGCATGCACTGAAAACACATAGGTTCTAGAATATTAAAATTCTTGACACAAGAACCTTCCACTTCTACTTCTGAGTAAAACAAAAAAAGACAAATTTATTACTATACCAGTCTGTTTGGAAGAAATATGAAAGAAATGAAAATGTCAAACGAGCTTATGAGACCAGACAAAGCTAATGTCAGGTGAGATGAGGTCAAGGAGAAAAAGAAAGACCACAAAAGAATTCAGACCTCCCCCAGAAGCCCTGTCATTTGCTGCAACTGAAAGAGTAATTCTTTTATGAGCTATGGCAGCCTCAACAGTGAGTGAGACTATCTGCTACTGACTGGGGAGTAATCTCTGATCCTGCTAGTCACCTACTAAGAAATTTGTGCCCAAGTCTAAAACAATGAAGTCCTAATGATTAACTTGTTATTTAGAACAGCCAAACATAAAAGCTGTTAATAAATCTAGTCTTAAAACCAAACACATAGGAGTAGAAGAAAAGCTACACAGAAGCCTTGAACAGGTGTAAATATGCATCTATAATTTAATTGCTATCAGGTACTGCACCTCCCACTAGCAAGACATCTCAGTACAAATCGCTTTGTAAGCTGACACTTTATGTAAACTGTCCTGTTTCCCAGAAATCCTAAGAGCTTCATTACAATCCCACTGCATACTGGTCAACAGCACAGAAGTTCAACATCCTCTGCTGTCTATACCTGGATATTTCAGTTTGGGGCAACCTTCAAAGTAGAGGAGCTCTCTGTGTGTTTGTTTTGAAAATCTAGTTTCTTCCCCAAACTATCAGTTAAATTTCACTATTGTACTCATGATCATGTTTTTACAGAACTTATCTTCCTTGTGGCTCCCTTTAGACCCACTTTCTAAAATTTACTTTCAAAATACACATGCAGAACATCAGAACTTTTGGTATTTAAATAGCACACATTCCTTTCCTTTCAAATACAAAGCTAGAATAGTTTCTCAGAAATATTTCTGTTTTAAGAACAGAAATAATTTAACTTGTTTTTTAAAAGTAATCAAATTACACTGTCTCTCTGCCTTTTAGGTCGTATAGTTTTCAGATGTAAGTGTTCTTTCAAACAACAATGGAAAATAATAAAATCTTACCCTTGATCTTTTACTTGGTGTATAGGCCTTGGAATTGCTGAAAATAAGTCTCACATCTTTACATAACTCCATTGGTGACTCGTAGTTGCCAGCTTCCAGTGTTTCTCTAACAGTAGCAAAGTCCATAGGAGTGTCAATAATATCTCTATAATCCTGTTTAGAAATAGCAAAGCAATTTATTACAAGTTCTTCCCCAAGCCTTACTGTATCATTTTCATTAGGATGAGTTTGATAAACCTGTTTAACCCAAATGTCCTCTTTAAATAGGTATGGAAGACTGCTGAAGACATTTTGCTGCTTTCCACTAATATACAACATACCTCCTTGCAGACATACTCAGCAGGGTCAAGGTTAGAAGTTAACTGATAGACCTAATTTATTTCATAAAGAGATTTTTTGAAACACAGAGCTCAGAATTTTGTGTCCTAAGGGTTGCATTACTAACACACTGACAGGAAGATAACAGTGATTTGAAAGTGTGACTACAAGCCTTCTGGGTGGCTTAGCAGCTCAAACTTGGGACTAAGACTAATACTGTTCTTACATATTAGCTTTAAAATATGAAGTTTGAATATTTGAACCTGATCAGAGGCTTATCACATCCTTTCTGAAATCTGAGCAGTTTCCCAAATGGAGACCTGACAATTTACAAAAGTAATAAAGTATTAAAAACTCACAGGCTTAGGCAGGACCCAATTCAAGCCAATGACAGAACCATTTTTCTAGGTTATGGAGGAAACAGAGACATATCCATACAACAAAAAGCTTAAATATCAAATTTAACCAAAAAGTTAACTTAATCCTTCAGAGCAAATAGAACCTGCAGGAGTGCCTCTGCATTGTTAGGCTTGTGACACCAGGGAGCAGTGTGTTTCATGCCTAAGCCTAGTAGAGTGCTCTCTATCAGCTCATTTGAGGATCTCAAATACAGAGGGCCACTTGTAGTCGGCCACAGTGTAGAATTTAGGTTACTTCAAAAATAATGGTACCCGGTGGCTGCAGAAGTGTCAAGACAGACCTACTAGTGACTTCCTAAAGAGAAGCATTTCTTTTCTCTGAGACAATTAATTTTGCCCAAGTTAGTCATCCTAGAGTGATATTTTACAGAACTTAAGATATGCTAGAAGGAAAGCAAGCAAAATCTTTGCTTTATTACTTGAAGTTTTCATACGATCTTACTTTTAGCTTTTATACTCTGAAATGAAACCAATGATCCTTGACAACCGTCACATGCAACAACCAAACACATGCATTTAATATATGACCATTTTTCACTCAGAAAAGGAAAGACATCTTAATTGCAAAAGGTGTAATTTGCTTTAAAAGCTGTAATTTACTTAATAGCATAAGCATCCCTGAATATAAAATGTTTTCCAAAAAAAGTATCTGAAAGAGCAGAGAAGTATTATTTATTTTGAAATAAGTTTAAAAAAACAGTAAACATTATTATCAAGTGACAACGGAGTGCTGAAAAAAATTCTGTCACTACAGTTGCCTGAAGTTTCAATTGAAAGAACTGAAAGAATGGTCAATGTAAAAAAAAAAACCAAACCAACCCACCATTTAACAATTTTGTTCTAAAATACTCACTGGATACTCAAGAAGATCCACTGGTTGTCGAAATGGTTCGGAATCTTCACACTGAAAAATGAGATTCAGCAGCTCCTGGCATTGCTTCTTCCATGACTGAATGTCATATGACTGAGCCCGATTACGTAGCCGCCGCTTTGGCTGATGATCCTGAAATGACAATATTGCCTGGTACATATTAAATAAACTAGCTGCTTTTTTCAAAATCTAGTGGAAAAGTTACCCCACAGAATGTAAATGAATTCACAACATGCAGCACCACAGACAGAAATACTTTTACATTGAACAGCTCGGTAGAACAACATGTCACTAAGTTCAAAACTTTCAAAAAGCTGACACTACACAATACTAGAAATATTTCAGTTTTACATTCCATTGTTTACAAATACATTTTAGCAACTGTAGCACTAAAAACAAACTAAAAAATTTAAAAACATTTACCTTTCTTTTTCTAGTGGAAGTCCCCGGCACATTTGTGTCTTTCTCTTCTTCCTTTGAGCAAGATAATGAGTCACATAAAAAGGTTAAAAAATATAAGCATATATGAGTAGGCAAGTTCTTTTATACTTCAGACTTATAATTTGAGTCTTTACAGTCCTACCCCGTCCCTCTGAGAAGCCTTTCATGTAACTGCCAATTTTGAGAACCTCTCAGAAGTCTAAGCAGCATCCTCCAGCAAACTATTAAAGCTCTCTGCACTAAATGAAGAGAGAGAGGAGGCTGGATTCTCACCCAGTTTCCTAGCTGACAAGAAGAAACATTGTACTGACAGAAAAGTACACTCCACTTCCCTAACAGTGACTGAAACCAGTACTTTGGTCTTCCACAGGACAGACAGCGGTCTTGTTTCTCCAGTGTATCAATGCCAATGCCCAAGACACAACCACTTACCTCATCAGAGTCAGACAACACTTTCTTCTTCATTGCATTGTATAACAGAATTATGTCATAGCAACTCTGATCTCTGTAAAAAGAAACACAAGCTAACATTTATTTTCCATCTTTACCTGTAGAACCAACTGTAATATGCCTAGGAAAAGGAAAATATTTATGAAGCCATTCCCAAATAAAATGAGAATGTGTTTAGTGCTATACGAATACTAAGAGAACTACAGTAATAAGTTAAGCTAACCTCTGCTCAAAAAGTTGTAAAATATAGATCACTTAACAGTGTGAATGTTTTAAAATTAAAAATCATAATCCTTTACCATGCATTTATCACCATCAGAAAAATCTATTCCTATACTATATAAAGGCCCATCTTGCTTTGTAAGGAGCATTAGAGTAAATTTACCACACAAAAGTGCAATTTAATAATTTAATTTAGCACCCACAATGTATGACATTTGAAATGCAAGTGTGTAAGGACTAACACTGCTATTGCGTAAACCTGCATAATTAAATCAGCAAAACACACACTAATTTTCAATTCTTGATTAACATGTAAAACTCCTCTACAAAGGAAAGCCCAAAGGTGTTCTACTATGTAGCAGTACAAACGACTGGGAAGAAAAGTGGTTTGTAACACTTTCATCACTGTAACTGTAAACACTCAGCAACTCCACACCGGAATCAGCATCCGTAATACAGGCTACTGCCATTACCACTAGAACAGCTGTGAGAGAAGGTGAAAAAAGATTAACTGCAACACCCACCGCCCATTTTCAGCTTTTTAAGATACTTAGGTAACTTAAGAAACTAAGACTCAGAATCTCAGATGCATCTAGATATTTCATTCTCATGAGAACTATAGGCTTTACTTTCCATTGTCTAGGCCTTCTACCTTACAGTTACAACCTTAAAAATAAAGTCTGGCCTTTACATGAATTGCTAGTTCATTTAAATTAGTATATTAATAGACTCAAGCTATAGGCCATTATTAAATAAGAATATCCAAGAATATCCACTAATTTAGCTAAGCCAATTAAAAACACACACTTTGAAAAACTCTGAGCCACATACACTTTGAAAAACCCTGAGCTGCTTAATTAATAAAAAAAAAACATGTAGGACAAAGATGTTAAAGAACAAAATTAGTAATAGAAAAGCCCTTTAGATACATATCTGTTCCTAATGGTGTATATTTCACTAAAACTTTCAACATCTAAAGCAGTTAAGTGTTTTACATTCTCCAGCCAGTATTAGACATCACAGGCACTGAAGAAATTGAGCACTTATTTATGGAGTCAAAGTCCTAGTCAAAGTTCTAATGTTTTTTAAGAACACACAAAATAGAAAAGAACTAGATTCAATTTAACACTGACAAACTAAATCACTAAGAATGTCACAATTTTTGTTAAACTAACAAAGTATCTTGCTGTGTCTACAAGGTGGAAATAGCAGCGCTCATTGTGTACAAGCAAACCAAGGCAGTGGACACAGTAAGCTCTTACAAACTTCAGGTCTGTAGATGTGTCAACTGACTGAAAAATCTTAACTATTTCTCATTGACTTTGTCTATAGATAATAATAGAACATTTGAAAGACAGCTACAACTTCTGTCAACTACAAAGCCTCTAATTTTTACTTTGCATACATACAAAACACCATTTTCAAACCTATTATAAATTGTAATCTAGATTTTAGAATTAAATTCTCCCAATTATGTTAACCCAGCCAGTATTCAAACTCAAAATTAGAACTCCTAACTTACCAATGAATACATCTGTAACTCCATGAAGATACTCAGACCCATTTTTATGATTTAGGAGAAAGTATCTCAAAATAAAATGCCATGCCAATCTATGCCACTCAATGTATTACAGAACTTGTTTTACAAATTTATGAAATCTTTGTCAACATAAGCTTTATTCTTTTCTGCCCCAACAGCAGACAAGAGGCTTATTTAAAGTGAAGAACTATCTTACTTTAAAATTCAGATGTAAAAAGGCTCATATCTTGGTAAGAGATAGGAATAACAACAGACCTACTAAGCAACTCACTTTATGAAATGCAGCAGAAGATCTGTGACAAATTTGGCAGATTTGACAATAGGACTTCCAGGTTCATTAAATGTGCGAGTATTGTGTTCGATGTACCGGACTTCCCACATTAACGAAGAAAGGCGCCTGTGTAGAAACGGTTGTCAGAAAAGAAAAGGAGAAAGAAAGACAATTTCTAGCAATGTATATGAACAGGGGGGGAAAAAAAAAAGTTACATCCTCCTTCTCATTTACTCTTGTTTTCCCTCACATCAGAAAACGTGCACATCGGATACGCTGCCCTGAGTGACCAGCAGAAGGCATCTTCCTCTGGCTTCCTGTTCTCATGTTATATTCTGTGGTAATCTATACAATGGCTTCAAGAACATACAGCTGACACCCCTCAGGAAAACTCAGTTATGACACTTCAGCTTTTATTATTCCTTTATGATATACATAATCCATCCTATATCACCTTTGAACTCAGTTAAGGATTAACAAAATAGTAATAAAAATGTTTTAGAATATACGTTTTTGTGACAGATAGACAACTATCAGATTTCCCCAGATTTAATAACCTAATTATAGAATAGCCACATTATAAATAATGATGCATAAAACAAAATAACTGAAAAAATAGATCGAAATCTAAAAAAGACAAAATAATAAGATAGTAAATACTCTGACAGCATAAAACTTACAGGTTTAAGGGAAGCCTCATGAAAAGCTACCAAAAATCAAGTGATCAGAACAATCCACAAAATGTTATTAAAAAAAATAATAATTCACTGAAAAGCACAACACAGGGTGGTTGCTTATCACCTAACTAGGCCTGGGCAATATTACAAACTAAAAAAAACCCCAATTTATTGAAGGTGTGTTGATTACCAAAAATAACTGCTTACTCTTTTGACAAGAGAAACAATCCAGCAAAAAGTTCTCTCCATCTGACAGCAAAGCAATACATTAGAGAAGAGAAAGCTGGATTATCTCATACCACACAATAAACACGGAACAATATAAGTTCAATATTGCAATACAATGATAAAAACCAGGGATCCTTTTTTGAAAATGAAAAAGCAAATTCAGTTTAGAATTCAATCTTCATTTAGCATGTATAAAGCACTAAAAATGAACTTTGAAATTTGGCCCAAAACAAAATGCTATCCATATTTATTCAAAAGAAACTAAAGCAACACTGATTTTTAAACAAGAAATAGAACAAGAACTCAAGGAAACAGAAGTAATTTAAAGAACTATAATTCAACATAGATATTTAGTAGAAAAAAAAAAAAGAAAAAAAGGATAAAACCCACAGCAATTGCAATCGCAGTTTAAGAAAACATCAAAATGGTATCAAAACATATAAACTTCTTTTTATTGCTGTACAGCAACTCAGAATTTCAACACAAATAATTTAAGAAGTCACATTCGGTGTAGCTGGTTAAGTGATAATGCAAGAATATTTTTTAAAGCACATCAGGACAAAAAACCACTTGAGGGATTTTTAAGGTTTCTCATATTAAAATTATTTTAAAAGTACTTTAAAAAAAATTATGAAGTGGAAACTTAATCCTTTGGTCTAAAGTCCTTTAACCAACCCTGCAATTTGAATCTCACATGGAACAGGTCATTTGCATAATCAGGAATTTGAATGCCATATAGGTTTAAAATAAATTTTGGAGATGTTCAATCCTTATTAGAGTTTTAGAAAATGGAAACCTAGATCAAGGGTAGAAGACGGAAGAAAGTAAAAGCACACATGGGTGCCCACCTTCTAGTTTGGTATGACAAGACAAAGAGCTACCAAAACTACAGCTGCTGGTAGATCACAGCAGAACCAAGACTTGGGTCTAACCTGTAAAATCTGCTTTCCAGTCTTTGCTTAATGGTACTGAGGTCTGTGGGATATGCCACAACAGTGCAATACATTGGGTAAGCTTGAAGATCCACAGGTGCCACAAACGCAGAAGCAATATCTAGATGAAAAAAAAACCAAACAAACCACAAAACCCCCAGTGTTATATACCACAAAGTCCCACAGCAGTTTCAAGATTCACCCCCCTGCAATATACACTATTTCTTCATGTTTGAAATGCACAGCAGTTTCCCAAAAATAACAGTTACTACTCTAGATATTCCAAACTATTTCTGATATTCTATTTAGAATGCTTGCTGAGGTGTGTGCTGTACATACCATTGCTGCAGTGACTGGGTACCCATTCTGTTATGCATGAAGCACCACACTCCCCAGAGGCACAGCAAGTGCACATATAATATACACATTTGAAAAGTATAAAAATTATATACAGATGAAGGCATGTAATTCAGTATCATTATTTACAGCACAGGCTTGTTTCATTTTGTTTTGTATTGCCAGTCTCACATCTTCAAACAAAGCAATCCATTAAATTCCTGCCATAAAAGTTACAGTGCTATTTCAGCCTCTGTAAGATGTGGGTAAAATCCACGCTCAAAGTAAAACGGAAACACTCTCTCCTGTCCCTACCTAAAAGCAAAGAAGCCTTCCAAAACCAATCCCATATAGTGCTAGAGGACTGCTGTGCAATTTAAGTCTGTGCACCGAAACAATGTTGCCATTTCCCTCCTCTGCTTCCAAGCATCATGAGGGCTTAGACAAATCATTCTAACATCTTATATCTCAAGGAAAAATACTGCAATACAAAACAATGAAACTACCTTTTATATTCTTAAAAGTCTTTAAAAAACAGATAATATGCTGTTGCTAAAGACCGCTCTTCTTCTAAAAGCTGTTTACTTATTCTTTCGAATGTTCTAGCAACTGCTACTTTGTACCAATATGCACCACCACACGTGCTATAGCTAAATCCCAAACTAAGCAGCCTGTCCTACAACATAATGCAACCTTGTAAAGCATTACTCTTAGATGGCACGGCAAAAACAGCTCAAATTTAATTTCCTCACAGTTTTTTTTAAACATAAATCTCTAATTTGTTTTACTACACTGTACAGGTAATTCCTTTGTTTAGGAAGCAAAGGGAGGTTTCTTATGCAGTATGTCATCAAAGAAACCATATGGGATATACAGGTAATCAGAATTATTTCAAGAGTTAAGTTTTGTGGCTTTTTTGAAGCATGTCCTACTTTGTATTAAGTGCTTCAAAAATCAGTTAAACAAAGTGTCTGTGACAACTTTTATATTTAATGCATGACCACTGCTAGCCCAAAGCCTAAGACCGCTGATTTAACACCTTTTGATCCCCATAAAGACATACAGAAGACTTCTAATTCAGCCTGTATTTGCTGATGGATCTCCATCCAGACATCCATCTTTGATCAGGTAAATTTTGCAGTGATGTGTTAAACATTTTTAACAATTACTTTTTCAGAAGCTATGTAAAGAGTAATTGCTCAACAACCAAATAGCAAGTAGCTTTCCTAAGGTAATCAATTACTTTTTCCTAAGTATTATGTATAATTAAGGAAAAGTGGAGAAGAAATCAGGAATTAGAAAAGACTAATATAGGGAAAATCCACACATAGGTATTCATTATCTAATTAAATCTATGACTTTTTTCTTCCCCCCATCTGTCTGTAATGTAGTTAATATTCTCTTAATCATAAAGGTTTTAATTTTAACCCGAACATGAGAATCTGGTAGCTAAAAGTTAAAAATCAAGTACTTTTCTTTTAACATGTAAAACCCCTAGCATATGCCAAATTATCTACAAAAAAGCAACAGTTACCTTGGGAAACAGGAAAAAATTTAGGTTTCTTAAGTACTCACTATATAAAAACTTTTTAAATGTTCAATGAGAAAGTTTTGTTCTAGTTAATCAAGAGGTTAAAGGTGTATTTTATCACAATTACTTTGGTAATTTCAGAAGTGCACATGATCACTGTCTGAAAAACATAAACCAAAAACATTTCCCATATTATTCAGAATTTACCTAGAGTCATTAGTTGGTTTATCCCTGCAATAATTCTGTCACACTCCTCATCTCGGGTCCTGGAGCCCCACTCTCCATCCAAAGGTTTGTAGAGCAGTGTTCTACGTTCATCGTCCGTTAAAGGAACACTAGTTCCCAGTTCTTCTGGAAATACAGCTGGAATGTAATATGAAAATTAAATAAAGCATAAACATTTGCATCTTGTGTAACGCATATACCTGTAAATCAAAAATACCATGAAATCATTTTTACAAATGCATAGTTCTTGATTTGCTCAAAGACATTTTGGATGTATCCAGTATCCTTTCTGTGTATTATTCTGTGTTACATTTAAATCCTTACAATGCAGTTTGGTGTAGTAGTCCTGCCTGGAGAAAGATTTATCCTCTTACAAATAGCTAATTGTAAAATTTTTTTTAGAACCAATTAAGACACTCATCCCAGTTAAAACTTGTGTTTTGCTTTTGGAGTTATTTTTTGTTTAAAACCCAACATTCTTGGTAATAACTTGTTTTGGTAAGGAATGGCAGATGATTTCCAGAGGGAGTTTAAGATAACTTTGACATTTCTGCTAAACATTCCCCAGGTAGTAGTTCTACAATGTCACAGTTCTGAGTTCAAATGCTAAAACCAGAGTTCCTGAGTGTACAAAGGAATAGTGTTATCACCTTAGCACCCTTGAGGACCTACCAATATTGACAATTTATAATGTAACAGCAGATTTTCAAGGTATGATGTTAAGCGGTCCTCTTAACAAGTTTTAAGAAGGTGTAACAAATATTGATATTTGTGAATATAGTGAAAAAATCAGGTTCAGGTTTAGTTATCTTAAGCAGTACCTATCCTTTGTCTGAAAATGGTTTCTCCTTTCTTAAGACAACAGGAATTGGCCTCCACTAAAAAGTAAACAGGGCCTTCTATTTTAATTATTTTAGTTATGTTACCAGTCTAACACCTGTATTTTACTTATGACAAGGAGGTACCCATTAAAAGAAGGATTGAACCAAAATGAAAAGTTGAAATGAGCACATTTACAACTTAAAATAATTAAGAATTATTTATCGTTATTTTTGAGAGACAACATTATCAAATGCTTCATGGAAAACACAAATGAAAATGCTGATTCTCCTTTGCTTTAACCAGAGTTCTATGAAGTCTTAAAAAAACCCAACCAACAAACCAAAAACCTATGTAAGAAGAAATACTACATTCTTGTCTGTGAACATGTGAACAGTGGCCATGCTATGCTGTCCACTCTGAAGCATGTGTATCTGCTACATGTGCTGGTCCAGAGGGGGAGAAAAATCCTACTCTGTACCAAACTCTCTCATAGGCACAGGTTGCAACTGCAATGCACTGAATGTCTGCAGGAATGCTGACATATCTTAGAGCAGCCAGTTTCCTCAAGCTGATCTAGGGCATGGGTTTATCTTCAATCCTTCCTAACTGTACAAAGGGTTAAATTTAACTGTACATTATCTATAGTAATTTTTGTATTTGTCTATTTTCAACATCACTCAGTTTATCTAGCATGGCTGGTTTTTTCACAGTTCTTTTATCTTGATTCACTTTTAGTTTAGTAATTGATTTAAAGATACTCTTTAAATGCAACTGGTTTGTGGGCCTTCCTCCCATCACCCCCAAAAAATAGGATTGTTTATGTAAAACCATATAACTTATTTTTTTTTCTTCTTAAAATACACTTGTAAAGCAAATTCTATTATTAAGATAACATACCATTACTTGGTATCAGCTCCATGTCCCAAGGGCTCATCTTCTCAGTATCACCATTGTCCCAGCTTAAAAATAACCACACTTGAATTATCTACTAATATTGCTTCAACAATGTAATTATTTAATGTTTGTAACATAACTTAAATTTATATACCCCAGTCTATTATAGTAAAGTGGTACAGAGAGATGCATGACTGAATTTAATGAAAGCAAGTTTCTCAGTCAGTACTTCAAATGAAATAACTAATTAACATAAAAAAGATTGAAGATAAATTTGCTAACCAGACATTGTAGCACTGGAATAAGCTATCAGGATAATCAGGCTGAAGAGGTTCCTGGCTTTCAATTGTTCCAAACCACCAAGCATCGTCTATCACTGACCTGAAACGATCACCTAGGTAAGAACACAAAATAATTTCATTAATATAAGGCATGTTACGCTCCCAAGAAAAGCAGGTTTTAGATATATCTGGCTTGATCTTGAATACAGAAATCCTTTGGGACATTTACAGCCTTAGCAGGCAAGCATGAGTCAATGCTCAGTTAAAAAAAAACCCGAACAAAACTACTAAATTCTTTCTGAAGATTGTTTCTTAACCAAAATGAAAGTTAATGTGGCATTTTAGAAAAATAACTATTTACAAATCTACCTATACATTCTTTACTTATGAATTTATTTCTTAATTTCATATAAAAGGTAAGACATTTCAATGCTTTAAGACTCCTTTAAGATTCAAATCTACTTGCGTTAAACACTACCTGCTACCCTAAGATAACTGAGCACTATGACACTTCTATATGGCGAATATTTTACAAGCTGCTGAGCTCATCCTCCTTAGTTTCTGAAGGGCTTTTTCAGTGATGCAAATGTAATTCAAGAGGTTCATTCCCTTTACTATGCAGGCAATCTGACTGATCATAGAATAAAATTTATTAAAGCTTGCTCAAAAGGTTAGCAAAGTAATTTACTGTGACTTGCAATTGCTTCACTACCACAAAGCATTCACGCAGCTGAGAAAAAAGGTCAGAAGCATTACTTAAAAAAATTACACATGAGAATGCATGTATTACACAACATCATAAATGCTAACATTTTCTACAACACATGCCACAAAATTTAGAAACAATTTTTAGTGTAGTATTCAGCTCAATACAAGAACAAATGTAATTTAAGTCTGAGATTCCCAGAACAACACATTTTTATGCTCATAGGATATACACTCTCAACTGCTGTAGTATTTGTTCCATTTCAACGCATCCAACCTCTGCCCAAATGCTTGCTGAAGTTGTCTGAACTAACAGGAAGTAAATATATTCTCAAAAATGGTCTGCTTTCTTTACTGCATTTTTTTTATACTTTAAATTTAATGGATCACAAGTAATTCCAGGACAATTACAAAGCTTCTGTTAATAGTCCTAACTGTGCTGAATAGGACCAAGTAAACCAGAAATATCTGAAATGCAAGATCAAAAATGTAAATAAGGGCTGATGCTTTATTTTAAAATAACAAATTATTTTCTGAAGAGCTATAAATTTACAGTCTTCCAATATGGCCTTCCCTAGTGATCAGTTTTACAAAGAAACGTGCGTGCGTACAACTGTGAGTGACTTCACTGAGTTGAACGTTAAGCAGAACAAAGCCACTTGAAGGGGCATATAGTGGCAGCTGCTTCTAAGTTCTCAAGGGTCACAGCATTCCTACCGACAGAATGCTAAAGCAGAAAAGAACATGATTGAAAGAACCATATCCTGAATCACTACTTTCCCCATGTCCTCTGTGCTACCTCATCTATGCAGAGAGCAGTCCAAAATCTCTTACAAGAAGGTGGCTCTAGTGCAATTTTCCAGAACTGAGTATCCCCACATAAAGCACACTTGAAGATAACATAAAATGTATGTTGAATTTACAGTGGTTGCGATGTAAGAGACAGGTATGCACACCTGTCTAAGACATACAGCTGAAGTTGCAGGAATACTACTGGAATAGCTTTTAGCCCAAATATTAAACTTGAAGTTTAGTAAGTTAAGTAAGATAAAGATATGCAATAAATAGAATCGGAATACAAATAAGAACTTGTAATTTCTCAAACTTATGTTTGTTCCCTCTAAAAGGATTCATACATTAATATAAATTTAATATTAAAAATATAATAGATAAGAAAATATTCTTCCCTAAAACAAACAAAACCCAAACAACAACAAAAATTCGCATTATTTGCATTGGAAGCTTGATAAAAGGTCCTGGTACTTCCAATACTTTCTGTGTAGCTTCAATTTATTCCAGACTGCAAATTTCTTGAAATACAGTTGCCAGCCCAGGAAGCCTGGCTAGGCTATTTACAAACAAATTATGGCAATCATTCTGGTGCTGCTGCGATTTTGTGCAAAAACATGGCATAGCAGAGGAGCACAAGACAACAGATCCATAACCATGAAGAAAGAGCAAAGCTTAGTGACATACGAGTAGATCTTGATCAACCTTGTCACTTACGAGATCTTTAAACTGAAACGATCTTTGAAGAAGAAATCCAGGTTTACATTTCTTAGTGGATCAGAAGCCTAGGTCTTTACCAAATTCCCAATAGAACTGAAGATGAACTGTCTTTTCAGACAACACAGTGTGAAGTATGAGATGATGTGGAACTTACTCCTATGCCATCATGTAATTTATACATCTACTGCTAAGGCACACAACCTAAGGATATCATAGGACAGAAGATTAATTTATTCCATTGCTGAAAGGTGATCTTTGTCATCATATGGAAAAGATGAGTAGGAAATTGATCTGACTGGAGGACCTAACAGTCATGGGCATTCTTCCAGTATCCAGTACTCCAAAATAACTGAGCACAGGCAAAGTAAAAAGAATCCAAGTCATTCCCTCATCACTTAGCAGTGAATTATAACTATATACACTTCAACGCAGCTAAACCACAGGGTTTAGAACAGAATTCAAAAAGTGTAAGGAGATGGAAAGAGCACTCTTTGTACAATCTAGAAATCAATTTCCAATTTTTTTAAAATTATTTCCATATTTTCAGCAGATATTTCAGAAATTGAAAAAAAAAATAATCCTAGTAGCAATGCAGTTGTAGGAGGGCCTTCGATTAAAAAAAAAAAAGATACACACAATATATAGGCTACAAGAAGTTATCAGCTAGCAATAAACACCATATTCCTCAAACCTATCCCTAACTATTCTCTCTGCAAATATACAACTGACATTTTCTTTGCAGTTTCTTTTAGAGATCACCTTCACTATTTTGCTTGCTTGCTGACACTTTGATCAAGGACAAAGTAGAATTCCCCAGCTAACTATGGGCATATCTTAGTCTCTGATTTCAGCACAGTATTAGGATTTATTTACTATAACCTACTTTTAAGAAAGTTATCATGAAAATAGGTAGAAACTTAGAAAAACAAGCAAACAAAACCACAGCACGCAACTCTCCCAACAACTCACCTATATTCCATCGCCTATGCTTCGCATCATCGAATTGTTGCCTCAAAACTAGGAAATCTATGACATCTGGCATATCATGGTACCTAATTACAACAGAACACATAACTATTAAGTGATAAAACAGCAAAAGCATACAGTAAGGCACTTACATAAAAAAATTAACGCTTCAAATCCAACACTTGAAAAGCACAAGGTCAATATTACTGTCATCATTTAACTTTCAACCTCAACACCCCCCTGGCCATCCCCCTCCAAGAAAACTCCCAATTTGCATACAATACTGCTTTCCTTACTTCATGGTGAAGGCTCCTCCAGTCAGTTTACCCGTATCAGGGTCAAGAAAAGCTAGTTTAAGACAGCAGAGAGTAGGCAATCCCACTTCATACTTAATCCCAACTATTTTCATCAGCTCTTGCTCCTAGAATAAACAAAATACTATGTACCACCACTGAAGTTAACTGAAATAGCTTTCTGAAACATGAAAATATGGGTATATTGAATATACTATATTTCTGCCAGATCACATCAAAATCAAGAATCTGAAATTTAGTCTTCCACAACAAGCTATTATTTCACAATGCAATATGTTTGAAAAATTTGCTGTGAAGTATAACCATCTCATCTGCTCGAGCAGATACAAAAAGTAGTACAGTTGAAGGTCTGGTTTCATTTGACTATTAAGTTAAATTTTTCCTCTTACTTTAAAGTATTAGGAGCACAAAATTTATTTCTGTCAAGGAGTTACTTCCAGTTAGTTTCTATTTTTTTTTTAATATTAAGATATAAACAAAAAAGAAAAAGAAGTCATACCCGCAATTCCATTTTATGCCATGGTTGTTTCTTGGGATTAATATTATATACTTTGTTCTTCTTGGCCATTACAACGTATGCTTCATGACCTTGTCGGAAATAGTAGACCTAAAAGTGAAGTGTGACAGTTATCCAACAAAGACTCTGAGGAGCTGAAATGCTAACAAGTCACTGCCATACAGTGTGTGTACTTTCTCTTTCATCAACTTTTCAGTCTGTTTTCCTGCAAAAGTTGTGGGTTCTTAAAAGTGGAGGAAAATTTTAAAAGCTATTACAGAAACATTTATAGAAAAAAGCAGGAAATACTTAGAACACTATTTTCTGTATGAACAAAATACCCTAAATTACATGTGAGACCAAAACAAAATCAGTACAAAACCATCCATGTATCATTGTACCACAGAGCAACTCAATGACAGCAACAAGAATTCCACTAATCCACCTGGTTAATCATCACTGCAGGACAGCCCTAAGTTAACAATCAAGCATCACTAAATTCACTATCTATCTTATCTTTTTTGAACAAGAATATATTCTAGAAAGAAAAGTCTGTTATTGTTCTGGTAAGATTTTGGTGTTTGCTTCCATATCACTGAAAAAATGGCTTAACAAAGGCATGAACAAACTAAAAAAGACATTTCCTGTGCTTATTAATTTTCTTTAATCCTTCCAGTATAAATTTCCATGGTCAGACATCCAGAGTCTAACAGTTCTACTTTGATCTTGTTGTATATGATACCACATGGATGAACACTTTTATTATAAGCCATCACTGTAATGAGGTAGTAAGCTGAAACCCATAAACATGTATTCAAGGAATGTATTTGAAAAGCAAAACAGAGGTTCCACAAACTAGCTAGAACAAAACCTGATAAATGGCTGTATTCTTGGTACGATGCATGCCAAACAAAAGATCCTCTGTAAGTGTCCCAACATGAGATTTCTATCTAACAGCATGAGGGAAAGATAGCTTTAACGTAAAGGTCCAATGCAACAAAAAAAAAAGCAGAGCAGAAATCCCTCTAAGTTTTAAAATATACAAATAAACATACTAATATTTGTATTTCTATCTGCTTTCCAAAACTCTTGTTTAAAACATTGTAAAGAAGTGTCTGCCAACTTTCTACATTAACAGGTACTGAACTCTTAGTGTCACATGGAAATTTTTAACTCTTAAATGGAGAAGGACTCAGCATCACATTTTTTTTAAACCTGGTTTTAGAGTATTCAATATACACAATATCCTCATAGGGACAAAACACGTAACAGCTACAAAAGGCATGAAAGCAGTGAGAATCTCTTAGGCATTGTCAGAATCTGTCAGGAAAAGGAAGAGAGGCTACTGAGACAAATCTGAAATAAGGCCACTTTACATTACACTCTCAACATTGTGATGATTGTTTCCCGTACCTTCCCGTGAATCAAAACAAGAAAGTGCACAGGCTACAAACCATCTCTGCTACGCTTAGTGTTTCTGTGAAACCACTACATAAATTCAACCCACTCTTTACAGAAGTGAAATATTCTGTATTTTGCAAATGGCTCTAAGCATTGCATCCTCTGTCAGAAGAACAAATTTGGAAGATTTCTGTGAAGAAAAAAAATTCATGTCTTTTACCAGGACGTATTATTTTTATTCTTGATTAATTCCTGCTTCTGCATATTGTAGGACACAGACAAAACTGTTCTTTATCTGTGTTAATGGCAGAACACTCCAACAAACACGCCTTGTATTTGGATATTCAGACAGGGAAGTTGCAGCCCCATCTCTCTGGTGTATTTCCACTGTTCCTCAAGACACATGGCAGAGATCTGTAAACAGCACTATTCAGAAAGGGAAATGTGGTGGCACGTGCTATTCTTATGCACTAAGTGTAACTAAATACAGCACTACTGTTTTTTCTTACTTTTTTGTACAGCTTGAGAACAAATTTGAAATATCTCTCCTCCCAAATCTTATAAAACATACCTACTATCCAGCAAAATGTTGGAAGGCCACACAATCTCTCTTCTCACAACGTTTTTCTAATTAAACCAACCCTTTATTTCTGTGAATCTCAAAAGTAACTTTCTAGATTAATAATTTCTTTTCGCATATTAAGTAAATCTGGGGAAGGCAAGTATCAGAGATGGAATTTCACACAGAGCAGCTAGATTACAAACGTACTCTCTATTGGTGCAATTATTCCTCCTTTCTAGGCACAGGACAGGAAACTTCCTGTTCTCCCATATAAAGCATTTTCAGCAAAAGGATGTACCCTACTTAGATATTCCTAGTACACACTGTACATGCTATTCAGCAGGTGCCAAATCAAACACAACAGTTTATCTTACTAAACCAATACGATATTAAAGTCTCCTGAGCAGTATGGTACTGATAAATCCTTGCCTGCTTCACTGTATCCAGATGGTATCAGGCACCAAATATATTTATTTGGATTTGATCTTTGAACAGCAGAGTTTCCAAAACATGCTTACTGGAGGATATAAATCCATAAGCATTTTCTCTTGATGCATCTCTCAACTTCAAATGCTCCTTCCGTCCCTCACTAGCTTTGTCAATGTAATTTTTGCACAGTTGTGCTGTGAACTGGATCTGTGAAGTGATCCAGTAAAAACAAAACTGCTTGCACATGCAACCTCTGCTTCTGATTCAGTTTCTAAGGTGGTGCCCACAAAAAGCTTTAGCTTGGGAACAAAGTTAATCAACTTTGCCACCGTTTCAAGTATTTCTCCAACAGCATTCTGTAGGTCTGATCTATACAACAACTCTGTTTAGCAGCTCAGAAAACATGCTGCTCCCCAAGGAGACAACACACTGCCCATTACAGCATAAGCCAGCTATTTCCTCTTATTTTAACCTGAGGGGGTTTTAAACATGCACAGACTCTGGCTTTCAAGACTGCATTTTATCCAATACTACTTATTTGTACAATTCACTGTAATGTTCACTTGCTACATATTCCAAAGTAGAAACTGGTGGGTGTCCTTTTGCTACTGTATTTTCAGACATCTGGGTCATGTTTACAGAGTGTTTACAGTCTGGTTGGTATAAAATACATATAAATAAAATTTTTCTTGTGGTTTTCTGTTCTAAGAGACTAGCAGAAGTTTTCTGATATCAGGAACACAAGTGAGAAGGACAATATCAGAGTTTTCCTTCTGAATAAAGGATTTTTTTTAAAAATTACATTATCCACTCAAAACAATCACACCAAACAAAAAAACCCACAACCCTCCCCCAGAGGCTTAATTCCTGGTTTTTACTTCAAGTCCCAAACTGAAGTATGTTTTCCAGGCTTAATTTCATATTTGATTTCTTACCTGTTCTTCAGCATACCAAATGCTCTACAATTAAGGAATATTTTCATGACATAAAGCACCTCATACAGCTTGTCTACAGGTGTCATAAGGAAATTAACACACTGAATACCATACAAGAAGGAACACTACTGCAACAGCAAGGAATAATAATAATAATAATTTTTTTTTTTTTTAGAAGCCAAAGCAACACTGTGCAGAATATTTTCTAAGTACAAGGAAGTGAAAGCAAATTTTAGCCAGATCAAAGAATGTTTTTAAGAAAATCAGAAATATTTTGATTGTAAGTCTCTGGGGAAAAAATGCACAGATTAAAATAAAAAAGGCAAAAACAAGCCAAAAGAAGCAAGGACACATAGGGAAAACTAACTACAATACCTCATCCCCCATCTGTGGCACAAATGGGCACCGCCGAGGAACAGTGTCTGTAATCCATGCTGAAGGCAGCCATTCTTCCAGTGTCAAACCATTTTCTGCCAGAACTCCTACAGCCAGCCTCTGAAGAAAACATACACATCAGATTAGTATGAAATTTTTGCTAGCGTGAGGATTAATTTTAACTGCCTTTTGAGTTTTTTTGCGGGGGTGTGTGGGGATGAGCTCTAACAAAAACTGAATTTAATAACAGTCCAGTAACCATGTCTTGTGCCCAAAAAGAAAAAAACGGAAGCATGTCATTTACTCTAATCCACTTGGTTGCCTTGACCAAAACAGCACTAAATTATACAGCTGCCTCCAATTAGGGAACCTTGCACAAAACAAGGAGGAAAAGATTGATGAGGTAAATCATGTGAAAATTACCTGAATTGGGTACATCCACCTTACCTACTGGCATATTTACTATAAAGTGCAGTGGAACTGCACTTTCTGAATGTATTTCCACATCACATACTTGAAAGCAATGACACTCACTGCAGTTGCTTGTCCTAGGTGCACATTGCTTGTCTGTATCTAATAGGTCAGATTAAGCAGGGGTTTGTACAACCATTCAAGCAAGGCTGCTTTGAAATTCCTAACGGGATCTTATGTGTGTACAGACAGCAACCCTGGATGGCTGTACAGAAATCCACTCCATACAGCCACTGATGGAAGACTCTGCATCTCCAGACTGCAAATAGGATACACCACATGTAATTCCATTACACAAATTCAAGTGTGGTTTCACATGACAAGTAGTACTTTGATGAGTGCACCAGCAAGTATCACAGGAAAAAAAATACACATAAAGTTAAAAAAAAGCCCACCAAAAAAAAAATTAAAACAGAACCTCTCTATTGTAATAAATCAATAACATAGAAGCACTTTGTGAATTCTGAGGTTCAAGCAGGTCTGTTTTGCAAAAAACTGATACACTGCATCAGAGCAAAGTGTCTATCTAACTGGTGAATTATGGGAAGGTAAGAAACAGCCTTTAACCAGAGAACCTTCCCTTGTTATATCTTTACACATTAATCATCAGTTTAAAGCTCTCTGGAAGCCAAACTTGATCTTAGTTATTCAACAGGAAGGCACTATTTCCAGTGACTTTTTAAAGTAATTTTTGCAACTCTACTAAATGCTTTAGTAATTAGTTCCACTACCTGACTACATGCTCAGGTGGATTTGGGGTGTTTGTTTGCTTTTGGGGGGGATAGGGATGTTGAACAGGGAAACGGCTCAGTTTTGAGCTTCATGTCTGTCATTGGGTGCTACATCTTATTATAACAAAATAAGGAAGGACATCATTCTGCATTTATTCCTTTCTAAACCATGATAGTTTTATACAAGCTTTTTCATCATATCTCTTCCAAACTCTCTCCCTTCTAAGAGAGACTGCTCTGTGTCTGCCCAAAAGAACCAAAAATGTTCTCTACTTTTGATCTTTCTGGGTGATCCTTCCTTGTCCTTCTTCACTGCCATATCAATTTTTTAGACTGATTTTTGGTAGAGGAGATTAGAAATGTAAGCACCATTCAAGATCATGAAACCCATGCATTAATAGACATGACTGTCAATTTTTCTCTGCTCCTTTCTTAATTTCTAAGATTCTGTGTGTGGCTACAAAGACAGTCAAAACTTCTTTCCTCAATGAAAAGCCCTAATTTTGAATCAGGATCAGGATGAGGAAGAACTTTCTATCAGAAAGGCCTGTGAGCTCTCTGCTCAGTAAGGAGGTCAAATGTCCACCAAAAGAAACTTCAAAGACTAACATCTGTCAGAAATGACAGGTGTAATTAATGGGATAGAGGAAAGAGAGATGATTTTCTGCAATTCCTTCCAGCCTCATATTTTCTTGTGACTCAAGAAATAAGCAGGTCAGCTTTAAAAGTCTGAAATATCTAGGCCTGATATTTTTTGAATCAAAGACATCCTGCATCTCAATAACTGGGACTAAAATGGATGCAAGATTCCCAAACCACTCAGTTTAGTTTTAATCTAAGTGGAAATACTAGGCTGTCAACCAGTTTTTTATTTTATAATAAGAAGCTAAACTAGAGGTTTCAATCATTAAAAAAGCCCCCCACCATATATTTTTCTCATCTTCTTTGGTTTCTTATGTCTACTGATACCTTCTTTTGGTTTCAGACTGTGTAAATACCAATATACTATTAGTATTGACAGTACAACTAATGACTGTGCACAATAAACAAAAAAGCAGCCTGAACAACGAATAAAGACTACCACCTAACATCCTGCATGCCATACCAGATCTGACACTGTGCCAACCTGCATATTTAAATAGCTGTTTTGCCAGTTTACCTTCTAATGAGGGCTAAAATATTGAAATAATGATCTTAAAGAATGCTGAGGACTTCTAACCTCATAAATAAACAAAATACAGTTATTTAGTTTAGATGATACAGCTAGCTTCTTTGGGTATTGCAAAAACAGAAGCTTTAAGTTTACAAAAACAATTAACATCTACCAGATAGATCACTTCTGGTCTCTGTAAAGAAAGAAGGAAGAGTGAAGTGTTCAGACCTAACAATTAAAAACAAAACAACCTCTCAAAAACACACTGAAAATAACCAAAGTCTCAGAAAATTTCTAAGCACTGATCTAAACTGAAATTACATTATATTAGAAAGCAAACAAAACACAAACAACAAAATCCTGATGAAGTCATATTTGCCTTGATGGAGGTACAGTGGCAAGCATAATGCGAATATCATATATCATATAGAATTGACAGAAAAAAATGGCACAGTTGTGCAGATCTAAAAGAAAGTGCAATTATATGGGGATCCAGGTCAGCACAGCTGTAAAAATTACTGGCACATTATACCAATACTCAATTGTATTGGAAGTTGAATACTCTACTTCCACAGAAAGGGTTTCTGGTGTGAGCAAGGAGAGTGATATGGACACTAGAAGTGTTCCTTATGTCAAATGTATCATTATAGCCATCTATCATTTGACTTGCAAGTCTTTAATTATCATTTGTTATGAGTGAAAGTCACGATGTGTTTTAAAATCAGACAATATTAAGTTGTATATGTAACTGAATCATTCATTCAATTATTTCTAAGTTAGCAAGAACGAGCAACCTGTAATACACAAAGAACATCTAACCTTTTGTTTCCTCTCTTTGGGTTTCCTCTTCTTTGGTGATGTTGATGGTCCATCTTTCTCCTCAATACCCTTTTTCCTTTCCTTTTTAATTTGCTTCCTTTGTTTTTCAGGTTCTTCTTCATCCTCTGAGCTACTTTCTGCTTTCTTTGTTTTAATTTTAGGAATTTTCTTTGGTGGTTGCAAATTGATTCCTGCATCTGCCGTCCAGTCAGAATAATCACTAGAATAGTCACTACATATGATATAACAAAGAAAAAAGAAATTAAAACCCCAAAGTTAAAAACTGCATTGGATTACATAATATAACACAATAAAAGGTTACAGTTAACAGTCTAGCTAACTACAATATTTTAATGGTTAAATTTATTTAATCCTTAATAGTTAAATTTATTTAATCTTTAAAACCTTAGATATTCTATCTACAATTTAAATGGAAGTAAACAAAAAGCCCTGACATCATTTGGTCTTGCAAGAAGCTTAACTTATAGCATCCCTCAAAGCAAACACCCTGTTTACTTCATCAACTCAAGATGATACACACTGAAGTCTGGATATTGTTTTCAAGATTTCTGGCTTTGAATAGCTTTGAATGAAAAAAAAAAAGGATGATTTATTCGCTAATTTCAAACCAAGGATCACAGATCAGACTGAGAGTCATAGGAAACTGCTACTACCTGCCTGAAACATTTGTGTGTCTGAAAAGAAATACCTTTCTGCAAAACAATTGTGCTTCCAGCAAACAAGGACAAAATCTTCCTGAATTTTAGTTAGCAATATGACTGAAAATTAAATCCTGAAAGTTTCATGTTCTTGTTCACTTTTTCTTCTAAATCTGCACACGTGTTAGTTATTACTCATTAACTGTTTACAGCAAAAATTATTAAAGACTTATTGGCAAGAATTTTCTCTGTAAGGTATATATACTGTCACTTACCTAGAACTGCCATCACTGTGCCATGCTCTTTCATCATCTTCTGATGTTCCACCGCTGGCAACAACTACTTCCCCTTCCTATTAAGGAGAGCAGCGGGCATTGGGTAGGGACAGAGGGAGAGGCAGAGAAAAAGAAAGCATTTTCTTTAGAGCTTAAGTTATAATATATGACAATAGAATGAAAACTTTTCTAGGCTTTATATGTGTGATAAACATATGACATTCTAGAAGCTTTATTCTAAAAAGGCATTTTAGTTTGCAGATAGTTCCTTTACTTTAGTGGTCTTATATAAAGGAGTATGAAGCTATCTGTGCTCGGCCAGACACAGTGTAGAGCAACATTTTTCATCACCATTTGACAAGGCTAGCTTACCTTCGCAAAAATTATTTCAAGTCTTTTTAATGTAGTATTTCCACATCTTTTCAATATCAAAAAAAACTCCAATATGAACTTTATGTACTCATCACTCATTCTCTACCGTATTTACAAAAGCACAGAATGATTGAGGATGTAAGAGACTTCTGGAGGTCATATTATCCAACCTCCCTGTTCAAGCAGGGTCACCTAAAGTTGGTAACCACACTGCTAGGCCATGTGGGCAGTACTGACTAGGCTTACAAGTTGCACACATACTTTGCAAAATACCCTTACAAATGAGCATTTTTCTCCTTTGTCAATTACTTTTGAAGTCAAAGCTAAACATATACAACAGTGTGTGAAAACCTAATACAACATATTTTTTTTAAGACACGAAAGCAAACGCACAATGAAAAATGTAACTTGAGTTTCCACTAGAAACAATGTTTCATTAGCTGAAGCAGGAGCTTAATGAGTAGAAGTGGAATATGTAAGACTGCCTCATGAATAAGGATCTTACATCTGAAGAACTGTGTCCATTTTCCAACTCTTCAGCAGGCCTTGCAGTTTCTTCTACTGCATATCTTGTACGGTAGTTGTGCTGATTAGCTGCTTGTTTCTTTGAGTCACTAGCGTCTAGTAAATTATCATGAGAATGGTTCTGTGAAGATACAAAAGTCAAAATATATAATTTTTGAGCATACATTTTATTAATACATGGCATTTTCTTTATTAATAGTATTCCAGGAAGCAATTTTTGCATTAGGAAAAAGTTACAAGCCCAAGTCTAAAGAGCTGCTAAAGAAAACACTCCACATGCATAGTTGAATGAATATAAACACCAAACAGTTCAGTGTATTCTGGAAATAACTAAATTTCTTCTCAGGCACAACACAATTTTTAAATCTGTAATTATTAAAAATACTCATTCTCTGCAAAGTACATGTCAGTTAATAAGGTCTAAAACAAGGGCTAAAACATAACTACTGATAGGCTGCTAAGGGCTTGTAAAAGCTCAGAATTACACTAAAAATGGCCAAGGAAAGGAGACTCTTAAACAGAAGTCCAGAGTGTTATTTTGCAACCGAGGGGTCAGATGTGTTAGAAGAGAGACCCATACAGTAATACATCCCTTAGCATACAGAGATGACTGTTAGCAAATACAGGCCTTTAAATGGTTTGATGATGCATTGAAGAGTTCAAATGAATGAGTCAGTTTGAAAGAATATGAGTTGATAAGAAGCTTAAAAGAATGAAATAAAGCTGTAATTTAGAACCACTTCATGCTCCAGCATTAAGAGATTTTGTTCCTCCTGTAGAATATATATAATGCAAACACTTGCTCTCAACACCAAGTGTGCAATCTTGTGTTAGTCCCCAATCACTGGGAAAAAACCCAAGAGTTATGATCTCAATTTCAAGAGTTTTGTGCTAATTTTTTTTTTTGGCTTGTATAGTCAAACTTCAGATCCAACAAAATAATTTCTGGGCACATTCCTAGATGCCACAAAAAGAGGTACATTTCCCCAGTGCTATCCTTCTGCCACAAAGAAAACCTTGGATATCTATCAGGTGCTGATACAGTTGAAAAAAACAGTCCCAGCGACAAAGAAAGCAGAACGGGAACAAAATACAGAAAGGCACTAATATTTTGAGAGTCTTCTAGTAGAGCAGACTGCTTTTACATATTCCTCTTGGATTTTTTTTTCTTTTGTAGGAAAGAGAAGATCTTTCCTATCATGTATGATAAAAGTTGGTTCATGAGGTTAAATTTTCTTGTAAAGGGAAATAACTCCCACTTTTTACGTCAAAGCTGTACTAAAACTTGGCTAATCAACAGTAGCTAAGATTTAGTTTTCCTTAGCCACAACAATCATCATTAAAATGCAAAAGCCTAGCAACTAGTTTTTCTCCCACGCTCTCTGTTAGAAGATACACACCGTCTGCAAGCACAACAGCAACAGTTCGGTGGAGTACGCCAGCAAACCACTCTGTACAATTGTGTTCCAGTTTTCATCAAAGCACAGAGGACAAACACAAACTGCTCTATGCTCTCTTCAGTGAGTACTGTGCTTCTGTTTTTCTGTCCTTCTGTCTAGTTGGGGAAGTTATCACACAGCACAGCTACCAGAGACATTTCTAATGGGACTGCTCAGCAGTCAGGATTTTAACATTGCCCAAGACTTTTGAGACCTGGGGCACTCATTCCTCCTTCTGGATTCAAACTGGCAGCACACACCAGATCTCCTCAAGCTGCTCTGACCCAACCCAGAACAGCCCCAAGGCAGCCCTAAGCCCAGTGGCTGAGCCCACCACACAGCCTTCTGTCCTTCAGCCTTCTGGGGCTGCTCACTTCTCATCAAGATCTCAAGACTCATGACTGAAGCAAAGAGGTCACAAAAGCCAGTGTTACAGTAACTTGTTTCTGCAACTGAATTGTGACTTTTTCATCATGAAACATAGTAGAGAAAGCACAGACAACAGAATGGAATCACATAACCCCAATGAAACAAATTAGCCAAGTATCCATGAGGGGAACATATTTTGCAGAAGCTACTTTACAGCTTGACTGCAATGTTCATGTCTTCTCTCTAGAAACAAAAGCCCTAAAACTTTACCTCCCTGTTTCTCTCCAGACGTGAGGTTTCTCAAACAGTTATTATACATATAGCTTTCCCCTACTTAAACAGAACTACAGATCCTTGGAAAACTGAAGCACTTTGCATTACTCTTTGGTTTTGAAAAGAGTTCTTTTCTTCCGGCAGTGCAAATCTTAAGGGAAAAAAGAACACCCCAACCCGCTGCCCCAATCATTCCTTCATGGAAAAAAGTAATACCACTGTATAAATATTGGATTAGAGTGAGTTTGAAGGGTAACAAACTGCTTTGGGAAAGATACAATGCCAAAACAAGAACACAAAAAATACCAGGAAAACAAAACCACAAGTACTTATCCATAAGTAACAGAATGCTAGAATGAAGTTGGAAAGGATCTCTAGATGTCACCTTGTCTAAACCCACTGCTCAAGCAGGGATGAGAAAAGGGGCCATAAGGTATACAACAGCCTCATCTCTCCAAAAAAATGTATTTTAACATAATTTCTATTCAACTTAGCTTTTCAAAATCTGATGAGAAGCTGTTAGACAGAACTTTATTTATTTGGGGGAGGAGTGGAGTTCAATGTGAAGGTTTGACTATAAAGTACTACAGAGTTTTTTCTGACAAAATGTAATTATCACCAGCACGTTCAACAATAACTGAGGAAACACAGCTGATGCCTCCTCTTCCTCAATACATAACCTAAAGAGCAAGCTTGAAATTGGACTCTCAACTCTAATGGTAGGCTGGGAAACAAAGCCAAGACAACCTATGATTTGAGGTACAATCATCATTTTCTCTCTATACACTTTGATGAACAGTCATATATGCTGACAAGTACCTTCCTTGTATCTTGTCCAAGGCTTCCAGTCAGTATCAGAGCACATCTATTGATACATCAAAAATTACAGCTCCTGTCAGAACAGTTTTGCTGTGAAATAAAAATGATGGCATTTCCTGTATTTGAGAGGGATACTGGACACTGGACACTGCTAGGGGTCTTGGTAACATCATTTATGAGAGGTACAGTGGAAACCCAGTGATGTCCTGACAACTCAGACCAAACTACATTCTACTGTCTTTATGATCGTGGACAGCACCGGGAAGCACAGCTTTGCTGCAGTCTCATACAGGGCTGAAGCAATTTTGGGAAACTTTGGCTATAGCAATTTCATGGTATTTCTTAACCAGCGGCATCTATTTTTCATGTGACAATAATTCCTCCTTCCTTAAGCCAACAGGAATTAACTTCTACTGAACAGTTTAATAGGGGCAAGGCACAAGCATATGTCCAATATCAGAACTTCAGCATTAAACAGGTCACAGCTTCTTGCCCTGGCATTTTCACTTGGCTAAAGAGCACTCTTCCACAGTCTCCTCAAGTCTGGATCAGTGCCTATAATTACTTAGGTTTTACTCTTACCAAATTACGTATATGTAAAAAACTAGTAAGAACTGTTCCAAAAGCAGTGAAGATAACAGGCACTAAGCACTAGGCTCTGGAGTTTTATTCTCCTCTTAACATCTTGCTGATTTAAATAGAAGTAGTGTTTAAATAACATATAAGTAGAAAAACTTATTTCTGTGGAACACAAATAAGCCACTTTCAGTAGAACAAAGCACACATTCCTCCTCCCTGGGTTCTATTAGTTTACAATACAGTCACATTTACACCTCGCAACAGAGACATACGCCTACTTTTGTCCATCCGTAACAATCTCACATGTTAATTCCTTGAAATTTTCCCATAACGTTTCCACTTGAGAATAATGAGGAATATTTCCATTTTTGTCACATTTTACTAGGACACACATCACATCAACCCTCTACTGCACAGAAATTTCACACTCTTAAATATTTATTAAAATGCTCTTATCCCAGTAGTTTAATAAACTAATACTCTTAATTACTTGGACTGGGAATATTTACCTAAGCATGTTATTTATCTCAACTCTTCTGCTCCTGAAAACAAGTCATTTGGAATACAGCTCCAGTCTTAAGATGGAAAAATTCCATTCTATCCTCTTTCATTAATGTTTTGGGGGTCAAGTTTTTTCTCTTTGTTTTTAAGTGGTTTTGTTTAATAATAGAAAAATTCCTATTCCTCACCAATGACTTTGAAAGTCAAACCAAGTTCCTCATTCAGCCTGCAGGTCAGTGATACTAAATACTATTTACTAAATACTATTCAGGTCAAAATACCCAAGCTTTTAGTCTCTCCCCCCCAATTCCATTAGTCCCTTAAGCTATCATATACAAACACTTTTCCATATGACCTGTGTCAAAGAAATGTGGGCTTTCAATAGCAGAATACTTATGTGACTTCCATTTAAATTGCAGATATTGTTAAAGAAGAAAGACTGAGCTATAATTCTGTACTACTTTTAACACATCCTACAATGACCCGGGATTAAAAATTAGCAATAGGGCTTTGGAATCTCCTCAAAATGTAATTACAACTGCTCTGTGTTCCTTATTGACCTACACTTTAGCTTGCAATCCAAAATGCTAACATTCATTCCTGCCCATTTTTTCATTTTACTTCAGTATTTTTGACTTCTTTCAGTTAGAAGGGAACAGCAGAAAATATTATTTTATCATTATCATTATTATATGAACAGATCTGATAAATTTCAGAAGTTGATATAAAAATCAGTATTTCCTACTGGTATGAATACAACTGAATTTTCCTATGAAGACAATGTTTTAACACAAGCCTTGTTTTACTCTGCTCCCAGAGAAGGTAACAGTACTATAGAGTGAGACATTCTCTAGAATTCTTGATGCTGTAGCTTTTAGGTCTAGAGATTACCGGAAGAGAATGTCTTGCCCTGTATTTTGTTGGAGGTGCTCCCTATCTCCTTTAGATCATAAATTCTCTCATTAAACCTGTAAGAATTCACTATGCAATAAGGACAGTAGTCTTACAACAGTACTGTAATATAACTTACAAGAAATCAGTATCAAAACCTACTGGATGTTCTCAAGGAAAAGGAAAATTTACACTGTGCTTTCCAGTTCTATCTTCAACCTCACACAGCTTGTATTTAAAGTCACACCATCACCATAAAGAACAGCAACAGAAGAGCAACTATAATGAAGTTATTAATTTCTCTTTAAAAGAACCCTAAAAATACTGCACAACAGTTTTTGGATTGCAGTCAATCTTGCTTCTCTTCCCAGGTGTTTATTTGAATTTATTGTGACCACTACAGAGATGACAATTCCAATTCACTACTCCTATTGCTCAGATACTACCGAGCAGAAGTGTTGCTCATGTTAACTGTAAGCAACAACAAAAATCATGAAAATCTGAGCAGTTCATTTAATTGTGAAACTCAGTCACTTGAGATCAAACACCTTTTTCTTCTTGAAACTTGCTTATTTAAAGCCCATGGGATATCTACTTATTTCTGAATCCCACTGAGATTTTACTCAAGAGATTTGAATTAGTGTACTTATCAGCAGTTTGAGTCCTCCAAAAAGAGACGTATTTAATGAAGAATCAGCTATGGAAGAATACAACCTTTCTATTCCAAGATGCTGAAAAAGTATTCTGTAGGATTTATGAAGGTTTTAAGCATTTTGAAAGTATTACTAAGTATATCAGTAATTTTTATATGGAAAATTTATTGACATACTGAAATGAAAAGACCATGATTGCCTGGTTTTTTTCCCTATTTCCTCAAAACAAAGGTGGAAAGTGACTAAAGGATTTACCAAGTTCTCTGCCTCACATTTTGAGAATCCCTCCCCACCCCCCAGGTATAAATATATGAAACTGAAGAAAGTTATCCTTAAGTAGCAGTCACTCTGAAGGATTTCAAGGGCATAAATATCTGCAATAAAAATATGGGGCTCAAAAGATCCAGTGCTACCATTACAGTTTGGAGACTAAAAATTTTTTTTTTGGAAACAGGATTTATAGAAACTTGCACTAAGTTTCTTTGTTTCAAAGATATAACAAAAGTAATTGCTAAAACCAAAATGCTGGACCGGATAGCCTATTCTGTTAAACTTTTATGTCCTAGTGATATTTTAGAAGAAAACTGTAAGCCAATTAGAAATTTAATGGTAATTTGATATGAAAGTGTGTAATTTGATATGAAAGTGTGTAACTCAATACCAAAATACATCCCTCCTCAAGACAAGAAAAAACTGTTAAAATCTGAATTTGTCAGGCCCACTTTCTATTATTCCCAAAAGAAAAATAAGAGTTACAAAGACTTCTGATGTCCTGGTATTTCACTAATGAGTCCTGTCATGTGGCATACAGTTTCCCTCCTCTATGTACAAAAACTTGAGACAAAATGAACAAATTTTTTCCAGTCTATCTTGGGCAAACACACAATATTGGTGACTGCAGAACTGAAAATAGTGCATCAGTACCATTTTTTAAGATAAGAATGCACTCAAATTTACATACAAGAAAGAAATTGAAGGAAAAATTAAGAAAGAAACTTAATAAAGAAATTTAAAGTTATTAGGGGACTATGGGTAGGGGAGTGTTCACATCACTTCTTTTGAAATTCTTACTTCAGTTGAGTATGAAAAAAGTAGCAAAACAATACTCAAATTTAATATCAAATACAAACTTGCTAATCTCAAACTCACTCTACTACATATAAAATTAATCCATCATTACTAAAAATTACAAAATCACTACAAAGTATCTGAAATTTATTTATTTTCAGATTGCTTTCAATCTCAGTTCCTTCCTTCACAAGAAAGCGAGCAATAAAGAGCACAGGCATTAAGTATGGTACTCTAATAAAGTTAAGAGCTGTAGTCTTTTGCATACTTGTTCTTTTTATTTCATTTATTCCTTTTTCCACCTTATATCCCATAAGTGATCTTTACTTTCAATCGCAATTGCCACAATTTGCAGGTGTTCCCAAAGGCTGTATTTTACAAGCTTTTGATTGAGGGTAAAAACAGTCTCCTCTGTATTAAGCATACTGTGAAACCCATAGTATGACTAAAACTATGAACCTATGAGTTCTCCTTTACAATTGCTAAAATTCACTTCCTTTATTACAAAAACATAGTTGGCTATTTAGCTAGAAAAGCATAAATAAGCATGTGCAATTCATAGATAAAACTAATTTTAAACAAGGAAGACAAAAATCTTTCTGTAAACATAGTATATATCCTTCCATTTTTTTACCAGCAAAAAGATGTAAGATTACATTTTTTTGCGAGTTATATTAAAAAAGCCAAGTGACTTATGACAATTTAATTCTTATTTTCTTCTACTACATCTATCCTGTTTTCCTCTTTTCTAAAAATGTACTCCAGCTCCAGCAGAAAGCATGACTTAGATATATTCCATAACGACCCTCAATATGATTTTTAGGGGACCATGAGAGAAAACACCCAATTCTCTATTTGGACATGTATTTAATGTGTTATGGTTAAGGACTGTGTTATGGTTAAGGACTGTGACTTGAGTTTTAATAGAGCCTTTCCACAGAATAGTGCAAACAGTAGACAACAGCAGCGGGGTGTATCAATTAATAGTGACAGACTCCCCAACAGTAAATCATGCCCCTAATACCAGATTTTCAGGGGTTTCCCCCCACTTCTGAAAGCAATCCATGTTGTTTATTATTCAGAACACATTGAAACATCAGTATAGAAAAGCTTCCTCATTCTGGGGAGGTAAACAAACTCCCATACCCTGGTTTTTAAATTTAAAACTGAGAAGAGGAATGTAAATTTATGTGACCCAACTCATTGAGTTAAATTTTATGCTTCATTCTGTGATAAGGTACAGTTGGACTACTTACCTTCGAGAAAGTAGGTATTTTGTTTTCTCTTGGAATATGACTCATTACATGTTTTCTTTTCTCTTCTGATCGATACACCCTTATTTCTTCTTCTCCCTTTGCTGTTCTCCATTCTTCCTGCCTACTGAAAAAAGAAAACTGAGATGTTAACTTTAAAGGACATTACTAGAACTGAGAGGATCTATCCCAAACCAAGGAATAGACATTCAACATCTATAACAATCTTTGAACAGCAGTTCTTCTCTTTACAGTTAGCATATGACTTTAAAATTAGCTTTTTCCAAATGAAGATTTTAATCTTATTGCATTAAACTAGAGCAGTTTATGCTTGACTATGGCAAGCAGGTTTTTGACTTACTGATTTAAGTACTCACCACAAGAGTTAATTAATGAAAAAATTAAAGTTCCAGTTTGGAAATCAAAATCCATCTCAGGCACCTAATAGATTAGGTCAGTATTCCAGCCATAAAATGCCATATAATGACAGGAATAAAAGGAGTAAAAACATGTAATCTTATGCTACAAGTCAGAGGATATTGAGGCAACTAGATTCTATTGCCTAAACAAGTACAATTACTGTGTCATTCATTAAATGGACAATTTTTATTCCCAATCCTTCTGGTATTCCAAGATTTTTCAAGTGATACACAAACAAGTGATTTCAAACTGAAACTGATTTTATAAGAAATTTGAGATGAGAAAATAGAAAAACACCACACAAATGACAATGTGAATGGCAATAGGAATTCCAAAACTGTTCAATTTAATTAAGTTCACCATAGTAAAATTCTTGGTCTATGTTTACCTGGCCACACCAGAAGACAGTTCAGGCACTACAACCCTGCGACTCCAAGCCACAAGGTCCCGCTCAGTGGCTATTTCACTTCTTGGTGCATTGCTATGCATCTGACGCACACCTTCAATTTGTCCACTGCGCCTTAACCCTATATTTGGTGGGGAATGCACTTCTGAGGTAGAGCTTACAGATCCTAAAAAGTCAAAAAGCAATAGTTCTTGATCTGAAATTCTTAGGGAAGCATTTAAAAAGAAAAAACTTGGAATGAAATGGAAAAATAACTTTACTTGATTTTTTACTTCAAAAGAAATCATATTAACTGAATAGAACTATTTCAGCCATTTCTACAGTCACCAAAACACAGCATGAACAGCTACTGGGCTGCAGCACTCTGTTTAAAAATTCACATTAAAAAGAAGCCAATGTATTAACAATCTGAAGTGAAGCAAATGTTTGCTTCTTTAAAAATACTTTGGAAAACACTTATGCAAAGCTGACTATTGCTACTGCACTCTAAATCTGTGTTATAAAACAGTGACCTATCTCACTGAATCACTGTGCTCCTTTAAACAGTCTTCTACCTTCAAAAAAAAGGAAGCCTCAACACTGGAAATCATGAATCAAGCTGTAAAATTTACAGACAAAAACTTGAAATGGTCAAGAGGTTAAAAATAACCAAACCAACCCAAAACAAAACCACACACACACATGCAAGAGCCTTCGAATACCTACACAGTAGCAAAATATCAACGTTTTTCCATATCCTTACACAGACAAGCTATTCTTGCTTACTATAGTGGATTGCTAACCATAATTTTTTAAGTGTTGAAAACTACTGTGTACTCTAGTGCAAGACACTGAAACATTGAACAACTTCGCAGAGAAAAAAGTAGTTCCTTCCACTTTTCTTCCTCCACTTTTCTTCTTCCTGTCTCCTTATTTGAAAGAAGCCAGATTTCAAACAACTAGGTGGCCAATTCCAGATTAAACAGCAGGGTAGTTACTTCTAAGGGAATGCAGCTGCTGCAATTCCCTGAGTGACCAGACAATAACAAAGATAAATCTGTAATGTTAAGAACCCCAACATTTTGCAAAAAGGAAAAAAAACAATGGGAAAGGTGTACTATTTTCTACAGCTCCAAACCTCCTTTTTACTAGTTCAACAAAATGCACAGATCATGGACAACATAAAGGGATTTATGTTTTCCAACTCCCAGCCTCAACATCCATCCCCCAGTGATCTACCTCTGCTTATCCGGCTGGTACTACTGGTTCCTGCCTCCCCAGAGCGTCTCTGGTCCTGCTCTTGCTGAAGTCTTTGAATCATGCTATCCAATGGACTAACTTCTTGATTTGCTTGCTGACTAAGAACTTGATTCAATCCTGTGAAGTAAAATATACCGGAGAACAACATACAAATGTAAATTTTGAAGAAATTAATGTTACAGACAGCTCATCTAAGTTTTAGCTTTGAAACAAGTACAGTAAATTATCACATGTGTAACTATGGGCTACTGCTTATTTTTCTAATAGCCATTTCTTAAAACAGGACAACTTTTTTTCTTAATATATTTGAGAGCATTACATCTTCTGGAGCAGGGTCAAGACAACCACATTTCACTTCTAATAAAAGGTTAAATTTGATCAAGTACCAGCAAGTCACAGAAGCTTAACACAATCGCTGTTTGTCAGCTCAGTCAAAGCAAATTGTTCAAATGCAAGATTAGCCTGCCTCAAATGCATTATAAAACACTTTATAAGCTTCAATGAAAGAACTACATCAAGAAGGTCTAACTGAATTAGAAAATAATTATCTATACTGTAGACTACCAAGCAGTAAAAATGCTTGATTGAGCTCCACATGGACATAATGACCACACAGATGAAGTAATAGTAATTTTCTTTGGTATGTAAAACAGCCAAGAAACCTCCTTTTGGGTAGGTCTTTTGAATAGAAGATGGGAAACAGTTCCAAAGAAGTGATTACAAGGTGATAATACTGTTTCTGAGCAGCAAGCAAAATACACAGCACGTAAGCATGAACAACACAAAACTGTTTTCATACTCACAATGATCACAAAAACCAGTTAGAGAGGTATAGAGAAAAGGACAAGGGTTACAGTACTGATTCAAAAAGAAGTCAGACACCTCCACACAGAATAGTGAAATGGTGGAGTGGAATGCTGGGAAGCTCTAGCCAAGAGAAGCAGAACTTGCAAAACTTTATAATGAGGGATAACAATGTTCAAAGAAACAAGATATAGAAACTATTTTTCCAGCATGATTCTAAAGAAATATCACAGTATAAACTGCACTTTGCAAGATCAAAGACTAGATATTACAGTAATTGTGCTATGAAATGAAGAGCTTTGATTATGTGGCTGTACAGAAGCTGCTATCTCTTTAGAGTATGCAGAAAAAAACATAAATATTTAAGATAGTGCTCTCAGGCTTTAAAGGTTCTTGAAGTCAACTTCCCTAAAGCAGCAGAACCTTGGAATCATGGAATGAGCTCTGGTATAACCACAGCTGGATGTTTCCTGACTCATTTAAGTGAGATGGATTAATTTGTCGATCTCGTGAGCAGACATACTGTCTACTGAGAACAATGGGAAACACTACTAATAACCCAAGAATGATCTTAAATAAGGAAACTGCTATCTAAACAAAATGAAAATTTTTATGTATCTAGCCTGTGAGACAATGCCTTAGCAAGAAACAGCAAGTGGTTTCTTTTTAAATGAAATAATAAAGACACTGGTGTAGACTTGACTTTTTCAAAACGTCTGGTTTAAAGGAGCCTCTCATGTACACTAAGGCAGTAAATCAAGTACAACTGTCCAACTTCCCCCTACTCTTAAAAGTCCCTACAGGAAACCTGACAAGAAATAAATGGTCAGTGCTCTGAGTGAGATGCATCAAATCCCACAACAAAGCTTCAGAGAGAGAAGGAACTTCCTTAGTGGAAGGGAACATACAAAATACATAAACACTGTTTAGCTCTGCATACGACTGCATACATTGTTGCTATATTGTAAAAAGGTAGAAAAATGTCTCGTGTCTCTCCATCATCTGTCAGGCTGGCGGACGACTTCCTGCTATTAAAGAAAATGCTATGGACATCATCTTCCTATAGGCATTCATGTGTCATGCAGACAGACCACTAAATTTAATTTTGTTGGGCCTGTGTGCAGAGTCTGATTTATTTCAAGATATATTGAAGACTGCACCCAGGAAATTTTCAAATTTGGAGAATTTCACAATGCAATGGATTCACACTTTAACTGTAACAATGAAGGAAAGGTGCATCCTTCCCTAAAAATCAAATTTTGTTTCAAAGCCACTAGCTAAGAAGTTTACATTCACCAGGAAGTATTTTCTTCCTCCTTACAGTTGATTCTCAGGTAGCATTTCTTCCTGTAATTTTGGAGTAAATATGGAAATCCTCCACTAAAATTATTTAAACATTCACTGCCTTATAATCCTGAGGTCTACAAATAAGGATAAAGAGATTTTTTGGTAGAAACACTCTCAGTTACCCTTCCTGGAATGTCTGACACACCACAGGCTTAAGTATCATGAACATATAAACTACAATTTACAGGAACAGTCAGTTTTCACATATTTTCCAGAATATCCAAATACTTAACAATGTTTATCTTGAAAACATTTAAAGCTACTTTCACCAGTCACTGTTTGTTTATTCATACTAATATCAAACTAGTGACACATAAAAAGTAGGCACTGCTTTTCCATCCCCACCCATGTGAAACACCTTTAGGCAGTTTCCAACACCCAGCTATTGGCCCAATATATGCATGTTCTTCCCATGTCGTGTGCATGAGAATGAAACTTTCAAGGAACTTCCTAGATTTTGTATCTTTATTAAGTCTTCCGTTCTTTAACCAAATCACCAAAACTTAAAATTAATGACTGCCTTCATCTAAAGAAGAAGAGAATTTTGCTTGTTTCAGATGTCTTCTCATTTTTCTCTTCTCATAGGAGTTACCTTTTCCAACTGATCTGTGGAAAATCAGTCTATTTTCTAGATTTTCTAAAGCAGGAAACCTTATCCCAAAGAGATAACCGAGAGCTCACACAGCATTATACATTGTTCCAGTAATGAAACAAACTCCAAGCTAACTGGTGTTGTAGCATCAACTAGTGCCAACTTGATCAATGACAATACTGTAAGTGAAATTGTCACAAGCAATCAGTGCCAAAGACATTGCAATTCTTCCGCACTACATGAACTACTATGCCCATAAATGAAGAAAAAGGACAAAGTGAAAGTGTAGAATAACTGGAGGTAACTAGATAGACTACTGTTCAGTGAAGTGAAATTTTCCATACCTGAAGATGTCACTCCCATCTGAGGAATAAGCTGTTCCTCCCTGCAGTTCTCACGACCAGGAACTAGTCTTTGATACCTTGCAGGATGAGGGTTGCCATCCACATCAACCAAAAATGGGGGAGGCATAAGGTGTGGAGCCTGCTGTGTCTGTTCATCCAGGACAAAGTTGTTGGCATCACGGATAAGGGGCCGATAATCACTATGAAAGAACATCTGATCTGCTATCTGTAAACAAAGTCATTTTGTAATTTTTTTAAAGAACCTATTAAAAAAGCATACAGAAGAGAACTGCCAAAAGTATTTTTAACAATGGTACTCATGGTCACTTTTACAAAAAACAGGGGTATAAGCTGATGTGTTTATTTCACTTTAAAGGGGAAAATTTAATGACTCCATTATTATTTTGTTTCCCAGTACTTTTCTATATTACACTGCAAGGAGAATAATCCACATGTTTGAGGGTGGGAAGCATTTAAAGAATAGGGGAATGGTAATATTCAACTACTTGAAGAAATCTGACCAAATACAGTACTAATGTATTAGTTCATAAATTTTCTTTTATATATATATATATATTTCTTCTGAATATATGAATATATATTCTGATAATGAAAAACTGTGTCACAGACTTATGAGATATGGTGCAGGAAAGACTAGGAAAAATATTTATTACATCAGGGCATTGCCAAATACTTTAATACCATCAAAATATATATATCCTTACTATAACGCTTGATATCAGAAAAAGTTTCAGTAGATAAAAAAGCGGAGATAAAAATTGAATTTTTCATGCTCTGAGTTTTCTTTTTTTTTTCTGTCCACCTGCTCATAATTTATTATAGATGACTTTCCACAGACCCTCAAGATTGAGGAATTCTTTTGTCCAAATAAACATAAAAAGATTTATGCTCCATCCCTTGCTGGCACATGTATCTCAGTGTTGTGAAATCAGAAAGATATTGAAGCACAAGGAGAAAAGGAAAAGTGAATAGAAGATAAGCTGATACATATACTACACATCCCAAGACTACCTACTGTCAAGCAAACCCCATGGCAGCTCATGTATTCAGCTGAACTTTGAACAAGTGAAAATCAAATCATAAAATCATCATTCACACAAATTAAGATTTCTAGTGCAATATAAAAACAACTAAACGATTGACTCAATGCATAGAGATCTCAAAAAAAATTTGTCTTTTAAGCATGCAGAGAGGAATGCCCAAGTTGTCACAGAACATCATCTGATTTCTGGAGAGTATGCTCTATCATGACCAATCCATAACACAGTTTCCAGTAACTTGTTATGTAGAAATCAGAAAGGCAGAGGTTAGAGAAGCTACTCAGAGGTCTCGTCTCTCAATGACAAATGTGTCCCGTCCTGGAAGCACGAAGACCAGGAAACAAAGATGACAACAGACATTTGTCAATTACAGTATCAGAAAGTGCATCCATATGAAGTGGATTAAAAAAAAAAGAATTGGGAAAAAATCATAGGAATCATGGGACCTAGACCTCACAAAAACTCAGAAAAATAACAACAGGAAGAAATCAGAAAGATACATAGAAAGATGCAATGGAAAAGAATTTACTTCAGAGATTCAAAAGACTACTCTTACAAAACGTGTATGGACAAGTTGATAGCCCACTACAGTAAAAAGCTGACTGGATGAAATCCTGTTACCAGATTTTTTGTTAACAGATGCCAAATGAGAAATATAAAAGTGTTTTCATGTGTCTAACAGACAGAATCGAGGCCTGCTTAACACCTTTGTTTCTTCATCTCACAATAGCTCAATATGATAGAGACAGAGGTCCCCTAGGAGGACTCTGAAAATCATAATAATGGAATATGAAATACTTACACCTAGTATAAGTCTTCCTACTAAGTGCTTCCCACACTAATAAAAAAAGACTTTCCAATGGCAAGGTCATACAAACTGTGAGTTTTATTATGTTGTGACTTGGCTGTACAGAGTTGTCCGCATCCCAGGTTTTGCAAGCAAAGGGAAGACCTAGTGCAATATCACAAGGGACTTTGTTGCAATTACACTTCTGTGCACCCTACAGTGCAATCAAGTATAATAGAGAGAGTAAATAACACTTTTCTACTCAATAAGATAATGCGGCATTTCTTGGAGAACACAGACTCTGGCCAACTCCCAGGTAGAATATCCCTACTGGAATCCAGGACAGTATCTTATCCTGAGAACAATCAGAAGAATTAGACATTCCAGCAGACAACCAGCTAGAAGTACTAACAACGAGACTTATTTGTTTATATACTATTAGAGATCAAATTCATGACAATAAGATGATACCACATCACCATCTGCACATGAGTCTTCTATTCATATAACTTCACAAACCCAGCTTGGGAATGAGCACAAAAGCTTTCCACAAGGTCTGAGCTCTATAGATAGACTCTCCTCCAATCACACATTCAGAATGCTCAGTTTCTCCAAATGGGCACAGTTACACTAAGAAGTTTTCCCCAGTACTGCACCAATCCACCATACACGAACTGTCAACTTGCAACAAAGTACTGTGGTTTGGGCAGTCTGCAGGAACAAAAGCCTTAGAAACCTCAGAGATCAGGCTCCCAGGGAAAGTGGTCACAGCACCAAGCCTGCCAGAGTTCAAAAAGCATTTGGACAATGCCCTCAGGCACATGATGTGTTTCGTGCAGAGCTAGGAGTTGGTCTTGATCCTTTCCAACTCAGAATGTTCTATGATTTAAAATCAACAGAATAGTACCTTACACTTTAGAACAGCTAGGCATTCCTGGACTAGTTTCCACCTAATTAAGAACCTCTGAAGTGCACATGCCCTGTTGACAGGGAACTTGGCTCAACTCTGGTGATGATACGCTAAGAAATTTCAGCTGAGATTGGCTCAAGGAACCCCAAACAAGCAGCAAATGTATTCTTTTTTTTTTTCTCCCACAAAAAGATTACTTCACAAAAACATGTATCAAAGAAAAACCCCACAAAAAACCCAACAAATGCCAAACAAAAAGCAAACAAACAAAAACCCCACCCCATTCACCTTCCTTGTGGCCAAGATCACACTGCAGGGGAAAGAAAGCCTAGGAATTCATTCCAGTCAACTAGGAAACGCAGATACTATCTGAACATAACATGAAAAAACATAGATGTAGAAAAGCAAGAGCTTGTTCTCTCAGTAGAGTTAACACTATCTCAGCTATAATCACTGTCAATTCAAAAACGCAGGAATATAGGACAGGTTACCATGCTTCTTTATTCTGTAAAATTCATTTCCCCAGAGAGATGGAAAACACTTTAAAGGCCAAAAAACATATATCCTACCAGACCATCTGACAAGATGTCTGAGACCCTCCCCAGTATCTGAGGGGAGAAAGACAGAAAAAAACCCACCATCTCCAGCACCTACCTACCTGTAGTTACATTTTCCCATAAATCAGGTCAGACAAAAACAGAGATGATGAAACCACACATGGAAGACATCAGACACTTCTGAGTTTTCTGTGAGTGGAAGACTGAGATTAAAGTGGTAACAAATACAAGTCCTATTTGCTCCCATTTCTTCTAGGATCAGGAATGCCAAGAGTAACATTGGCACAGCAGCAGCTGTAGAGGATCATTTTAAATCATTCAATAAGTGAAAAATTTTAAACATGATCTTTTCTCAGAGGCTGCAGCCTCTTCACCCAAGAGAACCAAGGGTCTGTAGAATTCAAGCAGGGAAAAGCAATTGTGTTCAATCTTCAAATAGATTTAATCCCTCACAGGTAAATTCTTAAATGGCAGTATAAAGAAAAATTCTGATCTACCACAGCAAAGACGAAAAGACTCACAATTTTTCAGTTTAATTTCCAGCATTTCAAAGTAGCAGAGGACTACATACTTCCAAAACAGTTGGAGAGAAAAAGAAACCTGAAATCATACATGGACATGGTAAAAAAATGTTTCTATTACAATAGGTTTTTAAGTTTGGAACAGTAAGAGCTCTGAAAGACAAAGAAAATTATCCGATAATCCTGATTTTCCTTGCTTGTGATGTCTCTACTCATTTGTTTTACTTGGAATGGAAGCGGAAATGCACAGATAGTAATAACCAACAAATAGCAACAGCAGCTTAATACTGAGGACTTCAAATCATAGTTGAGAAACAAGGAGAAAAAACAAATCCCCAAATGCAAATCCTTCTGTAAGACTACAGAAAGAAATGCAGTAGCTTACAAGACAAAGACTAAAATTCCTTTTGCTCTCCCTCATTCAGGTCCCTCTGCATTGCTGTTTGCCAAAACGCTTTCAAAACCAGCCTGAGTCCAAAGATCCAAAGCAGAAGGCAAGATCCAAAAAACAGCACTTTACCAACAGCATTCAAGTGTCAGCTACCAGAAGCAGAGATGAAAATCCTAGAGCAGATAGGTCTACTTAAGTCTTAGGAAAAGGGAGAAGAGACATATCTCATTTCTTCCCTGGATGGTAAAAGAAAAACTAAGATCTTGTGGACACTCCAAACCTGAATGGTTCACAGAGCATGTTCCTCCACAAAGAAAAAAAAAATAACACCACATATCTTTACAGTCATGAGGGTCTGTGGCAAGACACCCACACTCAGAATACACAATGTAGACTATGACATTAGAATAAAGATAAAATATTTTAATCACACTAGTGGTGGAATATTGTTGTGTAAGCACAAAGGCATCCATGACGGTACTTCATTAACAGACATAAAATTGCATCATTAAAACATATAGTACATTTTTAAAAATAATTCTCTCACAGGCTATGCAATATTTAAATACAGACAGCAGGAATTAGTTCTATTACACACCCTTTTCTTTGGGCTTAGTTAGGAACCAGAAAAAATATTTCAAATAAAGTGTTTAACTATTATCAGTTCCACTGCAGCTTATTCCCATTATCCATGTGGATCCATTAGTAGATACTTGTAACCTTGTCACTTAAGAGAGTGGACAATGACTGGTTAATTTTGAATTCATTTTTAAATTATTATTATTATTATTTTGAACTTCCCACATAAACAGTAGCTTAACAGAATGTTTCCATAATTTAAAAAAGGACAGTGAAATAAACCTCACTGTCAACAACAGGCATCCAAAACATCCCACATTATTGGCTCAAAATTGCGTCAAGTCATGCCCTCTTGAAATGAAGCTCTGAAGGAAAGTTTGCACAAATGAAGTCAACACAGACAAACATTCTGAGTTTCATCTTGCACCGTACCTTGTCATATTTGCTACTGGAACCAAAGCCAAAAATCAGAAGGTGACCATGAGAATCAGTACATGCAAAATGCTGTCCATCAGGAGAGCACTTGCAGTCAAAAACTGCACCATGTCCTTGTCCTTCAATCTGAAATATATCAACATACAAAATAATTAACAGAAATTAATAATTTTCAATTATGATTCGCAAAACTGTGGTGCTGACATTGAAATTTATTATAAAACTTGTATGACAGTATACTGCTAGATGGAAGTTACTTTAAAACAAAGCTTACTTTTTTAGCTATTCACTATTCAGTGAATTTTGTAATAATGCTCATGAAAGATTCCAAATTGATAGCAGTAGAAACTGACAGACTTTATCCACAAAGCAGGCACAGTATAGGAAGTGAAAGTAAAAGCTTCCCCTTGAAAGTCCTGCTAATGAGCCTAACCAGAGAGCTGGGCCCAGTTCAGGGCTTAGTCACTACACCCTTTCCATCCTCTGCCTTCTTGCTAAGCTACCCCAGTAGCAGTGGCTGCTGCGGTGTTTCACACCTGCCCCCTAGAAAACGCACTGACATAGACAACCCACATTACACAACTTAGCAACTACCTGTTTCTGTAATTCCTACTCCTAATTTATTGGAGTGGGGAAGGACTAAATTTCTGTAAAAACTCCACCTTTTATAGGAGAACTGCAAAGATTTTAAAAAAGGAATTTTTACCTGATACTCATTTTCTGTTTTCCAGTTCCATTAAGCCAGAACAAATGGGTTTTTGTTTTTCCCTGCAACCTGTCAATCAAGCAGAGGTGACCAATCACCACTCTGAATTTTCATGTCTTCAGCACCTCTTCAGAAAGCCCCTTTCTATTCTCCCCAGCAAAGCACTTTTGCATTTTCTTTAAAGAGACACCAAACAAAATTCTTTCCCTAACTGTGGCAGGCCTATATATTGCCAGGAAAGGGGAAAACAAAACAAACCGAAAAACAATGATATTCAGCCTTCAGACAGTAACACTATGCACTTCTGCAGCACCTTCCAGAGGCCATCAGCATTATTTTTAAAAGTTAACAAATCAAGCCTCAAAAATCCTGTGAGGTAGGTACTGTTCTCACTTACAGGCTGAGACAAAGGCAAGAACTCTAAATCTTTTCCCCACAGTCTTACAACACACCCACACCCCTGCACATCCCCCCAGTGATAGAGGCTGCTACATCTATTGCCAGTGCTTTCAGGTATTTGATAATGGACTTTCTTACTACAAGTAATTTCCCTAAAAGTCAAATGAGTTTCTGCACTAGCAAAAGAGGAACATAAACCAAACCGAGTTTTATGTTCTATTTTGCCCATTATTCCAGAAGAAATGAACAGAAGTATCTTACATAAAGAGATGGAAAATAAAAACAGAACTTCAAGCAAGTGACACTAAATTCACAACAGTCAGGAATGCAGAATTAATTTAGTCTAAGCGAGATCCAACTACACAGTAAAGTTACAACTTTGTGCTGCTTTTTGCAGATAGAAAGCTCACTGTATTAAAGGGAGACAGTTTGGGAAAGCAGGGGGAAAGCAGACAGAATTTTAGCACAATAATAAGCTTTGCAGAAATACAGTTAAAATTGGAAAAGAAATATTTTATACCTAGAGATTTCTGTTCCCTTACCCTTCCTCCAACAAAGGAAACATCAACGTCAAGCTTTCTAATGTTCAAGTCCTTCACAAATAAAATTTCAGGATTCAGCCTAAGTTTTGAATACTTTTTGTTTTACAAGGGAAACAACTATTTGCTAACCATGGTGAGGGGGGAAAAAAAGACTACTATTAAGGAAAAAAAGACAACTATTAAGATGATGGGGTTTTTAATCCTTTCCATCAAGAGATGGTTTGGATGGACCATTTTCAAGAACCCCCTGGAAATTAGAGTGTTAAGTGGGAAACATTCCCTTCTTATGTAAAGAAAAGAATAGTGTTCTACTATTTGGGGACAAGTACAGTGCAAATAGTTTTAAACCAAACGTGCCCAGAATCTAGTTTTAAAAAGTGCTTTTGGAAAGGGCAACTCTAAGACCTTTCAGTAGAACCCTTCAAGTCTGAAGTACAAATACTTGGAAATAAAGATTCTTATAAGAACAAAAACTATGGCTGAGGATAACCTTCCAAGATAGAATCACTATTCTAAATTAAAGAACAAAGTCAACCAGAGTGTGCTATCCAGTAGATTTTTTTTTCCCAATAAAACTATTTCAGTAATAATAAGTGACACCTTACAATAGAATTTTTTCCATAATAAAGCTAACACAGAGGAGCTGGTCATTTGAAACAGAAACTAAATATTAAGTTGCAAAAAGGGAAGTTATATCAGTTGTATCACAAATCAGTGAAGCTGTTACTTCAGCAAGCTAGATAAAGAATTTCAACAAGTAGGAAGCTGCCTTCCCTTCTCTATCCCTTTTAAATCAAAGATGCAAGAACTACATAAGACTGTATCCCAAGAAGACATACAGTGATTATTCTGTCTGGAACCTTCCCCTGCTGAATATAAGGACATCACTTGGGAAGAAACTGCTCACGAGAACAGAAAAAGCACTGGTTATTTAAGAGCTGCCACAGAATCACAGAATTGTTTGCGTTGGAAAAGACCCTTAAGATCACATAGTTCCAACCCCCTGCCATGGGCACAGGTACCTTCTAGACCAGTTTGCTCAGAGCACCATCCAACCTGGCCTTGAACACTTTCAGGGATGGGGAGTCCACAATTCCTCTTGGCAGCGTGTTCCAGTGCTTTAACAAAGGCTGCGTCACAACAAAAGGCTGTGGAGAATGAATGTGTTAAGACATTCGAAGCAAGTAGCAAGGATTCTTCAGCTACAAACAGGGAAGAACCAGTGATGCTATACAAAGAGGACTAAGTGAAGATTATTTTTAGTCTCAGCACCAAGAATTAAGAGTCCAATTTGTCCACATTTTCACTAGCAAGGAAACATGTGGACATTGGTATATCCTGAAGGGAGGAATGCTGATGCAATAAGAGAATGAAAAAGGGAAGACTCTTTTCCTCTCAGGTTTGAGGAAAGCTTATTTTTTGCCCCAAACTAGGAAGAATAGAGCTGTCTTTCTTCAGAAAAATAACTGATTTTTTAATGCCAAGAAAATATAACTCATTCAACCTAGCTAGATTTCAAAGGCGTAATATAGTATTTAAACTTGATTCAAATGACTGTGATTAGTAGGAGAAATGCAGAGTAGGTAAACTTTATAAGGAAAGGATAACAGTTACTGATTTTGGAAAGACAAACAGAGCTAAAAGGATGTTATCACTAAAGTTTCTCAAGTCAGGCCTTTCTGGTTTTGACTACAGAAAAAATAAGAGCCCTTTGATGAAATGAACATTAGGGAATCATCCACTGAGAATGGATTTGGGACAGCATAAATTATATCAACTGAAGCAATTAAAAGCCAACAGGACAAAATGCAACAGAGCATGAACCTAACAAGATTATTAGAAATAACTTACTAACACATTTACTGCCAGAAAAAAATAATGAAACTCAGTCTACATACAATAACACTACACATTTCTACCACATCTTCCAACACAAGTCACCAGCACAGTTAAAAAAAAAAAATAATCAGTGAACTAAAGCCTCTACTAGCCTGAGGTAGAATTCATCCTTCATGTTAAGTAACTGAAGCAATTAGTTGAAAACACAGTGAAAAAGATCACGGTGTAGTCTTTGCAATGCACCACATATAATGCAGCAACAAAAAGAAAACTGCAATTCTAAACCAGACCAAAAGTGCATGCAGAAAAGAAAGTGCATATGTGCTAGACAAATAGACAATGCTAAGAACAAAATCTTCCAAAGCAGTACATGGTTTTTCTGCTTCCCATGTTCAAGATAAGTAAATTCTAAGAGGAACAGCTACAGAGTCACTCATCATGATAACACAAAACCTGAGAGCGAAGCTTCTTTATATGAACACTAAGGAAAGAAGACTATTTTGCATGATCAGACTAAAAGACCTTTGCAGGAAAGAAACTACTATACTAAAAGACCTTAAACAGGATGAGAACTTCTCTACCTACATGCACAGGAACAAATGAATATTAGTCACAAGCAACATTTAAACTTGAAAACTGAAATTCAGATTCTAATGATTGCAACAATGGCATGCTAGAACAAATTTCTGAAACTAGCAAAAAAGCAGCACTAATTGTAATTAAAACATACAACCTCATTTATAGCAATGAAACTACATCATAACTGCTCAAGTCAAATCAGTCTCCAAGTATCTGGAAGTTCCTTTGCAGTTTTGTGTTCTCCTTTGCTTTAAGGAACAATCTTCAATCACAGCATGTTTCCATAAGCCAAAAAATATCTACAGACTTTCTGCAAAGTTAAAGCAGGTTGCTACTCATTTGGAGGAATAGAAAGAAGACTTGCTTTTTAAGTCAGTTTTTAAAAATAAAAATTTAAAAAACCAGCAAATCTTCTACACTGCTTCCAGAGCAAAAACAAGAGATGAAATGGTAGGAAGAAGACTAGAAGTAATTAAATTCTGAGTAATATATTTACTAAAAATATTTTTATCTTTCTACCAGCCAAGTCAGTTATTCATTCAGGAATGCCTTATATCTCATGAAAGATAAATCTATCAGTTAAAAGGTCTGATAAGTCATCCACCCAGTGGATGCCTTAAGTTATATAAAGGCTATATATATATATGAATTATTTACAGCTGTTGTTGTTAAATATTTTTCTTAATACACATCCTGCAAACTCAGTACTGGCTTCTTCTATTTGAACTATTAGAGAATTATGCTGGTTTTGTTCTATCTCAGGATGTGTTCTTATGTGCTAAATTGAGAGGTGGAGCCTCTCAAAAATTTCAAACCATTTCAGTAGGACTATAGACAAACTGATTCAAAATAATGCATCCATAACCTTACTTAGGTCATTCTGTATTTCACATGGCTGCAGAACCTGACCTAAAAATACAACCCCACAGAATCCCACTGGAAGTGGAAGACTTTATGAAGGCCACAACATAAGAAATACTGTTTTCACATCTCTAGCTCCCATTGGAAATTACAATATGTTGTTCATATAAGCAAGAGATGTGCCTTTCCGACATTAGTCCAAAAAAATCACCTCGTGTGGCAGAAAATCCACACACAGAGCATTCTGCTGAGGTGTTCTAAATGGAACCTGATCTTTCACACTGTTCTTTTGACAGGGACTTCCAATCTTTTGATATGTCATTTAGCCTAAAACTAATCAAGTAGTTGCTAACAAAGACCTAGGTAGGCCTGACAGGTTTACTGTTTAAAGGAAAGGAAACAATGTTGTAAGTAATACGATGCTATTATGGCTTTAGTTTGCCAAGTTGCATTGAAAGTAGAAGTAGAATTAGAAAGTAGGAAACCACATCACACAGATCAGTGGAAGATCAGATTTCGGAAGATGGGCCAGGAAAAACATTAAGATACACAGACATAAGTAGCCATAGCATAGGAACTGCCTGTAATGAAGTGTCCACTTAAAGCTAAAAATAAAGGACAGTCAATAACCAGCTCTCTGAAGGAGTAAGAGCACACAGAAAAATCCAATTGCAACTCAGTAGTCTCTGCTTGATTGACAACTTGCAGGAAGAAACCCTTCTGACCTGAATCAGTTAATGTTATAACACTGACAGTAAATTCTAAACAAAACAAGGATTAAACTGCACTAAAACATTTAAACAGTCATTAACAGGGAATGTGTGTGTCCAAATCCACAAAAACTAGACGTCACTGCCATTATGAAATACATTCTTACTACGACCTCCATGGAGGTTTCTGGTATTTCTGACTGATTTATATAAAAACATAAAACGTGTAAAGAGGGCAGAGAGACTGGGCAAGGAGACAACCAACACATCACTGCATCCAGACAGTCTGATTCTTCAATTGTACTACAGATTCCCCATTAACAGGATCAAAATTACACCCTCTACAATTTCCATTGTAGAAATCAGGAAAATTCCTGTAGGTTGCTTCAACTTGACCTTTTTATGGTCAAGTTCTGTACATGATGATTTCTGTCACTGCTTATGCTAATAGCTCCAAATCAATATACAACATATCCAAAGCTCTCAAAAGCTAAGTGTTTCTATTAAAATTTTTCAAAAGATACATGTTTAAAAGTTGGAGAAAATATATAAGCTTAAAAAAGAGTCATGCAATCCAGCTACCATACATCCTAGAAAAGTAATTAAGGATTTGTAAAGAAACGCATAGAACCAGGAATAGCACCAGACAACTTTACATTAGACAATCAGCTACAGACTTGGGGACAAAACATTTGGACATTATCTTCAGCAATCTTATTCTTATTCCTTAATGTCTGTGTTGCCATAACTTTCAAACTCAACATCATTGTGTGAGACGATTTTAGGGTTGAGGTTTTTTTATTTTGGTGTGTTTTGGTTGTTTTTTAATATATAATATATATTTAATATCTAATATAAAAAAATGTATCTGCATTTACACACATGTACTTGTATCTGTCTATGAAAAGGCATATATTAACCATGGTAACTTCACGCAGTGAATGTAAAACAAAATTAGCATGAATGTACTCACTTGCTTCAAAGCTTTCTCACTGGATGCATGGCAATACACATTTTCAGTTTCAAAAACAAGTTTAATGTTTTAAATACAATTATTGCTCTGTTAAATTATGTATCACCCCATTTCCTGATTTTATGCCAGCATTTCTAAGTATAATCTGTTTCACTACTACATCATTTGAAATAAAAGCAGCATTTAGAGAGATACAACTATAATCATCACATAACCAGACGAGCATGACCTTACAAGGTAGGTTAGTATTTGCTTGCTGATTCTACTGCTCCAATTGTTTTCAAAGGCAATCAAATGAAATAAAGGAATTTCAGAGATCACCTTCAAAACAACCTTATCAAATCCACTTTTTGTTTCTTCAGCCCAAGGCTTCTAAATAAAGAAATAACCTGAAAAATAAAACTAAGGACCAATACAAGTCAGAGTTTTTTCTTTACTATAACACAGACATAAGAGCTTGGGTCTTAACTTCAAGACTGGCCAGAAAATCAAGAGATCTAAAAATAAGTTTGTGAGCATTCACAAACAAGTTATATTCTCTTGATCATATGAAAGCATTACATTTTTCATTTCATAAGAAGTCAGAACACAGTCAAATGAAAGCTACTACAGTAGAGCTAAAAGTAAATAAGGTTTTAATGAGCAGTCTGGCACCATTCCAAGATTCTTCCAACATACCTTTTCTTCTGCCTAACTTTTGCAGTGGTAACTGTTAGAAATGTAATCATCTTGTAACCCTTTAAGTGAGCAAGCAGATGCTGGAGTCTTATCTCATCAAATACACATACAGAGATCTCCCAGTGAAATAAAACTTTTGTTCTTCACAAATAGTATTTCAGGAATAACCAGACATAACCACTACAGCTTTTCAAAAACATCTAGCAAAATTTATTTACACAACTGTCTCACTTCATGTACCTGACATTGATGTATAGAGATTAAAAATTTAAATTACAATTAATTGATTTTTAAAGTAACAATATATAATCCTTCATCTAAAAATTAAATAGCGCTGTGAGAGGTATTAAGCACGTTTGTTTGAAAACTACATAAACAAGCTGTGGTAAATTTTTCCCTTTGGGGTATTTTCTCTTGAATTTGTGGTAAAACAATTACATTAAAGTCAGTCATGCTAAATACCTGGTCTTCAAGTCTTGCTAAGAAATCCTGACCATCTTTCTCAACCACAGCTCTGTATTTTCATCTTTCTGATAACAAGCACTGAACCATCAAATTTGAGACCACATTAGAGAAGCCAACCCAAGCTACAAGTCAAGCTGGTAAGACAGGATAAGATGTTCAAATTTTACAGTTCTATAGGTGCAAGTAGAAGATGCTTGTATTTTATAATTCTATAGCTAAAAAGTTTGCGGAGTCATTAACAATTTTACCCTGCTGCAAAGCTCTGGGCTTTTTTTTTTTTTTTTTGGGGGGGGGGGGGGGGGGGAAGGGTTGGGTTTTTTGTTGGCTTGGGGTTTTTTTCCTAAGGATTACTAATTTCTGCAGTACTTTTTTAGCTCCAGCCAAGAACATGAGCAAAAAATCAGCCTCCAAGTTTGTTAGCTCTGATAAAGTAGCTTATACCTGCTGCACTGTATGTTCAACAATAGTTTATATTTAAGTTCTTTAGAAGAACTTTAGAGTTGCTATTCCCTATTAATACAGTTGTTAAAGAGAATGACTACATTTAAGCTTTGATGTGGCAACATAATGCCAAGTCATATAACTTTATCTTGTGAAAGGATCCATAACCATTTACATAAGGTTACAGTAAGATGTTCTTTCATCCTTTCAGAAATAAAAGTTTCCTCCTCATTTCTCTGTTAGCTGTCATTTTAATTTAGAAGAAAAAAATTCCAAAAAAGAAACATATATTTGTTAATGCAGTTAAATCCAGACTTTATCCTAAAATTTTAAGTAATTTACTTCTGGGATGACAATTTTAAATGAAGTTGGACAAAATAATGTGCTGCTAAATTTCTACGAAAACTGCAACTGCAAAAACTTGAACTTATTAGAAAACTGTCACTTTTCAATTCATCTGCTTACAACATCGTACCTGTTTTAATGTATGTTTTTTGACATATATGTGAGAAACTATACTTATCACACTAACCAAATTTTTGAATAAGCTATTAAACCTTTTTTTAAAATAAACACAAAAGTGTGTAAATCTTTACTTTGTTTAAAAAGTGTTCATATTTAAGGTCTAGGTTTCATAATCTGTTGAAATTTAATAAACATATTGTAAAGAACACATGTAAATCACAAGAAGTCACAAGCTTTCTAGTTCTGGATACAATGTCTATTTACATAAAATTTAACTAATGCATTTTAAATGAAAGTGTGGGACTATTCATCATGAGCTTCCAACAGAAGACTGCCTAGAAACAAAGAAAACAGCTAGAGTTCTGATACAGAGGTTTAGAGGAAAATATGCCCCAGTTTAAAAAAAAAATTTAAAAATCACTAAGTTTATTTTAAGGACCTGTAAGAAGCCTTATCCTATCTTACACCAACTACAGCTATCAAAGACATTGTTGTCCTTTTAGGACTCAGTGAAAGAGCATATCTTAGCTCTTTCTCAGCTCCAGCATCACAGTTTTTTAAAAACAGCCAAGAAATGGAACTGTGGCCTATATCTTCTCCAGTAGCAATGCAACAGGCAAGTCAGCCTGCCCCTCAGGCTTTGCAATTTTAAAGGTTTATTTTGTTTTATTTCTTTTTTCTGACCATTTCCATAACAGTGGGACAGACGGCATAAGAATGACAAACACCAATTCAAGCACTAAGAGTAACACTGCTATTTTTGAACTTCCAATATGGTTTCCAGGGCAAGCAGCATTTACTAAGTGGAGAGTAAGCATTTACACAGAGGAGAACAGTAGTGTTTCTGGGGGAGATTAAAGCTTTTCTTTCACACATATAACTTGCCATTTCAAAGGGAGATGAAGGTGGGAAAGGGGAGGAGTGGGCTCAGTTAGAATTTTTTCTTTTTCTTCCTCTTCCTCCAAAAGAATCAGAAGGTTGCTTCAAATGACTAGTTTAGAGTTCAAATTCTAATGCATTTTTGAAACATACCCTTGGTATTTCTATATGCTCTATGAAACATGCTTTAGCATTTAGAAAAAGACCTATCACATAATTCTCAACAGTTAGAGATATATACACTGTGATGTATAAGTGTCGAAGGCTGAGGTGGCTTAGCCTTCCAGCAAGTCAGGTAGTCACAAAGGTAGGAGGATTTTGAAATACTCAGATCTGTGAATTTAACACCAAATTGTAAAAATACTCTTTTTGTATCCATTTTCCAAAGCATTTTTCACAATACGATTAAAGAACTAAGGCTGTCTTAGCCCCGAGTTCCAAGGGAGTTCCAGAACTACCACCCAGAACGTGTTACGGACACCCTAACACACCACAGTGCTCAGAAAGACCCTCTTAGTGCTAAGGTGATGTCACAAGAATCAGTCCAAATGGCCACTTCACAACCGGGAACACATTAAGATTACAAATAAGCAAAAGGCTGACCTTGACAGGTTGTCAGGCACACAGGGGGCACCCAAGGCACACATATTATAAGAAGGCTGACTGCTGGCTACAGCTGAGCCTGACTTCTCAAAGAAGTGACCCATATCAAGAGTCAATCAAGTAAGACAGAAGAACAACATCTAGTTCTGAAAGGTTTTTTGTTGTTGGTTTTCTTTGGGTATTTTTTTTAAACTGTCCAGGAGAATTTTTTTTTTTTCTTTAAAGGCTTCAATATTCCTACTTGATTCATTTCTACATTACACAAAGATTACACAAAGATAAGGCTAGTCTTTATCAACTAAAACACAGGCTTTCTGTTTGAGTAATTGCAATGCCTACCTACAGAATCTGCCTAGTCAGGTATCAGATTCAGGCAAAGCAATGACATTCAAAGATAGAGTAAGAATTCCAATATTCCACAGCGACAAAAATTGTAAAAATGCCTGCTCTTCCCTAATCTTTCATTCTTGCTACTGTGATACAGTCTTCATACTTTCAAAAACATACTTTAAAGTAACAGGAGTCACCATATGTTCCTGAAACTGCTCACAAAGCCATGCTATAAAGGAAATTAAAAAAAAAAAAAAAAAAAATATATATATATATATACAACACCCATCGAAAACCCCTCAAGCAAACAAAAAAAACCAAAGAGAAATAACTGAACTACAGGCCTGTATATACCCTAAAATCTTTTAGGAAACTTCTTTTAATATTCTTTTACAGGGCAGCCAACTCACAGGACAAGAACTATCAACTTTACCACAGGTGAAACCTATAGTCCAAAAAATAACAATCATGGGCAGCACTGTAACACCACACCACAATCTACGTAGGGTCAGACTCAAGGAACACCAATACTTAATGTCTAAATTACAACACCAACAAAAACCCAATCAGCAAACCAAACAAAAACCCATGCATCCACCTAACATTACTAAACATCTCCATTTAGATCTGAAATATTAAGTCCTCATAGTTTTCCTTTTTTGCCTTCATATGTTCTCAGCATTGAGAAACTTTTGCCTAAAGCCTAAGGGCTAAGCTGCAGCACATACTATGCAAGTGCCAACCCTGGCATTCCTAACAAACCAACAGTGTCAGATTTATTAGGAAGTAACTCAGTGGGAACACCTCAAAACACGCTGTGACAAGAACTGAGAGGTGGACACCTTTATTTATGACCTAACAGAACACCAATCCTGCAAATACAAAAGCTTGCCTGAAGGCAAAGAATTTCTACCACTTTCTAATTTACCTAGAACATGATTTGTATACCCAAGCAAACTAGCCCATGCCTAACACACAGGCTACAGATTCACATCTCTCCATAGTGACACAACCTGGGAAAATTGGGAAGAAGTCCTGTCTAGGGCATTTATAGCCAAGATGCTCTCCTGAGTTAGTGGCAGACATTGAATTGAGCACTTTACTACTAAGGATAGAACAGAATCTAGGTCTTCCGTTTCCCAGCTCTAACAGCTAAAGTAATCCCAAAAAATGAGTGCCACCTGCACCTGTAGACTCCTTTACGAAAGCAAGGTCTTCCCTTGGTTGTTGGAAAGGTGCCTTACCACACAAGGGATCCAGATGCCTCATTGCAGCTTTGAGTAAGGAACTGCATTTCAAATACATCTTTATGTACATTATCATGCAGTTGCTTTCACCAGACAGCCCACTATTCAATGTATTTTTTCCCCTGGATCATCCACTAAGACACCTACATCTCATGCACTCTTCAGCAAAATGAACTACAATTTAAACATTTACAAGAGTCTGTGTTGTTCTTCTGTAGCAACAACACTATTTTTGTTAATACATAAACTCTGAAACAGTTGGCTAAAGGAATCATTTAAGATTTATTACCCTGTTTCTTCAGAATGCTTCTTTGTACCTGGGAAATACAACAGATGAAACTGCCCTAAAACTACACCAAGAACACATTCTTCATTAGCAGCTGTATTAAGTCAGGACCGGTGTGAATATGACATAGGCCAAAAACCAAATACCTGTATTTGCACATGCAATTTAAAAGCATCTCAGGACTTACTTGCTGCATCTCAAAATGGTCTAAAACATTTTAACCATCTCACATTCTTGTTATTTCTATGGCAAATTTCAGTCTCTGGCATAGCGAATACACTCCCTGAGTGTAGGTGACTCAAGTCACTGAATTAAACCAGTTCTGAATGTCCATGGACTCCAACACCAAGTTATGCAATACTTACACAACTAGACCAAATGAAATGAAGACTACAGGTGAAAACATGAAATATATAAAGCATATATACTTACTGAGAGCATGACAGTCATTTATGGGACTGAGATTACTATTAATGATAAAGACCAAAATCTGGCAAACAGATCAAAGATGCTTCAAACAGACCAAAGATGCTTCAAATTAACCATAATTGTGACAATTGATTTAACAGCAGATCTTCAGTTTAAAAACCTGGGAAAGAATACTCTGCAGGACCATCAGAGTCACCTAGTGGGACCAAATTGCAACCAGCAAGAAACAAATAAATAGAGGAATCAAAGTTTAAGTTAAATACAAAACAAAAAGTATATTTGGTTACTATGATTTGCCTTGCAATTTCATATTCACTGACTGGATAAAAGAATTAAGTTTCAAACTGATTGACACTGCTTGCATCCCTTGATTTTTTAAATTTTTTTTTAACATTGACAATGAAGGCATTTGGGGCAGGGTGAAAAGCAATTTAAAAATATCCAACTCTACTTTAGGGATTTGTCACAAGGCTTTAGACATACAAAGCAATCCATCTAGGATAGAAATACCTTACTGGACTAATATCAAGCCAATAGTCACCTATGATTTTGGTAATGCAATCAGCTCCCCCAAGGTCTGCAACATTTTTTAGGGAACTCTTGTTATGACAAAGCCACCAAGTGCTAGTTCTGGTACCACAGACCAGGAAATGATAATGAGAGATTCTTGAACTTCAAAGCAGACATCTTATGTCATTTCAACTCTTAGGTTTCGTTGCTCCAGATGATGTTGCCTGTCTGATCCAAAAGAACCCAATCTGTAAAAATTCCCTGAACAGAAATACAAATACTTTTTTAAGAAGCATAAGATGACGTATTGAACAAGTGAGTGAAGGTAACAGCACTTGTCAAAATAATTTAATAGTGGTTAATCTATTGATGTTCCCAGCTGATTTGCCATTTAGGAAATGGAGAAGACTGGCAGCTCTGTATGAATTCATGCCCTCTCGTAGTAAACCAGGACACTTAACCTTTGCAGCTCTGCAGAGGTGACTGCACAATGTCCTCTGCCTGCCACCCAACACCTAAGAAAACCTCTAATTTCCACCCTTGTCTTTTGAAGCACCAAACACAGAAGACTGGCTGGTGAAATATTCAGTCCATAGGGAGATGCCTCTCGTGCATACCTGGCTCATACAATGCAATTCCTTGGTTTGAGACAAACTGATTGCCAGATATACAATTCCCCTCACCTCACAAAGCAGGTAGACTTCCTCATATTAGTTTCAAGCATAAGGCACAGATTACTAGCTGCTGAGATCTTCTGATTGTCTACAAATTTCTCTCACTCCAAAGATCTTAAAATGTATGTGACTACTATCCTTTTTACGTGTTTATGTTGCACTGCACTCTTGAAATATTTCAGTCTTTTGGGGGCTGCCTAACATCACAGGGACCTGTAATTTAGGTTCTGATAGCTCTTAAATGGACTTTGCTTAAAAAGAGCAGATGAGCTCACACTATTCTGACCTAAACTCCATGAGAACCATCATACATCTATTGTAAGCAGAACTGGAAATGCAAGCTAATCATGCAATGAGAACATATACCTCAACTGGCAACAGTGAATAACAGCACCAAGTGATGAAGATGTGTGCTCATAGCTCCAATATTATTGTCTTGATCCTTCATAACCTCAGTTACAGAAATCACTGCAGAGAGAAAGCTACTCAACCTACATCAGTGCTGAAGGAACCTAGGTTGCGCTCTCTCTGATTAAGCTTAGCTGAATTTTCTCAGAGACTTTATGAACCTACTGTACTGCACATCTCAAAATCTTTCTTTAGGTTCAGTGACCTTCCTGGCTTGAGTTCATTTCTAAATGTCCCTTATCATTTTGTTAATATATCTATGGTAGGTCTCTTCTTCATGCTGGTCTCCAAGACAGCCACTACAGCTGAAGCCTGTTTGCCTACTCTCAGCATTCCAAATGATAGTGGATATTCTACAAAGGCTTTTTTAATTTTCTCCATGAGACAAAGTCTGAATTGCACAATACATCGTTACCTTTTTGAGGAAAAAGGTATGTACAAAGACCCACTTAATAGCAAGAAACAGATGAAAATACCTATTGTATCCATCTTGCAGGAGAATCAGTTTAGCGCAGAACAGACCAAATTTGAAACCTGCATGTGGAGGACCTCTACACAGAAAGGCTGACAGTGTTCTGTCCAATGGGCTAAGGCAGCATACAATGTATGAGATCAGGGGACTCCTGAAGAGCTTTAGCCAGATTAAGAATTAGTAATGCAAAAACAAACCAAGTTCCACCTTAACTCCCCAGGCAGGAAACAGAGCAATAAAGGAGGGTCTTTGTCACCCTGTCTCTCACATATGATCTCTGACAATGTAACTAACACTCCAATTTTGTGTAGATCAAGCATATAGAAAGAAAGCTCTATGAAATACGGCCAAAGAAACAATTTGTAACATTTTACTCAAAGATTCACTCTTTGCCCCACTGAACTGAAAACGAATTTCTCTTGACTTCACCAGATGCAGGATCTTGCTCTATACATAAATCATACTTCAAGATGGCTTACATAAGAATGTACTATAAGCAAAAAGTTTAGAATGGTTGCTCTGGCACATCTGTATAAAGCACAATAATTACCATGTTGAAGTAAGACCGGATTTTGACCCCTCTTGCCAAATCCCAAACTATGACATTTCCATCATGTCCAGCTGAGAAGAGAACTCTTGGATCAAACGGATGAGGTTCAAGCACAAACACTTCATCTTCATGTCCCTGAAAATAAAGACACAGCAGAATGAAAAAGAGTATTGTCTCAAATACTTACCCAAGGATTCAACATGGTAACACTAGCAGCTGCCACTTTAACCTATGAAAATGCCCAGCAAAAACTACTTTGAGCACACTCTTTTGGTAGCAGTGCATTACACTCCTTCCTTTCCAGCTGCAATTTTACCTTCCTGAGTAGTATGTCAAGTATGTCACCTTCACAAGTATGTCCCAATATTTTCACCAGGATTTTAAAGATTAGTGTCCACAACATTTAGTACTTGGGGGTCTTAATATTTGACAGATTTCCATTTTTTTCAGCAGAGTACCAGTTAGACATTTAATTTAAACCCAAAAAGAATGAATTATATAACTTAAAGTTGGAGAACAACATCTTCAAAATTAATGCTATATTTTAAAGCTGTGCATTAAGTATTTCCATCTTGATATCAAGTTACCTATAGTAACCCATTTTCTCAGTTACAAAAGAAGTGTCAGACATTAGTAAACCTGTTGATTTATTTTAGTTAGAAGACTAACTTTGTACTCATGGAATGATTAGGTTGCAGAAGTGTCTCTGTTTAAACAGGACAAATTTATCCATTAACAGTATTTCAAAACACCACATTACATAAAGATTAAAAACCCAACTGTTTCCTTCTCTCCTTCAAGATAGAACTTCAGTTAAAAAAACAAAAAAAAAAACCAAAAAAAACCAAAACAACCAAAATGTCCAAATTTAGTTTCAGACATCTTGAACAGCAATGGTTATTTGCAACTTTAAGGTTTTATTTTCTAATAAGCAGCTGATAGACATCTCTATTACGTTTCAATTATCTAGAAACATTTGTCAAGGTAGTTTTCAGACAGGAAAAAACATATAAGGAAGAATGTTTATAATGTATAAATAAATTTTGCATTCAAGATTGATAAATCAAGATGGTACACCTTACCATGAGAATGTGAATGAGCTGGCCAGTGAAAGAATTCCAAACTTTCAGAGTCATGTTATTAACTGCAGTTATAACAGAGTTGTCATGGCGGTCCCATGCCACCATGGTCACTTTCAGCTTTGTGATTTTATCTTCAACTCCTTGCAAACTTTGTCTAAAACAATAGAATAAAAAATTTCAGTGTAATCCTACTTTGCTAAAATAGTTTAACACTACTAACAAGTGAAAACGCTTCTGTATTTTGCTGTAAGAATATTTCTTCAAGAAACCAGACAAATTAAAGATGTTTTCTATAATGTAGCACATTCAATCACAAAGAATTGTAGGTACTTAATGACCATAGGATCTTCCAGAAAATGCTCTCTGATACATGACTTAACTAATTTAAATTTGATAGCTACAGTATTTGTTGTGACATCTAAAGAACAAAAATCCAAATTAGTCAACCAAGGAACAGTAAATTGTCCTGCAGAATATTTGCAATAAGTATTTCTCAATATGGAGAGATGTATTCTATACCTTTAAATGATCTGAATTCTCGGACAATATTTAGTACTACACCACTACCCTGGCATCACTTTACTAATCATAATATGGCACTTAATCTTGCATGAAACCCAAACAACAGTAATCTATAATAAATCAATCAGAACACCCAAAAATTACATTTTTAGCAGTATGATTTAAAGACTAATCACCCTTGAATTCTCTAGCACATTTATTTCTAGGAAAACATCAGCCAAACTCAACAATAGCGTGTCACCACTAAGTAGGCAGACAAAATACAGAATCTTCCATATAGTAAGCACAACAACACATTGCATAATAGTATCAACCCAATAACAGAAAATGTAGTTATAGCCAAATTCCCTTCTAGATTCAGTGCAAAACCCAGGAGGCTTTATAAGCTGAATTAATTCTTTCCTTTCAGTGCAGCAATTTCATTTTCTTTGATAAAACCATTCTTGTGCAGGAAAGATCAAATTTAAAACTGCACTTATTCCTCTAGTCACAAGGATAAAACAGAATTCCGCTATAGGTGCTTTACTAAAATGAGCAGTTCCATTTCTCGGATAAGTTCAGCATTTATGGCCACAATGAAGAAGAATCCATTCCTCTTTTGCACAGAATCAGTTAAAATGGATAATTTGTACTGAGAGTAACTCAGTCTGTTATCAAAGTACCAGCATTTTGTACACTCTTGTCCAACAGTTTGATACCTACGTTTTGTTGCATCTGCTCATAATTGACAGGACACTGTCTGATCTAAACATCTAACTAAATTACACTTTATTTAGCCTTCTCTTCCATCACTCTCTTCATCTTTCAGGTATCTTTCCACAGATGACTCCTGAAACCATTATAGTTTTTTTTTCTACTAAATATCCTTCAAAACATTCCATATTAACAGTAAGGGGGAAAAGGTTTATCCCTTAAACCTGTTACAAATCTTTTTAATTTATGTCAACTGGAAAACATCTTCATGCCAAAATAAAAAGGTGCAAGCATCAATTCCTACTAACTCAGTCTCCATCTTCAAGCACCTTTTGTTGCTTGTTCTAGTGTACAGAAGTTTCCCATACCTACAAACTCTTGTAAACTCTCAGATTGTTTTAACAAATTACAGAGCCAGCAATTTCTTTGCTCTGGCATGTTGCATGAAAAGGACACAATACTTCTTTTCTGGGCATGCAGGTTCCATAATATCTGTAAATATTACTGAAATGCAATCAGTCTCAAGAAAAGATGTGACCTGGTTTTCTTGCTCCAGAAATAAATGTCTACGTAAAAAGCCATATAAATTTGACCTTCAAAGGGTTTTGGTTATCTTTTATTCTTTCAATCTAATCAAAATACTAGTGGCACTATTATCAGGACAAGCTAATTTCCACAGCTGAATATGCAGTCAAATGTTTATTTTCATTGAATTTCAAGAGCTAGATAAGCATACTGTGCATTTAAGCAATAATAATTAATAAAATTTTTATTATTAATAATAATAAATTAATAATAATTTTTCTTTTCTCTCACTGTCTTTTTATAAAAATTTTTAGTAAGTCAGAAAATTATAGCAAAGGTCCTCAAGAATCTGTGTGATAGCAGAACGTTTTACATCACTTACCCTGCCGGGCGAGTAGCCATATCTAACAAAATGCTTTTCCATTCCCTTCGCTTAAATTGCCAGATTCGTGCTGTTCCATCACGGCTTCCACTCACAAATCTAACAAAAGCAGGAAAGAATTACTCAGAGATCAAAGGCAGATCTGTACAGAAAAGACACCTGAAAATTAAAGTCCCAGAATTTAGAATTCAAAAATGGGAGCTATGAGTAAGAAGTCCAAACAGTGTCAGAATCCGGTACAAGTGGTTTGAGGTTAAAAACGCTTCCCATGCCAACGAAAAAATTGAAGGCCTCCAAAAAGTCAAACTTGCTTCCCTATCCTGAGCCCGTTCCAAACTAACAGTTCCATGACCTTTGGTGCACCTTGCTGAGTTATGACACTGCACTGGCACAGGGACACCATAACCCAATGAACATTCCAAGGAGCTGACCCTATCACACACACAGAGGTCAAGAGGAGAGCCCTGCCAGCAGAAGTACAGACGTGATTTAAAATAAAACCTATTCCCAATAAGTTAGCATTGTATACTGAGTAAGTACTATGATACTTATATGAAGAAGTGTTTCCCAGCTTGAGTTTCTCTCCCACTCTCTTCTTTCCCCTTTTAGAGGTTCAGGGGTAGGAGGAGGAGAAAGAGGTGGGTGAAGCTTGGTTTACAACTATTTGTATCATGATAAAAGTGTACATTAGAACATCAAATAAGTGAAAGTGTCAGATACTTCGTAATAAACCAAACTGTTTTCTTTAGCATCCTTCATATCCAACATCCAGAACTTTAGGTGAAACATTAAAAAAAGCCTTAGGCTAGCTAAACAAAACATTGTTAGATCTAGTTTGATATTTTTTCTGTATCCAGCAGTCATTTAAGTGAAAAAAGGTTTACACGTTAAAATATATCTAAAAGTACACGTATTTGATATGTGAATATATATACACACACACACACACACTTCTTAGGAAGAAGTTTCAAGTATTTTCATAATTTTAGCAAATTCAAAATACTTCAACCATTACAATGAAAACAACTGTGAAACTAAGGAGTACCGTGAAAAAGAAACAGTGAGATTCCAATAGTTATAGATGATTTTACTGGATGAAACTCAAAACAAAGCTCTTTGTTTTAATAACTACCTCTGGAAACTAGTATTTACAAATGTCTACAAGGTCAAAAAGCTAGCTCTGAATAGTGTGCTTACCTGCTACTACTATTAGAAAACTGAATGCTGTCAACTTTGTCCTATATAAAAAAAGAGCAGAAAAAGAAAAAAGAAATCAAATTTCTCCAAATTATCCCCTTTTATCCAAATTATTACTTTAATCAAGTACATATGTAATTTTAAAAAATGTATTTACAGTATGAAACTCCAACTCTGATATCTTCTCTGGCTGACCTGATCCAAAGAAATAAACCCTAATGATGTGATCTGTACTCCCAGTGGCCAAAAACATTCCACCTGAGAAAAACAAACAGATAAGACTTTAAAAAAAGGGCAATCTACTGTTATTACAGTATTTGCAAAGGGACATAATATCAAATATTTAAATTTATTCTCTGAAATTTATAGCTGCATCTCATTTCAACTATGCCTGAAACTGACCTTTAAGTCAAAACAAGATTTAGAAACTCCAAAGTTTAACTGGAGTTGAATTATCTCACATTTGCTGTCAGTAAATATGCATCAGCAGACATATCCGAAAGATTAGTTAACTAGAGTAATTTGCTTGCATCTAAGCCCTTAGAAGCCTCCCTCTTAATAAAAATCAAATGGAACTGGAACTCTAGTACATTTTGTTATTTCATCCAATTATTTATGTAGCATTCTTCAGTTGCCAGCTCTAGAATCAGTGAAACCCAGACCATGAGAGAACTCTGTAATCAGCACCTTCTTGTACAAATCCCCATATACTACGCCTCAGATAAAGCCAACTCTCCTAATTTTTCTGAGAAAAAGGTATATATCTATCCCATTCTGAAAAGACTTGCAGTCATAAGAGACTTACTTACAACATTTCATGTTTAACTGTATTTGTAATTTCTAATTTTAACTGTATTGCTAATTTCTGTAGCAGCAAGTATTAATGCATAAATTCTGAATTTATATTTTAAATATTTGGGATTTTTTATAGCCACTAACTCAAATCCACCTTATTAAAAAGAAATATGCTACAGTAGCTGTAGTGTACTTAATTTTACTCATCAAATAACTTCTTATATTGTTTCAAGGAGAGAAAGGAAAAAAAAAAAGGCTTTTACCAGCACTAAAAGAAGAACAGATCATTTGGACTCCAGGCCGAGGACGTTCTGTAAACTTCGTTGGCCTTGGACTACAAACAAAAGAAAACCAGTTAAATAATTTCCTAATAGGGTTTCAAAAAACAAGTCAGTATCTTAGAAATAAAGAACAGAAGGATAAAATTAAATATGAAGGAACAGATGGCTGCCCATTTATAAACAATTTTGTGTGACTATGCTTCACGAACTGATCTTTAGGAAACCAAGACATCCAGATGGACTAAGTAACCCATGCATCAAGGAGAGTTGTAACCCAACTTAAATCCCATTCCCTTCTATCCTATGATATTGCTATACAAAACACTCTCCTGAAGTTATCAGGAAAGCAGAACAGAGCAAGCTGCCCATGATGTTGTTTTAAACCGCTGGGTGTTCTGGCTTTCTCCTGTGGCATATGCTTGCTTTTACAAGAGAGAAACAGAGACAGGTGCTCTTTATAGACAAGGATATCAAAGAAATTTAAATAAATTTGGAGTTTTCCACAGTATTAGAATATAAGAGTTTCTTCAAATGACATCATATGTTCCCTGTGGGCTAGTTTCAAATAGTACCCAAAATGTCAGGACAGTGGTTAGAAGTTTGTAAGGGATTTTATTTTATGGCCCTCACTTTTCTCTAGGCATTTCAGAATGTGATATGGAAGCAAAACTAAAGCTTCAGTGGATCTGGCATTTTAAGGGTGTGTAAAACCAAAACAAATCAGATCAAGTTCTTCAATCATTATTTCAATTCTGTTCATGGATTACAGCAACCTCAAACTAGTAGGTGGTCTTGCATAGTATGCCATCTGCAATCTTCCCTCAAAGAATTAACTTACGAGAGAACAGCAGCACTACACCCACGAGTGTCATCACTAAAGATTTGCTCTAACATAAAAGAATGCATATTCAGAACTTATCCAAAACGTTCTCTTTTAAAAGCAAAATGGCCTGTATAATTCATTTCACCTGAAGGTAGATGCATAAGAGATCTTCCTCCACTAATCAGTTATTGCTATCTCAAAGAAAGTAATAAGCATTAAACCTTGGTGATGTTTATGCATGAAACAAAGTAATAAACATCAGCAATATCAGTTAAGAAATCTTTCTCCAAATTATCCATTCGGTATAGGCTGTTTCTGTGACCTTTCCTGCAGGAGTTTTAAGGTAACTCCCTGCAGATTTGTGACAAGGAAACTTCACAAGATACACTAAACAGGACAAAGATCTTTTCTACAAAACAGTTGAAATCCTCCTTAACTGAGATACTAACAAGAACTATCAGACAATTCAATACCCAGTTTACATAATTTGGAACAAATGTAAATAGATAAATAGGCTGTTGTTTTCTTCCACTCTTGTTTGTCAACTCTGCCTTTGGAGTTAGGACAGCTGCAAAATAGAGCAAGTATGCACTTACATTCTAGTTCAGATAACCAATTTAAATTCTCAAACTTACATCTCTCTAATGTGTGCTATTTAAGGCATCAGGAGACAAGGGATTATGGCACTCTTCTACAATAAAACAGATTGCAAAATGAGTTGGGCAATCAGTATTTTTGTGAAGCATGGAAAGGGGACAAAAGCTGGTTCCATCCAGGACAATGTTTCACTTTACATATATTTTCAATGCATTTATTAAGTGTTTTATTAGTTTATTAATCTAAGTTCTGCAGACTAGCTTAACTCTGGTCACGTAGTAGTTAAAGCAAGACTTCTTCACAGAAAACAGATGCCTTGATATAACCTCTCTAACTTAAGATAATAAAAAAGGTTCAGAATATCTGAGTTCTGATACATGAACAGTCCCCTTAACATCGAGGGCCTTCTGCATAAGGAAGGAAATGAGAAGCATCACATCACACTGATGATAATTGAGAAATCAGTGTCTTGTCCAAAACAGGAATGTCAAAATCAGCATGTGTTTTTCCTGAGGTTTTTTTCCTCTTTCTAAAATTATGGGAGAATAAATAGATAAGAAGAAAAGCAGTACACCAAGCTCCTCTATCCAAATCTGTGAGACGGTTCTGCTGCCTTGTTCATATGGTCTATCACTAACAGACTAACACTGGAAACTTGTGATGCAAACAGGTGGCAGAAGAAAAAAAATTCAGCGTCTTCCTCAGAAAAGATATATAGGCAAATATTTTGCAGTGCAACTAATTTAACTGTGATGCACTGACCAGTTGTAATAATTCTCCATTTAACTTGAATGAAGCACACAATTCTTCAATTTCTGATGACCCGAAGCCGATTTTCTCTCTCCTCCCTACTGTAAACTGATGCAGGATCCAACTCCTGTGTTTACTATCACCACCCAGCATAGTAAAAGAAGACTAAATCCAGGGTAAGACTCGATTGCCTAAATTTTCAATTGTTTTCCCATCTAGTTTGGGCTACATTCTGTGAATTCCTTGCCTGCAGCAACAACATACTGCCTGGTCATAAACCTCTTCAAGGAAAGGAGACAGGAGCCCCTGTAACACTAAAGAACATGCATCCACACTAGTCACAGAACCATGTGATCAAGGTTGCTCGCTTCCCTTTGAATAATACCAGAACTTTGTGGTCAGCTGTGCCAATGTCTCTTTCATCCTATGATACTAAATCTAATGTAATGTGTCCTTTTGCAGTTCATCAAAACAGAGCTGTCACCAACATCACTGGACTGGGCCATATGTCTGACCCAAACGGAACATGCCTCAATTAACAAGGTTATAAAAAAATGGGAGACCAACATAGGAAGCCCTTAATTTCAGACATACTATTAATTAAATAATATTAACTGCAGCAGAGTTGTTGGCAAAGCTGAGTTACAAGAAATTTTGCAATCTGAGAACGAAACAAAATAAACATTTGCAGAGATAAGAAAAAAAACTAGAAAATACAACTCAGTGTATTTAAGAACAAAACTGATTTTTTTAATTTGAGAGCCCACTGAAGACAATACCAACTCTGCCTTTTTCATGAAAAATTTCAGCAAAGTACTAATGGCACTGCCAATCCTCTTGAAATGACAATCAACCACATGATCATCGTTAGGCTGCCCACTGCCAGGTGATTCGAGTAGTGTTGAGTACAAAAAGCAGGGATGGGATATATAGATTTTCTCTTTTAAGTAGCTAAAATTTCAAGACTTCACCACCCATCCCCATTTGAAGCATTGCATAATTTAGTAACACACTTTCATCACTGATAGCAATTGCATTCTTGCAGAGCAGGCTGCAGTCAAGCTCAGGAGGAACATGAAATCAAGTTCTGACTTAAGCATGTTACAGCATCCTTCACCTGAACTACTCAGAACTCGTGGTCATGCTTGAAAGCTCCAATTTCTCCTTCCTGGGGTGGGAGTTGTACTAGAATCAAGATACAGGGCAGCAAGCTCAGAGGCTGAATAACCATGGTAAGGGATCTTATTTTCCCTGCCAGCTTTCCTCCTCTTTAGAGATATTGAACAGAAACAAGCCTGTATTCTTTACTACAGGAATAAAAGGAAGGATAAACTTCCCACCTCACCAGCGATACTCTCTTCCAGATAGCCTACACAACATACCTTTTTAAAATAACCTCAAAAAACGGTATTATGACAAAAAATTAACAGGCATCATTCTTTCCTTTGATGCTCTTATATTGCTAGTACTTGTTTTCCCCCAGCACACAACTGAATGGATGTGGAGGGAACCTGCCACACTTCCACAGCTCCGGAAGGAGAACCAGATTCAAGTGTGTAAGAAGTGCAACCACCTCACTGAAAACTGTTATGACAATATACACCCATTGCTGAGATGCACTGGCCATGCAATGCAGCCTTCTTGCGGAAAATTACACTGGAATGCAAGTTTTCCAGTATAATTTTTTTTGGTTTACCAGAATAATCGTGATAAGCACAGTTAGAAAAGTTTACACCTTAGCACATTACATAAAACTTCCACTAACAAGTTCCCTGAACTAGTACACTGTTCAACTCAGGAAATTAAGACTTGTCTGAGTGTCCATCTGTTTCAATATCACAAGTGGCAAAAAGTTATGTTCCAGTCTCAAAAGACATGCCTGTTTCTTATTTAGACATTTTTATCACATTTTAGTTCGGATTAAAAAGCATCAATTACTTCAAATACATTACAGTTCTACTAAGTTTAAACAAAGACCTAAAAGAAGAAAAAGCACACAGTGATGCCTTTTAATATCTTCACATAATGCATAATATCCTGTGGCAAGAAGTTTTGTAACTCAGTTGCATGTTTTGTAAAGAACCATCTTCTTCCAATTTGAAAATGGATACTTCCATTTGATACCTTCTAGAACCATAAGGGCCCACAATCAATTCCTCATTATATTCCCTCCTCAACACACTCATGACTGTACATGACTCATCTTCATACATTTGTTTTTTTCCAGACTGAAGGAATACAGCTTAATGGCTTCCTCTCTCTTCTCAAACCCAATGTAAAAAATATTTCCGGAACAGAAGGTAAGAGCAGTAGAAAGATTCCAGTCTCAAAACTTAATCTGCACTCTGTTGTCAAACAACATGAATCACTGGCGTGACTTAGGTTACCAGACCACTTCCTTGCTGTGCTGCACAAGACAGCTGAACTGATCTGTTTTCTCTATGCCCCTATCTAATCACATTACAATGACTTCTACATGAAAGCATTACTCAAATATCTTTTATACTTTTAATATTTGTTGAGCACACCTCACTAAAAATTTTTGTTCCACAATTATATATCACCATGGAAAGGAATTAGTCCAGAATCCCCTACTATAACTGGAACCAGTTTTTCCCCTACCTAAGTTTTATCTCAAGACAAATCCCATCCAACTCCATGATTCATTCAATCAATCATCATTTTGAAACATTTATCTCCTACCTTATATATTATATATTACATATATATATAATATAATTATATATATAATTATTATATATTATAACCTACCTAACTCTCAAGGATTTGCTATTTTCTAATGACAGAATTCATTTCAAAAATCAATTTCACAGACTAAAACTTTACTTAGGAAAAGGAGAAAAAAAGAAAGAAAAGAAAAAAACATGTGGGCTCAAAAGGTTTACCAATCAGACAGACAAAGATTTCATCTTGTCAACAAGAGCTCAGACTTGGGAAATCTTAAAAAAAATAATGTGGTGGCAACTCCTTTCCTTCACACAAAAATAAGCATGTAAGTTATCTCCTCCTCTCCTCAGTAAAAATGGGAGTCTTAATTTGATTACAGCATGCACTAGGCAGCAGAGGAGTAACAACCTGAGACACAGCTTCACTTACATTATCAAAAGAGAGATAAAACATCCAGAGAACATCAAAATAGTTAAGGCCCAGACAACTAGAAAAGTACCTATGCAAGTGTGCCTGCAAGCTCTGCATAACCTCAGCACTGCAAGGAAAAGATTCTAGCAGCAATTACTAAAACTACAAGGAAATTGAACTCACCTGCAAGCATATATTCAGAAGAATACATGCCATCGTCAAAACTAAATCACTTATTACTAAGCCATCCATTTCCAATTTTAAGCTATGGGTTTTAGTGATAAAGGAAGAGCAAAGAGCATTTGAAAGCTACTGAGCAAGTTGGTTTTAAAAAACTATATTGGAAAGTCCTGACAACATTTTTAGTATCTTTGAAGGCAGAAACTTCATACTCAACTTCAGCCATCAATACATGGCTGTCCAAGAATTCTGCCTTCTGCCATGTTACAGCCAAGAGCAACTATGAAAAGGTAATATAAGTAAGGAAAGAACAAACATCAAAAATATCCTATCCTGATTTTTACTAGGATATTACTGTCGCCTTAAAAACTGGACTTTGTACTCTAGATTGCAATAATATCAACATAATTTTCATTTCATTTGAGATTAAGAGATGACATCAGAATAAAGGAGTGCCAACTTCGACATTGTATTAAACAAAAAACCTCAGTAGTAGACTTATTTTCTAAATTAACAGATATACATTATCACGCCATAAAATGTTGTATTATCAACTTAGTTTTTAATAGATAAGCAAGCAAGCTATAGCTACAACAGAAACAGATCATACCCAACAATCACATACTGAAATAGCCAATGAAAAGCGTTTAGTCAAATTTTTCTCCGTATTTGTACGTCATTCTTAATTACATAAATAGAAATAGTAATAAATAAAATAGCAACTAACTTTATTTTAAGGGTGCCAGCATCCCACAGCCAAAAGCATATTGTTCCGTCTGCCCCAGTCGAAGACAAGTATCTCTTTGAGCCACTACATAATGGAGAGAACTGGGAAAAGGGGGAAGAAAAAAAAGTTCTCCTGTTAATCTGTTCCAGATGTGCTAAGAAGTTCCACAATTCATTTCACCAAAAAAAGGAAAAAAAAAAAAAAAAAAAAAAAGAAAAAAAGAAAATCAAGTATCAAACCATACTTAAGGGAAACAGATTGGAACGAACAATGAACACCAAAATAACAAAATGCTGCTCAGTCACTCCCTCCAGAACCACCCTTCTGAGTTACTTGCCAAAGCAGTCCAGATTCTTCCTCCCTCCCCACCAACCAAGTTGCACAATAGCATGCAACTCTAAACAAAAGCAAACCAAAGTACTCCCGGTGACTGCAGTTCTTACTCAATACACCTGTGCTCAGAATCACAGCCTGCAAAGGAGGGGTACTTCAAAACAGAACTGCCCATATGTGCCATGAAACTTTTTTGAACAAGGATTATGTCTGGCATTCTTCAAAGGTCAAGCATTTTGACAATAAACATGTGTTATTTCACAATGCATACCATGAAAATTCCTTCTCACTTCAGGGCTTAGTTGCCAGGCATGCATTTTTATTACACTGAACATTCTCATGACTCATTTTTGCAAAGCAAAAACCTACCTGCAATGACGTTATAGATGCACTGTGGCCCTGAAGGACTGCTAAGGGTGCACAAGTTCGAAGGCACCAAACTCGGATCATTTTATCACAGCTTCCAGCAGCTATCATGGTGTTTTCATAGTTTACTGCCATATCAGATATTTCAGCTGCATGCCCTCTCAGGGTAGCCAACAACCTTCCATCATCAGTTGCCCAGATTTTTACAAGGCAATCATCTGATCCCTAGAAGTAAGGTAGAAATAAGTTCAACCACACCATTAGCTGTTTTGATGTTAGAGTTAGCACAGTGAAGTGAAAAACAGAACTAGTGACATGCAGATACTCCCACCCATGCTTTTAACAGTTTTCCACACTGCATTCAAAACACAGGTTTACATTCTCAACAGCATATACCAATTTATAATACTGATCACAAATCCTACAGTAAGTTGGTTTATGCTTTAGTAAGACACTTTTTCCAAAAACCCAGCACAAACTGAAGAAGCTGTTGCAATACATTAAAATAAAAATTTACATTAAACATGAAAGTAAATTATGAACTGGTACAGTCTGTCACTTATACCTACTTATGTTCCTTATCTTCCTAGTTTCATCATCATCATACTCACCACAATAAGTTAGGTAAAGAGCATGTATGAACAGCTATACCATTTTTAAGTTGAACTACTACAAACCTGCTTCAATATTCACATTAACAAACACTGAAATGACCACTCTTTCTCAACAAACTTAAGAGGCTTCATCTATGTATTCATACTTAACTCAATTTTTGCTGGTCTTCCCACACAATTCTAACAGCTACTTGCCCGTGTAACAATGAATTCACAGCCCTAACAAAAAATTCAGAACTCATTCCTCCATTTTTTATTGCATTCCTGTGCCTTCCTGAAAGTCTGGGTATTTGCACCACACCATGGCTCAATACCATGACATTTGAACACTGCACACACGCTGACAGACAAGGTTTAGTGTAAACATTTAATTCAATTACTTAGGATCAGAAGCAATACAAAGTTGGGTTTTAACATCCAGAGAACTGATCTGCTACTGGACACACAAAGGTGCTACAACAAGTTACAATGTGACACCATCCTTGCAAAATGTCACCAGTTTTTCCTATTCCATCTACTTACAGTGTACAAGCTTACCTGCATTTACACTTTAAAGACAGCAGCAGGCATGGCAATACTATCACATACCTTTTATAAAATAGGACCAGGTCTCCTAGGCAAAGGAAATAGTTACAGAAGCTTGTTCATAATTATATTTTTTGCCTCTTAGGTGAGAAGAACAATGGTACAGCCTATACTATTTTACCTATGCATAAAACTTCCATGCTGAGATTCTGTGGAACACATTTGCCTCATCTAACTGCTAGACTGCCAGAGTGCTAGAGCAGGGTACACAACCAGTCTGAGCTACAGCAATGAGCAGACAGAATCACAGAATTATTGAGGTGAGAAGATACTTTGGTCTAAGTCCAAACTCCCTGCTCAAGTAGGGTCAGCTAGAACATGACTGTATATCCACCACTCAGGTTTTGTTATCTTCTGTGCATTTACTGAAGGCACCCTCTTGTTCCATCACCCAGGTCCTTAAAGGAACTATGAAAGAGTACCAGTCTCAGTACCAAACCCTGGGGTACACCTCTAGTGACTGGCCTCCAGCAGTCACTGTGCTGCTAATCACAACCCTTTGAACCTGAAAATGCCCTAAACTGACACTCTCACAGACCACACATCTAACCTGTACATCACCAGTTTGTCAGTAAGGATGCTATAATTATCTGAAAGATAGTATCTGTTCATGTGGTTCTGTTATCATGATATGAGATTCTAGAGTATGAAGAAGCTTGTACACTCTTCTCAAAATGCAGTCACCACCAAAAAGCCCAAGAAGCCAAGACAGAAGGGTATATGTGCTTGCTTGTGTGTAAAAACTGCAAATAATAGCCTCACTGCTCAAAAGAGAGACCTGAAACTAGGAGGAGGGAATGGCAGACCCAAAACTACCAAATACTATAAAAGGTAGAAATCAGTCACAGAAAGATATAAAACGGTCAGCAAGGAAAAAAAATAAAAAATACTTGTGGGACCTAATACCACCTGGAGGGTTCCCAGAGGTCTTTTTAGTAACAGTAGACCAAGGAAAGAAATCAGCATAAAATGGGTCTGCTCCCTGCCAGCTGGCTATAGTGTCACTATAGAGGCACAGCTTGTACATCTACACTGCAGAGAAAAAATGACTGCCAGCCAAGTCTCAACAATGAAAAGGGGGGCCAGGGCAGAAAAGGCAGGGGAAAAGGAAAACAAAAGAGAAAAAAACTAAGGTAAATTTGTACATTCTGTAGCACCTCAGCAAGACATCAATATTAAGAGTTCAAATAAATTCATGTGTTTCTATCTGATCTGAATGGGACAATCCACAACTCTTAAAATACTGTTGCAGTTCTACTAGCAATGGCATTGGCTTGCAGCACAGCTCATGTTTCCAAGGTTATATCTACAACTCCGACAAATTATGTACCTATTAAAAAGCGTCTGTCAAAAGTGAATCCTAAAACAACTTCAGCACCGAGAGAGAACTGATGACTGCATTACCAAGGTATGGAGTAAAATTGGTTCATTTTCCTACCATTACACACACTTGTGGGATGAAGTGAAACTGCCAAGCAACACACAGATTAATCTTGGGTTGGAAATCTTACACAGACTATTACACAATGCTGCTTATTATTCCCTAGAAAGAATAATCTCAGCAGAGACAAGAAAATAAAGGTGGGGAAAAAAGTGTTTTGCAGTCAGAAATTTGAGTAGCGCAGGAGCGAGAGAAGACAGCATTTGTTTCTATTACCCTGCATTGGCTCTACAAGTCATGCTTTTCAGTAGAACCAGAATACAAAGTCTCTACTTCCACAGGGGAACAGCTGCCTCACCACAGTCTTCCCCAGAGGTTGCAGGAGAACCTGTTCCAGCACCTGAAACACTTTCTCCTCTTCCTTCTTCACTCATGATAGGGTCTGCAGGGCTATTTCTCTCTCATATTTCCACTCCTCTCTCCCAATTGCAGCTGCCCTGGGATTTTTCTCCTCCTTAAATACATTATCCCAGTGGCACTACCGCTGTCACTGATGTGCTGAGCCTTGGCCAGCAGCGCGTCTATCCTGGAGCTGGCTGGCATTGGCTCTGTTGAACAAGCAGGGAGCTTCTGGCAGCTTCTCACAGAAGTCCCCCCAATACCACAACCTTGCTACATGAACACAATACAGGCCAAGTAGGCTAGTAGGAAAAATGTATCATAACCTGTTCGCACTGTCTTTAGGCAAAATAGAAGTAACATCTTTCTAGCAAGGACAACATCTCCCATATGAGCACTGGGAGATGCTGAGAACACTTTCTTTTCCTTTTAATTCTAAACAGAACACAAAAAAAGCTTGAATTTAGAGGCTTTCAATCCTTCAGATGTCACGTGGAACAGGAAACTATCATGATGCAGCTTCTAGAACCAATTATAAATCTAAAACAATTTATCTAGATACCATCACACTGAAGGCTGCAGAGTAAAAATGTAAGGCAAGAACAATTCCCTACAGATGCACACAAATTTACACGCCACACTTGAGACTTTAGAAGTTGTAGTGGTCTAGATTGAAAAGAATTGGCACCATTTCATTATATAGATGCAATTACAACACAACAGATCATGACTGTTTATCCACTGACAATATGAGGCCAGCTACAGCAACTTGGACTTTACCAAAATGTGGAATACAACCATTTGCCAACAGCCACTTAAACATCTACACGAAGAACACTGGATTTACCTAAGTGCAGAGACAAGAAGTTCAGTCCCAGGCCCTCCAAAATGAAAATTCAGCAACCACATTCAACATCTATGGCCACTTTATTTAACACCAGACTGAAGTAATCATGATCTAAACTGGGAACTTTTTTTCAAGCAATTAGACCAGGACACAGGTCAGCAAAGGAATGCCAGCAAAACTCTGGGCTTGCAGAAACATATTGCCCCTCTCCACCCTCCATTTTATTTCAGGTTGTTCTACTTCTCTCTTGGAAAAAAACTACTGTTACAGTCAAGAGAATTTCTCTCATAGAATCTCTAATGCATTCTGCCATGTCACATACAAAATAAACCCACAACACAGAGCCCCTTTCCTGATAATTTAATCACATATAAACCACAGGACATAAGATTTTAATGCCTGTGATTTGGCTTGCTGATGAAAACAAAAGAAATATGAAAATGAGTCTCTTCTATGCCTGAAATAACAAGTGAACAAATAAATCTGCCTCTTCAAAACACTCCAAGGTGTCCCATCCCTTCAACAACTCATTTCCCCACATGACAAAGCAAGATGTATGTGGGCAAAAGGGCAAATTATACTTACAACTGCCTTCTGAAAGAATTTTAGAAGTTAGGACTGCAAGGAAAAATAGGAAACCTGAACTGTATTTCTATCCGCATTGTTCAAGCTATCTGACATGAGGTTAAAAGGACACAATCAAGCTCCTCAATCCACACAGGTATCAATTACATCCAGTGTTTGTAGGAAGGCAATAAATGCAGCCAAAGCATCCTGGACTGGCATCTGCTGTGTTTATGAAGTGTGTTTATGAAATCTTTGTCTCTACTGAAACTGACTACTTACCAAGAAATCCAAATATTACACTGATACCTATCTGGTTTTATAAAACCCATTCCTTGGGAAAGCTGCAATTTCAGTACTGACTTCAGACATCTGTCTAGTATTTATGACTTAACAACAACAAAAAAAGCAAATAATTAAAAATACTAAGAACACTAGTATTTAAAAAAAATTCCTAGGTTGTCATAAAGACAATTTGTTGTGAACCAACATTTGTTACAACACACCATGTGATTGTTCTCTCTCTTACTTCCTAGGATCTCATAAAAACAATTTGTTGTGAACCAACATTTGTTACAACACACCACATGATTGTTCTCTCTCTGACTCCCTAATCAAATTCTGTGGTGGCGGTTCCTTGTTTTGCTTATGTTTTTGCTAGAGCAAACAAACCCAGAAGAAAGAACCTACATAGGTTCAGTGGGAAAATGAACAGTTTTCCCAATGAACTACACAGATCAGCTATCACCATCACGTCTAGTAGCATGTAAACCAGCACGGCTACTAAAAAAAAAAAAAAAAAAAAAAAGAGAGGAATAGTGGCAAAGGATTACCTTCTTTTCATTCATAATCAGTGTATCTATCCTATATTCAGGTTTTGGAAGCAATTAGGTGACATCTTATGTGTACTTAAAAAAGAAAATGTTTACAAAAATACAGATTTTGTACTCACAGTAAATATTCGCCTGCCAGTCCGATCAAAAGTTACACAGTATACAGAAGATAAGTGTCCTAAAATTCGTTTGTGCATCTTCATATGTTGATAGACTGCAGTTGGAACGAGGCGTTCAAGTCTGTATTTTCCATTTAGTTTTCTTGAAAACAGGGTATCCACTACCAAATGGGTAAAGAAAAAAGAAGAGACACATTTATATTGCATTCATAAACTAAGATACTTGACAAGGTTGGAAAATTTATTTCAACACTGGAGCACTTGCACATATGAACAGCTTACTGTAGTAATGATCTCATTTTGCCCTAGTTAGAGAAAAATACATACAAAAGTAGCCTATGATACAGACATGGAAAAAGTATTGAAATGCAAGGCATAGTACAAAGATGCAATACAACTTGCAACTTTAAGTGCCCAAATTCAGGAGTACTGAGGCAGCTTCCATGAAGGAGTAACCTACCTCAAACACAAAAAGCGTGAAAGCTTCCACATAGCTATTAATTGAAGGTCAGCACACATTCAAATCTTCTCCAAGGAAATCTGCTTCTTGAGGTCTACTCAAACATTTATCCATCACTTGTAAGACAGCTTATTTTTTAAGAATCCTGCTACCCACTACAGTTAAACAAACACACACACAAAACCACCATACAAAAATTTACAAATTAATTTACTCAAACTTAGAGAAAATTCTGATTTTGACTAACAAAACTTTGTTTCAAAGAGCTTTGAGACCTTTTTTTCAAGTTTAAGAGCTAACACGTTCCAGGAGCAAGAATTCACTTCAACAAAATGGAAATCTTCATCCAGAATGTCAGTGAAGAAAATTAAGTTCACTGTAATTAATTTTAAACTGCTACTCATGCAATAATAAAGCAACAAAGTATAATACTTCTCTGCATGGATACATAGACATTAGTTACACTCCATATCCTCATTAGACCAAAGAATGGCAATGGTGATACATTTTATAATCTACAGAACTGTGACAAGGCAGATAATGTAACATGCACATACAGAATGGTGTTGGAAGATGTAAAGCAAATTTGGAAGGGACAACGGTCAGTCATCCAGTCTAACCTCCCTGCTCAAGCAGTGTCATCCTAGAACATGCGGCACAGGACTGCACCTAGATGGTTCTTGAATGTCTCCAGTGAGGGAGACTCTACAACCTCTCTGGGCAATCTGTTCCAGTGCACAGTCACCCACACAGGGAAGTTCTTCCTCATATTCACAGAAGGAATAATTCCACAAAGGTGGAACTTCCTGTGCATCAGTTTCCACCCATTGCCTCTTGTCCTATTTCTTTGCACCACCAAGAAGAGCCTGGCTTATTTCTCTTGGCACCCTCCCTTCTACAGACGCTGATATGGTCACCTCTCGGTTGTTGCTTCTCAAGGACGAGCAAGCCCATCTCTCTCAGCCTGTCCCATTTATCTCAGAGAGAGACACTCCAGTCCCTTAATCATCCTCATAGCCCTCCACTGGATCCACTCCAAGACCTCCATGTCTCTCTTGTGCTGAGGAACCCAGAACTGGACACAGCACTCCAGACTGACGTCATCAGGATTGAGTAGATCACTTCCCTTGACCTGCTGGAAATGGTCTTCCTAAAGCATCCCTGGATACCACTGGCCGCCTTGGCCACAACGGCGCTGCTGGCTCCTGGAAAACTTGCTCCCTGGTATCAACTGCACAACAGCTACAAACCGCTCGCACCTCTTGGGTTTGGCCCAGACCAACATAACAGTGGTGCATGAGCCAGCACAGGTCAAATTACATCAGATTTGCCAATTTTTACAGTGGGATTGTAGCTATTCTGTAAGAGCTACAAGCTTCTTGTGTTATAACCAAGTGCAAAGTCCATTAGCCTCAGGCCCTAATTCAAGGGAGTTTTCCTAGTTCAAGAAGCTTTTTGAAGGAGTGGAATTATTAGCTATAAAACAAAGCACTTTTAGTCAAGGAGCAACTGCTGTCTTAAGGCTCTACGATATCTTCACCCTTCCCTCATACTAGAAAACTAGTGGTTGCATTTGCTTTTTGACAAAGTTTTTCCTTGCCAATAGTCTACTTCAGAACAGCAGGAAACCAAGATTAGTTGAGGCACAAGATAAATCTAGTTTTGGTATCTGACAAATCATCCTACATTTAAAAAAAAAAAAACCTCAGTAAACAAAACACACACACACAAAAAAAGAAACCAAACAAGTCCACACACACAAACAGAATCAAGGTCTTCATCCCAACAAAATGAGTTTACACAACCTCAACCTACACAGAAATTGTCTTTCGTCTACTTTTAATGTAAGATGGATATGGTTAATGGATCTCTCAATGCCTTCAAATTAAGCAATAGCTCACAAAAAGTAAAAAAAGCTTAACTAAAAGTTTAATTTTTAGCGATGTTGTGTCAATGAAACAAAACTGCAAGCAGACTCTTTAGGATAAAACAATAAATGACTTCTCATAAGCATGTAATTTTTAATATATACCTGAATTTATAAAAAACTTCTTAAGTACCTGGGATCAACTTCAATTTTGAGGGGGTTTGTGAGGGCAGGTTGTTTGGGTTTGGGAGTGTTTTGCTAACACTGAAGAAGCTACGTTTAGCAGAACCCAACCCAGTATTTCTAAGAATGACCTCGCTGATGCCAATCACCAAGGGGCAACTTGCTACTATTTCACATATCCCTGGGAAACTCAAGAGGTGAAACACCCTTTGTTCAGTAACAATCAACCTACCAGAGGAAATAAAAGGTAATACTGTGGCACTGGAAATGGGAAGACTGGAATCTGTCTTACTCTTTAGCCTTGAACAAAACTTAAAATGTACAAAAATACCAGCACTGGTTAAAATAAAACTAAGTGAATTAAAAAGCAATTTGACATGAAAAGAAATCCCTCCACAGTATTATGAACTTATGTTCTCTGGGAAGAAATTTTTTACCAAGTTCATGCAATTAGCTGAGGGGAGGCGAAGAACCAATCTCCTGCAGGTTTGGACACTATCCATAAGCACATAACTTTTAAGACTTCTCAGACTGGGGAGTATCTTCTGGTTATTTAAAACAGAATTCTCACATCCACCATTGTTCTTCAATATCCCTTCCATCTAACTACCTTTGTATTTACTCTCATCAATTTTGCCAAGCGATTTATCCTGATTTCTCTAACTGACAAATTCCCACTACTTAAATACTGACACCTCCAATGTGTCACCTGCAAACTCTGCTAGCACAATAGCATTTATTTTTTTCCTCCAGAGTACAGGTAAAAATCAAAAATAGCTACATCACAAATTCCTTCAGTCAAACAAAATTGATTTTTCTTGTCCAAGCCAAGAAAGATTACCAACTCTTAATATTAATGCCTTCACACAAATTACAGGCCCTTGGTTTTATAACAGTTGCTACATCAACACTTGTCAAGTCTCCAACCTATTTAGCTTGAATTTAACTGCATTTGGAAAAAAAATAAATTCAGAACCCTCTGTGACTGCAAGTCTAATCTCTCTCTCGTTTCAGCCATATTAGCACTTTTCTGTCTTTGCTTGGCCTCACACAAATGAGTGAGTATGAACGAAGCTGTTAATCACAGGAAGAGTGACAAGGTATAAGCAGTGAAAGAGTTGCAGTGGGAGCCACAAACTACATATGTGTAGGAAGTGAAGGAAGATGATACTTTATCCCAGGGTGGTTAGAGAACGCTAGTTGGGCCTTCTAGTGAGTCAACCAACATAAAGGGAAGGGTTGGAAAGAAGAAAACAACAGAAGAGAGATTGCATGCTCCTTGTTGGAAGGGCACTGTGAAATGGACAGTACCTTGAAAAAACTACCCAATGCCTGGCTGACCAAGGAAATTAATATTAACTTAGTTTTACATGCCCGCCTGCTACTTACACATAAGGTCCTGTTTTGAAAATAAATAAGTAAAATTGAAAACAGATAAAAAAACCAGATGCTGCTAAGTGGTTGTTGCACAACACAGTATGATAAACCACCACTTACTCCCAAATGATATTCTGGTTTCAAAATCAGGATTCTTCATATTTAATAATCAGTAAAAGCCAGTGTCAGAGAAAGCTGTGAATTTGTTGACATTTTGAAACTTTTTCACAAATTTTATCATTTTAAGCTGCTAACAATTGTTTACTAACTTGTTCCAAACAAAATTAAGTGGCTTCTAGTTTTTAGTAACGGGGCTCATATTCATACAATATGACCAGCCTCCAAGGCTGAAATGGTCTACTACCACCCAAGCACTGAATGGCTGAGGTGGAAAGGAACCTCTAGAAAGGTTATCTATTCCAAGCCCCCTGCTCAAGCAGGGTCAGCTAGAACAGGTTGCTCAGTGCTGCATCCAGTCCAGTTTTGAACATCTCCAAGGATGGAGATTTCACAATCCCTCTGGGCAACCTGTGCCAGAGCTCTTATCACCCCCCCCAAACCTGTTTTCTTATGTTTAAATTGAAGTTCCTCTATTTCAGTTTTGGTTGATGACCTCTGCCATGTCAGGATGCAATAAAAAGAGTGTGGCTCCATCTTCATCACATGCTCCAGTTCAAGTATTTATAACCATTGATACTAGCACCACCATCCTGCCTGTGCCACACTTTCTCTTCTCAAGGCTAAACAATCCCAGGTCTCTTGGCTCCTCCTTGTATGACAGATACTTCAATCCCTTCATCACTTTCCTGGTCCTTTGATAGACCAGATAACAGCTATAGACAGTCCATGTATGTCTTTTCCTGAGGAGCTGGATCCAGCACTCCAGGTGTGATCTTATTTACACTGAGTAGAGGAAAGAACACCCTCGACCTTATAGCAATGCACTGCCTCCAGCAACCCAGGATGCTGATTTGGTCTTGTGTGCAAGGGCACATTGTGTCTTCATTCTTCTCTTTGTGACACTTCATTAGATTCCTGTTGATGCATTTCTCCACCCTGTCAAGGTCCTCCTCAATCATCCACTACTGCTAGATTTCAACTGTTTGCAAAACTTTTTGCTTCATCATCCAAGTTATTAATTAAGCTGTTGAACAATACCGGCTCTTGCACCAACCTCTGGAGTACACCACTAGTGACTGGCTTTTGTGTCAGTCACTGGAATTAACTCTGCTGATTACAGCCCTTTGATCCCAGCAGTTCTGCCATATCTTTTCAGTTTGCCATTGAGAATGTTATGGGAGTCTGTTCAGAAAGCCTTGCTGAACTCAGGATAAATAACATTCACTATTGTCCCCTCATCTCCAAGCCACTCATCTCCTTTAAAAGGCTATTGGGCTAGTCAGGCAAAATTTCTCCTTCACAGATCAATGCCAACAACTCTTAACGATGTACCTGTCTTTTCCTACATTGACCTCCAGAAGTATTTGCTTCATCACTTGCCCAGGGACAGAGATGAGGAGGACCCAATCTTTAGTTCTACAAAGTCTCCTTCTCATCCTACTTCAGGTCTCCTGCCCCATTCAGCAACAGGACCTACTGTTCCTCCTACAGCTGACAGACCTATAAAAACTCTTCATGTTTTGTTTCATATCCCTCACCAGATTTAATACCAGAAGAACTCCAGCTTCCATTACTGCAGAATCACGGAATAGTTGAAGTTGTAAATGGCCTCTAAAAATCACCTAGTCTAATCCTCCTTTGAAAGAAGGGCCAAATATTGCTCAGGATCTTTAATTTCTAGAGATAAAAAAAAAGCAAGCAAGGTAGAGTAAAAAACATGGGATTTAAAAAACAAAGGCTCTAAATATAAGAGTTTAAATTCATTTTTTTAATAAGGGTTACTCAGGAACCTAAAATGCAATTTTGTTTTTTAAAATCTTGCTTCTACTGTCAGAATTCACTGCTGCCAACAACCTTAATCTCAAAACCACACATCTCAAAGAGTCAAAACCACCTTATTTGTTTGGTTTCCCATGGAACAATGTAAAAATCAGACAAAGCCAATGGAAGTGAAGTGGTGGGAGTTTTCAGTGGAACTTACAAGAGTATAGATTTTCTCCCTCTCAGGCATGCAATGGGCACCAAATGAATGCCTTCAAAGTTTCAGAACTTTTCTAACTCATTCCCCACCCAAAATAGACCAAGCAGCTCAAAGAAAAATAGCAATCTGTTAAAAGGAAAATAAATTTGGAGGTCTGACTGATATAGCAGTATTAGTCCTTTTTTTTTTTCACTTAGTTTTCTTTCCACTTTCTAATTTTACCAAAGTGATCAATTCTATCTCCTTATTTACATGGTCTTATCCTTGAATATGGAATATGCCGTAAAGATGGGGGATAGTAATCTGCCTTATCCACTAGTCAGTAATAAATCAAATTTAATTTTGTACCAAGTATAAGCTAAATTTTTAAATGTATACACAATCTTTCATTTTCTTCCTTTCTAGAGTTGTATTTAACTAATAGAAGTTCTGTTCTGAAGACCAGAATCCAAGTTCATTCCCCTTCCATTCACAGAAAAATAGAACTAGATTCAGAAGAATCCTGGAAGGATAACCCAAGGATATAATTCACTTACAACTCTTACCCTTATTGAATCAAGTTTCATTAACTTAAGAGGCTAGGCAGGCCTCTAATGAATACCATGGGATTCAGAGCTGTTAAAAATAATAATAGAGACTGCTAGACAGCTCCTTTCACTCTCCAAGCTAGTAAGACTGAATGTATCAAGCACTCAGTTTGTTCCCCCCGCTTCTTCAAAGATGTCCAAGACCAAAAAAAAAAAAAACAAAACCCAGCTTGAATTGACTTCTAGCTTCCTACCATTTTTCTCTTCAGCTTCTGAACTCTATACAGTATTCCAAGTCTCTTGACTTGGACATGACTGTTAACCAAGTAAAATGATTAAGCTTGCTATCCTATCAAGCCAGAATTTGTCTCTGGTCATATCATGAAGGTAAAAGTATACCAAATCCTAACTGGAGTATTTCTGGAAACACAAAAATTCTATATACATCTCAAACTTCACATATAATATTCATTTGCTTGATGAAAGCAACTGCCAACCCTTCCTAATTCAGAGTGGTAAGAGGTGAGATATTTCAAGAGGCAGAAAGCAAAAACAAATGAAAGCTACACAATCTCAAACATTTCCAAACTCCCCTGATTTCAGTAATAACCCACTTACTTTCACTATATAGTTCCACTGGTATTTTACTCAAAGTTCCATAAGACTTCTATAGCTCATTTATTCTTGCATACTAACAAGTCTTATTATACTTAAGTATAATTCAGTCTAGACTTGAATAAACATGTGTAACAAGATGTTACTTTTACACAGATCTTTTAATATAAATGCAGTCTTTTCCTTTATTTTTTTCCTATAATTAACAGAATAATAGAGTTGCACGCAGTACTCGTAAGCTAGTTAGACCTAAAGTATTTATTGTATTTCTAAAAATAGACATTTACACTGCTTTCAGAACCTGGCATTCTCTTTACAGCCAAAACACGAGCATCACTTAATAAACAAAGTGAAAAAAGTGTAAAATGCCTCAGAATTTTCTTGAGGTTGCTTACTCTGTAAAATCATGAAATATTAGTTTTGAAAGGCATATATTTTTTCTGGTCAGAAAAAAAAAATCTTCATTGTTTGGGGCAAACAGCCAGTCTCATTCAGGTCCTCACACCTGAGTGGTCAGCTTTCCCAAGAGTTCTGAACTCAAAGCTCTCAAAGGTTTATGCTTAGGTTTGTTCCTTTTTCAGCAGTTCCCAAAAATTACTGAAAAAGAGTTCTTCTCTTTCTGCATCCAAGAAAATGAGACCTTTAACAAAATAAATTAGCACATGACCTAGCTGTTTTTGTTCTTAATTAAGCACTTCAGCAACTTTTTTATAAGATATATTGCACAAGTGAGAGCAACTGGACAAAGACTACTCCATATTCAAGTTTTACTTCTCTTCATCATGTTCTACAGATATTCTGTAGTTTTCAGGGGAAATATGTATTTGTGCAAATCTATTTTAATTGTGTATAAACCAGTTACCTACAAGGCAGTTGGCACAACATACACAAAATAATTCTAAATAATACCCCATCAGCATCATACACCCATTGATTCATCAGGCTAGGAAATAAATTACCAACTTTGTACATTCACTGAAATGTAAGTTAAGTTTTTCTGCACAACACAGAAGAATTTAAGTGTCTTTGTTTCTGTTCCTCAAACATTAGTAGATTATCTACCTGAAATACATACGGCCTGAAAAATAATAGGTTCTAATATTTTTTTTTTTACATAAAATGCATTATTTCCAGGGGAAAACTGGAAGTGATTTAAGGAAACAGAAAAAAAAATTCTAATTCAATTTATAAAAGAAATGTCATTCAAGTTCATGGTTTCATTGAGAGATCAGAGTAGATAGAATAAGATAAATCAAAAGCAAATTCTTTAACATACAGCTCTGAACCAAATATCCCAAAAATCCAAATACACTTCACAGTTGAAAACATTCAGGTACCAGCACTTATATGAATGTTTGGAAAAGGAAATTACTGGTCATGAAAAAAGTGGTATTTGAAATAACTGTAATTTTGCTAACATTCAGTGCTCTGCAAAAGGTTCAATAAAAATAACATTTATTTAGAAAGCCTGACTTGTTCTACTCTAAAAAGAGTCTGAAAGTTATTTTTCTTAACATTTCATTTCACTACCACAGCAGCTCTACAGCTTTCTTTCAACTCCAGCTACCATGGATATCATACACCGATCTTTTTCCCTTTAAAAAGTATGCACCAGCTACTATACAGTGTATGGTACAGTACAACATAAAACAGTCCTCAACCATTCTGATTCCTCCAACATGTTTTAAAATTTGTTCACAAGAAAGACTAAGCAACCATGAAAGAAATCTTAGCTATTAAAAATCTCAGTCCTACAGCCACCTTGCAAAAATAGCCCAAGATTTTCCAAGTTTACAATCATCTAGCCATTGCACAACAACTCAAGAAGGGAATTTTCTAACCAGCAACAAGAATTTTCTCCTACACACCTAGAGCACAACACAGAAAAAGCCCTCTACAGGAATACAAAGCTAGTGGCTCTAAACAAAACCACATTGAATGGATGCAGGTGCTACATTAGGGTTTAACTGAACCAGTTCTGACCAATACCTATACCACCTGAGGAGGTTCTTAAAACTCAGCTCTAAACAGCAAGCAGAACCATGTTCTCATCCTTCAGTCCAAGCATCTACAGAAATATCATGGAGAGCATGTAACTTGTGCTTTAAAATGGAAATGCTACTAGGACACTAAATACTCTGCCATCTACCAAGTCAAAATTGGCTGTACTGAATGAACCTTAGAGTTTAGCTGTAGCATGGTTCTGCTTCAGCTGTTTGGAGAGAACTATAATTCTATGGATAAAGTGTAATGGTGTGTATTTTGAGATTTGATTTTGAGTTCCTTCAACATAAGAAAAAAAAATAAATAGCCCAAATTAACCTCTCTCGATTTTATATTTTATATATGTTATGTGTACCTATTTAAATTCATTAAAAACTTAGAGGCTACCAAAAGCCTCCAAAAGGAGTCTAGAGATTGAAAAATTGCCATGGCAAGTTACCACATTAAAAAAGTCTCTGTTCCTAATAGCATCTGGCTGCATATTTATACTGTGATACTATATATAGTATATGTATATCTATTTTTTCATATACATTGTTACATATTAGTTTCTCAATATATCTGCAGTCTTTTCTTTTTTTTCCAAGACAGGAACCTTTGTCTTTGCAGCAGCAGCTGCACCTGATCCAGAGCCAATCAACTGGATATTCTCTGCCCACTCTCATCCAACACTGCACATCTATCTGCACCTACCATTTTGGTAAAAAAACCCACTAATTTTCTGGTGTAATCCACACAGACAGTTTGGTCTTAATCATTCCCCCTTCACTGGACATCAATAGAGAAAGATTAAAAGATTCAAGTGATTCTGCTCCTTTTCTATTCATGAAAAAAAGAAAAAGGGTGCTCCTTAAAGAATCTTCTAAAATATCACACGTCTTGATCCTTCTAGCAACTAAACAAACATGTATCTTTGTTCTTAAACCATGAAAGCCAACGAACATTTCAGTGACGATGGGAGAGCTTAAAAATAAAAGCTGGAATACCTCTGACCTCCAGCTTTCAGTTTTTCAACAGTACAGACAGCACATGCATGCTTCATGATACAGCACAGCAGAGCAACCTAAAGGACAGCTACAAAATTAGTGAATGGACCAGGGAGCAAAAAGAATAACTTCTACAAGACTCAAATTTTTCCAAAGGAAATTATTACCAGTCTACATGACTCACTCTTCCTAACAATGGGTGTAGGCCTTTCTGCCCTATAATACTAATTATTTATCTACTGGCAGCCTTATTACATCTTTAAGAAAGAGTTTTGTTTGTATGTATTCATTGTTTGAATATATTTTATTCAATTTTATACTTCAAAGACAAAATTAGCTTCAGAGAAAACTTTAGAATAAATACGGCAACACAGCATCTTAATAAAAACACTAAAGGTAAGGTATGTGGCACTAACAAGGATAAATATAAACAGAACTACTACTTAGCTCTCTTCATCACAATAATCAATCACCTTGAGAGTTAGGTATTACAATGGCAGTGCCAGAATAAAATTGACTTACCTATACTAGGTGGACTGCCATAATTTACAGGGGACTCTGGAGGCCTTCCACAATGTAGTGCAGCAAGAGCAGATCCCTTCCATACAACATGTTTGCAACCTGTTTGTTAAAAATCACACCAAAAAATGTAGGCAAATGGGTTTTTTCATGCAAAACCACAGGAAAGGTATAAAATATCAAGAACTCTCAAAATTCTCATGAAATTTTCATACTTTTGTTTGTACGAAGCAAAGACTGTCTGCCAGCCCCTAATAATGTCTGCACTCCAGGGACACTTTGTGGAATTTCTTGCTCTAGAAGTGGTCCAAGTCGATGGCATATTTGAAGCAAGTGATCAGGTGCCAAGTGTCTGTAGTATTTCACCTATTATATCAAAGAGCAAACAAAACATTTGAGAAAGAATACAGTATTTTTGATGCACTACTGGTTTAATCTTTTCCCCCCAGATTGTTACACAAATTCATAAGAAAATTATTGGATATTAAAGGACAAAAACAAATAATGACCTTTAAGTACAATAATTCATTCCAGCTGGTCCTAATTAATTCTTCTATGCAGCACATGCCACTTTGTACAGAGAACCGTTGGTATTTACTACTTTCTGACTTCAAGGCACAGTTGGTCATACACTAATAAGCTCCCTTATAATCACAGTAAAAAAATGTGAAGTACATTTACATTTAAGTAGTGGCTTGGTCAAGATAAATTACTGTAAGATAAAGATGAGACAAAGACTGTAAAGACAGCAACATTTACTTCTTGCAAGAAATACAAATACCAAATAAATAACATAGCTTTGTAAAAGAAAATGCAAAAACCTTTTGCCTCAACTCACCTAAGCTAAAATACCTTGAAACTTCATAACTGGCTTTATTTATTTTACATCTAAAGCTTTTAAACAAAAATGTTGGCTTAAGTAATTCAACTTTAAAATTCATATGTCATCTCTATTGCATCTATAAACACGATTATAAGTTTTTGTAACAGGTCATAATTTTAAACTGCACAGTACCAAGATAAGCTCCTATTATCAGCAACATAACTTCTCACCACTTGATTATAACCAGTGCAACCAGCTTTAATGAATGCTAGACAAAAACAGTTTATTCTTTTGAACTACTATAATTCTAGATCAGAAAACTGTCTCAAATAACAAGGGGGGGGAAATAGCTTTGAAATGTATGTGACAATAGTAAAAATCCTACTAACATAAGGCTTTTGGTTAAGAAATAGCATTTTTAAAATGCATAAGGTATTGTCAACTCAGATTATAACAAAAAATTAAAATAATAAATTAAGAGGAGAGGGAGAATATACTCATTTTCTTCAATTCTTGAATAGAATTTGGCATGTAGTCATTTTTGTCCTTCATACAGCCTGAAATACATCTTCACAGTTTTACTTCACAGAAGAGGAAAAAAACCAGCAAAATACTGAAGAAAAAGCTTGTGATGTTTTGCTATTCTGTAACTAGAGGAGGCCTTGACTGACACTTAGGCAGAACGGTGCTTCTGTATTACACCCAATTAACAGAATATACCTCATTCTTCATCAGATGTGCTCCTATCTTGCTGACACACCGTAATTGTTTCATGTACTCCGGCAGTTTGCTAACATAAAGAGTGCTGATGACTGAAACTGAGGTTCTGGAAAAGCCTTGCTTACAGCAGTAATTCCCCCCACCACAATCTCCTAGCGAAGGAGGGAAAGTTTTCTCTCCTCTGTCTTGGTCTAACACTGGCCAGCAACTCAGTCTTATGCAGACACTCACTCATTCTCAGTGCAGTGGAACGGGGGAGAAAATCAGATGGGTAAAAGAGGAAAAAAAACTTGTGGGTTGAGATAAAAACAGTTTAATAAGTAAAGCAAAATCTGCACAGCAAGAAGAGCAAAATAAGAACTCATTTACTACTTTCCATAGGCAGGCAAATGTTTAGCTGCTTCCTGGAAAGCGGGGTTTTCCTTCTGTGGATTATATTACATTTGTAGAAAGCCTTGCAAGCTATCTGAATTTGTCTGCCTAAAAGTTAAATGACTTGCAAAATTCACACAAGTTAAAAAAAACCCAATTCTTTAAAAAATATTAGAAATTATATTTTACTTAAATCAAATTGCAACTCATCATAAAGATCAGTTAATTTTAAATTGCTAAATTCAATGTCATCAGACAGGAACACTGTTAGAAGAGTAGCAAAAAATAATTCTGAATTAGTATGATAAGAAAAATGAATCAGAATAGCAAATCAACATGTTTTTTTCTGCCTAAAGGAGGAATCACAGTCAAAATACATGCATGAGAGCTCTAAAATATCTAAAAAGCCATAAGAAGTGATGAAGCTGTATACACTTTTTGCCATCAACAGCCCTGATCCATTTCCTTAGCTTTTGTTCTCTGCTCCTATCAAAAGGAGCACAAAAGCTTAACAAACACTGCTCTTTGCTTAATTCCACCTGAAACCAGAATTTACACCTGCAGAATCTGAACTCATCTCCCAAAGATTAATAATTAGTGGGTTTTTTTGTTTAACCATGAATAATACAACAAAATACACAATACAGTTGTCATTTTATCCTGCTCAAGACCCTGCAGTTTTACATATCCTAAGAAACGCATAAAATCTAAAGTAAATGAAGTAAATCATCCTTGACACATTCCAAAACTACAGCAAGCTGACATCTTGAGTCATTTCTCATGATTTGTCATAAGCCATGTGCTCACTTTTTATTTTAGCAGAAACTAGGTAGGCTCAATTCCTCTTGCAGTTTTTAAAGCAAATGTTTTGATAAGAGGCATCTATCTGTTTCGTTCTTGATCATCTGTATTAAAGATCTCAATATATACCTTACACCCACACTACAGTCTCTTCTCATTTAAGTCCATTTGTGTGAAAAGAGCTATTTATGTCACATTATGCAGTAGTTTTGTGATGTTTCTTCACAGTATTTGTCTAAGTAATCATAGCTCACTACCAAGCAGCATTCGCAACAGCTCATTAACAAACTGATTCAATGATACTAAGTGAGCTGTATGGATGCTTTACCAAAACAGAAGTGGCATTGCCCATTTAAACACTTGTCAGTTCCAAGAAGTTTATAGATCTATTTCATGAACCATACACAGTCAACATTTGGCTCTCATTTTCCTACATAAAGCTAAAGTATACACAAGAAACTTAAATAAAAAGGTAGGCTTCATTTCTCAGTAAAATCCAATAGGAAAACTTTCTTAATTAAAGGTTTTATTTGGACTGATGTTTTTTCCCTTTTTCTCCTTCTACAAACAAATAAAATGTGGAACGCGAATAACTTATTAAAAACAGGCTATTAAGTAAGTTTTCTCCAGGTGATATAATTTCTTCACCATCAAAAAATTCTTCATCTACTCCAACTGCCTGACCACTTCAGGGCTGACCAAAAGATAAAGTATGGTGTTATGGGCATTGTCCAAATGTCTCAGACAGCAACAGGCTTGGGGCTTTGACTGCCTCTCTAGAAAGTCTGTTCCAGTGCTAATTTGTATGTGTGAATATTACAGTGGAAGTCACAAATTAAAAAGCTGTGTAACTGAAATTCACCCAATTTCTCCCTTCTGAAAAAGGAAAAACAAGAACTGCAGAAAAGATAACAACAAAAGGTAAGTTTATTTAATACATTAAACTAAAATAATTCAGATTGTTCCGTGGTGCGGCCTACCAGGAAACAATTCTTGCGCTGACAAACTCCAAAAAGGACCTAGAATCAAGAAAAATATACCTACAACTCAAAAAACCCACATCCAGAGTACTCTCAAGTCAGACTTCTGAGACAAAACAAAACAAATAATTTTTTGTTTTAATGGTAGCATTAGAAGCTTTGTCGGAAACAGAAAAGTTCGAGACAACTCAATAGAATGAAATTTGGTTTCATATCAATCTCTGATTCCAAGAAGAGAAAGGAAAGCAAAACAGAAAAAATAACAGATGTACAAGTATTTAAAATTCATACAGCTCTAAATGAAAGTGAAAACTGGACTCTAGAAACAGGAATTTAAAAATTATATGCCAAAACTGTGTTGTCAAACAGCATAAAAAGCACAGGATTTTTTCTCTGCCAGTCCCCCCAGCTGAAATTCTAGCTGTTTTTCTTCCTCGCCTTATTAGACTTTCTGCAATGTCTAACTCTGCTCTGTTCTTCCAAAAGAAACGCACAGAAGACACGCTTTTAAAGTAAAATAATAAACTCTCTTTTTGTTCTCACAGTCTTTTCACATAAGTTAACACTTCTTAACTATTACTGTAACAAAAATTAGAACTCTGAAAGCAAGTACAAAATTTCCAGATCTTAAGCACAAATATTATTTTCTAGAAAATTAGAAGCAGCATTATCCTCAACCTCTCCCTTTACCGACTATCCCCAGCTTCACCTATTCCAAACAAGCAGCATGGGAATACACAAAATGCAGCTGCACAGCTATCTGGACTAACATATAAATCTTTATTACCTTTGAAATAGACCTAAGTGCTTATATTTTCATTCTGCATGACTCTGCAGCATAATTCAGCATCAGAAGCACAATGAATGAAACAAAAGAATCGTGATTTGACCTAGACTCTTGAGTTAAATTTGCAATACATAATGCAGTTATTCACCATCAGTGTTTTAGACATCAAATAAAATATGACCTTATTCTAGTGCTCCAAATACTCTGAATCATTCTCTGAAAAATTGTTGTTCCCCCCCCCCCCCCACCATGTTAACAGTCAACATGCTTAGCTACCAGGTTGACTGTAAATGTTTCAGAAAAACACATTTCCACACAAGGACATTTAATAAAGCCTACGTCAGTCAGCTACCTATACTCCAATATGTGAGAGCTCAATCTTACACCAGCAGCTATCCCACTTTAACTATCCTGCTATGTAGCATATTACCCAAAACAAGCTCCAAATTAAATTACAGTAATTGTTGTACTATATCAGATCATCAATCTAATAGAATACTGTGTACCACCAGCCACTGCCTTATCACTTTAAAATTAGGAATTGCAATGAAATGCAAGCAGTTTTCTCTGAAGAATTCTCATTCCCTTTTTTCTTCTTTTGGGGGTGGGAGGTGGAGGGTGGTCTGGGGAAACAGGGCAGGGACATACAACAGGGAGGGAGAATCGGAGAACTAACCGTTTTCACCAAAACATATTTATTTCTTGTATACTTTCTCATTCTGCTTGAGCTAAAACTATATGGTTATTTAAACACTATTTCCAATCAGAATGCCTATTATTTTACTGTGAGGTTACTCTTTCTCTAATTAAATGCATCTCTACGAAACCAGCCATCCCAAGAACACATTATTTTTTCAACTATTTAATGCTTCTAATAGGTGTGAGGCCAGAGCAGATAAACTCAAGACTTAGTATAGTCTGCTGCAAGCTTAACACATGAGAAGGTGTGAGCAGAAGCAGTATTTTGTGCCTTACGGACTAAGATGTTCAGCTATGCCTGCTACTGTTAAATTACCTGTAGCTGTTTGCCTCTCTTAAATTCACTCATAATGTGTTGAGGGTCTTGTTGGGTTTGGGGTTTTTTTAAACAAAAGTTACACTTTAGAAACTTGATATTCCTCTTCATCCCATCTCTCACTCGTGTTTCTTAGCCCCAGTTTGAAAGAACTAGCACAAAACAGTTGACATGGCCAGTTCTCTTGATTATCTGTGGAACAAACAAATGTGTGGTGCTTCCCACAACAAACAAGTGTTTCCCCATATCAATATAATAGTTTGAACAGAGAGGTTTTAACATCACCTCAGTTCTCAACTAGGGGAATAGTCTGTAGAAGAGAAGCACTTGTCTTTTAGAATTCAGAGGAGATCACTTAAGTTGATATATGTCCAACAGAAGCACTGTTAATGAGACCAAAAATCTGGCTAGGGATAACAATTGGAATACTTAGGTTTTCTTAGCTACAGTGCCAAGTCTTTCAGAACACCTTCCAAAATATTGTATAGACTGTCCCCAAAATACTGTTAATAAAAACTAGGTGATAATACAGCTCTCTGATTCAACTCAAGTTTTAATTTTGCTCCCTATTTCTTTGAATATCTTTACAGAACAAGATATCCTTTAGAAAAAAAACACTTATTATCTGGTTACTTATTAAGAAACAGAATTTCTAAATAGTAACCACAAGTCTACCTAAAAGACTTAACTACTACATGAACAAAGAAACACAGTATCCATATACTTAATGTCCCAGTCCCACAGATACTCTTTGTAACTTCATGCAGGTTTTTACAAAAAAAAAAAAAAAAAAACCAGTGGAATGACCTGAAAAAAGTGTTTTGTAATTTTCACTTGAAATTACAGTTAATGATTGTGGGCTGGAGAAGAGAAAGGCACAAACAAAAAATCATCAACAGTTCGTGAGACCAAGACATACTGCCTATTAACCATACTGGGCCATCCTGCTGGCGTGAAGTCCCAGCCTTCTCCCTCCTCAACCACCACCACCATGAATAAAATTCTAATTCAACCGAGAAAATTACAATTACATGAATATCCTGGATAAGAAAGTTTACATAATAGTTCTGGATCATCTACACTATGATGCTTGTACCACAGAAGACCTTAAAAAAAAAAAAACAAACCCACAACACTCCTTATGGTAGCTCTAAAATGTTGAAGTAAATCTCAACAGTTGGTTTCACTCAGCTGAAGTCTACTTTGCTCCCAAAAGAAGCAACTACAACACATTCTCCAACCCCCCCACACCCACTCCTATCATCTTCCTCGTGGTGGTGGTAAGACCCATGGTGTTGCAAACAAAAAGAGCTGAGCCATCTTAAAATTACTGTTCATTTTTCAGACAGTTCAGCTGCCTCATCCAACTAACTACACATTTGGATGAGCACTCGTGCCTACACAAAGGATGCAACAGAAATGCACAGCTTTCATCCACAGCATACAATTAGAGCAGCTACACCCATAGGGAAACTGCAACATGAAAAAAACAATTACCCTGGAATCAAATGATGCACCAAAGCTTGCTCGTGTAACAAAGGCCCTAACAAAGGTGTTTTAAAGCCTAAAAATGCAACACAACACTTAAACATCTTATCCACAATCTATAAGCAATTGACACGCCTGCTTTGCTCTGCCAAAATGAGCTGTTAACTCTTAAAATTCCTCAGTTTCTGTCCCCCATAGTGAGAAATCCTCAATGCTTCAAAAAGAGAGAAAAATAGCTGTCTTACAATTGGCAAGTTTTCACAACAAAAGCAAGAGAACACAAAACATCCTGAGATCTGTTACTGAAGAGTCCCATCATTCTTGGTAGACCTATACTGAAAGTAGCCTACCAGGGAATCAATTCTCAGAGGGTCTTAGGTTATAGCACAAATAGAAATCTTTATAGTGGCAATATTAGAATGAGATTAGCACTGTGAAATAAGAGCCTACACTATCAAAGCCATATTCAAGTGATTTATGCCACACATGGTGACTGTAGAAAAATATAATATAGAAATACTGAAATTCAAAAAAAAACACTTCGGAATGTAATATGAGTATAATAGCATTTCTGAACTCATGTATTTTCCTGTAGCATTACAAGTATGCACAGCATGGTATTAGCTTATTTAAGAAAATGAAACATTTACTTTCACTGGCCAAACAGAAAAATGAAAGTAACTTACAAGACAAAAATTGCATCATATTTAACATTATTTGTACAAATTAAGTAACAGAAATAAAACATCTAGGACTATGAATCCTAGTCTAATAACAAAAAGTTAACTCTAACAAAAATTCTTAAATAAATGTTTTCCAAACAAGGACAAAATCAGAAACCTCATCATCTCTCGAAAATATATACATATATATATTAAAGGAAGGATTTATTGAAAATACAGGTATAATAAAAGGCATGATTTTGCACACAGCAAAAGAGAAGCTTGGGATTAAATTCCATGCCAGTTACACAGAGCCCTTATTCCCTCCTAGAGTAGAAGTCAGATGTCTAACACTACATTTACTGGTAATTTTCTTAGCCTTTTCTCCCTTCAGACCTTTCTACAAGGTTTAGTGAAAGCTCAAGGCATTTATGTCTGAGAAGCTGTACCAAAACATGGCAAAACATGCCATCTTGAGAAAGAGTCAGCATCTTAAAGCTGGAAAAATATTAAATTTAAAAAAAAAAAAAAGAAAGAAACAACGTTAGCTCATCATTCTCTCTCTCGAAAGCTAAGGATCCTTCGGTTTGAGATAAATAAGTTTTTTGATAATGAAACAGGATACAATGAAAAACTCTTCTTTTGTACAAAATGTAACTGTCACGCTGCAAATACACTTCCGTGCCAGCTTTCACATGCCTAAAATGTCAAGTAAGACAAAGTTAACACAGCTTTGACAAGTGAGGCAAGAACAAATAGAGGATAGAGAGAAGCATCAAGAACAAAGTAACCAATTTCACACACAGAGCCCCCAACATCTAGGTAAGGACAAGGTGGGAGAGAGCTTAGAAATGTTTATTAGGAACTCTAAAGAAACTTTGTTATGAACAGACAACTAGGAAGAGAAAGGACCTAGTCAGCATCACCTCTTCAAATAAAAGTATCCAGAAGCAAGTCCAAGTTTTGAGGAAGTACATCTTATGCCATTACATACCTACGCTGACTAAATTGGTATTTACCTGCATTCCACAAACAAAGTTTTTTGGAAAAGGTCTGAATGAACTTATTTCTCACCAACTCTTCTTACTTCAACTTTTAAAATGCCTTTTTCCTCACTTTTTCCTTTTTCACATCCTTTTATATTCTGACTATATAGAAGAAACCCAAATCCGTGCTACATTAAAACTGTATCTCCAATTCTTTATAATTTATTGGATAAAAGAGACAGATTATTGATAAGTTTTACCAAGCGACTCTTACTGCTGTTTGAAATGGGTCAAATGGCCTTGCAGCCTTACAAATAAATAAGTAAATAAGAGTAGCATAATATATCATGCACTTTTACATTCCCAGCTGAGTTTCCTCATATTTGATTTCAAGAAAGTTCAAAAGTACTAGTATGTGCTTATATGTTTTCCACAAGTTAACTGCTATCAATTCTTCCACAGTATACGTATGAAAATGCCTGTGCCAATACAAGTCTTGCTACAGAAAAAAGAAACAATGCTGTAAGTAAACCTGTTCTAACTACAACAAAAACCTCTGCTTCATACTGTAACATTCAGTATAGAATAAAAACAATGTATGTGGTGACAGTCTTTATTAGAGGCATTACAGATGGAAACTGTTCTGTCTCCTTTTGTGGAAGTCCAAAAGTTCTCAACATATTTGTGCTCCGGAAGTACTGGAGTTCAGAACTACTATAAGCAACCAGCAAGGGAAATCTCTCTTTGATGAGCATCACAAACAGGGCTCAGTCTTCCTCTTAAATCGTTTTCAGAAATTCAGAGACTAAATCATACAATAATGCACCTGCAATGAAAACAATACTAGCAACAAGTTGCCAACGGACACAATTCAGACACCTTGACTGCTGTTTTCCCACCTGCTGTAGTTCACAACGTGTTAGGGAAAAAAAACCATCCAGGCCCCTGTCTGCTAGACAGAGCTACATCACTGCAAGGAACACTTTGTTTTATCACTGATCTAACCCGGGATGAAAAGCACACACTAGGAAATTTTAAAAAAGAACAAAACAAAAATCCACCTAAGTCAAATTTGTGATGCGACCCTGGCAAGCCCAGTTACAGCCACGCACCAGATACATTGCATGTAAAAAACTCCAGGCCGCATAACGCACCTCACCAGCGGCACACGCCGGGGGGCAGCAGGAGGGGCCCCTCACCCCAGCGCGGTGCGGGCGCGGGGCCGGGAGGGCCGAGCGGGGCCGAGCGGGGCCGAGCGGGGCCCGGGCCGCTGCCATTGTGTGCGCGCGGGCGGCCGGCACACAGCGCCCCCGCACGGCCGCGCGCGCTCCGGCACCCGCCGCCGCTGGCCCCGCCCCGCCCGGCGCCGCGCCGCGCGCGCGGCTGTGGCGCCCGCCCGCACCGCGTCCGTGACGTCGCGGAGCGAGCGCGGCCGGGCCCGGCGCGCGCGTTGTTATTGACCCCGCTCGGGCGGGCGGGCACCGGCCGGACCCCGGCCTGCGCCCGCCCGGGACACTGAGAGGGAGTGCAGGGAAGGACATAGGCTGTTACAAAAATTTAAAAAAAAAAAAAAAAAATTCCAAAGTTTTGTTGCCTTTTTTTTTTTTTTAAGTTGCCTTTTTTTTTTTTTTTTTTTTTTTTTTTTGCGGGAAATTCAATTTTTTTACCGGGCTGCTCAGGGAGAGTGAGGGAGGGGGAAAAACAACTTTGCCCGCCGCAGCGCTCTCTCCTGTTACCAGCGCCTGCTCCTCTTACCAGGTTCTCGTAGCTCCGGGGATGCTCCTTGCCCGTCCAGTCCGTGCGCTTGGGCAGCAGCTAAGGGAGTGAAGAGAGGGCGCCCCGTGAGCGGCTCCCCCCTCCCCCGAGGAGCCCCCCGGCAGCGCCCGGGATGGGGCGGGGGAAGCGGGAGAGCGAGGGAAGGGGGAGGGAGGCCGCAGGCGGGGCAAGTGCCGGGTGCACGGCGCCGCTCTTACCTCTTTTTCCGCCACTTCTCGGATCAGGACCTGCAGCAACAACAAAAGCGGGGCGTGAGAAAAGGTTTCAAAAAGAGAGAAAAAGGGAGAAGGAGGACGAGGCGGCCAGCGCGCCGCCCGATCAGCCGCCCTGCCCGGCCGCCCCCTCCCCGCCAGGCCCGGCGGCGCCATCCATCCATCTCTCCATCCATCCATCCATCCCTCCATCCCCTACCTGAGCCGCTTGCTGGCATGGTCCGTCCTCCAAAAAGCGAGCGATGAGGAAGTAGAGCTCTGCGGAGAGAGGAGAGGCCGTCAGGGCTGGAGCTCGCCCCTTCCCCGCGGGCTTCCCTTTCTTCCCCCTGCCCGCCGCCCCTCTCCGGCTCCCCCGGCCACCACTCACCCGCTCGCAGCTCCGCCGTGTGCCGGCTGCCGCCGTCCCCGGACATGGCGAGGAGAAAACCGGGGAGGGGAGGGGGGGGGAAGGGGGAGAAGGGGGGTTGCCCGGGCCGCGCTCCCGCGGCAGCGTCGGGTCCCAGCGAAATGCGCCCGCCCGATCGCTGTCACTGCTCGTTCACCGGGGAGAGTCTCGGCTCCACCATTCAACCCACGGGCAGCAGCAGCAGCAGCAGCAGGAGGAGGAAACAACAACTCGCAGCCGCCCGCCGCCAACGCCGCCGCCGCCGCCGCCAGCCAGCCAGCGCGAGCGAGCGCGATCCCTCCGCCCGGAGAAAGAGTCCCCTCCTCCTCCGCGCCCCCTCCTCAGCCCCCACGGCCCCGCGCGCCGCCCCTTCCCCCCGCGCCCCCCCCCCCAGTCCCTGGCGCTGCCTGGCGGGGGCGGCCAGCCGGGGAAGGAAGGGGGGAGTCCGTCTCTCCTGCCCCCGGCTGCCGCCCCGCTACCGCGGCGGCCCCCGGCGCTGCCCGACGCTGGAGGGGAGAGAGGGGCGAGCGCTACGCGTTTATTAGCGGGAAGGCGGGCGGGCTGTGGCAGAAGATGTCGGCGGGGTGGGCGGGAAGGCGGCGGGCGGGCGGCTGAAAGGCGCTTTCTCTGCGCGGTGCCGGAGCGCGGAGGGATACGACGCACGGGGAGGAGGAGGGGCTGCGACGGCCGCGGGGCAGCGGCGACTGGCGGCGGCGGCGGCGCTGGAAGTTCCCGAGTTCCAGCGTCGCAAGAATGGGAAGCGAGCGAAGCCAAAATGCCCCTGGGGAGCGCGGCCCCGCTGGGGAGATCCGGTGCTTCCACACCCCCCGCTTACCGCGGCTCCCCCGTAGCCCAGCCCGCTCCCTCGGAGCCAGCCATGGACGCCAGGGCGCTGCCAGGGGCTTTGGCATCTGCGCGTAAGTGTCACAGTGTCACGCGTTGTTGGTTCTTATTCTTGCAACATCGTGCCTTGGTTCCTGCCGTGGGTCCGGAGAGGGGGGAAATCCCAGCAAGTCCCAAACAGCCAGAAAGGCGCCTTTCTCCGTTGTTCGGCGGGGCTACCCAGGCAGCTCTGCCGGGCGTAGCCGGGGTGAAGGGAGCGCAGGGCGCTCGCTTTGAGAACTTCCCTTAAAAAAAAACCCAACCAAACAAAACAAACAAAAAACAAACAAACAAACAAAAAAAAAAACAGCCCCCGACAGCTGATAACGATTTTATTCATTGCTCTTGCCGCCAGCCAGATCAGACATGCGGGACTGACGAATCTTCTGCCTTCCAGGAGCGGTGGGCAAGAGGAGGAGTGTTGCCAACGCGAGGACGAGCGATGGATGGTGATGCCTGCAACCTATGGCTGAACTGGAGGTAATTCACTAGCGGATCGATAACCTACCGAAGGTTCCTGAAAGGCTGCAACATTGTATGGGGCCTGGTTAGCGGTTTAATTATTTCTTTATTTAATGTTTGCTAGCTTGAGGATACCGAATAAAACGTTCTGATTTGTGCTGTAACTGTTTCTTTGCTGCTTACAGTCAAAAAGAAAATAAAAACAAAGCAGATGTCCGCTGATAATTAGCTTTAAAAAAAATCCATATTTGATGAGGGATTTAAAGGAGCATAATTGGTTGTCTCTATGTTTTGCAATGTGTCCGTGCTTTTTCAGGTCGTGTTGGGGCCTTGCAAGAACGAATGTGTTTGTGGACAATAAGAATGAATTTAGCAGGGATCAATGTAAACAGGGGAAACCTGTCATTTTTTAATATTCCATTAGCCTCAGTTATTAACTGATGTTAACTTGTGAAGCAAAGACTAAAGTATATTTGAAATTATATAGAAACTAGACAAAGAACTATTTTTTTTCTGTACTTAAAACCCCCTGAAATTTTCAGCTATCTAACTTTCAACAAAATTAAATTTGAACTACATTTCTGTGCAGCTGAGGGTAAGATGAGTTGAGCATTTTTATACGTGTTTCTGAGGCCTGCAAGCTCACTTTAGGAGCTCGAGCTTTGTGCGTGACACAGTGAGAAAGCTTTGCTGCAATCAGCCTTCTGCTTTATTGAAGAAATATTACCCTGAAAGATTAGAGAAAGGAGGCTAAAATGTAACGTATTTCCATTGTCTTATTATAAAAATTAAATTTATATAGTGGATGTCTACATGCTGTGCATTTTTTACATACAATTATCACATATCCTAAAAATCATTAAAATCCTAATCTAGAATTCGTTATCATTAGGGTAACTGAATTTTGTAGGATTCTTTTTTTAAAAATAAAAAGCAAGACTGTATGTACTAGATTTGATCACATTATCTGTGGCTATGATCATTATATATTTTAAAATGTGCGTGTATCTCCCTTTCCCCAGATTTGTAACAATAACCACTGTTTCAGCTTCATTTTAAATCCACACTTCAAATAATTAAAATGGCAATGAAATCATATTTAATGTCTAATAAAGATTTTAAAAATAAAATGACTTGAATATTTTCTTAGCAATGTAAAATATGTATTGTAATATCTCTCATAGGTGACTCTCACAACAAAGGGCTACATGAATAATGTGATTAACATTTTAATTTCCCTTGATGTTTACATAAAAGAAAGTATCCTTATGTATGACATCACTGAAACTGTAAACCAAGCAATAGAGAAGTTTTAACAGTAAGGAGACTAAAGTAGAGGAAAAACTCTCATGGATATATTGACCCTCCTTGTTCTTTCGGCAACTACTAACTTTTCCTGTTGCAGTTTAAAACAGAGCCCAGAGAATCAAAAAGTTCTTGGTGTTTTGACAATAAAATAAGGATTGTGTCTTTTATTTAATTTTTGTAGATCACCAAGCAAAATGAAATCATAGTCCCAGACTTGAGCTTGAGCACTGCAGTACTACAAGTAAATATTTAATAAACAGCTTTTACAAACATACATTCCACTTTCTTTTTACAGATGAAATCTGATGGGACTTTTTTGTTTATGTGTGGTATAACGTGAAAGTCACACACAAGAGAAAATGCCTAATTATTATTGTTTGATGATACATGTTAGAATGAGTACTGAGAATTCCTACAACACTAACTAATATTCCATTCATTTTTCAGAGATATTTTAAAAGGTTTTTTTACTCTTGTAGTTAAATAGAAGGGGTTTTTTTTATAATGTACACAAGTGGAGAAAAATATAAGCTCTGAATTTTTACTATCTCTATTGTTTTGCTTTCACATAATCCCTTTTTCATGTGATCTTGTCACCTTACATTATTCTAAACTAAAATACATCAGTCCTGCTTTGTCAGTAAGATTCAATGTTTTCAGGAGAAATTACTGTGAAAGGTCTTCATTTAAAAAAATAAAAAGTAATGGAATTATTTTATTTTGTGACTTTCAAATGTTAATATTCACACACAATTGCTAAATTAATTTTACAAAAAAAAAAAAAAAGGAAGAATAAAGTTTCCTAGATTTTCCTGTTGCTGCAGATTTTACACTTCAGCTATACTAAGCTATGGACTGATCTCAAAAGTTGCTGGTTTGGGATGTCTCTTTTTACCTTAACTTGGCCTTTTTTTTTCCCTTCCATCTTCCTCTTCCCCCCTAAGAAGTGCTATAAGCTGTATAAGTATCCAAATACAGATATATTTCTGAATTACTGGTTACTTTTGACAGATACGAATGTAGCATCTTTGGTTTCTTCTTGCTTTTTCTCGTTTCCTTCTGCACTTTTGGGGTTGGTTCCTTAGGGAGTTTGGGGTTGGGGTTTTTTGTTTGGTTGGGGTTTTTTTTGCTGATATATTTTAGCCAGTGCTTTTTTGTGTCAGTATAATTTTATACCTTGTGCCCAGAAAGTACGTTACTTGGATCCTAGTAGTGGCAGTTCTTGACATGAAAAGCCTTTCTGTTTCTTCTGAAATTTGCGCTTCTCCTTTTCTTTAGAGACAAAGAAATGTATTTAGGGTTTGTAAATTGTCAAGCCGAACAATGTAGCTAAATATTTGAAGCATGATATTGGCAGGGGGTGGCTGAGAGCAACACAAAGCAGTGACTAAGCTTTCCTCAGTTTTGGGTGGTTGGTTGGTTACTTGAACAGGGGGGTTTTGGTGGTTTTTTTCTACCTCAAATAAGAATTATCACTACTAGTTGCTTGTTGTTTCTTACTCTTGAAACCAACCATAAACCTGACAAGGGCCAGAAGAGTGTGATGAGTGCTTGTGAGGCCAGCAACTTTATTATTATCACTTATATTAACTTCATGCAGAAAGAACCACACATGCTAAAATACAATGCTACTATGAGCAAATTCCTTCTGTAGTTTCAAACAATGACTTGAAGTTAACTAAGAAGCTTCACATCAAAATTCATTTAAATACTCACCTGTTCATGCTTCACGCCAAGAATACATCCATGTCTTTTCTGCACCCTCCATCAGTAACCTACCTGAACTTTCTACTACGAAGTTCCTGACAAGAGTGCTTAGCTGCACTGTATTCTGCCCTCATCAGATATTAAATAGTGAACTGTATGCTTCTATTTTTTACTTTATTTCCCGTTTCAGTGTGCCCTTTACCACAGAATGGGCATGTCTTCCCACTTCACTATTTTTGAAAATATTTCCTGTTACTCCTGCTTGCTTCTCACCCATGATGAAGAGTAGCATAGAATTAGGCATCTGTATTACCCAAACCACCATCAGCACAGACAAATTAACAGTTTTTAAAAAGCACACAAATAGGTTAGCCTCTGACAAATGTTTTCTATCTGTTCTCCTCCTGTGCAGATGGAAGAATAAAGCAAAATCAAGACACTTATGAAGACAACATTAGTTTTTGTATAAAAACAAATAATTAGCTGCAAATCTACTATCAGGTTTTTGAAAGTAGATCTATATGTCATTTATATTTTGAGCAGTAAATGAGCCTTGTTGGAGTTCATTCAATGAACCTAAAAACTTCTTTGATGTGCTGTTACCCAAATAAATACGAATTGCACCAGCCACGACATTTTTTCAGTTTCACAGTTATGTCTTTGAGTACAAAACCTTCCCTTGCAAAGAGAAACTAAGAATAAGGCCTATGTTATTCCTACTGAATAGAGGAATTCTACTGGTTCATGTTGGGGATTTTGTTTGGGTTTGTTTTGTTTTAAAGCAATTTTATTTGTGCTCCTGTATTTTGTAAAAGACTTTAAATTTCCTTCCTCAGTTTGACAGTACAACTTTCTATGCTGAATACTTTCCCTAGTTATCCAGAGGATATTGAGAAAATTATTAAACTGCTGTACTTAATTGTTTGCTATTGGGCTTTTCTTCACAGAGACTCTTGGATATTTGCCACATCTATTTTCACATCTATTTGATGTCGCCAAAGTTTTCTGAGTGTTCCAAGGATTATGTAGAAGTTTTTTTTTAAGGGGAGCTTTCAAAAAATTAATACACAGGGTATATTTTAGAGGAGAGCTACTCCATAATGAAAATAGGAACTATGTTGCTTTGTATATTGACAATTATTTGCTTAGATTATTACTTCTACAAAAATTTTGAAAATGTTTGCTGTTATTTCACTTTGTAGTAAGGTATTCCAACATGCTAAGGCAATTTTTGTTGAACAGAGGATAAGGTGTATTGTTCATTTGTTTCAATAGCTTCATATTAGTGTTCTGAGTCTAAGAAGACTTACTTGAAGTCTTAAGTGACAAATTTTATTTAAATTGGTAAATAATAAAGTTTATTAACACACAATTTTGTAGTGATTTTCAGCTATTGTTTGTCTTTCTAATTCTCTAAATGAAAATTTAAATTTCTGTTTAACCAAGTTCGAGGGCATTTCCAGTTAGAGGTTTGGATTTGATTTTTTCATTTACTGTAGTAGCCTGTTAGAAATGCAACTTTTTAAAATACAGATGAGAGGTTATTTGCCCGATTTTTCAAAATGGTGCTGGCTATCAGTAGCTTTGGTATAGACTTGGAATTTCCCTGAGTTAATACAATAGACTGTTAAAGATTTACATCTATGTAATAACTTAAGGGACTCTGTCATATTGTTGTCAGATATATGGTCTGATAAACTTGCTAATATGCAATTTAGATAAAAGTAGAGGAGGCCATAAGAAATATCAGTGAAATCTACCCGGAGAAGAGATGAGCAGAACAATGTAGGTAAAATTTCATGATGTTACATTCAAAATAATCTATTGAAGAAATTATATGAGTAATTCATTCTCCTTATGGGCTCCAAACCAATATAAGGGGGGAAAAACACCTTCTATTTGATAGCCAGTAGTAAATCTTTTTAAAAGACCATTTATTTATTACATATTCAACATTGAGAATATGGTAATTTTTTTTTCTAGAACTCTAATATGAAGCCAGTGAAACAAAACAAAACAATAACACATCTTCTGTTGTAATACTGCATTAAGTCTTTCACCTTATCTCAAAAAAATTAGAGTTCAGGAGGAAATTAGGATCAAGGAAAAATACCCTAGGAATAGGATTAAAGACCAAGGAAAAGGAATAAAATACGTGGAGGAAGTAATATTTAATCAGTGCATACAAAATTTCTCAGTTTCACCAAAGATAAAGCAAGGTCCTTTATAAACTCTAGGGCATAGTTCAAGAATTGAAACACTTGAAAGATTTCAAATTAAAAACTATGTTTTTCCTCATAACAAAATATAGCCATTCTGGCTTTACTTTCACCTCAGAATTCTCAATTGGCAAGGATTTTAGCAGTCTTCAGAAGAACTGATACTTCTGTGGATAAGAACAGCCAATGATAGTACAGATACATAATTATAAAGACCATTAGTCTGATCTAACACAGCTTCACTCTGTTGCCAGCCTAAAGACAATCCTCAGTTTTTCCCAAGTGTTTCCTTCTCATGTTGTTTTAGTTTAGACCTACCAAGTATTTTTATTTCTATGCACTTGAAATATCTGCTTTCCCCAAAATAGCAACGATGTAGAGTGAGTAGTACCAATATTTGCACTTACAGTAAAGATTCAGGGCTGTTAGCATTGAGCCATTTGGCTGACAGTGCCTACTTTGTGTAGCATATGTGATTTGTCAGTCATCCATGAAATACACATCACTGAGATTCCAATCTCCATTTATTGTTCAGTCTTCTGCAAAACTACTGGTCTGCTGATCCAGATTTCTCAATATTTTGTATTCTTGTATAGCATCTACTTGGTGCCTTGAAATAATTATTTTATATTTTCAGTTTGCCCAGCTATGGTGAACCACATAGGCATGGGGTACTAATTGAGATACAAATTGTGTAAGATAACTGCTGATTTAAAATAGTTGAAACAAGCTCTTGATTTTACAGGTTTTAGAGTACCAGAGACAAGAAGTGTGATCAGACTGCAAACGATCCCTGCACATACGTGATGCTGGTTACATTTTTTTGTTTGCTTCCTTGTTTTTAACCTAATACTAGTGTAAGATGAAGACTGGCACATGTGACTCCCTTTTCCCAGGTGAGGCCCTACCACAAGATTAAAAGATTGTGATCATTCTAGATGAACTAATGTGTAGTTTCCTCATGCAGAGTGGAGCAGCTTTTTTAAAAGAGATTAAGAACCCTCTCTTGAGGTTATTTTCCCAAGTGGCTAGCTCAGTCTGTTCTGAGGTACAAAATACTGATTTCTCTTCCCTGGAAGAATTTAAACTGAAGTGGGATCCTCCTGCACACCAGAGTAAATTAAAACTGCACAACCCCCTCTTTGGTTAGGACCTAGTTTGGTAAGCATGCTCAGAAAATGATCCATAGGGTGTATAGGCAAGACAAGCAGAAGATTTGTGGATTATGAGCTGCCTGGAACAGGCAGTGTTGGGCAAACTAAGAAGTTTTTTAGACACTCAGAAACTTTAACTGTTGGAGAATTGAGTATCTATATTTTGAATGGTAAAATGATGGATAGATTATTTTATTGTTAGTGTCATACACATTCTCACCTCATCACTGATGGGTGTTCTTGCAATAAGCTCTGGAGCACTAACATAGTGCTAGTTTCTGCACGTGTGAATTTAAAAAAAAAAAATCTAACTTCCAAGATTGAATAAAAAAGGAATTGAACTTGATCTTTCAGCATCAAGTTTGACTACCACTAATTGCCTCTTGGCAGGCCCTTATAAGTAAAGCACCAAATAACACTAAAAGTCAATCAGCCGATGTAAAGAAACATCTCACAAAGACTAGATTGAGCAGTTGAAGAAACACACAAGTATTTATTTTTAACATAGTTATAATAAAGCCAAGTCTGTTTAGTCCATGTATCATTTTTTTTGTATATATGTTTGAAAGTGCTTCCCTCAGACCCTGCATAGCAGTTGCTGGCAGTTTTAACAACATGCCAGTCTTGGTACATCCCAGATTTCAACACATTAAGTGTACCTCTGAATTGTGTTGTTCCCATATACTCCCAACCCTCATTTTTAATTTGAAATTTTTCAGCAGCCAGCATCCTTACATTTGTCTCCTCCCCCAGGAGAGTGGTGTGTATGACTTTCAGTTCATTCACTGATGGATAATTCTAATAGCATAGGACTCTGTGAGAGGACAGGTCAAGGCATATTTGCAGACAACAAAATTTCAAATTCCAGTACACAGAAGGTAAGGCGTTCTTGCTGCTGTATTCCTCAGTTTGGAATTTTACCCATAGTAGTAATCTGAAGAGACTACTGCCCAGTTTCTGGCCAGTTGCTCATGCCAGTGGCCATATCCATATTACTGGGCTCTTTCAACCACCAAAACAGGACAGCTGCATTTGCATTGTCAGCTGGGCCAGGGCTACCCCCTGAGCCATGCAAACGGTTGCTTGTGAGAATGCTGCTTATCCTGGACCTAGTACAGGGACTCTGCTGTCAAAAATTTAACAGTGTAAGCTGTGGGCTTCAAGTCTGCAGCTCTGTGCCCTGGCACCTCTTGGTTTGCTAGCACAGACACAGCCTTTGCGACAAACAAAACTGAAACTGCCATTGTGCTTTAATTCTGAAACTGAGATGTCCTTTTAGTAAGGTATAGTATGTAAAACACAGAATACATTCCACAACAATGTCCTTTGCTAGGAAGTTCTAGAGGCAGAAATAAATCCTAGCTAGTTTGTAACAAACCCCAAGACAGCTCAGTTCATTTTTGCTCAGCCTCCAAATTATTTGAGTCTTTATTCTGTCCACTAAATAATGAGAAAATGCTGAAATTCTTAAAATGATCATAAAAACTTGTCAGGGCCGCACTGAAGATTGTTGAAGAGTTGATGTCAAAAATAAACCTGAAAATACAAAGTCTCAAACTGATGAGGAGTTGAAAGAAAACAATGTAACATTACATGGAGGTAAACTAATTAACATCTGTCAGAGAGATTCACAGTATATCTCAACTATTGCTACAGTGTTCTGACCTGATAACTACCTACAATCTGTGGTGGTCACGTGCTGGCTGCAGTTGCCCCCAACAAATCTATTTCAAGGTTGAGGGATGTCACAAAGGAGAACTTACATCTTAGAATCATAGAATATCCTGATTTGGAGGGGACCCACAAGGATCATCAACTCCTGGCCCTACATAGGTCAGCCTCTAATATTGCATCATGCCCAAGAGCATTGTCCAAACATTTCTTGAACTCTGTCAGGCTTGATGCTGTGATCACGTCCCTGGGGAGCCTGTTGCAGTGCTCAACCACCCTCTGGGTGAAAAACTTTTTCCTATTATCCAACCTAAACCTTCCCTGACACAACTTCAGGCATTCCATTGGTCCTGTCACCGGTCACCACAGAGATCTCCTCTTCCCCTCATGAGGAAGTTGTAACTGCAGTGAGGTCTCCCCTCAGTCTCCTCTTCTCCAGGCTGAACAGACCAAGTGCCCTCAGCTGCTCCTCACACGGCTTCCCCTCAAGGCCCTTCACCATCTTTGTTGCCCTCCTTTGGACACTCTCTAACAGTTTAATGTCTTTCTAACATTGTGGCACCCAAAACTGCCCCCAGCACTCGAGATGAGGCTGCTCCAGTGCAGAGCAGAGAGGGACAATCCCCTGCCTTGCCCGGCTGGTGATGCTGTGCCTGATGCCCCCCAGGACACTCTTGGCCCTCCTGGCTGCCAGGGCACTGCTGACTCATGTTCAACTTGCCATCGACCAGGACCCCCAGGTTCCTTTACGTGGTGCTGCTTTCCAGCATCTCATTCCCTGCTCTGTCTGTACATCCAGGGTTGCCCATCCCAGGTGCAGAATCCAGCACTTATCTTTGTTAAACTTCATACAGTGGGGTGTTTGCCCAGCCCTCTAATTCCTCAAAGACTTTGTCAGACCGTACTGGGAATAGGAAGACTAGTGTATGGAAAGCACTGAAAAGAATTCTTAAGCAGCACTTGGGCATAAAGCTTCTTGCCACTGGCTTGTTATCTGGTGAAAATATGACTATGGGGGGGAAGGTAAAACACCCTGTTTTAAAAAAGGTAATATGTAACTGAGTCCTTAATTCATGGTCCAACAATAATATAATCTGCTAAACATACCAGATGCACTGTTGTTAAGAGATATATGACGCCAAATGCTTTGTCGAATTGCTTCATGAATAAAGGGACAGCCGGTATTTTCCATGCTTGATATAAAACAAAGCTATTGTTATTAGTGATGAACTGAATTGGTCATTGAATTTTGTAATAATGCAGTATTTGTGCTGCTGGCCTCTTTCTGCATATTATCTAATGTGTTGTAGGATCTATCAACCTAAAACACCACCCCATCATGGAAGGATGAATCCAATGCTAATGCTGAAGCATCCATCAGATGAGGAGCATTATTGTTGTTTTCACTTAAAGGAGGCAGCATTTAAAAAATAAGTTAGGACTCCCCTGTGATCATTCAAGTGTGAATGGGACAGTGGCTCGACAGAGCCAAAGACAAATGCTCTAACATCAGTTGCTTAAAACCTGTGTGGCAGTGATCCGTCTTGCAGTTTCATCACTGAGGGTGACATCTACTTGGAAATACAATTTTATTTTTTTCTGGTATTTTTGGGATGCCTTCACAATTATATTCAAATGCTGCTGTAATTGGCACTTGTAACTCAATATTTAAAACCAATTTCATACACTTCCCATAGTCCTAACAGCCTGTGTACTAGCAGAGCACTAGCCATATCTTGTAATTAATTCCTGTTAACATTATCCACATCCACTATCTTGGAATAACTATTGCCAACTTTCTGATTCATCATAGTCATGTAAGACAACCAGCTGCCAGAAATGTCACAACCAAATCTATCCTTATGCAACTATTTGGAAGTGTGCCCTTTCTGCATTGGAATAATCTGCACCAGTCATACTGTTCCCTTTGATGAACTACCACTGCACACACCTTGTGAATCCAAGGGCCCCACCTCCCCTCTGGCTGCTGAGGCCAAGCAACCCTCATCTTGTGCATGGCCACTATAAAGAAGTCACAAAACAGTAGTAGAGGTGCTACGCTCACCTGGCCTTCCCCTGGCTCTCTCTCTTCCATCTCACCTCAAAGTCTAGTATCTATTGTCACTGAGGTAGATAGCAGGCTCCCCAGTAGCCTCCTGATGCTCAGAGGTACCTTATATTTAAACCTTCATTTCCCTAGTTCTCTTGGGGGTAAAGAAGGCAAAGCTTCCTGAAAGATTCCAGAAGGTGATCAACACAACCAGTAGTTATCCTGCAGGTGGAGATTTGGCACCGATACACAAATGATACTTAAGTGCAAAAATGCCTTCAAGGAAGTAGGAAAAAAACCCCCCTACAATTACAAGCTTTACCAGGAACATATCCCAGAGGGAGCAAAACAAAAATACTGTGCCCTCAGTAACTGGGTTTTTGATAAAGGACCCAAGGGAAAAAAAAAATCTAGTGACATTCAAGGCTTGCTTGCACATGCAAAGAATTTTGCTGTTTCTCTCTTGCTCCTGTTCCTAGAAAAATGCTTCTCCTATGTTGTGCAAGATCTCTTCCTCCACACCCACTCACCCAGATTACAGGATCAGACTACTTCCCCCCTCCTGCCATTCCCAGCTCTGCCCCCTGCCCCTTGCCCATCCAGATTGTCTTCCACAAAGCATCACTGCTGTGCAGTCACTGCAGAGTATTCACACATTGCTCCTACACTCAGCCACCAGGGAACTTTCTTCCAACCTCATTCTGGGATGACCCCCAGCTGCTGCAGTAGCAGCACTCCTCCCTCTTGGGAATAACGTGCAGCCACCTATAAGATGTCTATGTACAGAATCACAAAAAATCCCCAATACTGCTATTCCTTTCTTACTCAGTTATTCTAGATGCACCTGACATACATACATCACACACTTCGTTTCCAATAGTTATGAACCCCTTTGTATTAAGAGCTCACATCTTCCAACTTCTTACAGAACATGCCTGACATATACATACATATATATGACATCAGAAACTAGGAGGCTTTTGGTTTCATTTTTAGAAATCAGATTTATTATTATCATTATTATTGTTCTAAAGAAAGCTTAGAATGATCTTCCAGCTTCATCTCACAATGGGGCAAAAGTTCTTGTTCTACAACCTTTATTTTGCAAGAAACTACAGTAACATTTTATAGCCATTTTAGAAAGAGACAAGGCTTTGACAAGATCACTCTTTCCAGTCACTGCATTGTCATCTTAAATTATATTGCTCTCCATTAAATTGTTCATGATTGGAAGATTCATATCAAGCAGCTTAGTACCTGAAATTGTCCAGCATAAATTCAGTTTTTATGGGCTCCAAGTCTGAAATTTATTTCTGAATGAGAAGGGAAACAGTGATAAAACAATTCCTACAAGTTATACTACTGTAACATAAATGCAGAACTAAAATTAAGCACAATGGCCTCACGCAATCAAGATTATTTTTTGAGCATGAATTTAAATTACTAGCTTAATCCTTATCTTAGCAGGTATGCAAATATGATTTTCCATTCATATTATGATTAGAATCAGTAGACAAATTTAAAATCTGGTGTTAGTTGAGTCATTTTTCACCAGAACTCATTTATAGCTACTTTGAAGGTGCTTGGGAGGGTATTTTGCTGTATTAGTCAAACACCTGTTAGTCCGTGTCATCACGAAGGGCACAATGTATCGAAACAGTTTATTTCTTATAACTGTCCATCTGATTTATTATAAATGCAGAACTAGACATTCTAGAAGGTAGTTGCTGGCAATTTAGCAAGCCAATTTGGCTATATCTAGGCAAGTAACAGCTTCAGTTAGCTGTTCAATTTTAAGATAAAGCAAAAAGTATGTACACTAGAGAGAACAGGAGTAGAAAATTCTTGTTTTATGAAAATAAATAATGGAACTGAACATTCTAGTGTCTCTCCGGACCATTACGCATGCAGCAATTTAACTAACAATGAAAGTATTCTTCACATTTTCTTACAAATAAAAGAAAGACAACAAACCTTAAGCCAGGAGGGTGACAGAGTTCTTGCTATCCTGGAGTTGTTTATAGACAGTCTCCTGTATTTTTAGTGCTTTAATTCAGATATAGAAGTTTACTGTCTTATTTAATATAAATGGACATTGTGGGCTAAATTGTTACTTTGAATCTGATACCAGCCAGTGGCCCAGCACGATGCCAGGTACAATGATGCAGGTGAAGGTACAGGTCCAGTAAGGCAGCCAGGTCAAAAGCAATTTATTTAGAAGAGACAGACTCCCATTTCAGATTATTTTGCCCTTTCTCATTTGATGACACCTTACCTTTACAGAATACAGAACAGCCACTTGTTTCTCAGTTCATAATGTCTCTAGGGTTATATAAATTTTGTATAATTTCTGGAGAAATTTAATCAATGTTTTGGCTGTTGAGGCTCAGTATTGTGAAACATACCTTTGGTTGAAAGACTGCTTTGACTTTAAGCCATGTCCTCTCTTGCACATCTAAGTGATCTAATTTTTCCCTTCTAGGACTACATTTAAAAAATCATGCAACTGAGTTTAAAAAAAAAGCCAACAAAACCAACAAAAAAACTTTTCCCAATTCCACTAGAAATTCAGCTTGTATGTTATTTATTCTAATAAGGGATCTTTATTTTCTTACTAGTCCTTTTCTCTTTCCCTATTTTTTTTCTTTTTGCATTTATGAACAGATCAAATAACTCTCAAACTTTAAAGAGTTGAGCAAGATGCACCAAAACAACTTAATTTTCACTGCTGTTTAGCACAAGGGTTAATTTTCCATTAGCATTCCTCTTAGTTGGTTGCATCTTATCTGCAGTTCTCCGTTCAGAAGAAGCTGCCTTTGCCATCTGAACAGACAAAATACCAAGTGTAACCTTGTGCTGACACATGCAATTAGCCCAAGGTCAGTCAGGGATATGGAAATAGTGGAAAGTGACAACCAAGGGGAATCATAGAAAGCTAAGGGAAGGGGAATCTTTAACTACTCATGAGTAATTTTTTTTTTCTTTTGGATCATTCATTATGCCTTGTTTCTGATGCACTTGCCTTCTTTAAACTTAAAAAAACTGTCTATCCTTTTGTTGTGGTTTAGGAATGGTACTCTCCAAGTCAGTGCCCACACTGAGACTCTCCCAAGCCAGATGCCACTTGCTTACTCTCCTCACTTCCCCTCCTCCTTCCCACTGCAGGGACGGAGTTGAAAATTGGAGGCACAAAAGGTGAAAATCACAGACTGAGATAAGAAAACAGACAGTAACAGCAACAATACTAATGGCAAAAGTGTACCCACTTTAGGGTGGGTGATTTACACACAAAATGCTCACCAAGCCCAAGACAATGAAACAACGAACCCTAAGCCCACCACCGGAAAGGGGCATGCTTCTCCTTGGAAGAGACAGAGTCCCTTTTCCCCAACTCTGGGACCCTGATGATGAGGTAAGATGGTATTGAATAACATTTGGGTCTTAGACACGCCCACACAGCTCTAGGCTACGCCCCCTCACAGCTACTGCAAAACATTAACCCTGTCCTTGGCTGAAACCTGGACACCTTCCCGGTTTTTTTTAATGTACCTTGAGTTACCCATCTGTTACATCCCACAAAGAACAAACACTGCTTTCAGGGATCCCTCCAAACCTTGTGTTCAAGTGTGAAGCAGTCAGTCATTAAATACTGATGATACAAGTTTCCTTATGGCAGAGATGTGACACCTGGCACTTCCAACTGCCACTTCAAAACTAAAATACTTACATACTTCCTGAAGGTGCTCTGCAGATCACCACCTGCCCACGAAGACTCTTGCTACATATGTCTGAATGTGTGACCAATCTAATTTTAAAAACATGTTCTAGAACTTGATACAGTGCTTTGAAGGTTTCTCTGAGAACTTGACACGTAGAGAAAAAATATAGGTAAGCATTTACAAAGCACTTTTGAAAAATCAGAAACGTGAAGTGAATCAGCAGGGTAGTGTGCTTCACTTCACTTTAGCCAAGTGGATCTTTTGTTAAATGCTTCCAATGGAATTCTGGCACTGAGCTGAAACTCCTAATCCGGTTGAGACAACAGAAGAACTTTGTGCCAAAAATTACTAGGTCAAGATATTGTGCAATTAGTTTAAGGACCCAATTTTTGCCCACCTTTTAGCCATTTATTAAAAGAGCTCTCCTTAAATAAGCCTATCCAGACAAGTGTGTCTTCTGATGCTCATGCTGAAGTTAAAATCTAAATTTAAAGGATCATTTCAAGAGCTTCAAGTGTCTAGGTAGGATTAGGCAACTTATCTCTTGGTGATCCACACATAATGATCAGAGAATATATACATACAGAGGAACAAGAAACTCATAAATTGAAAAAATGTTTAGAAATAGCACTTTGATGATTCTGTGAAAAAGTTCAGATGGTTCAACTTCCCACAACCATAGTTTTTAATAGACTTTCAGCAGCATCCATCAGAAAGCAAATCAGAAGTACTGTGCAGGATTACCAAACATGTATCACTGAGTAACACTAAGGACTTCCCTTCTCATTGTCTACAGTTCTTGTTATACCCCTCTGCCTTCCATCACCAAAAGCAGAGAATTACTTTAAATTTTCTTACAAAACTAAGTTAGTGCTGCAAAGAACAGCCTCCTCTTCTGTGGGTGTAGCAAGCCTATCAAAAAAGTGTAAGTGACATTTACATCAATGCAGGTCTTAACTCCTAGCTAGGAGAGAGTTCTGGCAATCAAGCTTCAATTTTTAAGTGTAGACATGCTTGGCTTCTTTTTGGTTGTAATTAAAAAAGGCAACTAGAGATTTCTTCCCAAAGAATAAATAGAACGCTAGGTCAGGCAACAGTCATTTATTTATTGACTTAAACAAGCAAAAAGTATCCTCAGACATAATGGCTACCACTTGAGCAATACAAATCAATGCTACTGAAGAACAGGGAACATCTTTTCTTTCACCCCTCCCATCCCAGAAGTAACAATAGAAACACCAGGACCCCTAGAGAAAAGAGAAGGAGAAAAATCATAAAAGGTATTTAGAATGAGCTGCAGAGTTGAAACATGGACACTAAAAAATCATTAGCTAATCTACCACATCACCACAATCACCTCAAAAAAACTTTCATTGCTCTATTTCTACCAGGTACCAAATATATAGCACTGTTTAACAGCGATTTCAATGTATTAACAACTGTCCTCAGCTGAAGCAGAACAGTAATTACTATTTATATTAAATTTGAGGCTACAGATAGAGAGAAAGTTTTCCATAGACTACAATACACATTAATGAAAAGAGAGTGGGGGAGAAACAAAGTTACTTTTAAATTGCTGTATGTCTCTATCGATCAAGGAATTTGTTCTGTACTGATAACTCACTGAAGACACAATATCCTGACAGAGTATGGCAACTCTACTCACCCTGTGACAGTGTATCTGATGACTGTGTCTATGAAGAATTTATCTGTGAGGCCCTTAAATTGTAGGCCACTGAAAATCCCAGTTTGCTACTCCTGTGTGGGTGGTTTTTAATCAGACATCAGCGAAAAAAAGCAAACACCACATGCAAAACAACTGTTACTAAATCATTTAGTCTTCCTTGTAACAGTCAAAGATATGAGTAAGGCATTCCTCAGATTTAGAGAAAACATTAGGAGTCTTTAGTTTTGCAGGCAAGGAGACCTTTTATTTTAATCCATTAAAAGAACCCAAAATAGTCAGCAGGTGGCCACATCTATCCATGTTTCATTAAAATCACATAAAACCTAAGTACAAAAGCACCACTGATTATTGCTCTAGAAAAACTGCATGAAAAATCCAAATACACACAGTAAAAACATCACCATATGCACAAGACATAATTTCTTAAAGCAAGTGTATGGAATGCTGATCCAATTTTACACATACCTTGCAATATTAAGTTGATATTTATATTACTTGGCAACAACGGGAATTTCTAAAAGCACTGTTATGAGAAGGGAAATGTTCATATACAGTTTAATATGTCAACTATCATAGTCCTAAAAAAATTAGCATTTACAAAATACTTGATAAAAATATCTTTTAAAAGTTGTCCAAGAGGTACATAAAATCAACCCAAAATTTTCATGGTATTTCATTCATTCTTGTCACCTACAGATTCAGTTTTCTGAGCCTGTGGAGAAGAAAGAAAGAAACTAAATTACTACGGTGAATTTCTACTGTGCACCTAAATACCCAAGCTATCCTTACTCCTTCGATTTCTTGCAACAGCTCAGTTCCAAACCTGTGTCCATAGGACATTTACACAACCGGAACAGGTACAGCCACACACTTCTCAACTCATTGCTCCCAGCTTTTCAAAAGCAATACAAGCCTTACCTGTCAGCTTCCATCCTTCACACTGAAAAGCACCACACTACCACCTGTTTCTATTCACTGCACACATGCTGAATGCTCTACCGCACCCTTAACTTTCACTGTTTCAATCTGCCCTTTTACTGACAGTGTGCTGGGTGGGGCACCTCTGGATGTTGAAACACTAACAGTTGAGCGAGATGCGAATCTGCAATAACATTATGGGCAATAAAAAGAAACATTATGAACATGCTAACAATGTCTGAAAGGCTGAATAATTAAAAACACTGATTCAATCAGCAGGAGGTATGTGTGGAAAGTACCTCTTCAGCTTTATTTTCACCATTTTCAGATGGTGTAGTACCTTCCTTTGCAGCTTCTTGCTTTTCATCCTTCTTCCCTTTAGCACCTTTGCTGGCCTTTGTCCCAGGTTCCTTCTGACAGAAGATTAAAAACATGGCCATAGATGTTGTATGAGTAGCCAGAACCTTGCATCTTTATCAAAAAAACTTTCACATGAACTAAACAGCAAGTCTTGGCAAGCTGCGTGTGCTGGACTGAAAGAGAAAACCATCTAAAGGCTATCGGGAAACTGTAAATCCACATCAGTTATACAGAGACTCAAATTCCTAGAAAGTGGTGGTGTCTGCTTCTTTCGTTTTTCTGCTAATTTTTTCAGGGATACAAAACCATATCAGACTATTTTGGTAGAGCTGATCTATGAGGTGCATACAGGATATCTGTGTGAACAGAACAGTATATTGAAAGCTTATTGAGCCAAGCACAAACACCACACTGTTTGTGTAACTACAGCACTACATTTTCAATTAACATAAAATATTAAATTAGATTTTAAAAATTAAGTTTTTTCCTTGGCTCTCCTTTTGTTACGTTGATAACGTGTGTGATGGTCATTCCACGTCAATGAAAGAACCAGCCAACACACTAGGGAGGCAAACACCAATAAAATTCCATCTGCAGCAACACAAAGCAGAAAATTTATCAAAAGGAACTATTCTAACAGCCAAAGTTTCATTTTGAGATTTGCTCTTAATTCCTGTGTTGAAGTCTACTATTTTTCCATAAATCCTTTCTCTATGTACTTATTTATGTTTGTGATCTAAAGGTTAGCAGAGACATAAGTATTTAAAATGCAATGGGAAAAAAAATTAAATGGTATTGCATTTACAATTTTACATTAATATTTAAAGTTGTTCTGATAAACACTGGCTATCTTTCATGCAATCATTTGCTCCAAATTCTCCATGCAAAATGGCAATAATAGCTGTGAACAGGGATATTAAGGCTTGCCTTCCTTCATTAACTACCTTTCCCCACCAATCCCCACACAGAAGTGGGACAGTGAGGTGAGAGCACCAGTAATCCCAGTTCCAGGGCAGCCTGAATTACTCCTTCCACCCCTCAGCTCCAATGTTACATAGCAGCTGTGGTGCTTAATTTGGAAGTTTACTAGTGGTATGAGCATAGTACTAACTCTTTACCTACATAAGAACAAACTAAGGAGTTGACTTTGTAAATTCATAACATGCAAGCTTTTAACAAAATTATCTCAAGTCTGTACCATCTTCCATTGTTTACTAGCAAGTTCAGAGTACACACTTGCTGTTTTCTGTTTAGGAGGCCAGAATTAATATACTCCTTAAAATGTGATCCAGTTAAGGTTTGGGAAAAAAAGATTACTGCATTAAAAAGTTACTTACAGTAATGTCATAAAGGATTTGAGTCACCTGAAATAAGCTTCCAATGTCTCTCATGCAACTTAGACCGAGTCCATAACACTGAGCTCATCCCACAGGTACGTGAAGCTATGGAAGCTACCACATTTCCTTCTTTATTAATACTGTTTTTAAGAGGGGAGCAGGATGGACTCAGCAAGACTTTACTGGTAATTTTATTTGATAAATCACACAGCGTTTGAAGTCAAGAGTTTTCCTTTCACATGTGGACTTTGTATCCTGGCACTTGCCCAACTGAGATGACAATAAAAGGACTCGAAAAATGGAAGTGTGAGGAGTGCTAGACTCAGTGTCCAGCATGAGGGCTTTTTTTCCCAATAAAGCAATTGCTCTTATTCAACATTCCCCTTAGGCGCAAATAAATCTACAGTTTCTGAAGTACATGATTTATATGCAGAAATCCTGAAAAGGTATTTCAAACACTAATAAGATTTTAATTTGACAGTAACTGGCCCAGAAAACTTAAACCATTCAATTTAAATATATTTAATTTCACCTTTAATTATAATTGTGCATTCTCAGCAACAGCCAGGCTTCAAGAACAGATAAGAGTTTCTCAGTACAAAATGAAGTACTGCACCTCTAGACAAGGAAAGAGAATGACACAGAGTAATCTCAAATGCTTTTGTAGAAATTGCTAGGTTTCAGGTAGAGTTTACTCAACCAAGCCTGTACTTTTCAGGAAAGGTGTAGTAAAGGTAAAAATTCTTCTTAAACTAGCAATTCACTACAAACTAACATGGTCTGCATATCAAACAGGCAAGACATTTTCTTTGGGCCAGTAATGAGGCCAGGAAGGGGTGGAACAAAAAGAAAAGAATGATCTAATTTGTGGGTTTTTTCCAGGGAGGGGGGGCAGGGAGCTGCAGAGAGGGCAGGGGAGCCCATGCCTCAAAAAAAAATGCTGTGAATTGAACTGTTTGCAATGTAAAGAAGGAACATACTTGCTTACTATAGGTTAAAACAATGGTAACTAAAAAGAAAGAGTATTTACCTTTGTTGTTTTCCTTGGTTTGGGTTCAGGTTTTGGTGGAGCAGGTTTCTATAAAACATTTTTAGTTGCACAACATGTTAGGCGCACCACCAGAAGCCAGTCAGTCTCCTTCACACCCTGCTTCCCCCCCCACCCTACACCTTCCCTTACTTCCTGCTCAATAGTATGCATCTATAAAAAGTTTGAAAAACCTTAATGCATAAATGCACTTCCTCTCTGTACACACCTGTTTGCATTAGTTCACTCACCTAGAAGTGAAAGTAATTTGGGGGTCATTCTACGAGTAAAACATGAAGATTAGTAGTAACTATGAAAAAAACCGCCTGTCAGCTATGTTCTAACAGAGAGAGGAACTAAAACCAAGTGCTAGCAGTGGCATCAAATGAAGTCCTTGAAACACAGCTCCTCCTCCTTTCCAGAGAAGTAGCTGCATTTCCACAACTAGCATCAGCCTGCAAAATGATACAAAGTCAATACTGCACCTAACAGACAGTGTTGCACTGAAGTGGGGAAATGTATCTTTTGTCAGAACAACCTGAAAACCTGAAACCAAGAAAACACAGATAACTTCATTGCTGGAGTTCTCAAATACCCCTCAGCAAGAATAAAAATGGAATCAAGCAAAATGTAAAAAACCTGTTTGGTCTGAGAAACCATATGTGCTTAGAAAAGAATATACCAGGAGATACTATACATACTTACAGCTGACAGTCTTGCTGATCGTCTCGTGGGCTACAGGGAAAAAAAATGAACATTTTTATAGGCTTACAGGAAAAAGTATCCAAAGCAACATAGTATCAGTCATTTCATAGGACAGCATAAACTATACATGTCTATTGCCAAACAATTCACATTTTCCTCACCTTGGACACTCAAATTTTTAAAGGGACAAAGTGATGTGGAAGTTAGAAATAAAAGTTGTTCAGGAATTACAACATCTAAATCTCAGCAGTTAAATACCTCAGGCACACACCCTTTTACAACTACTTCTGAGGCCCTTCCTCTATGAAAAGTTCACAAATCCAGTAAGCTTGACTACCTGTGCAAAGGACTCTGAACCTCATTCATACATACTTAGAATTATGTTTTTAGAATCTAGCATGTGTTACTTGTAATAGTGGGTACAAATACCATCTGATTAACAGGTGAATAAAGTTAACATCCTTCTCTAGAGGATATCAGTATGCCAAAATTTTAAAACATGAAACTAAGTCCTTCCACTTCCTCAGTTCTCCACACACTCGCTCTGAGAGTCCAGGTGCACAAAGACAGCTGCAGGATGAGAGGGAGAAATTATTTCTTCTATTTAAACACAAATCTCAAAAGGAAAGACTTGAGCCAGATATTCTGCTTCTCTCCAGCTTTTTTATCACTTCAACACACTTTCCTATTAAATTTTATTTCATCCTGCTTTTTGTCGTAAATTTATTATTGAAGTCTTAAAAACAGTTGTTAGCTTGTTAGTTCGTTTACAGTATTTTTGTATTAATTAAAACAGATTCATCCAGTTACACAGCATGGTTAATAAACTGAGTTAAAATCTGGTCTATGTCATAAAACTAGAATTACACCTGTGGCCAAAACAAAGGGAGAACTAAACTGCAGCAAATATCCAAAATAACTCAACTTAGAAAGAGAATCAAAAATACTTCTTAATTACATATTAAGCATTTAAGTTGAGCAGAAAAAACACAGCTCTGCACATCCTGCAACAGGAAAAAGTTCTTGTTAATATCTGAAGAATGCAGTAATTTGTGTTCATTGGAGCCATTCAAGAATTCTTAGTGGAAAGCAGTAGTGAATAGTTCAAATCTGCATCCAGCAAAATAGAAGTCAAAAAATACCTAAAGATATATTCGGCTATGAAATATTTATGCATCATTAACAGCAAAAAGGTAAACCTCTCTTTTCTTGGCAATTTAGCATATCAACTGTTTAAGAAGCAGCCTAGCATTATTTTACAACAGGATAAACAAAGCATTTCAGTTGGTCAGGTAATCAAAGAACTCACTCAAGGTATCATCTTTTACAAATCTGCTTTCTTAATCAATAATTTCTATCCCTTAACATTTAGGAACTGAAATGTTTTGCTAGTATCTACTTTTTAAGGGATAATATATCAATTTACATAAGTTATAATTCTCTTCCCTACCTCCCAACTGTTCCTGTTCCATGACCTGTTTGCCATAAGAAAGTCAGCATAAACCGTAAGTTCTTCAAAAATGCTTGACAGCTAAGTAATTTTAATTCTCATTTGGAGTTTGCATGTATTTTGTGTTATCTGATTATAAGGAGGGAACTAGAGCCAAGTCAGCAAAGGTCACATTTTCATGTGCTCTGGGAACCTTTGTCCTCTCCAAACAGCTGTACTAACCCAGAAATTAGCAGCTCACCCAAGAGCCTGTTTGACACTGGCGATCTAGCAAACATCTACAGAAAGAGTCTATGAAAAGGAGCAGACAGAACAACACTTTGCACTCTACTACTGCACCAGCTTCTGGCAATCTGATGTTGCCAACTTTCCAACCTGGATATCATATGCACATCATGTGTTTAAATAGTCCCCAAGGGTTATTTTCTAGACAAATCTGTCTAATAACCTAGTACTCATTTACACTTTCAGTTTCCATAACATCCTGTGACATCTATGAGCTCCATAATGGGATTATGCACTGTGTGGAAAATAAAAAGCAAAACCTTCCCCCTCTGCTGTCTCTCCTTTTAACTTCTTGCCTCTAACTTTCATTAGATTTCTCTTGTTTATGGCTTTCATGAAGAGTAATTCTCTAACTGCCTTTCTTTGTGTTACTAATTATTTTATCACAACTCCATTATATAAAAGATGAAGAATCCTAGAAAAACTGTGTTGTTTGGTTTTTTCAGTTTGGGTTGTTAATCTTTTTTTAAAAGCTGCTCTACATCCTCTATTTGTCCCACTGTACTTGGTATCCTTTTAATTCTATCATGGCATCTATCAGGAGAGCTTCATTTAGTAGTCCCATATCCGAGAGCACAACAAATTAATCTTGTGATACACTGATGCTTACTGTGTCCTCTAGCATTTTTTCCTGTGTTTTAGTTACTTTCTGTTTAGAACTACTGCCATTTTCTAGTAACTATTCACTGCGATTTTACAATCTCTCCCCTGATTAACAGCTCATTTGGTGACCACCACTGAGTCTTCCCCTCTCCCTCTGTATTAATTTGCATTTCTCCACATTGAATTTCTTTCGATATTTTATCACTTTTTTATCAGTGACATAACAGCCTTCTCAGCCTCTTTCACCTCTGATTACCTCCACAACTTTTGTAAACTTCAGCAAACTTTGTCATTTCTTTAGTACCTCTTCTAGAGATCATTAACAAATATATTCAGCAGCACAAGCTCAAACAGAAATCCTTCCAATACGCCACTTACAGTCTCCTGCATTATGAAAATTAACCTCCACTCCTCTATTCTCCTAAGTTTATATGTTAGAAATTCTTAGAAAGATCTTCCATCCTAGTTAGTTTCTTTAAGAACCTGCTTGGGGAACCTTCTGAAAAAGTGCTCCTTACATGCAAGTAAACCATAGAGCTGGCTATACTTTACTTGCTATTTTCCTGATCAAATATGCTCAAAGATTTACAAGCGGAGCAATTAAATATTCACCCACTCTTCTCAAGGTCCTGATTTAAATTTGTCTGCCACAAAATCAGGCAACCTAAGAAAACAAATTCTCATAATTCTCTACCTGTTTTTTAAATTCACATTAAGGGCTGTAAAAAACAAATTAGCAAACTTTATTGTGGATATCAAGATATCACCAGCTGTCTTCTTGCCTTCTCTGACAGAATGTACTGTGTCCTTTAAACAAATCCAGTCAAAGAAAACACACAAATGTGTCAGCTGCTCCAGTTTAGAGTCTGGTATCTTAATTCAAGACACCCTCCCATCAGTCACTTAAGCTAAGAATAGTTTTGAAGTAGACTGGCTGAGGTGCGTGCATTAACCCTCTTCTGCCAACCCACTAGAGACAGAGCAACAGTCCCAGGCAGTAACATACTACATAATTGCCACAAGATCCACCAGAGTTTGTTTATCAAAGCCGTAAAACTTTCTCGAATTTATTTGGTGTACTAATAAGTTGTATAATAATAAAAAAAAAAAAATTGTAATAATAATAATAATAATAATAAGTTGTATAAATCCTCAGTACGCCAAGACAAAATCAAGCCAGGTAGAGTGCAAATGTGGTTTACTGTCTTTATTCCCACTGAAAACAGCACACCAGAAGTGCCAGAGAAATGCATAATCTTCTGATATACAAGACTGCAGATCTCCAGTTAAATAATTACATGCCAAAACAAATTAAATATATATATATATATATATACACTTGCCTCTTGTTTAGTTACTTTTGCTGCATCCTTGCCTTCAGCACCCTCTGGAGACTGAAAGAAAATATTAAATCAGTGTTTTTATTACAGACTTAAAAGCATGCAGACAACAGCAAAACAAAGATTATGAAGACTGCTCTTTCATTTGCAACACTTGAAGCAGCCTGACAAATCTGCATTAGTATGTACAACATATGCACTGCACTCAAACCAGTCTCTTTACCAAAACCAGGCAAGAACCTGAGGACTGAGCACCAGGTACATACATATATCACACACTATCCCTCAGAGTCCCTCTAGGCAATTAACTAAAGCATCCACAGGCTCCAGTGGGAGCTCCACCTAATCAGCTGTTGGTTGCACAACAGTAGGAACTGGAAATCTGAGGTTTGCTCTATGATGGCTTTTGAAATTCCCAAGATATTTAACACATTTTTTCCCAAACATGAATCTAACCTATTGAGATGCATTGAAATGAACCAAAAAACCACAGCGTTACTGAAATGAATGATTTCTTTACCTCCTTTACTCCTTTTTCCTCTCAGCCTCACTCAGCTGGAAGTTTTAAAAGTATCCTTCCATCATATCTCACCTCCTCCATCAGAAGAGCATAAATCAGTATAATACTGAGACATTGACAGGAAAGCTCGGGACAAACATGTTTCTTCTCAAGAACAAAGTCTCAGCCTGAACAGCCTAACATTAATCTTGCCCAGGTACTAGAGAAAGGTTAGTTAAATTAAAGGAGGCGTGGTGGGGGGCAGGTGAAATCAGGCTTCTCTTTTGTTTACAACTCAAGATGTATTACTTCACATTTTGCAAACATCTGGGTTTCCCGTGTAGGAGCAAGCGATTCCTGGATAAAAAGCAAGCAGCAGCAGTTAGAGGAGAACTACAAGAACAGCATATTTTAAAAAGGCATTTAACAGGCAGCAGAGAAGGCAATTTGGTTGTTGTTTTGTTTTTCAATCAATAAGGAAGCAGGGTAGTTATCTTTTCACTTGTCCTTCCATTTCAATCTTAATTCAAACTTCCCCACAGATTTTGACACAAAATGTCTCGGAGTTAGAGAGCTATGGTTTGGAGCAGACAAAATGACCGGCTAGTTTGCAGCAGTTGACCAGTGCCTTCTCCTAGCACTGGGCTCTAACACACTTACAGAAAGACATCCCCCCACCAGGGAATAAAACGTGGCTTTGTTACTGTGCACTCTCCCGACAGAAAGGAAGCACGCCACAAGAGCAGCTGCTTCAAAAGAGGAGAGGACTGATCGTGTAAGTAGCTTGAAAACAGCAGGAAGTTAAGCAGCATCGCACAGCGTAGAGCAACTCAGAATAGCAAGTCAGGCATCCAAAATGGAGCCTGACTGTTCCCTATGCAATTGCAGCCTCACCAGTCACCTGCAGGACCGTTTCAGGTTTGCATTTCTGAAAGTCTTTTAGTCTGGTTACTAAGGAGTTACTACAGCTTCATGTTGTGATGCTGGGAGCATCACAAGTCAGAAAGAAAACAAAAACAAGCTATTCCATGATTCCTGTCAGTAACAAGTCCTGTTTCTTACAACTTTCCTCTTCGGCTCACAGGACATGCTCTGGGTATAGTTTTTCTGTCGAGTCATCTGTTTCTCCCATATGAATTTTCTCATGTCTAAAAAAATTGTGCTGCAACCTTTGCCTGAGAGGGAACTCGAATAGCACCTTCCTGTCCTGGGCAGAACCTATTTATATGGAAGTTCCCTGAGATTTTATAATCTTTTCCTCACAGTGGTCAAGAGACTTTAGATTTACAGGCGTAGGGACAGAAAGATGGCATGATTCATCTCCTTTGGAAGCCAAGCTAAGAAACTCATCTTAATCTAAATGAAGTTGACTTGACACTCCACAATCAGACAATTTTACCCTGCTTCACTTTTAGGAATCATAGAGCTCTGAGAGAGGGCTAAATTATCCCAGGATGGCACTGCCACATGCCAATCGCCTTGCAGTAATTGCACAAGAGCTAACTCCCCACCTGCAATACTACACAGTTAACACACAGTAATTTACCCCATTCTGTTTAACATTTACGAAAGAGAAGTCTCCTACACTTCTGATAGACAGGGCAGTCTGATTTTAGATGCCAAGACTGCTGCTAGACAACAGATTAAAAAACTGCTCATGAGGCTAATCGCAGGGGGAAAAAATTATATTAAAATACTCTTAATGCAACCACAACCTCTGTATACTAACTACTGTGATATGTTACACAACATACCTCAATTAAGTTAGATAATTAATTAGCCCAGCATTCCCTTTCAAGTTAGAAAAACCAATGGCAATTCTGAAGGCCACATAACTTTTCTCCATGGAGGGACATGGAGAATAATAATAATTTCAGAGGTGTGAATAAGCAGCAAGGGGTTCTGACATGTTCTCATTTCCATTTCAGACCTGCTCCCTCCTCTCTGCAATCACTGCAAGTCCAGGCGTTTGGTGGCTGGGCTCATCCTCCCGGGCTTTGGCTCCCCAGTACGCTGGAAGAGCTGTGTGGGAGGCCATGTCATGAGTAAGGTAATTGATCCAGCTGAAAAATAGCCTGCTGCTCAAACAAATGCATAAATATTATAATATATAGACAAATTATAAATATATAGTCTTCCCTGCTCCAGCAGAATAATTTTACTGCACAGCTGCACAAACAATTGAGTCAGTACAACAGACAAGAATGCAGTGGCACAGGGCAGCTGCGGGCAGCCTGGGACTCCATCTACTCTGTCTATCTATTGCAGCCGATAGACACACAAAAAAAGTATATGTCAGATATGGCTAACAGTGTATTTGTTAAAAGACGAACAGAGACTTATTTTCTCCTCTATGAGTTCTGATGAGTCCCAGCTGATGTGGTTCTTCATACCAGTTTTTGCAGTACTTTCTCCTCTCCCTGGGGAAAAGAGAGATTTATACACAAATGGGTTTGCGCCAAGCATAGTTCCCAAAGAACTTGGCATGCCACAAGCAGAGACTGTCTGCACTACTATCTGGAGTCACAGGACTTTTATGTAGATACCACCAAAACCTTCAAGCCTTTGCCCCTAACTCTTCCACGGGAACCCTTCCCCCATTTTTTGTCCTAGTGACAAACGACTGAAGAACCTCTGGTTCCAAAAGCAACAAAATGTACTAAGTAACCCATCCCCTTGGCACATTCCCCCATGACGTAATGCAATGGCTCACCATATTTCACATGACACCCCAGTCACATTAAAATGCACCCTGAATACTGTGCCGTACATCGTAAGCTAGTCAGGAGCAGGGATATCCACACTGCAAGTTTTGTGCAGCAAAATCAAAGACCACTATGAGAACTGAATCACTTGACAAGGGCAGCACTCGAGCCTCAGTAATTCTTCAGCTGTACTCCATCATATGTCTGTATTATATTCATAAAGTAGTCCCTATAGGCCTGCAGTGCCTGATACTGCAGGGATGCCTACAAGAGACAAGACATAAAATAAAAAAGCAAATACAGACACAGGCAACAGTGATTTTTTTTTTTTTTTTCTCATAGAGGTACATGACTGTCTATCTCTGAATATGTTTTTGACATTTGAACTACTAGCAAGTTTAAGGTTCAGATGACCACATATTGTGTCACATCTCTATTAGCACTAAATATTGGCAATAAGATTGCAAATTAAGCTGTAGCTAAGCTTTGCAAGACCTGTCGCAGCTGCATAACTTTCAAACCATAAGATTGTCTATCAGCAACTGGCTTTTTTTTTTCCACTTGTTTTTACCCCAGCTATTTTTAAGAGCAACCTAGAAAATTACTTTGAGTGGACTAGAAAAAATAAAGGAATGAAATAAAGGAATAAAAGAATGTTAAAAAAACCCTGAAGGAATATTAACATTGAGCTTATTTGTATATACATCTCTTTCACCAGCTGTAAAGCATATGTAAGAACCAGTGTTTCTACACATCAAGGCAATACTGCAGTATCTGCAATGCCAACATCATTACAGAAATGTTTGGTTGAAAACAGAAAACTAGACAATCGTTTTAAGTAAATATTTAATAGAAAATACAGGTCAATTTCCTGTTTTTATTGTTCTTACAGCTAAGTAGTTGGTAGAGGTGCACCACAAAAGAAACATAAAGCTTCATTTTTTCTAATCAAAACCCTGGAATATAAGCAGTATATAATGAGAGTACCGAAGCACCGAAGTCACTGATGTCTTTTGAGAGATCCAAAGATACATGTTTGAACTTGCAAGGTCCAGCTTCCAGATAAATATTTTGTTTGCACTATTATGAATGGATTTATTACAAAAGAGTACATTAAAAAGCCTGAAGAATGAGAATACAAGTACATGAGAAGTAACAGCCAGTAGAAGGTCGGTATAAAATTAAATAGATGGTTCATTCTCTGAAGGATTTTGTTACAAGCCGAAACTCAACACCCTGGCTCTGATGGGACAGAAATCAGTCCTTTCATACCCATATGAAAACAAAACAAACAAACAAAAAAAGCAGATGCAAATTTCATTTTAACTACCACATTGAGAAGTTAGAAATTAGAAAGGCAGAAAGCTTTAACTGTCCTAGCACATGAGCATTCTGAATAGCATTTCCTCCCTTCTTTGCAAGCTGTTTGGTTCAGCCACATTTTGATACACTGCCTGCAAGGGGGTTTGCCCATAGATTTCCTGGCTCGCTCTTGCAGCTGCAATTTCCATGATGTAATGCTTTTGGTAATTCCTCCTACAATTTTTTTCACCAACCAAAATAAGGTAAAAGCTTGAAAAAAAGAAAAAACACATTGCAAGAGGAGCAAATGTATCAAGTCCTAAGTCTTTTTCAGGATTTATTGTGCCCTTTTCCTAAAATTTTTCTACTCCTCATTTCCTTTGAGTAGAACTATGCATTAGACTAAATTTAATGCCATTAATGGTTTCCCCATACATGCTATATCTTCTAATTATTTGTCCTCAGAGCAGCTCTGAATTTTGAGCTAGTTCATAAATGTAATTAAAATGCTGTTTATTTCTTGGTTTAGATTAATGAAGACTACATGTCGACTAATTTAACACCAACCAACTCCTGCAATACCATTCTAACTATTGTTTCCTCATTTAGCTCCTCCAGCATCTTATCATTAACCTTTGTTTACAGCTAGTTCTTTGATCTGTTTTCAGTGGATAGAACAGTGCTCACTGCCAAGCCAACATGAATTAGCTTTGCAAGTAAAATTAATTCCCCCTAATAAATGCTTTAAGAAATCAGGTATTCTTTCTACTACACAGCTTCATTTCTTTTTTCTACCAAGAGTTTGATCCTGGATGAGGAAAAAAACTATGCATGCTGCTACTCAAAAAAAAAAGAGTAAATCTGCCAGAACCACAAGGGAAGTACAGCATAAAACTGTTTAGTGGCTGGCTGGATTTCTTAAATACTTATTCGAAATTATATCTGTCTTGCTCTCTTCCAAGAAATATGAGGTTGAGTTTTCTTGTATATACATGTAAATAAGTTCTTCACAAAAAAAACCCCAACCAAACAAAAAACCACACAAAACAAACAAAACCAACCACACAAAACCCCATGCTGTTAAAGTATTTATTTTTTAAGTATACAATATTTTAATATTTTTGTTAATAATTATTACAATATTATACAATATAATTTTTAGAATTTAAATCCCTCCATCTATTAAGAGCAGAATACTTAATTTTCTAATTCTTTGGAAGAGAATGTCAAGATCCTAAAGCTCTGAAAAGATGAATGGTACTTAAAGGTTTAAATTTAAAGACAAGCACTAATATCCCTTTTATTAATATGTTAATTACATATTAATTGGGGAAAATCAGGGAAAACACTTCCTGATCAAGGTTTCCACTCTTGCTTAATGATTCTAGCCAAGCAGAGTGACTTGTTGACATGCGATGCATTTTCAAAGAATATACAAGAAAATAAGGATACAAAAAGGCTGGCCATAAATAAAATCAGTAGGTGCAGAAAATACATTTTATTAAATTCCTTTATTCTTAAGACAGGTGATTTCTGTGAGCTTTATGCTCTTCCAGACAAGACAGCAAATCAAGTTAGAACTGGGGTATTTCCACATAACCAAAACCAGACAGAGTAAGTGCTTTTCCAGAAGAGGAAATTCCTGCATAGTAGATTGAGGTTTTGCTATTGCCACTGACAAGAGGGTCAAAGACTGACAAATATAATTGAAAATGCATTTATATTTAATAGGACAAATATTAAAAAAAAAAAAAATCTCACAACTGGTTTGGCTTTTATTTTTCCTTACAAGTTCATCTTCCCTGTAGTCAGTTTTTGAATAAGACATCTACCTATGGCAGAGTGAAGAAGAGCAGTTTTTAGAGGCTCAGATTTTTAAAAAATATAGCATTGTGATTTAAAATTAGACAGACAGTTCTCTTTCAGACAGTGAAGTAATCAGCTGCATTTTGAAAAATACAGATCAGCCTTGGGAGTAGTGAGCACCCAGCATTTGAAATTGTTCAGTTTCCCCTGAACACCAGATGTGAAAATTCAGCTAGGTAGTGAGTAAATTCTTGTCTCTATATTTGCTTAACCATTTTACTGCCACCATAAAAGAAAGGCAGATTCAAAAAATATGATGGATGAAATCCAGTTCCTAATATTACTTCTCTAACTTTCAAAGCTGATGACAGTTCTGCAAGTGAGATGAAGCTGCTGAACTCATCCAAGTCTACATACATAGAGAGGCAGTTTTTAAAACCTTCAAGACTATGTTCCAAAATCTGTATTTAAATAGAACCGATCAGATTTGCAAAGTGAAACTAGCACACAGTACTTCTGAAAAAACAAATTATTTTATCTAAAAATAGAAATTACATTTAGGTAACTACTTTCTATAACAACTGATTCTCTAAAATAGCCACCTCTGACAAACAAAAATACTGTAAAGGACTGAAAAGAGGTGTTTAATTCCTCTTCTGCCAGAGGACATTACTGTGATAAAACCACAATAACATAGAAAAAGGACCTTTTTTGTTATTTCAGCTAACTGGTACTACAAAACATCAAACCTCTGAGATGATGATAGCAGGTAGCAAAGCCACAACTGGTACAAAGCCTTAGATACCCCCATCTCTTACATCCCAGTAAGAATTACAGCTGTGGTTAAAAGGAGTATTGCTCCACTACAACTGCCAGAATTAAGAGCTTCACAGGCAAACAAAATGCAGCTTCAAGAGAAGAATAAATGAAAATGTCTCCAAGCAGGCACAGGTGGGATAAGGAAGAAATGATGCAGCAGAGGTAAAGGATGATTTCCTTCTCCAAATAGACCACCAACACATCTCCTCAACTCTGCTTGAGAGGAACAAAACACTGCAGAGGTTAAAATGTCCTTAGACCTTTGTTTTCCATAACAGAAGCTACTACTAACACAGCTAACTAATTAGGTCAGTGGAGAAAGCTAGGTGGGATGAGCAAACATACCAACAGTCCCAACAAAGCTGGCATTGATGGGAACATACACAATTCTTCTCTGCAGACAGACTCCAATGTTCTTAGGGAACACAGCATTTTATATTTGCAGCTTTCACTGTTACCAAGAACACTTACTCTTTACTATTGGAAGAAGGGAGCTGTATATCTCCAAAAACCAGTAAATTCCAAAGACACCAAGGGGGTAAAAGCCCACAAAATAACAACCAAGCCAAATGCCTCCTCCCTCCGCTGCTGCAAGGATACAATTTGAGCACTGAGTTGTTCTGATTATTCTAATGAATTAAAGAATACTCCTCTAGAAAGTCTGAGTTAGGGACAATCAAATCAAAGATGAATGCCTGGCTGCTGCTAAGAAGCATTCTGCCCTACCCCACCTAATCACTCCTGCCAATTCCAGTTTTAACACTTCATGTCAAGGTATGGGAAACTAGATCAGCAGGCAGGTCTGGCCAAAAACTACCTCAAGCAAATATGGTATCTCACAGGTTAAATCAAAGGACAGGAATGAGCATCTGGAATTTCTGCTTCTGGCCTGTATATGCCAGCTTGAAGTAGCTGTTGAACTGCTGTCCAAATTGTGAAGTCCCACACTGTCGATTTTGCTGACAATAAAATTGGTATAAGAGCACCTTACTTCTCTCTTGTGTGCAGCCAGCTGCTCATTCCCAGCCTACTCCTTTCTAATAGGTTACCACACATTCATTGTGCCACTGTGCAGCATCTCTAACTTCATCAGTAAAATGACCCAGGATTAAAAAAAATTCCAAATCATGTTCAAGTAGATAAGGTATAAGAGAGGCCTGAAGGGTAATTCCAGCATATTGAAGCACCTTTTTGGCTACTGGACCACGGGATAAATCACAGTGCTAGCTTAGTGCAGTTAAAGAATAGAAAATAGATGGTGGCCATGATGATCCTACCAAGTGCTAACTTCCAAGAAAAATCTCTGGATCTGGTTTACTTACACTCTAGGCAAAAGACAGTGTTACAATCCTGTCAAGCAAAATTCAACTTCATACAACTTCTCTAAAGGAATCATACACCTTGGAACACACCATGCCTATACACAGCTACTGTTTGGGTATAAAACAGCGGAGGAAATGAAGTTTTTCAAGTAACACAGAAGAAAAGCAACCTTAAACTAAATACCACATAGATGTAGTCTGCTTACATAAATAACTACATTCCATTTACGCACAGGGCTTTTTTATTTTTTTAAACTTAACAATATTGATGCTCCAGCACATAAAATAACTTCACCCGTATTTGAATGTCGAACTATCATATATAGAAAGATTACATGCACCTAATTTTGAAGTCAGAGGTGACAATGACTTACAAAGATTGTACTACTAGCTTCACTTTATCAGATATAATGCTTTAATGTGCCCAAGAAGCATGAAGAATAACTTTTAACTGACAATTCAGTGAAAATCTAGAAATTTTTAGGTTGCCCATTCATTAAGTCCAATTGTATTTTAGTGTAGTGTAAGAAGAAAATTTATATACCTTGCCATCAACTGCTGATAAATGAGTCAGATCTTTACAGACTGGTATAAAATTATCAGGAACGTTTTAGATCATTAAATCCTTGGTCAACGAATTTTCAATCTCCATAACTCAGTAACGACAACAACAACAATAATAATAGCTAAAATTACATAATTAGCTCTAAGTTAAATTGTCTCTAATATAAACCATCAACAAATATTTGCTGCACGTATTTAACAGCCCTGTAAACTTCATTTACTGCAACATGGCATAGCAGCATTGCTCAAGCATGTTTATTCTTCAGTGCCACCCAACACTGCTACATTGTTTTACATCTAAGCATTTTACGTGCAGATAAAAGTTTTTGATCTTTTCTGCTTAATTTTTCTACAAAAGATGTAGATCCTTTGAGTCAGCCTGGTCAACCAACTTTGTTGGCCTTCTTGAAGTAAGCTAACTAGGCAGTTTTCAATTGCTTTTAAACACATCAAGGTTTAAAATTCTGCAATAGTTACAAATCCACTACAATTTCTAAAATTCTAAGCAGAAAAACATCCTTTTCCCTTCTACTAGAAGGCTCCTGCAATCTTTTAAGATGCTCTGGCACATCTGTTCTGTTTGTCTTGCTTGAATTTTAAGTGCATCTCTGCATAGCAATCATTTTACCTGTCCCTACAAGGCATGCTGAAGGTGGAAGTCCACCTGAGGACTCTGCTGACACATTAGGTAGAAATTTGTCAAAGTCAGGGGTATGTCAGTGACAGATGCAAAGAAGAGCATCTTCTGCTGTTGCTTAGCCTGTTTTCCAGTAGATACTGAATGGTCTAGGAGTGATCTACCAGAAAATATGGAAAGAGAAACTACCTTCTCAGAGCTCTGACTTTTGCTTTTAATTCTCATGGACAGGGAGAAAGGAGAAAGCAGTCAGCATGAAATGCAGAGTGAGTTCAAGTAAAAATCTGGAGAAAGAGGTGGACAGAATAGGGGTGGGGAGAGGGCAGCAGCCAAGACATCTGGATCTGGTATTGACTCCCTTTTCCTTTCTATTCTATAATCACCTACAGACTGAAATTAAATACAGAACCTCCCACATTTCTGTGTCTCACTGCTAACAGAAAATCTCTTGTGTTCTAGGATAAACTAAAGTGGCTTTGCTACAGAGAAAGAGCTTCCAACCCCAGTGTTGAAACAATTTATTGGGAAGATGCAGGTTCCCACAACATCGTTGGAGATTCTGTCCTGCCAAATAGCTTCAAAATGAAGAGAACCTTAGAAGAAAAAACCACTTACATATAGTATATCACATTGATGCAGACTGATGCACAGCTTCAGTATCAAGACATGGAAAGGGATGTGAAACCAAGCTGAACAGCACTCGAGTACACTTCATACTTCTGCATCATGAACACAAACTCACCCGCTACTACTCTTTCCACAAACCTAGGCTTCATTCCACAGACCAAAGAGCAACAGCAAGATCATTCACAGCTACAGCAAAAAAAGAGCTGTCACCTGCAGGACCTCAGCTTCATTAGTTAATTGTCTGATCATATACAAGTTGCTCCAAAATTTTAGAGAACTCGTTACTACTACAAGTTGTTCAGTTTCTATGTACACAGCACAAAGCAAAAAGACAAATTTGGCAAAGTAACAAATGCACCAATCAAAAGTGCAGGAGGCGCTTATTAGGGAGAAAAAAACATCAGGACGGACATCTTAACCTGAGAATTCAAGATAAAGGGACCATTTCAACAACTCAGCAATTTACCTCTGTGCCTCATTTCCCTTATCAGTGAACGAATATGGTGGATATTCTCTTTGAATATACATGACACTTCAGAAATAAAAACTTAAACACACAGAAGAATTTCACAAAGAGAACTTGGTTTAGGTCCAGACAAAACAGCATAAGTAGAATTTAGCAGCTCTAGGTTAGTACATGAAAGAACATGCATTTAACCTCAAAGATTAGAAAATACATTGATTAGATATCTTGTTGGAAACAAAACCAGAAAGGGTCTCACAAAAAAATCATCATGTGATCGTGTAACTAAATGCTCTATTGTAAGACAACCATTGAATGTGGTACCTTCTGACTTATGCTAAAGAAGCAGCACTACAAGCAAAATATTCAATGGGTTTGTTTTTCAGTAGTAAATATAACTGAGTACCTTTGGCTTTAAAGAAAGTGAATTTGCATAGCAGAACAGGAACCTGTCCCAGATGGTCTCTAGTATATCTTCACAGCATCAACTGTGCTGCAGAAACTACATTCCTGACTACAAGGAGCCAGCAAATAACCTACTGAAATGGCTAATTAGACCACAATATTTTTTTATTTGCTGTGAAACAACAACAATATTCAAAGATGTCACATTAAAAAAGAGATTACTTAAGTTACACTTAGTCCTCATACCTGATTCACCTCCAAGCATTTTCAAAACAAGTGAGGTGCAGGTGGTATTGCATAGATTGAGATATTCAGATTACAGAACAAGTTGGGTCATTTTGGAGTGCAATCCCAACTAAATGACAGACTGCATCCAATACTGGACAAGTCACCATTTGACCTATTAATGTCCCTCAGACATGATGCACACTGATGAGGCAAGGGTCATTCACCTTGATGTATGCTTAAGCACTTGTAGGTGACAATACCACGATTCTCCTTGTCATCAGGTACAGAATGCTTCTTCATCCTTTTATGGAAAACACTGAGCTATTTTTATTGGGGCTGTTTCAAGGTCAAGGAGTTCTTCAATATGACCCAAGAGCTAACTCCACAAAGACAAGTGAAAAGCAAAACACCCCAACCCAACTCAAGGTGTTCTTTCTATCATTACCACAACAAGCATTCTGGTTTATCCCACACTGGCATGCCATTCTTCTTGAGAAAGGCCATGTTCACACCACAACATGTTATTACAACAGATGAAGGGTACAGAAATCTGACAGGAGCAGTCCAGAGATCAACCCCTTTTTGCTTTAGCACAGTATTTAACACCATCTCAACACAGAGTAAGTTCTTCCTTTTCTCTGTGACCCTCAAGCAATGAGTAATGATATCCCGATATCCTATGCCACAGCCCTCTAGAGAAGGGGACGCAGCTTACACTTTTTTGTTCATAATATTCATAAAGAACATAAGGCCAGGGACTTAGCAAGTGACTTGAGTTTACATAGGTATGAAAAAAATCAGAGATGAAAAGAAAAGCAAACAACATAGAACCAGCCAGCTTAGACAACTACAGATACACAAAAATAGATACTGGTAGATTTTAGCCCTTTCTGCAATATTATTTGTTTACCTACCCTTATAACCGTGAAAATTTCTCATTTTGACTTTTGATGTTTATTTCCTTATAAAATTTTCTGTATTAGAAGCCTTTTTATAAGTTAGAAATTTTAAGAGAAGAATTGACTATTAGTTGCATGTGATGGTTTTGTCTCCATGTCAAAACTGGCTGGTGTAATTACTCAGTTATTGCTGCATCACCAACTTTTCACTCTGTGGATGTTATTATGGAATAAAATCGACTATGGTAAAATACTACAATTACACTTTTCTTAAAAAGCAAAGCCATTAACCATATGCTTTTCCTGGAACCAGTGCTTCCTAAAACCCACATTTCGTATATAATCTTTAAATGTAAATCTTTACCGGTACAATGCTAACCAAAATAAAATTTACTGTGCTGTTAAAATTCATCTCCATTGCTCTCATCCCATATGCAATGTTTTTATTACTTTTTAAAAATAATCTTCTAGAAACAAGACATGTTCTTATGGACTTACTACTCAAAGGTAGCTTCCCTTAATAAACATTTCACAATAGACCACAAAAACCTACTGGAGTATCTTTAACTCTACCCACACCTAGGATGGACAACATGAAACATCTGTAGTGTAAGAAAGCAGAACAGCAAAGTAAACAGGGTAGGAAGTTCACAAGGTTTCAAAAGTTGGGGGGGGGTCCTATGGACACAAGATAATTTTCAAGTTTCTTGTGGTGACAAGCAAGAGTACTAAAAGCACAGAAGCATGTGAGGGTGCAATGACAGAAGACGAAAAAAGGCCCAACATTCACTGACTTCAAGACCAGTTATTCCAGTCAGCCCCGCAGTTATATCCATTTTCAGAAGCGGAATCAGGCCCTCAACCACAAATTAAATTATTCAGTAGCATACTTGATAATTTGACATTTTGATACCTCCCATAAGGAATAAGCAAAGGACAACAAGTAAACACCAAGTTACCTGGAAGGCATCATCTACTTGCAACTTTATTAAAACACATTTCAGCCCCAGCCCAGAATTGGTGTATTAAGAGGTCACAGGTGACATTTGGGAAAAACACAAATTGCCTTGCCATGGTTGACCTAGTTAAAATTAAAGGACTGCAGCTATCATTTTTTTGTCATTGCATGTATTAGTGTCAAGTCTCTCGCTGCACTCTGCTAGCGCCTGTGGAAGGCAGGCTGTAAGTTCTCGACGAGGCTCTCCAGCAGCACGGCCTCCCTCAGCCGCCCACCCCCGGGGCCCTGCAGGGGCGGGAGGGGGCCGGCTGCCACCCTCCAGGCTCAGCCCTCCTTCTGCCAGCGCCGGAGCGCTCCCGGCGGCCGCGCAGCCAAGGCTCCGCTTCCAGCGGGCACGAGAGGGATAGAAAAACCCTCACAGCACCGAGCCCGGCCGCTCAAGGGCCGCCCAAGTTTCTCTCCCTGGGGGAAGGCGGTCTCACTGCCGGCTCCCTGCCGAGGAAGAGGCTGCCCGCCCCGAGGCGCCCGGAGAGCAGGACTCGGACGGCGACGGGAGTCCCTCAGCCCGGCACGGCTCCCCCGGCGCTCCCTTGGGAGGCGCCGCCCCCCACCCCCGGGGGCCCTGCCCGGATGGGCGCCGGAGTTGGTACATACGGGTCTGCCGCGGGAGGCGAGGAGAAGGGTGTAGTTTGTTTTAAACATGGCTTGCCTCTCCCCTCCTCCCTTTTACCTCGGAGCCATCGCTCCGGCGCGGCGGGAAGCGGCGGCGGCGGGATCCGGCCGCCCCGGGTGGGGGCTGCCTCCTCCCCGCCGCGGCGCCGGAGTTTGCGAGCAGGAAACTCCTCCCGCGGGGGCCAGGGGCGAAGCCGCAGCTGCTGCAGCGCTTCTCCCCGGCGGCGGAGGGGGAGGAGGAGGAAGGTGGGGGCTGGAGTTGTGATAGCGACTTCACCCCCCGGGGAGAGGAGCGACGCCGCCCCGCACAGCACCGAGAAAGTAAACAGGCGGCGGGGAGCGGCGGGGTGGGGTGGAGGGGGCTTGCAACAGGCAGCAAAATGCCCAGGCTCGGGAGCCATCCGCGAGCCCCAGCACGGAGCGGCAGGAGAGCAGCGGGCGCCCCCGGCCCCTGATGCGCGTTTCACCCGCCGGCCGCCGCTCGGTCCCCCGACCCCACCCGGGGAGGCAGGACCCGCCGCACACCCGGGGCGCCTCACCTTTCTCTTCGGCATAATGTCCCTGCTCCGGGCCGCCAAAGTAAAGCGACCGAAAGAAGCTCCGGCAGAAGCGCGGGATCCGCCCGGCGGTGGCGGCGGCAGCGGCGGCGACACCGGCGTGGCTGGTGCCCGCAGCTGTGCCCGCGCCCGGTGCCCGCCGCGCCGCCCCGCCGCCCCCGGCGCCCCGGCAGCCCCCGCCGCCAGCGCCCGCCTCGCCGACGGGGCGGGCGGAGCGGGGCGGCCGCAGCTCCCGATTGGCTCCCCGGCGGCGCCGCGCCCCCCGCCCCGGCGGCAGCGGCTAATCACGGGCCCGGGATTCTCCATCAGCCGTCGGGAAGGCGAACCGGAGGTCTGGGCGCGTCGGGCAAGTTGCGTGCGGTGAGCGGCGAACAGCATCCGCTCACAAACCCCTGCAGTGGTCCTCGTACAGGTGCATTATTTCAGGCTGTTTAAATTTACCTTCGTTTTTTCCTTTCACTAGGTTCCAGTTGCCCCTCCTCGACTGAAATCCGCCGCAGTCTTTCTCCATCGCTACTGTTTTCCCTTTTTCAGCTCGGGGGGTTGTTTTGCCGTGTAAATTCATTCATCCTCCAAATGCAAGCATTACATGGCCCTGATAAATCACTAGCAAGACAAACTAGTGCCGCTGAGAGAAACACTCCATTACCAGTTGGGGTAATCAATTCTTCATTTGACGATCAAATACCACCTACCTTTTTTTTTTCCTTTTAGTTTTAATGAGAAAAATAAAAGTGATTGACTTGTCAACAGTTTGAAACTAAACTATTCTTCTCAAGTACCTGCAGAAGAAGCAGAACAAAAACCAAAGGTTTTCCAACTGGTTGGCCGCCTGCCTTTTGGCCAAGAGCTGTAGTTAGGCTGCACACATCCTTGTGGCAGCTATAGGCCTCATTTTTCCTCTTTACCTGGGGGCATTTGAACTCATACCTCTTGTTCTCCCACAGCGTTATTTTGACAACAAACTACAGTATCTCTGAAGCAGGAGAGGTTAGATTCTACTGTTGATACAGTTTCAACAGCTTTGTTTAGCTTGAACAATTTGTACTAATTAACTAATTTGTACTAATAATTCACCAGGGCAGGAACTCAGCTGGGTTTGCTCCCAGTTACATGTGTAAACCACCAAATTAGGGAGTCACACCCGCTATAGAGTTTACATGCTATTCATGTATATTTAAATAGTTTGTACAGAGTGGTATAGTTCCACATGGTAAGACTGGAAACATGGCCTTTAGCAGGAGATGCCTGTGTTAATCAGAGATTCAGGCCCACCTTATATAGTGTATTGCCTCAGTACTGAGTAACATAGGAAAGAAACAGGTTGGAATTACTCTGTAACTTAACTTTTCCCCTGTTTCTTTTCCCACCTGTTTGCCAGCATTTTCCCCAGGTGTCTTTAATGGATGATGCAAGCAACCCCCTACAGCTTCACTGTGGACCATCCATTCAGAAAGAGAAAACAGAGCTAGGCCTCTGTTAATACAGATTAAATGTCATCCACAGGAGAATTGTGCACAAGCGCAGTGCTTTATTCCTACGCCATCCAAAAAGTTTGGATTAATCCCACATCTCATTCCAAATCAAAATAACTTGGGTGGGGGGAATTAGAATTTTTGATTAGTTCTGTGCTACCTTCCTCATTTGGTTATATTCCTCTTCCATCTTTTCTCCCTACTTTTAGACTTGCAGGATAATTCAGGTTGAGAGGATTCTCAGGAGGTCATCAGATAAAACCCTCTGCTCAGTTAGAGCAGGCAGCTGAAGGCTTTGTCAAGTTCAGAATATCTCTTGAAACACAGATTCTATCATCTTTCCAGGCACCCTTTGCTGGTTCTTTCCCTGCATATGCATAAGCTCAATTCTAAAACTGTCCCCCACCCTATTTCCACACTCACTCCAGTTTCTTTAAATTTGCAGCTAGAAGACAGCAACAACAATTCCATGAGAGCAGTAGGAGCCTGGTAACAGGCAGAGAGGAAGTCCAGTAAACTTGAAGAGGTAATTTTCCCTAGATTTATGGGAAAGGGAGAAGCAATCCTGTTGACGCGTAATTTATAGTTATCTACAACTAATGAGCAGTATGAAGGAAAAGCAAAATTTTAGCAGTGAGACAGCAAGAGAAAGAACTGGTAGAGCTAGTAACTTATTTGCAGATGCCTTTTTTCCTCAATTGAACCAAATTCAGGTTCAATGGAAACATTGCACCTCAGGGTGAAATCATTCAGGAGAGTTGCCGATTGGTAGAAGAGCCCAGTTGGTCTCTTTCTTCACTCCCTCAGTATTTTCTGTGTCAATAGAAATTTATTCTGTTTGCTTTCTGTCACTGCAAGTCCTGTCAGATCTGTGGACAGTGGCAGGTTATAGGTGAAATTCCTGGAAACCTGAGAATAGCAGCAAGTTGTTTTTCTCCTACCCATATACTCATCCCTCTGTGTCTGTGTGATGCTTTCTCTGTAACAGAATTTATGTTCAGGCTGGCTGGCCTGCTGCTACAGCTTTCAGTTAAAAAGCACAGAAATTATCAGGTGGTTTTTTCTTTCTGCAGCTGTTGTCTTTTTCCATCATACCTGACCTGCTGGTGTTGAAAGATGCCTCTTGTCTGAAAAGCTCTGATATTAACAGGAGAAACACTGTAGGTTTTCAGAGCAAAAAGGCAAAAATGCTGCTTTGCAATATGTGGTGAAAACTTCTGTAACACAGATGTAGGCCATGCTAGAAAAGCCATGTTTTGACCATATTTTTGGTTGTCATAGAAATTAGTTTATAGCTTAACTTCACAACTGCTTCTATTTATAAGTAATTAGGGGATGCAACTGTAATGCACCACCACTTTTCTATAGCATTTAGGAGGGACACAGATGAAAGTAATGTAGCCCTACATCACATTTTGTGTCCAAGGGATGCTGCTTGCACTACAGAGCCACCCTGAAATATAGCCTTGGAACTGTCAAAAGGGACATTACTGTCATCAGTTCCTTTAAATGAGTATGTGGCTGTACACAAATAATTCCAAATGGTGATGATAAGGGGTTACGGATATACAAACTAAGCAGTCTCATCACACTTCTTGTTCCACTCTTTCAAACATAGGCACTCTGAAGTCTGGTAACTATTTTATTATCATTATCAATGTCTGGCGCTGTGTAGAAATTTCTGTTACTTCAGAATTGTTATTTTTAAGCAAAAATAACCTGTGACAGCTTTCTCTGAAAAGAAATCTGTCATGCAGTTCAATTGGTAGGAAGAAACTTCCATAAACCATTTAAAATAAATTTCACAACAGCTTTATGTTTTATCTTCAAATAAGAAAAATGTTCAAGCACTCCACACTACTTTTAGGATGTTTTTCAAGTTATTAAGCTTTTGGAACATGTCGTAGTACTCAGCAAAGCTGCTTCTACCACTGTTTCGGGGACATCACCACCTCAAAGGACTACAACCACACTTTAAACCTCTTGAACTTTCATTCAATAGTCCTGTGCACAAATACTACAGGGAATAGCAGAAAACAGATATTTACTAGCTAGCTACTACAAAGCAGAAAACAAAGCCAATTTTTCTACTATACTAATCAAGAAAAGTTCAGTCTGTTCCACACATATATTAGGCAGTTAAATTTGGAAATCTGATTTTTTTTTTTTTTGGCCATTATTTTCTCCTGATTATTTGCAGAAACCGAGCCTCTGGTGTACACAGTTTCCATACAAGTCAAGACGAGCCTGATCAATGACGGTTGGAGTAGAAGTGGACTAACAACATATACAGCAGAGAACTTGGACTATTTTGGACTTTTTCATGCTATGATCAGCCAATGAGTTGTTAACATTCAAAATCACAGACTCACAGAACTTTTAAGGTCACAGAATGATTGAAGTGGGAAGGAACATTTGCAGATTGTCTAGTCCAACCCTCTGTTGAAAGCAGAGTCAGATACTGCAGGTTGCTTAGAGCTGGATATCTTCAAGGATGGAATCTCCACAGCCTCCCTTTGCTGCCTGTTCCAGTGTCTGACCACCCTCACAATAAGTGGGTTTTTTACATTCAGATGGAATTTTATCAGAGAATCAGAGTTCAGTGACTAACAAGTCTGCTAGGCCTTGATGCAGCAGTACAGCAGAAACACATCCTGGAGAGTCAATTGCATATTGAAGTTAAGTGAGAAGCACACCACATGGTTATCCAGCCCATTGTCAAATAAGGCAACTGTCTGCCGTTCAAACTCTCTTACTCTACTACATAATTCCACGAGGCAACTTATGGCCAATTATGTACAAGCTCATTGTTTGGCATGATTTGCTGAAGCAAGAGCAAAGCTTTCATCTATCTCAGCTTCAGCAACGCCACCAGCCAAGGCATTCTAAATACTAATATGAACACTAAGCTGAGACAAATAACATTATCACGATGTTTTTTCTCTTCCTTGTTTAAGGTCTGACCTGTTTTGCTTGCATACAAAAGCTGGGCCAAGAAAGATTCCACCTTTTGAGATAAATTAGTATTGAAAGTAGTAAACCTTGAATTAATTAAAGAGTCTGATTTCAGTGACTCAGGAATTCCAGAGAAGTGATTCTGTTATCTTAAACCTTCTGTTGAGTAATTCTACTTGAAGTAGCCTTATGTTCAGAACTCTGTCTTTAGTTCTATGTTTGCCCTTCCTGTAAGTATACTCTCATGTTTCCAGTGTGATGTTAATATTTGATTTACAAATGCAGGAAACGTACCTGGAATACACTGTTTTCCACATTTATTCCTAGCATGTCTAAGTGCTTCTAGAATGAAGTAGCTAAAAAAGTTAGAAAAGAGAGGCACCCTGAAGTGGTTTTTACATTGGGGTTTACATCAAACAGGCAGAGGAAGACATGGCTGCTCTTCAGAAGGCTTTAACAAAGGTCTCAGGTGTTGCTTCACCTATCACAAAACCAGGAGAAACCCTGTCCGGTCCATCAATATACCAATTTATGTGGCCACACCCTAGCTCACTACTTATCAAAGTGGGTTAGGTTAGAAACACAAGTATTTGGAGGTATTTAATTAATCAAACCACTTTAAAAAATGAGGCTAAGAGCAATCACAGATATAGTGAGGGGTTTGGGGAAATGCTAAGCTCCAGCTAATGAGGCAGGGCAGTAATCTGTAGCTGGGGCAGAAGGTCTCATTTAGCTTCTGCCAGAACTGGCTGTACTTGGACTACAGCACTTGTCCTGCCTTCTTGCTGTCAGACAAGAAAGCACCTGCAGTGCTGCCCCATTTCAGTGGCAGTTTTGCTAGGTCAGGGGACCCCTCCACCCCTCTGACCATAAAAATGCTCTGAAAATTGCTGCCCTCAATTCTACTGGCCCAGTCTTTCAGAAAGTCACTCTCTATTTCAGTTTGGGCAAACCAAAATGCACCTGCAAAGACCTGTCATCGAAAGTGAGTAGGCCCGGCTCATTTCAACACAGGTTGGTTGGGGAGCAACCAGACAAGTTACACTGGCAGAACCTGGGAGGTGGAAATGTATGGTGGGGGTGGTAATGAGCAGCTAGGGGTTCCCTAAGTGTTCTTCTGGTAGCCTAGCTACAGCCAGAACTAGCTGTGTGTACACAGGAAACCAGCGTCCCTGAGCATCCTCTTTTGTTCATGGAGAGAGTTGGGTGGCTATAAGACATAGTTCATCCTGCTAAGGTTCTGAATCACCCTTTGAAATTGTAAAATGCACATAAATATAAGAAAGTGGTTCATAAATCTAGATTATTATTTTTCTGATAGTCTGGAGAAGCATTCCCATCACAATTCTCTGAAATACTATATCTGATTGGCACAAACAGGGGAAAAGGTTTTTTTAAACTTTAAAATTAATAAATTTTAAGACAAGTTTAGGTTAGTGATAGGTTCTCTGCTAACATACAATGAGAAAAAAAAATTATGTATTGAGTATTTTCTGTCCCACAGCATTAAACCCTGCTGTCAATAGTCAGTAAGAATTTAACTGTAGGGACTATTACTAGAAAAAGCCAAATTAGATCAGCTAAAATCTAATCGTTGTTAAAAAAATTTCTAAATGTGGTAGGTGTACATTTATTTATGTTCCTAAAATGTAAGGAGTTGTGGGGTTTTTTTGTTTATACACTGTATGAAGTTCATCCTAATTGAAAATGTGAGGAGTCCACCTTGACTAAAGACAAAATGCTGCTACAACACAGGAACAATGTTTCTGAACTTGTAATTTAATGACACTTTGAACAGCTTAAGTCAGAGCTCCTACTGTTCTGTTGAAATTCTGGACCAGCTAAACAAAACCAGCAGTTTCTCTCAATCCCCCATTACTAGCTCTCTTCAGTCTTTGCTTAGATTTTGTCTGCAATCAGTTCATCTGCCTCAAACTAAAAAAGTAGAGAGAATGCAAAAGAACACAAACTGTAGCTGCAGTGGTCTGGCTCAGAGCTCCTGAGCTTGCAGCAATGAAATTTCTCTTTCCTTTACACTGAGGCTGCATCTGCTTCTGGGTAAGAATCTGCTGTCAGATGTTAAATAAGAAACAGTCTTTTGTAAGGCTGTACTAGGGATGTAGAGGTTAGTTTACTGGCTATTTTGTAGCAAGGAAGTATTGTAAATATATAGTAAGTATTTCCATTTTCCTTGCATATGTTTTCCTGGGCTAACTGTGCTTATCAGTTTTTGTGGGTATTTAATGATAAATATATTAATAAATGATTGATTCAGCTGACAGGAAGAAAAAGACAATGCAATGGGAAACACTGTCAAATAAGGCCTCTAAATAGACCGGGTAATTTAAACGGGAAATCCTAAATCAACTGCTAGATAATGTAGTAAGTAAACATATTAACCTGTAAGTAAACATATCAACCAGACAGAAATTATGTCATAAATTACGTTTCTTGATTTATCACAGTCCAGTCATAGCACTCAAGGAACAGTTAAGGAAACTCAGGAAATAAAGATAATGGATAATTTAATGGAGTTTATATATTGCAGCTTCTAAACACTTATTTAAAAAAAAATAAATTTCCAGAGTGCTACTTTAGAATCGTCATTGAAAACCATTACTGCAGGAATGTGTGGTTCTGTATAGTAAACAGTATACAGTCATTGTGCTGAAAAAGCATTTGTTGGTGAAATTCTGTCACTATTAAAAAAACCCCAAACAAAAAACCCTGTATATGTGTGCAGGCACGGTATATTCTAATGAGATATATTTATAACAATTCTGGCATGTTAGATATGGCTGTATTTACAAACCTTTTTTTGCTTTACAGCATGCTTGCACACATTCTTTAGGGGTTTTTTTAATGTGCAGATCGTTTTTTTCCTGAATTAGTCTTATAATTATCCCTTCTAGTAAAAACAGATATGAGAATATAATTAGTCCATCCTTTTTCTGCGACATGTTGCTCCTAACACCTTGAGGTAAGTAAAACAAACAAAACTGAAACAAGCATCACCACCTCCCAAACCCAGTGTGAAACTTTGTATCACACATTGTCTTCAAATCCAGGAGACATCATTGGTGGGATTTCCCAAAGATTTGATGTCAACTATCTGCTGCCACTGAAGACATTGAAACCCCTGCCTTTGATAGAAACAAAGTCAGGCCAAAGCTGAGCCCTTCAATAAATCTTTTCCCTGACAACTGCAAAGATATAAACCATTGAAAAATATGAATGGTACTTAAAATGTTTCCAAACGTGCCTGATTCATTCTGTAGAGGCCTTGAAACTAACAGAACTAAAAACAACCCAGTCTTCCTGAAAATTCATATTTCTTCTATTCCCCAAATGCTAAACTATTATCCATTGCAGGCATTGCTATGCTAGGGGAACCTGTGCAGCTGGGTGAACAGTGGAAGTCAGCAAATACAGTAATGAGTGTTTTCAGTGACAAGCTGAAGGGATCCTGTACTTGCTGATCTAGACATCTGGAATTTACACTCTGAGAACTTCAGTGAGAAGAGAGTTATCTGGAGTTGACTGATGATTTCTTTTTATTTGTTCATTTTTGTTTGAAAAACAGGTACCACAGCTCAGGCAATGTATCTGGTATGAGTTCTACTGATGTAGCAATGCTAAAGTCAGAACTTTCTAACTGAAAATTGCAGAGGCCTACAACATATATCAGTGTATCTCATACTGCCACTTTATAGAACTGGGTTTTTTCCAGTGTGGTGATGATGTAAAGCCTTAAGAGATGTTTCTGGCATGCTCTAGTAGGTGAAGCAATCACCCCCATGGGGATCAGCTTTGTACATACAACTATGTGTGTCCTGGGTTTAATTTCCTTAATCCTAAGTGCCAGCAGAAGTTGTGATGATTGATTTTGAGTGTTCACAGTGCAGTTTCCAATACAGATGTTAAAGTATTAAAAGAAGTTGGTAAACTGAGCCTAGCTGTACTGATTAAGTGAACTTCTTCTTAGCTCTTGTGAGAAGAAATCAAAGCTGCTGGAGGTCAGTATGCTAATGGCTTCTGAAAGCACTTTGACATTGCACTTTGTAAAGTCAAACTGCCTCAGTGTTTTGCTATAGTACCTCTAAATGCCAGAGACAGGGAGGCGAGGTAAGATTTTTCAGCTATACTGAGTGCCATTTATCTTTAAAACTTTCCTTAAATTAGGATGTAAACTTGATTTTATATTTAAACATACAATTATTTATATATTCACATCTATACAATATGTACAACATGTAATAGAAAATGTAAAATAATATACATTACCTCACATATATTGTAGTATGTTACTGTAATATATGTTGCATATGACATATTGTACTTTAGATACAGACTAAGATATATGCAAAAAAGTTACATTGTTGATTTAAGGTCTCTCTGGCTTCTTAACTGAAAGTTTGTCTTAGAAAGGAAATTAATGGGTTCACAGCTTCAAGCCCACATCTGCAGCTTTGTCTGCTTCTTTGCTTCCCTTTAAATACCTTATCTACAGCTATGTATGCAGCTAGATCATGAAAAAGAAATTTGCTATTATCACTGTTACCTTGTAATGCAGAGGTAATATTCCTGTTGTGGAAGCAGTGTTCCTGAACAATGGTGTAACACACCTTATCCTTCATGCTTCAGCAGGAAGCAACCAGCTTTCAGTCAGCTCTGCTTGTCAGCCCAATGTAACACTCCTCATTATGTGGGGAACATATAGACACGCTCTCCACCACTGACTAAAAACACTGTCAGGTTTGACCATTACACCATGAGACATGGAGAAGAGATGCATATGAAGAATTAAATCCTGTCCTTATTAAAACTGAGGGGAAAAGACACCCCAAACCTCTCACTGAATTATTTAGGCTCAAAATTTCAAAGCGCAAGATACAGAACTATTATCCTCTTTTTCCTTGGAGAAGATTGTTGCAGTATAGAGTTCAGACACATTCACAAGATACATCAAGACGTGAAAAGACCTGTAGTGTTTGCCCTTGAAATGATACATATTCTCAGGACAAAGGCAATACAACCGCCATAGCTGAGAGATAAGTATCTTTCTTGAGAGCTTGCATCTATATCTAAAAGTAAACATCACAGCATTGAAAGTTGCAATACCTTTATCTTGTGCAGGACTTATGAAATTTTTGGGTGGAGTCATGTCAGGTTCCTGCGCTATGTGTGGTCAGAGGAAGGTAGCACTAGGAGTTACAGTCATCATGCTCTAAGGTTTTGGCTTGCCTACACCTAACCAGTGCTGATGGTAATTCCAGCTCTGCTCCGGCACTTAGGCACTCAACATTATAAGAGGAATGTCTCCTCTCTTCATGATGTGTGGCAGCAATGTCTTTTTAAGACTAGGAGCTGATTGACAAACTTGAAATCAGCGGTCTTTTAGCTGTGTTGTCTGAACATCTGCCACCTGTTGGAGCTGCAACTGCCAGTAGTTTATCACCACCAGTGAAATGAAAAAAAGTCTTTGAGTTCCACCCAGTGGAAAAGAAGATGTGATCCTAGGCTTCAGAGCCTTAGATCCATCACCCAGGAGGGGGGAGTTCTAGGTTTTTAGTTTCTGCTCTAAGAACTCTTCATGAATTTTCTTCACTGAATGTTTCTTATAAAATGAAGAATTGTCAAAGCAGAGCTCATATCCAAGATGTTTCTCTAAGGCCAACTAGGCTTCCTGACTATATTCCTTCTTTCTTCTTGGGAAGATAGAGAAATATCACAATTTTGCTACTTCAGCTGGTGCAGATGTGACATAGGTGAAATGCTTCATATACGCCTTCAGAAGAAAGCTGAAAGATTTGTTTCAGATTTTCACTTTAGACTTGGACATATCCAAGTTTGAGGCCTGAAATAATTGATTTCTTTTTTTTAAATTATTTTTTATGGTTATATCAGTATTAAATTTGATTCACATCAACTGGATTTAGCCAACGTCATACAATATGGATGAAATGTCGGAGAACAGAAAAATGAGACAAACAATCTCATGGCTGAAAGCTGAAGTCAACAAAACCAGCTAATAACAAGGATTAGCTCACTTATGGAGCAGATAAGTGAAGAGTGTGCTCCAGTTTCAAAATTAAGATGGGAACTTTTGCCAGAACATATATGTAGCTAAGTTGCTGGATTGAGGGACAAGAACCGCAAGATGAATTCCCATAGTTCAGTGCTAAGATTAATTTAAACTTTTATGGACAGTGCCCTGCTGAAACTCTAAGACCTTTATGCTTTTCTGAGGAGACACAACTTGCTTATTCTGCCTGTGCCTGGAACTGTTTTTCAGGTCACTTATGGTTTTAACTGCACTGCTGTCAGCCTTTACCCTGGATGGGTATGAGTCAGCTCCAAACCGTAAACAGTGTAGCCATGGTTAGCAAGCCTGAGCCACTAAGCCTTTGCTGATGGCGTGGGCATAACAAGTTGTGCCTGCTTGGAGCACAACCAAAGCAAGCTCACATCTGCTTGAAAAAAAAAAAAAAGTCAACATACCCTCTCTGTTCTTTTCCTGCTTCCTCCCCCCACCTTTCTCTTTCCCTCTCCCTTTTTCGTTCTGCCCCATCCACAAGAACACTCACAGAAACTTCACCTATATAAGCCCTCCACCCAGTTCCAATTTCTGAATGGGATCTCACAGGGCACACGTTTGTTTAGAGTGGTAACATGTGGCGGTGTTTTGGTATGAAGCCCCTCGTGCAGTTCCTTACAGTGAATTTGAACAAAGAGCAGTTGTTATATTCATCCCTTTCAAGAGGGTTTTACTCAACCTATGAGGTGTTCATTTTTGCCTCATACAGCTGACTGAACCCAGAAAAGGGTAATGTAGATCATGGAGGAGAAGCTACAATGCTGAGATCCAAACACTTTTTGGGGAGTTCAGAGGGGACAGACTCACCCTAAGTTTCACTTAGGCCATGATGGCAGGATGTCACTGTCCCGCCTCTCACAGCACAGACTCTGGCTGCAGAAATGTCAGTAGCAGCCCTGCTGGTTATTGACAGTAGCAGCCAATGATACATGAATTTTGAGTGACTTTTGCTGTGGTTACAAGACCTAGGTTCCATGGGCTTTTCTCATGTGCAAAAGAAGAAATAGGTTACTCTTTCCCTAAATGTTCTTTTAATCTCTCTTTTCTTCCACTAACTAGGCGCTAACTGTGTTGTATATCATCTTCTGCCATTTCTCTGGCACAAGCAACAGGCTGGCACAAGTCAGTGGAAATTCAACATTCATTAAGGTTTGACTGTATTGCCTGTGCATCACCTCTCTCTCTCTTTTTTTTTTTCCCCTAAGATGACTGCTTTCATGAATGAGACTAACAATCTTACAAAAGGAAGCCCTCCATTTTAGACAGCTAAGCTACATAAGCTGCATCCTGGCTATCATTGCCTTGGATGCCTGGGATTTAGTTTTTCTGAGATTTGGGGATTTTTACCAGTGGGTTTTGAAAAGCATCAACAATCTTAGTCACCTACACACCTACAGGAGGACTGTGTTCTCAAAGAAGCAGTACTTTTTGACAGAACAACCGTAAAAATGCTGAGTAAAAGTAAAAGGATCATCACAGAACGCACACCTTTCTCTTTTTAAAATGTATAATCCTTACAGGGGATTACTGGTGGGTGAATATTAGAGCTGGTCTGCCTTCTAGCTTGAAATCTTGTTTTTCAGGCAAAGCTGTCTTCTGGCAAATGAAAGGAAATTGAGTTTCTCAGGATTCCATTTCCCTCTGCAGAGGAGAAACTGATATAAGAGAAAGCAAGCTCACTTATTTCTCTGAATTCTTCCTAAATGTGTGTGCATTTGTGTGTAATATTTTTAACCTGGTGGCAAAACCCAACACATCAGGTGCAGACCCCAGAATTTTCTTTTCTTGTATTACCCATGTCCCAAGGAAGCACCAGTAAGGAAAAGATGGCTCTCCCTCATTCACTTATTCCTGCTACCTGCTGGATGCCACAGGTCCTGGAGGTTCACCCACATGCTCTGTACATTAGTTAAATGTGAGAGAAATAAAAGTGCCACTGTTCTATTTGGAAGACACTTACATAGGTCCACTATTACAGCACAGTCATAGTCTGTAACAAATACATTGTCCATAAATTAATTGCAGTCAGGCAGTGGTATTCCCATTGAAGAAAAGGGAACAGAAAGAAAGTGTAAATTAAATTAAATTGCGCAACATTACATATACCCATGGTCACGGAAAATGACATTTGTTCCCTGGAAGAGCAAGGTTTGATTTGTTTCACAAGCTAAAATAGTGCATCAATTCATTTAATAAGCCCCAAATTGTTCCTCAGCCCTTTAATCTCTAGACCAGTACCTTGTTATGGTGGAATTAATTATCACATAGTACCTAAACCAAATATGGATTTCTCATGCCTGCCAAGTAGATATAAAAATTTCACAGTATTTGGACTAAAATGGACAGTCAGGGTTAGCAGATGAGTGCAGAATTCCTCACTTTCAAAATAAGTTTTGGGGCTAGGAAAAGTCAGTCAAAAAACCCCTCAAGTCTCACATGATGTTACCTGCTGGAGAAGGTGAGAATTCTGTTCCTATATATTCTGCAAGATAATTTCCTGTCCCTGCTTGGCATCCTAAACACTTGCAGCCTGCACTTCAGGGCTGTGCTGTGCTGTGAGGAGGGAGAATCCAATTAATTATGTCCTACCTCATATTCAGCTTTCAGCAACCAATTATTAGACAAAACCTGGCTGAAGCCCTCACTTGATTTAGGAGGCTTGGGTATCTTGGCATTCATCAGGATTTACTGATGTTGATAAATTGCTCTTCTCTGTCATGGCTCTAAGTAGATATATCAGGTTTGTCCAAGGCTTCTTGCCGAGCCTTCATCTAAATGGTTTTTCATCTAAGAGTGTGGAGCAGTTGTTCTTTTGTCTGGAACTGAGATATGGAGGTCAGAAGTAATGAAACTGGCATTTGTCTAATTAGGAATTCCATTATTATTTTCTATCTTCAAGCAGCTAGGGGTAAATCCACGAGTCTGCTTCAGTAAAGCTCTCCTGAACTACCATAGTGAGATAAATTAAAAGTAGCATGAGCCAAGTATGTCCTAGGATATCTTTATGTGCAATACCTAAGAGAGCCTAGGTTGCAATCTGGAGACATGCTGTTGTTAGCTCAAGTGCATCAGAATTGAAAGAGATGGGTCGGGAGTGTGCAAACTCTGCTCAGAGTTTGGGATGCTGCCTCCTGCCCCCCAGTCAGCACCTGTTTTTGTTAGCTTCCCTTTGAAAGGTGGTGGGAGGAATAACATGCAGACAGATGCATAGAGCTACCTGGTAGTAAAGCATGAACTGATTGTACTGTTTGTTTTAGTTAAATTTCGAGATAATTGACAAGATGTTCAAAGGCCTGGGGCACTACTATTATATTTTAAGACAGAGGAAATCCAAAGAGGGGAAAAAAAATAGAATACTTTAATTTTCCTTGCTCTCAGCCTCCTGTGTTCTTATCCAGGAGCCTTGTAAAGTAGTTTCACTTATTTTTCAGATTAGTACTTGAGACCAAATGGGCAGAAGTCTGCTCTTTCTCACACAGGTACTGAACTGGAATTACTTGGGGTTTTTTTCTCCTAAATTTGTTCTAGGTTCTTGTGAGTCACTCTATTACTTGACAGCTGAATTTAATGCATCTGATTGTTCAGTTCCCTAGCTGCTAATCTTCAAAGATCACTTACTGACAAATATCACGTAACGTGTGTAATAGAATTGCTGCACATTTATGTTAAATAGCTCTGAGTTTTGTTTGTTAATTTCAGGTAATTCAGGCTGAACTCTTTTTTGATATAACCAAAGATAAAATCTAATCTGTTTTGACTACTTTCGTGCCATGTAATGTTCAAGTTCATGCCAGTTTTACACCAAAAGCTACAGAAAGGGACTTTCATGAACCTTCGAATTCCAGTGAATTGCCTTGTACAACTGTGCTTGTAATCCAAATGTCTTTTTGAAGGAGTGGGGTTTTAAATGCTCATCACAATCATTAGAGTACTCCTCATGGATGTAGCTTTGTGTTTATAAAAAGAGTCTGTTTTTTTCACAAATAGTACTTGCTATCCATTATTTCCTATCTAGCTGTTTTAAAAGTTTTCTCTCTAATTAATAATTAGAAAGGATGGGAAGACTTACCCATCACAAGTAGAAACCAGAGAATAGTGGACTTACAATATTGTGAAAAAAAAATTAGTAAGTATTTTAAAATACCCACCCCTGCAAATTTTGCAATCTAAATGCTGTTGTGAGTATTACTAAAATATTCACAAGTATAAGAAGAGCTTAAACTGATGAAAAGTGATTACCTGATAAGTGTCATGACTGTACAGCTCAGTAGTCTGTGGAGCAACTTTCCTTCTGCAGAAATTCCTGTTTCTGAAATGGAAGTGGTCCTCCTTCCTTCCATCACTGCACACCACCTGCTAGGGGAGATTCACTTCCACCTCCACCAGACCTTGGCCTCAGCTGAGCTTGTGGAAACCAGGTAATCTTTTGGCACTGAGTGTCTGTATATCATCTTAAGCTTTCTTATGTCAAAATGTCAGTCGCACTTGGTACTTTTATACTGCTTAATATTGGTATTATTGTTCTTCTATATGTCAGCCTGAAGGTATAAGACTATCATAAAGTGGTTCAGATGTCAAGGTGTTTCATTACTATCTAATGGTTCAGTGCAGTTCTCTCTGCTCTCCTTAGCCTTACAGTAAAAGTTGACATATTTCTTCAGAAATAATTTATTACTTTTACATATCTGATTAATAACAAATCAGGACATAACATTAACAGAAAAGATATCTTGGACCTAACAAGTAAATAAGCAAACAAAAGCAAATATCTAATTGTATTATTTACTCTTGGAATAATATTTTCAGTAGTAAATTTTTGACTGGATGATCAGAGGAAAAGTCATTCCTGGCTTGAAGGAAGACATGTTAAATTTCTAATTTTCTATTGACTGCTTAACTAAGAATATAAGAAAGCAGGGTTAATCAGGATGACTCACAGTGAAGAAAGAAGCTGTGAGCTTTTTTTATGGCCATGAAAATTTAAGTGAATTGTAAAGTTTTAGAAAAATGTGTATGTTTATTAACACATCAACTTATCTTTAGTAGATAACCTTCTATGAACATACACCACCTTATATGCACTACCTTTTATAGACGTCTCCAGAAACTATCGCATTCTGTACAAAATCTAACATATAATTTAAGGCAGATATTCAGACCAGCACTTCATTTTGAGCAAGCATTGTCTTTTATACTTAATTTATAAAAGACTATTGCTGGATAATACTAATTATTATCTAGCAAGTGAATCTCACTAATATTAATTATCAGTGAACCAAAATCTAAGTGACATAATTATCTTGAAAAATATCTGCAATAAGAACATGCCACACTGTAGCATATCAAAAGCTCCAGTAACCAGAGTTCTGTCTCCAGCAGTGTTAATAGGTAGCAGAGAGAATCCACAACCTCATTAGCACTAAAATGGGTGCAGTAGTGTGTTTCAGAAGCAACTGGTTAAAGCAGGGCAGCAATTTGATTAATTTCCTTTAACAGCAGTTATATGCAGTGTAGAAGCTACTTCTGAGAGAACTGTCTAGCCTCCCTATGCAAAATTAGTCATTGAAAGGACTAGAAATATTTATTTCTGGTTTGCAGAAATGTCTTAAAATGTCTACTTCTCTTCAAGAACTCAAAGAGCAACCTGCAGTGACTATCTCAGAGGCATTTGCATGACTCCCTTCACAGGACCTTGTATTTTAAAACAAATGTCTATACATGCAGGTAGGACAAGAAAGCCACGGGCATTGCATTCATCTTCTCTGCAAACAAATGCAAGGGAGGTGCCCCAGGTAAAACAACTTCATTCAGACTCATTCATCTGGACATGTAAACCGTAGCCAGAACTAACAAAGCTCATAATCTTTTAGGCTAAGAGAATTCACCAAGGAGTTAATTGTTTTCTGGCAAAGACTGGCGATGAAATGGAAGGATTAACAAAAGTGATCTATACATGCAGTGAGGATTTTGAATGGGCAAAGTTTCATAAGCTGAGAAAACTACATAGTGAGACAGGATGGACTGAAGTGCTTAGAAAAGGGAATGCTTGAACTGGATTTTTCTGAAGTCAAAACTGAAAAAAATAGCATGAATTTTTTAACCAGAAACTGGTATGAAAATGTTCAGAATCAAAGTGGACAATTAACCACATCAAAAGTATATCAGAAAAAAAGTAGACGCTCTTAGTGAAATACAAAAAGAGATGGAACTGTTTCCTGGAGACCAAAAAGTGTAGACTAAATTAAAAATTGCTGGAAGTTCAGATGAATTAGATCTTGTAAAGGCAATTAAAACAGTAGATTTAACACATATCCTTAAAAACAAGAAGACAACCAGAAAAGAAAGCAGCAGATCTTATGTAGCAAAACTGATCTTATTTGCTTTTTTGCTAGTATGCCTGGGATAAATGGAACAAAATGTGGCTTGTGTTCACCAGAAGTAGACTATATGATGACAACACAGTTTTTTGAGGACAAAAATATTTTCTCTGTGTTACCTTTCTCTTGAAATGCAATAGTTTTAATCCCCTTGGATGTTGTTTACTCACTTTCTATTCTACACGGAGAATCATCAGTTTATGAAGAGGGGGTTATGTATAAGAAATGAAAAGAGGGTAGTTCGAACACAGATGACAGGAGTTTGTGCTGAAAACAGTCATAATACTAGACCTAAGTATGTGGCAAATTTCCTCCAGGAGCAGTTTTGGTCTGTATCAATCTCTAATTTAATATTTTTATGTAGTAGATGTTGTCATGGGAAAATGTGCATATCCTAATGAAATATGATGATGATTATCATGATGGTGCAAAATTGAGAGGCAGCATTAACATAGAAAAGGATTTGGATATTGACAGTATAAAACAGAATCAGAGGATATAAAAGAGAACTGAAGAAGAGTTTGAGGATAGAATGGCATGTAACCATATGACATGCAAAGCAGCAGGCTTGGGAACAAAGAACAGGATTCTCTGCTGTTACATAGGTGTTCATTGATGACCACAGAACTACGTGGTACATAAATGATATGACCATGGGAGAGGCAAATGTGATTCCAGGAAGTGTAAGTACCACATGACAAAGCTGTTCCTGGATTATTTTGGATGGAGTACCATTCTCTGGGGCAATTATGTTGATCATTTGTCCCAGAAGTTGCTCCCTGAAGACACAGTTGCCAGGCTTCCCTTCTCTGAGCCTTCACATTCTTCCAACACTAGCCCAGGAGTCTCAAGACATCATTAAACTCCACTGGGCTGAACCGAGTCCCAGAATAGGCAAAAGGTACTTTCACAATCATGTTGATGCCTTAGGTTTTAACTTTCATATTTTTCAAATCCGGTACTGCCTAGTGTGTAACTCTGAAGTTTCTTGTAGCCTGTTAACTTCTGCTCTCTCATGCTAGGTAGACAAAACAAAGCCTCTCCAGGCCTGCTCTCCAAGGACACTCAGACTGTCCTGGGCCCAAAATGTGTAAACCCACATCTTAAGAGGGGGATGAGCTTGGGGAAACTACATCATTAACTGAAGCTTTAACTGGAGAATTAACCCTGGGATGCAAATGAACCAAACTTACAAAAGTGTGAAGAATTTGTGACCTATTGTCCATCTTGGGGGTCCATCTTGGCAGTAGCCTCTGGCTCCCCAGGGGGTACTTTGAAGGCCCTTCAAATAAATACCTACTTTTATTCCCTTATTCTTGTCCAGTCTCTGTTTTAGGTGGCCTCATCAGGCATCAATGTTATAAAATCAGCAGTCTGGTGGGCTCTATTCAGCACAATCCTTACACTTTGAGCTAAAACCTCATCCCACCACAGATACACACACACGCAGTTGTAATGATGATGTTTTAGACTCACAGTGTCACTGTGCTGTCCCCATGGAGACCCAGCTCCAGCACTGTGCAGTGTGTGCACGAGCAGCCTGTGCTTGAGGAGGTTTTGCTTTGGACAGCATGGATGCTCTGCACCACTGATCTGAAGGGTCTCTGGGAGGATGCCTGCGGACACAAGCATGGACACAAGCCACCTGTGGACACTCAGGACCAGCATCTACTACCTTGCTATGATCTAGACAACTTTTCTAGCTGTGACCAGAACACACTAATTCCTTTCCTGATCTTTGTGATGCAAACTCTCAAAGCAGCTCTTGCAGCTACCATGGGGATACAGTCCTTTTTTCTGTTGGCTATCCTAGGAAAGTGGGACAGTTGCTAAAATCCTAGGTAAACAATTTGTTGCCCCTTTACCAATCTAAAGGAATGCCTTGCTAAATAAGAGAGGTGTGGGACCACTGACTTTTAGCCAGTTACTTTGATATCATACTTAAGTCAAAAGATACATTATTAATTCCAACTGTAAAGTAGATGTCAAAATTATAGAAACAAAAAACAACTGTCTAATCTACTGGTACCAAATCAACATCTAAGGAAAAAAAAATCTCTTGTCTACAGTCTGCTTTGCAGACACACTGGGTCTCATAGACATACCTCTACTCTGGCAAACACACAGGGCCAAGGGGTGAGCTTTAACACCAAACCCCATGGCTGTCCTATTAAAAGTTCTAAGGAAACTGAGGGGAAGCTGTATATGTGGGTATATAATTGTTTGTCAGCTTACCCCTGGCTCTGTATTTGACCACTCTATCTTATTATCTGTAAGATAGAAACCCAGACACAGTTTTGGGGGTAGCTCAATCCAGAAATCCATCTAGCAGTCAGTTAGGATGAGACTATCAGGTTCAACTCCCACAAAGTCTTCTAATAAGCTTTGTACCCTTTTGCTTCCTAGAGAACACAATCCAAACCCTCCAGTTTCAGACTCCAATGACATGGAAGTGACAGTCTGACATATAGTCCTGAAGTTGTTTCAGAGACTTTGTGATTAAAATGAAAAAAAGACACGAGATAATAATTACGTCATAGGATCTTGTGGGCAATATGTAAGAGACAGAAGAGATTGAATGCCAACCAATCTGTAGTTTGTACATGATTGATTTCCCTAGAAGGGACTGGACCTAAGCAGTGGGGACTTTTGCTTTTTTGTTAATCCATAGTATCTATCCTCAAGGTCAAGCACTGGTCACAGTCCTCCCTTTTTTACAAGCATAGATGTACCCCTCTCTTCACTGAATTCTTTCTCTTTGCTCTACTCACACATTGTGTTCCACAGCAGGAACCACCTACTAGTACACCATCCTAACTCCTACGGCCACTGTTTCTTTAGCAGTTTCCAGGGAATCCATTCAGATTCAGAAATCAGAAAAATTATTTAGTTATACAAGAGATGACCTTCCTCTTTCCTGTTGATTCACCTTTTCAAGGTTGGAAATGTCACACTGCCAGAGCAGCTGTCATCCGTACTAGGCTGACTTTGACTTCACATGTAGTAAAACATCTTCCTTTGTCATGACTCTGTTACATATAGTGTGAAGTGTCTCCATCTACTGAGCTTCTATTTTATATCAACCTGTAAATAGGATAATGTACTTCTTATGAACATTTACATGAGTTTAATACACCCCATTCTTTACAAATTGTTGACCGACACAGACAAATAATATTATCTACCATTTTGGATAAAAATGAGTTTGAGGTTCTTCTTTTATGATAGGAGACAAAAAAGTTTGGCTTGGGTAGCTTAGCAAAATATGAACTGTACCATAATTCAGGTTGGAAGAGACCTCTGGAGGTCACTCAGTTCTCAACCTCCTTCTCAACGGCAGACCTAAATTCAAAGTTAGATTAAGTTGCTCAGGTTTTTGTCCATTTGAATTGAAAGTATCCCCAGGAACTGAGATTCCACAGTCACTTTGGACAACTTGGTTTGCCATTTGGCCATTCTCCCGTGAATTTTTTTGGGGGGGTTTTCTCCTTTTATCCAGTCAGATTTTGTTTGTAGGTCTTTGTGGCTGTTGCTTCTCATCTTTATTTCTGACTATGTTAAAGAAAACTCTGTCTTCTCTATAAGTCCCTGGTGACCCCCTAACTCTTCCTTCTGCTTAACAAACCCGTATATCTCAGCCTGTCCTCTGCATTGAACTTGAACATACAGGACGTCCCTTTCCCTCCTCAGTTTTGATTTTTGTAGAATTGGTTTTAGCATTTTTGGCTAGGAGAAAATTTTCCAATACTATCTTAATCTGTTTCTGACAGCAGTGACCTCACCAGTGTAGACAGGAGAGGTCTGAGGATTTAGGGAACATTTGCAAAATCATTATTTTGCAAATACACTTAAGGTGTAATTAATTCTAACCCAATTCATGTAAAAGTTTCCCAGTCTGTTGCATTCAGGGATAAATTAAAAAAAAACCATTTATGGCTTCTAGGATGGCTAGATGCAATCAGGTCTAGTTTTCAAGAGTAGAAACTGTACAAATATAAGAAATGTACATCACAAAAGAAAAAAAGAAAAAAGAAAAGAAAAGGGAAAAAGAAGAACTGTATTTCAGTGCAGTCCTAGAAGTAGATGCCTCACAGAAAGTCTTCAGCTTTGGTAGTGGATACACATAAGCCAGACAAGAGAAGAGATTGTTGAGTGTTTCCTTCTGTGCTCTTGCAGAAGTGAAGTGCTTTATTCTGTTTACTCCTAGGATCACTGTATTCTTTGGCTGGTAATTATGGAAGGAAAAGAGAGAAATGAGAACTGACATGGTGTCACAAACGAGTGTGTTTGTCTCTAAGACCATGGATTATACCTGAGGTCCAGAATGAGTCACGTGCAGATTGCATGTCCTGCACTAATTCTAAAAAAGAAGTACGTGAAATTCAGAACAAGTGATTAGAATTCAGAAGCTCTTGCTGAAGTGGAGAGATACAGACAGAAAGAGTTCACTGGGATGAATTTCTACCTCTTGGTGATCTCTCTCCACCTTTCTTGGGAAGCTCAACCTTTGCTAAGCAAAGCCTTAATGCAATGCTCAGTGTTACTGTGTTGAACATCCTCTAGCAGCACATTTGGCTTGACATTAAAAGGAAAATAATTCAGCTATTGAGCTGTACAGAGCTATTGCCAGCTCTAAAATTGCAGCTATGCTTACTGTGCCCTCTTGACACTAGTGCTCAGATCACAGAGATGCTGAGTTTGTTTACAAATAACTTAATTTTGAATTAATGGCATTGGTGCTGCTAGTGTTTTGAGCTGACTGCAGATATAATCACGTCTTTTTTTAATGCCTAAGCTGATCAATTGGAAATTAACCTTGATGACCAGGTTCTCTAAGGTGATCAGCATAACGGACCCTTGTTAGCAGCATGAATTTCAGGAGCATATTTCACTCATATAACACTGTTAATATGGATCAGATTGTACAACTAGGTTCTATGATTTTTAGGGACTCAGATGTTGTCAGTAGGAAAAATGTATTTCTCTTTTCAAGCAAAAAGAATACTGCTGGCTTGTTCTGAATAGATCCCATTGAACCACCTTGTTAGCATCTCTTAATGATATCCCTGCTTCTTCTGACTCCTACCATGAGTACTTTTCTTCCTAAAGAAAAAATGGACAGTATTATTTTACAGCAGATTCCTGCATTGCATGGGGAAGATGCAGATTAATTATGCAGTAGAACCTCAGTATCTGAAAGACTGTGACCCAAACTTCTCCCTCTAACAAACTACTTCTTCCATTATTATCTTCCACTTCTGTATTGATTTGCATTTAGCTGAAAATCCTTGATGACACCTAACTGATTCAGACAACCAGGATTTCATGGCAAAGCAATGGTGCCCTAGCAATCTGTAACACGTTAGAGTATTCTTTCCAGAGCAACATTAAAAAAAACCCCCATGAACTTGCATCTCTGTGTCATGGTACTGCTGTACTGTGCATATTCTCCTGTTTTGTGGCATTAATTGACTTAGAAAAGTTTAAAAACAAAGGAGAGAAATAAAACTATCTATGAACCAATTTGTGAAATACATATTTAGAGTTACTCAGAAAGACAAGATGAACTCCCAAAACATAATTATGTTTTCATAGCTTGTTCAGCTTAAGCAGCAATTTGAGTTCAGTGGGACTTGAATTTATTCCTGAATTGTTTGCTCATCATTTGATATTAGATTGCCAAGTAATGTGTTATTCTCCACTGTCTTCAAAATGTGAGATTATAGCTTAGTGTATACAGAATGAAAAGGCCCTGTCAAGTCTTTGTCCTGTTGACACTATGACCAGCAAAAAAGGGAAGAAATCCACAGCACAATTAATCATGCCAGGCAGTAAGACAGTAAACCATTTCCCCTCTGGTTCCGCCTTTTTGTTGGCCTACCTTTGGAATCATGATAATTCTTTTTATTTATTATTTTCTGTCAAGTTCTAGTCACTGGCTTCTTCCTCATCACTGTTTTGTATTCTTGACTTCTTGTCTTACAGAATTTCTGAAGACAAGGCAGCAGTAGGAACACATGAGTTCACCAATGACTGATGTAACCTACTAAGCACTCCTTAATTACAATAATTAAGGAAACCATTAAGGAAACATTTGTTAGACCCTTGCTTTTGCAAATGATGTACTGCAGATCAAACGACAAATACAGATAATTTTTCTTACAGAGGACTCTGTCGTCTATTTTCCCTGTGCATACTTTTCAGCTGTAGACATGGGCCAGGCTCTGTCCAGTTTTTCACCCACTGAAACAATTCTTTCTTTATTTTACAAAGAGCTAACAAAAACATTACAGGTATTGTGCTGCTCTTTGCTCAGGTGCGTCAGTCTTCTAGCCACACCCTCAGTGCTGTATATCCCTCCCAGCAGCACAGTTGATACTTAGCAAATATTACAGAATGATAGAGGATGTTCAACCACTCATTTTCAAAATGCTTTTGGGAATAATGTGCTCCACTTGACAGGGCACTCCTGCTGAATGAAGCTAGAAGGAAATAATGTCAGCTCATGCTCTTTGTCTTTGTTAACAGTCCCCTGTTTTCCATTAACATTAGCTGTGTACAAAGCTCAATATTGAAAGATGACTTTATGCTGATTTTCCAGACTGGCAAGCGGAAAATTGGCCAAATATATATTACGAAGCACATGCTAGACAGCATTAAGCACTAGCAGTTTAAATGAAAGAAAAAGTAAAGACAAAGAGGTATACCCATCTTCAACTGATGGACTTTCAAAGGATGATCTATTGTGAGGAGTCTCACTTGTCACCCTGAAGAAGCTGCTTTACACCAGCACCATCATGAGTAGCTTCCAGTCCCAGCCGTCAGAGTGGGGATGGGGAACGAGTGCACTGAGTCTCTCATTCATACGTGTGTCAACATTCTGGGCTTAATGAACCGCCTTTTCACAAATCCTGTGAGAATAGCAGCCCTGTGGGGATAGTTGTCTGCAGGGATTAGGTACAGAGCTTGGGATATACACAAGAGCCTTGTCAACAAGGCTCTTGCACATAACAAGGCTGTCCCACAACCACAGGTGAAGTCAAACCGCTTTTATCAACCTCTGCCTTCCGCTTGCCCCAGTACCTTCGGTGCTATCTGGTTTTCCATCACACATGGAATGAGAGGAAGGGATGACCATCCTGGAGTGAGAAATGGGACAAAATAAAGAGTGACGGGCTTAAAACCTCCCATTCTTCCTTTTCCAAGGGGCTAAAGATACTGTGAAAATACAGGACTCTTCCATCTGGAGAGGAGAAAGCTAAGGGGGATTTTAAAAATCATGTAGATGTTAGTTAAACTGAACTGCTAATCACTGAAACCTGCAATACTAGAACTAGGGATATATACTGAAACAAGTGATAGAGCATCCCAAAGCCCATATATAAAAAAGTGCATCTTTACATAGTGAGTAGTGAACTTCTCTGGCCACAGGGGACTGTGGGGGCAGATGGTATCAGCAACTTCAAGTGAGGCTGGACAAATTCAGGCCAAAGGTCTGACAGCCAGACCATGATTCGCTGTTTCTATGATTCTATGAGTCCATGACTCAGATACTAAAGAAAATGAGCAGGGATGTACCCTATGATACAGTGAGTGTGGACTACCTCTGTCCCTGGAGGTATTTAAAAGAAACCTGGGGACACAGTTTAGTATTGGATTTGGCAGTGCTGGGTTAACAGCTGGACTTGATGACCTTAGAGGTCCTTCCAGCCTAAACAGTTCAACGAGTCTTTGATATTGTAAGCATTGTCCGTTCAAGACCAGGAGTCTGAGATAACTTCTGAATTCTGCTTGGCAGCCAAGGACAGCTGGGGCAGAAGCTGGATTGCAGTTTGGAAATGTGCCTGTGAAGGCTGTCCCTTATCTCATTAGGCTGAGGAGACAAGTCTCTGTGCTTGATGAGGTTGCCTTAACAGCTTCACAAACAGCCACAAGTGATCATGTTTAGAAAGGCTGTGAAGGGAAGCTAGAGCCAAGTGCTTGTCAGTCTAAGCATGGAGAGTATCCTCCCTGAATGCTTCCCTTGGACACAAGAAAATTGTGAGTTAATGTGATACTTTAATACTATACAGTTCTGCTTTGGAAGATTACTTTGAATAAATTCTGATTTACAGCAATAATTGCATAGCTAATGAATTTTTTTCAATTGAAGAGAATGAGCATAATCTAGTTACAACAACTTGAGAAGAGTGTGACCAGTTTTTACACTAAAGTCAAACAGGATGACCCAGCTAATTATAGTTTTGACATCCTGATATCAATCCTGGGCAAATGAATGGAATGACTGATATGGGACTTGATTCATCAAGAATTAAAAGAAGGGAATATAATTAATACCAGCTAACAGGACTTTACTGAAAATAGATTTAATCCTGTTACGTTGATTTTTTAAAATGACGTTTCATGTTTAATCTGTAAAGATAAGAGAGTAAGTAAAAAATACATGACCTAGTATGTCACAACAACAAAAAAAATACACATATATAAAGTTAACTGATATGTATTTGATATGCAGTAAAAGAATGATAAACCATTTCACTGACAGCGTCTCCAAATGTAGTCATTAATTTGGAATCACCAATGGCCTGGTGGTTCTAACTGGTCCCAGTGTTCATCTGAGGGGCCCAGACTTGCAACAAAATTCTGATGCTAATGATATTTGAAGACGACACAAGAGGGTGTGAATGCAGTAAGTAACAGAAAGAATGAGACAGACAGCAGCATGGATTGCTCTTCAAGTGTGCTGAACATGCACTTCAGGACAGTATGAGGGAAACTGTACACCTGTGGGACAAAAGAAATGCAGGCAACGCTTGAGAATGGAGGAATCTGTCCTATTGGGCAGTGGTTGTGAAAAGAAGCATGTTGGAAAGATATAACTGCAAAGTCTGACTGTGGCCAGAGGTAACAGGTGGTGCAAACTAATGAGAAAGCTCAAGTAGCATTGCTGCACTGCATAGTCTCCTTTGATTTCTTGATTTTACTTCTGTAGAAATAGTGTTTCTATAATGTGCCTTCATCTGCTTGCCCTTTGTGGAGTGAGTCTTTTTTACCCTTAGCAGCCTCATCAATGCTGGGTTCTTTCTGCACGGAAACAAAACAAGTTTCTAGTGCAGACAGGATCAAAAGTGTTCTGGAGGAGCCTATCTCTCTTCACTGCAAGGAGATGATATTTGGGAACTAGCAGAGACTAAGCCTCTTCCTTCTATTAGAGACAGCTAAAACTGAATAAAATGAAGCCTGGTTGATAGCCAGAATTTTAGACATACTTAGAGACCACAAATCCTTTTGAGTGTGGATGGTGATTGGACTATCTGACACTGAAGTGGATTAAGATTTCTTTCTAGTCAAGATAAAATGACAATACTTGTTAAAATGATTTGAAGTGGTTGTCTGTGTTCCCTGGAGCTATCTGTGATCCTTCAGACCAGAAGAAAGAACTTACAATATTGAAATTAATACACTTTGTACCACAAGCACTCACCATATGACATGAAGAACAAACATAATGTGTTACAGAAGCTAATAGGCTGCAAATTATTTTCAAGGACTTGAATGAGTTCAGCAGTAGAAAAAGGTAAATTAGAACATTCTTATAAGAAATGCATTAAAGCAGTTTTGAATTGAGAAGCTGAGAGAGCATTTAGACAGAATTCAGCAAAACAAATGTTGGTTACAATCAAAGCTATATATTGTAAAAAGATGAATTGATGATACAACACGAAAATGTGTGTGATCCTATTTATTGTTCTAATTGGCTATGTCTTGATAAATACCAGGAAATGATTGATCTCTCATCACAGATGCTTTGTGAGTTTGGTGGTGGTGCAGCATAAGCAATTTTAACAGCTGTGTATAGTTATTACAATTCACTAGCTGAAACAGTAATTTTCTTTAAATATTTTTGATTACTTAAATTAGCTCTAAGGTTAGAGCATTGCATTTCCTCGGGGATACTGCAGGTGCGTAAACCATTTAGTGAAAAAGTCAAACCCCTCTATTTCTTGTATTCTGAGTGAAATCCTGTCAATACATTATTTTCAGTGAAGGTGAATTTTCATCCACTCTTTCTACTATTTCTGAATTTTACGAATATTGGATAATGACACTGAACACAGTAGTAATACTTGCCTGTGCTTGCAGAGTGGGATCTATATATGGAGAAACCCTAACAAGGGAATATTTGCAGAGCTTGCTCAGGGTTGTCAAGAAAACTGTTAGTGTTAGAACATTTTAAAAAACTCCTTTATCAGGAAGAGTCTGATGTCAGGCAGTTCTAAATGTACTGAAAAGATATTTGAAATATTTAATTCCATTTCTTGCTCTTGAATATTCATTAACTTCAGAAGGAAAACTCATGACATAAGATTAAGGCCACAACTTCAGGAAATCCATAGCTTGGAATGACCAACTGGGAGAATGATGAAGGTTAACATATAGTGAAAAACATTGTAATCTACTCATTTTGGCCTCAAGCTTGACTGAGTTAATTCACCCCCCATGTGGAGACTACGCTACAATGACATTGTTAAATAACTACAGTGACATACATTTCAATTACATCTTTATATCCAGCCTCTTGTCATTCAGAAATCAGAAAATAAAGGCTAACTTAAAAAAATATATACAATCAGAGTTAGTTACTCAGCTATTATCATTCAGTAGTTATTGAACTACTAGTGCCACAAAGTGAAGAAGCAAATAAATTACTGAGAAGGTTTAGTGGTAAAAGTGATTACTGGTAATAGAAAATAGCTATGACAATCTGAATTCAAAACAAACATGTACATTGAAAAAAATCCCACATCTAAGCAATCAAAATGATGTGTTTTTTAGAAGGCTTTCAGAATCTGTTCGGCAAATTTTGTAGACACAAGTAAAATTAGCTTATAATGTCTTCCTTGTGGACACAAGACGTGCAACTAAAGAGAACAGAGAATACTAAAGGAAGCTATTTTTTTTTCCTAAAGAAGACAGCTAGATATAGAGATAACAGAGCCATGCATCAGTATTTAGGTTTTAAAATATTTTGTCAACAGTTGTATCAATTTGTTGTCGTCCTCAGTTTCAAGGATGTTGGACCATTGAGGAGCACATGTCTTAGACGGATGGAGGAAATGCTGTTGAAAGACTGTGAGTCTGAAGAAGTTATAAATATAAATAAGAGGAACACCAATGCTGATATGTGTGTTGAAAGCATATTACAGGCAATTATTCAGAAATATATATCATTCCATAGCTTATGAGAAGGAAGCAGGCAGGAATTTTTTCTTCAAAATAAAGCAACAGTTCATGCATTTAAAATAAAAACTCCAATGCAGTTCAATATTTGTCCCAGCTGGAGAAGAAACTAATATGGACATTTCAGTTACGCTGTGCACCTCCATGAAAAGAGCTGATTGAAACTTTCTGATAGCACAGAAACAAACTTCCAACAACCATTCCTGCATGCTCCCATTCCCTAATTTACCTCACCACATTTAATGTAATTAATTTGGAAAGAAGGAAGTGCAGTTTTCCCAAAGGAGTTTCCTGACTGACAGCTGTTTTACATAATCAGTGCAGAAACAGCAGTAGTGGAGCATACTCCAACTATTACCTCCTAATGGACATTTACTTTGCTTTGCTACTGTTTTGCTCAGCACAAAAGATTGCAACACACTTAGGAAGATTCAATTTAAATTCCTTCCCCCATAAATTGAGTTCTTTACTAAGTGTGCACGTTACAAAACCTTTTGCTTTGGGGCAATAATGAGCACCCAGTGCCCCATCAGTCTGCAAGGCACCTAGGTATTCCCCAGAAATACCTAGGTGCACCATAAACTGAGTATAAGTTCAAAAATCCTCCCTGCTAATGAGAAAATAGTAACCTCTTAGACACTATTACCGTTTTGTAACTGTGAAGTTAGGAGAAGTAGGACTCCAATAATGTTTGTAAAACCATTTGTGAGTACTTAATGAAGGGAACTATATTAATTTTAATAATTAGTCAAGCCTACTGAATTGAATTTGTGAGGTGAAATGGAAAAACACTATAAAGAAAAAGCAAGTAACAGTTTGATGCTTTTATGTGGCAAAGTTTAGCAACGAAGGGATGGAAAGTAGTAAATATATAATAAATCAAATATTTGATTTCTCCTGAGCAATGTTTACCTAATTTGTGTGAGGAAAAGAATCATATCTTTCCCTATTGGCTCATATAATATACAGGTAACTTGTAGGACTTGTGTTTTTAATTGTCTATGTTTATTTTAAATGAAATGCTGTGTATTTTTCTAAGGTGCATCTGAAAAGACCCATCAACTTTGTAGGTGTTCCCCCTCCACACTGTACCTGTAGGTGTTCAACAGTAGGTGGTGCTCCCAAGGTAAATCATAGTCTAAAATGCAAATTAAATAGTGTTTATTGAGGAAGTAGAACTTTTGGGGGTTTTTAATATGGCAACTGAGGAGTATTTAAAGTGTAAAACCTCTAAATAGAAATTAAATATTACACTAATTCTAATTTTTAAATTGTGTAAAACTACATGACCACTCAAACAAACACGGAAGATGTGCAGTTTTCAGTCTGTTCTTTTTCTTCCAAATATTTACACAACAAATTGTTCACTTGGCTTATATCCTGGCTATGGAATTTCTGTCCATGTGCTTTATTGCCCAGATGCCATTCACATTTTGTGAGAATGTACATATGAAATCCAAATTACCTATATGATTTTCAGTTGTTAAATGCTTAATGTGTTTTATTGGCAATTGTGCAATTTAAATATTCTTTTTTAATTACATCCTAGATTAATAGCAGGTACCATGTGATCTTAAAAAACCTGGAATGTTTTCAGTGTTATAAATAGCAATAGAAATTAGCATTTTCTGTTGGGCTTCTATGCTCTAGGCATCCTTCATTCAGTATATGCTTGCTTTTCAGTGTTGTTTCTTGAATTTAGTTATACAAATATGGTCTCACACATTCTTTATATGATTAGAGACCATCGCATGGGGAACAAAACTTAGTCCACTGAAATTCAAGCTTGACAGAACATCCTACAAATTCTTACTGGAATATAGAACTAAAGTAAAAATTGCTGTTGAAAACAAATCACAAAGATCAAATGTCCCATTTAGCTTTCAAAGAGTAGGGTGTTGGTATTATTTTTGTTTGATTGTTTGGGGTTTTTTCCTGATCAGTAATGGACTTTCCTTGCCTGTTTATACTTCTGTAGGAGTTCAGCAATATTTGCACAATATCCTATTTGTGTATACACAACCTGAGAAATATGGTAATTTGCAAAGAGTGTATTGTGTTAATTATAGTAGGTGCTTTGCCTATTTATGTATTCGAGCAGCTTGAACTCAATTGAAAGAATAAAACCAATGAGGCAGGAAAGTCCAATTAAAAGTACATTAATCAAATGTCCCACAAATGCCTTTCCTCTCTAATACATACTGTTGCACTTTATGTTGAGTGCCTGTTTGATGTCAATTGTCCTTCTGTATCTAATGCAGAATCTTGTTCAGTCAGTGTGCAGTAATAAATGTAATTGTCGAGTGCCTGGTTTTGGGTACTTCATTTATATTTTTATAGATTTTATAGTTAATTTAAATTTTAAACCATTCTTCTTTTAAAGATTAATTATAACCAAGAAATAAAGAGAAATGGGAAAGTGACTACCACATTAAGAAATGACTGTTTGAAACACAGGCTGCTTTTCATCTACCATAGTTGCAGTAGAGTTTCTTCTCATCTGCACTAGAATAAGTTGAAGTAGAATGTTGGTTTTCACATAAAAATCAAACTCGAAAAGCGCTTCAACAGAGCACTTAAAATTTGTTCCCTAGATACCTGATGAACAAAATTAGCTTGACTGAGCTTCTAGTATAATGCCATAAATCAAGAATAGGTCTGTGGGATCTCATGTGAAAAGTTTGTTTTGTTGCACTGATGCATTTCTCAATAAATAAATGAATACTTGTGGCTGTGCTGAAACACAAATTAGGTAGTCAAGTAATCTGAGAGTTGGACATAGAATTCCACTTCTTGCTTCATTGCAGCTTCTTTATATGATGCCAGGCAAGACTTTTAGGACCAGATTTCAGAGACAGAAAAAAAGAAGGGAAATTAAAACAAGATTCATACAGAATTTAGAATCTGAATCTGTTCTGTCCAATCCTGGGCGTGCTTTTCCTTTCCTTATACACCTAAACCAGACTCCCATTTTAGGGCAGCCCTACTTCAAACAAGGCTGAGTAGTCTGGTGTCTGCTCAACTATAGGACCGTCCAGGAAGGAGGCAGCTTGTACCCGAGGGGGGTGTGTCTAGCAGGCATTATCAGCACACATGGAATGAATGCTGACAAGACTGGGCTCCCTACAGAACCCCGCTGTACTCACTGTTGAAATAGAAACCCTTCAGGGTGGTACTTAGGTGCTGCTATGAAGATAAAAATAGAAGATTTCCAGAAAATGGCACATCAAGATAAAATATTTCTTTATCCATAAAGTGCTGGAAACCCCTCAAAGGAGTGACTGGAGTTTAAATTTTCTCAAGCTGGAGAGAGATCTGGAACCAGACCTTGGTTGAGGTTTCTCACTGTAAGGCAATTGTAAAAAGTGAGTCACTCAGCCTTCTCCTTTTTGGGTGAGAAACAGGGAGAGAGTTGTGAGTGTAAGAGGTGTAGGAGTTTGTTACAGTGGGGATGCTGCAACACGCCTATCAATCAACAAGGCTTGTGGAAAAAATATATGGACTGATTCTCCCTGCAGAGGGTAATCTATGTGTGTGTGCATCTCTGTGTGTGGCATGGGAACCAGAGACAGGGTGCGATCACAGCTGCACGTGCTGTACTCGTTGTCTCCTGTGTGTCAGCACTGAACGGGACAACTTTAACTAAGTGCCTGAAGGCAAGTTCCACCAAGTTCATCCTTTGGATCCCTTTCTGACTCACCTTGCTATGGGCACATCCTCCTCCAGGTCTAGCTGAGCCAAAGGGAGAGTTTTCACTCCACTTCTCCTACCTCATTCCCTTTGCCTGCCCTCTCAATACAGACACACCTTCCTTTCTCTCCTTTTCCCTGCCTCTTTGCACCAAAGATCTCCATCCTCAGCCTCCCAGATGAGCTGCTTACAAGCCATTCCTGACAAGGTGTCAAAGACCTCAGTGAATTCTGCTCAAGCCATCCCAGATAACTTCACTTAAGACCCACGAGGAGCGTTCATATTAGCAGGTCAGATAGATAGATTTCAGGAATGAGGATCCTGTAGGAAGCCCTGTCTGAAAAAAGAAGTTTTTGTGAACAGGAGGGAACATCCAGATAAATTTTGGTAGGAGACTTAAATATATTGCTTTACATGGACATTAAACCTGGTCTTTCATCTTTTTTTGTAAGAATGCCCCATTCGCTGCACAGGAAAGAAAAAGCAGTCTATCCATTATTTCTATTCAAATGACTTAACACAATTGTTTGCAATAGTTGAGTATTCAATAACATGCAATAATACTGACTATTGAATTTCCCTTCAGTGAGAGGATTTTCAGGAGGGTACTTCTGACTTCTGAATGAAGCTAAAGAGGCTTCACCATAATATTTTATATAACTAGCAATGCAACTACCCATGGTGTTGCCATAGAATATTTGTAACTGGAAAAATATCACCCCATTTGTTAAGCTAAGCCTTCTGTGGGAGAAAGAGGGTTTACTGGAGTACATGTTCAATATACATAATAGATGCCATTTCATAGGATTAAAACTGTGGACTCCTGAACTGCAAATTTAAACCTTCTGACTCGCTTTTCCCAGTTATCATTAGCAGTTATCTTAGAGGTGGTTCAGAGATCATGGTGTCCATGTTCCCTGGTTACCGAGCATGGAAACTGAACAAGTTGAAGGCAGATAGCCCTAAATAACAATGTTTTAATGATACCATCAACTCAAAAAGTCCATAAAACAATGATTACAAAAATCAGTGAAGAAATAGCAAGATAAGGTCATTACCAATTAATTTTCTTTTGCTATATGAAAATCTAAATAAAAAAGGACAGGTATATTGTGTTATTAATGAAGGGTAAGTAAAATACACTCAGGTTTATGATTGCTGTTTTCATTAGTAATGCTTCTCTACAATCTGGCTTATATTAAAAACAGAAAAAAACTGGTTTGTAGTACTTTATGCCTTGGGCTAATTTGTTTAAATTTGAAATATTGTACTGAACTAAAATTAAAACATATGCTCTGTGCATATGTTATGCGAGCATGAAGCATTTTATACGTGAAGTATTGCAGATAGATATTCTCCTCATAAGTAAATGAAGATGGTTTAAAAATGTATATCTCATTTCTTTCTAGGGATATGCAGGCTAAGCAAATGTGCCTTGCCTCTGTGCTGTTTTAAAAACAGACTCATGGAGAAGCTCGAATCAAATATTTGATGCAAACCTTTGACACTAAATGAGACGTCATAGTAGCTTCTGAGTCTATTCTCTTATTGTCATGTCTTGAAAAAATTCCAAACCCAGTGGCAAACATTAAATTTATATACATATTTGTCCATTTTGCCTCCTAGCAAAAGTAGAAGTCATTACCTATTTATAAAGCACTACATCCATTCCTCCAAAATTCTAGCGAAGTAGTTTGATTTGTTCTTTTGTGCAAAGGGAAAATTGAGGGACCAAAAAGTTGGGAGGATTTGCCCAAAGTCACAGAATGGATAAAAAGAGAGAAGCAGAAAGAAAACAGAAAAGGAGCCCTGACTGCTTATCTTCCACAACAAATGAATCATTCTCTCCAGTGCTATTACTGAATTATAACAGAGAGTCTTATAGTCTCAGTTTTCTTGCCTCCATAGTATTCCCTCATTGTCCAGTACTGCTTTGCTGCTTAATTAGCTCAATGGTAATCAGAGGAAGGAACCCTGTTCCTTGGCCTTTAAAATCCTCCCGTGTTTAAACTGAAATAAGAAACAATTATTTAAATGAGAGAGAACCAAAAATCCAGGTTTCTTTCTCGAGGTAAAAGAACACTGTAGGAGGTAACTGCTGAGCCCCACACATGCCTTATGTGGCTATAGGCTTCAGCTGTACAGTTGATTTTCCTTGTCCAGGAATAAAAAATTATGCCTAAAAGCAACAGGAATTCAAGAAGTCAAAATAAAATTATCATCTCACAGAATAACTAGCTTTCCACAAGATTTTATGAACTTTGCACTGTAGATCAATGTTCTCAGTGTGCCTGGGAACTTTGTTCTCTGAGTAGGCTCCTTGGCCACCACGTTGCTTTGTTGAACTATGTTATCCTGCTAAACAATATATCCTCCCACAATATATCCACTGTGTTATTTGGCTTGTAGACCTGAGGGACTCATTCCTTTTCCAAAATCCTAAATTATGGGGTCATGCACTGATTATGGAACGTAGCCAAGGGTCTATATACAGAGCGCCTAAGATGATGGTTTCTGAGAATATATCAATAAGATCTAACCCCATTGCTTGATTCTTGACTTTCAGATGACTCCAGTCCATATTTAAATAGAAAAAATAAAAGTTTCAAAGTGGAATAATTATGTTTTTCATGCTCAGCCAGTCTTTAAAACTTGGCCTGTGCAGGGCTCCATCTCCACGCTGGGTTGCTGGCTTTCTCTGCCACTGGCTGCTCCACCTCGTACCTGGCAAAACTTCTCTGGCAGCATTTTGAGCTCCAGACTATGACCCAGTACTAGGCATCTGTTCCTCCAGGCAGGCTTTATTCAGCTAAAGCCCAGGATGCCTACTGCAGCGTCCTTTTCTGAGGCAGGCACTGTCAGGGCTTTTTAAAGGAGGCCCCACTCTGTCTTCCCCATCTCAGGCCGTTTTTCTCCCTCTCTTCTGGACCACGACAATTGAGACAGCTGGAAAAACTATGGAGAATGGTCTGTCTGATCACATGGCAGACAACAGCACACTGGAGAGCATTAAATGTAAATAAAACTGATTTTTCTTCTGGAAGTAACAAACAACTGGGTTTTCCTGCAGATCACCTCCAGAACGTATTCTAGCTTTGTGCTCATCCTAGGAACCTCTGTGCAGCATTGCAAGGGCAGCCACTGACAACCAGAGATCCATATGTTCTATCCATATAGAAATGGGGATTTTTTTTTTTTTAAATAATCTTAATCAAGTCTTTGAAGCCAAAAACTGACTCTGTAAATTGATGGGAAGCATGTTATTTTTGGCCTGAGCTTGCATTAACTCAAAAGTTGGGCAGAAAATTGTTCTATTCTTTTTTTTTGTTTCACTATTCAAATTAGCAGATGCATTTCCTATCATTTGGTACTTTTTCTGTCAATAACACACAAATCTCATGGAAACATGCCAAAGATTTTCTTAGCAACCAAGCCTCTTGCCTGATATACACGATTAACTACAACAGTCTGTTAAAAGCTTAAAATAAACCTGTCTTTTTTTATTTAGAATTTCACATAGTGAAAGAAGATTCATTGGTAATGAATTTAGTACAGTTTCAGGAGAATTTATTTATTTTTATGGAGGCTGAATACTCAAGAGATGTCATGATAAAAGCCGGTGTTGCTGTAGAGGCAAATCTGCTGGGATCAACCCAATGACTGAGTTCAGGTAAATTAAAAGCACTCTCACCAATTGATGGTATGGGCCCCCCATGATTAAAATGTAAATTGATTCATGCCTTGTAAGTGCATAATACTGCTGCAGAAAGCATCCTTCTCCATCAAGAAGTAGCAAATTCCATTATGAAAGATGGGATTTTGACAAGCTGTTTCTTGTTCCAAGAGAGTAACCATTTTGGAGAAGAATTTGTGGATTCTGGGCACTGTTTCCTGTGTCTCTGGAAGGTGCAGACTAATCACATTTACAGAAAACAGAAGTTATAGTTTTTATATCTTCACATTTGGTTAAAGTAAAATAGAACAAAATATCACAAGTTCTATCCTATTTATAGAGATTTTTAAAATCTTTGCTTAGAATAATATCAATTTTCTTCAGTCTTCGAGTTAGACCCAGAGTGCAGGCTGATGGTATATGAGAAAAATTATTTTTAGAAGCAGTGTATGAAACTGCTATGAAAAGAAAAAAACCAACAGTATCTGAGGTAAAAACTGTCACTTGAACTCACCTTCTTAGAGGCTTGCGTGGCATGCTTTTGTCACTAGCTAACCATCCATTTATGTTTTAGCATCAAAAAACTTACAGACCTTTAGGTCCCTCTGTAGGTACTAGATGGAGCTAGTATTTAAATATCCTATCTTTCCAACAATCCTGAAAGTAGGTGCCCGTGAACACAAATTATTCAGGCACTGAGAAGTAGGTAAGTAGAAGAATCATAAACAAAGGAATGAGAAAACACAGCATTTAGCCTTATCAGCTGAAGACTTTAAGTAGCCCTTTATTCAGGTCTTCTAAATCGTTTAAGGACAGTGGCAGCTTTAGTGATCTCACAGGAAGAATGACTTCTCCAGTAAACCTGTTTGTTGAAATTTAATGATATGCCTCCAAGTACAATTCTCCTGATTTCTGCCTGCTGCTGGCAAGTACGGTACATCACATCAACTCTTCCCTTCACAAGTGACCCACAAGACGTAATGCAAACAGCTGCGGTATAGCAATGTGGAATGACCTAAATGCCTGTGTTAAAGCTTGCAGCAATTTAGACATTCTTGAAGTTCTGCAAAGCTGTGCAAGCTAGTAAAGGAAATAAAAAAAAATCTTGGTTTAGCAGGTTTTATAGCAAAAAAAGTTATAAGAAACTTAAATATTACATATAACTTCGAAAACAAGGAACACTTCAGTTAGCTGAGCTGAGTGGCTTGAACTGTGCTCCACTGCAATCATTAGGGGTCTGTGAAATCGTACTAGTGCCAAAAGTTAGCATGGAGAATCATATTTGCCTGTCTTATTGCATGGTAATAAAATGCAATGGCCAGTTGCAGCCATCTCTGTTACTCCCTTCTGCTGGCAGGGGACAGGAAAAGGGCTTCCACAGCCATTTTGACAAACATTCTGGCATGCCTCAGTGCACTGCGCTTTCGCCTGATGAGGTTTCTAATCTTCATACCTCTGCCACAGAGGTTTAAAATGACCTTGAAGTAATAGAGTCTTTTTTGTTAAGATTTGGTCTATGTAAAAATTTCTGAAATAGTATTGTAGAAAATAGTCTCTTAGATAAGGAATGTATTTTCAACTCCTAGTCTCACAAACACAGATGGCTATGATTTCTTACAGATCTGCTAATATATAGGGAAAACATTTCTGCAGGAATTGAGAGAAAAGTCAAACTTTTTAATCCATATGATATTTACTGTTTGACTGAAATAAGACTGGTTTTCTGCAGTAAAATCTTTTAGAGGTAGAAAAAGAAGTTAATTCAAATTGAGCCATGCCACTCTTGGAGCCAACAGCTTTTATGGCTGGGAAAAAAGTCTCTTCTTTTATGCACAATGCAGAAGTTCAGTTCTCATTAATTTCAATTAGAAGTTGATGAAGTTCTTTGTTTTATTACACTGTCATTTGCACTACATTTTCAAATTGCATCAAGACATTAAATATTCTCACAGACAGTAACTGCTCACAGGGGATTTTAAGCAGTGCAAGACACATTATGAAACTCAACTCATTATTATTATTAATTATTTGCATTATTTTATTGCACAGGAGTTGTAGTCATGGATCATGACCACATCGCATGATGCACAAAGCCAGAACAAAAAGGCCGTTAATTGTTACAAATCTGAGATTGTTAGTGGCATTGCTTGGGTAGAGCCTGACTTTGAATTTTCACCTTTCCCAAACTTGGGCAATGCTATTTGACCAGTCAGCTGGGCTCTCCAGTAAGTGCTCAAACTGAGCTTGCAACATCTGTGTGGAATCAGCGCTGTTGGAGCAGCCGTCCCCACTCAGCTGACCCTCAGGCTGAGGGACTCCTGTCACTCACAGCAATGTCAGTCCCCAGGTGCTCCTCTGCCCATGATCTCACAACCTCCCTGCACCTGAAGAGCAATGAGCATCTCCTAGCCTTGCCTGGTCCATGCCATTGCCAGTTCCTTGCACAGTTTTTGTAAGTGGTAAGAAAACACCAAGGTATCTGGTTGTCTGTAATGGCCTTGGGAAGAAAGGGCAGTCACATTTGGCACCTGCTCATGACTTCTCTACCAGCTGGTGGATAGTGAAACTGCATCTCCTAGGAGAGTAAAGCCACAAATAAATATATTTGATACATATGATGTTTGGCATGTCTACATCTATATTTATGAAAGTACATAAGAGTCTGAATGACAGGTATGACTTAAAGCATATCCCTGGTTCTAGGGCCCTTACTGCCAGCAGCATGGGATGACCAGCACAATCTTCCCCCACAAAGAAAGGAGCCTGGAAGAAGGCTTGACTGTGATGTGTGTTAGTTACTCTGGGAGCTGATAATTATTCAAGAGCTGCCAGCAGGACAGGATTGAACAGAGAACAGAGGTGCAGAAGTTAAACCACCTCTATCACCTGCATAGAGATATTTGCTGTGTAAGGGATCAGCCAGCAGTTACACAAGGAGAGAAAAGAAGCAAAAGTGGAGCTCCCTTGGGGCATCCCAGGAAGAGAAGTGGGTGAAGAATACAGCCTGAAAATTATGTTAAGGTTTTTGAGAACCAGATGGAGAGGGCAGTTAGGAATAGGTCTGGGAGGTGGGAGAGAACAGGAGGAGTATCTCTGTCTCTGTAGAATGAAGTATTTGTTCTGTGAAGACAGTTGTCTCGTTTGGGTCCTGCAGCTGCTGAATCAGCCTCCAGGTATTTGTGCCTGACTCAAATATACAATTCTCCCTTTTCCCAGTGGGTCTGCAGGGGTACTGGTTTGTCCTTGCCATTATGGACTAGCTCCACCAATAGGGGACAGTCCAGATGGTTACTGCCCTTAAGATAAAGTGTATATATAGAATGGGGTCAGGGGAGAACAAAGCAGTCGGAAAAAACTCAGCTCATTTCAGTACAGAGTCTATGCCCATAGGCTATATCTAGATAGCATACTTCTTAAATGAGAGGGGGAAAAAATGGCATGCAGAAAACTGTTGCCAAAACCATAATACCTTCTTGTCGGCCACCCACAACTCAAAAGAGAATACCTCCTTGGAATCATTTTAACAAGTACTGTCTGTGCATGAAAAGATGCTCATACTTCTGTTAGAAACACTGACCCACAGCTCTTAAATTTCTAGTTTTCAAAGATTATCAATTACTCTGAATACTGGGTGACCTGGAGCACATTCAGCCTTCCAAGCCCCAATAGTAAAGAAAAGCCTGAATGAAGGACCTCAGAAGAGATTTGGCATTCTGCAAATATTCCCTGTTAATAAAACCAGAAATTAGGCAGTTTTCTGAGCCAAGACATCACAAACGAATTTCTGAAAGTGGAAAACTCCAGATTTGCTGGGGGATAGATGTAGGAAGATAATGAGTTTATTCAACCCTCAAAACCACAAAACCAAAACTGTCCTGATGGTTAACAGAGAACTGAAGTCAAGTAATAACATCGAAAGGACTTGCACTGGGGTAGGTGAATATATAATAGCAGTATATTTGGACTGATAACTTCCTAGACATTTTTATCCAAAGCTTGTCATCCCAGACAACAAGAAAGTAGAGGGGGAAAAAAAAAAAAAGAAGAAAAAAGATGTATCCTAACCTGCAGCACCAGGGCCATTTTGGACTCAGAAGCCTTAAAAACAGCGCAGTTTCAACAGGGGATGAAGAATCCTGTTGAACTTGAGGAATCACATACAGAAATCACTGCTTAATTAAAAAAGAATCACAACAGAGAAAATCTGAGATCACTTGAACACCCTGTCAATCCAAGCAAAGTGTTTGTATTTTCTCCTTGTCTATTAAAAAAATCATGTTTGGTAAGAAGCGATGTCAGGACAAGTGGTCTTGTGCATTTCGTAGTATAATTAAGCCAGAAAAAACCCACCATTTCTAAGGATGGTAATACATACCGTGGGATTTTAGAAGTATAAGGTTTATCTCCAAAATTCCATCTTAAGTAGTAAAGTGGAGACAGAAAGCAGAGAGAGGCTTCAAGTGGTCTCTGCAAAGGTGTCAGCCGTGGAGCTGTAAGGGACACAGGGAGAGCAGTTCAACTTTGTCCTTCAAAGGAGCCTTCTTAGCTCCCTGACAGAATGCCCGTGTGCCACAGCAAACTCACCTCATCATCCTCCACTGTACGTGTTCTTTCCTTGTAGAGGTTAAGCGCTGCCTGCCTGGAGGGGCTCCTCTGCAGGAGAGCTTCCTGCTGCAGGGCCAGCTGCAGTGGATAGAGGCAGGAAGGGATACAGCTCAGCAATTCCACCAAAGGAAGAGCTGCAGTCCAGGCAGGTGGATAAATGTGAGCCCAGCTCTTCAACCCCACACGCCATGAGAACAGCCAGGTGGCTGAAAGGAAAACAGACTAAATACTGCTCTGAGCATGAACCTACTCCAAGTGTGTTGATTAGGAACATTAGGTCATGAATTTTCCATGTGGGTTTTTTTTTTTCTGGAATGTGTCTGCTAGCATATGTTTTTTCCAAAGTATTGTAGTATTAACAACTATGGCAATGGATCTTCTGGCAATATTCAACAGCTTTTGGGATGCAGACATTGCTCACTCTGATCCTTCTTCTTCTCCCGCTCTAACAAATTCTCCTCAGCTATCCAGGTTGTTCCACTTTGTATAAATGACATATCTACCAACCAGAGAAAGAAATCTGTTCTTTACTTGACTTGAAAGTAATGGATTCAGGTAGAAGTCTCTGCCCAGGGCCACTTGGAGCTGTTTATTTAACACAAGGGTTACACAGAGCTCATAGACCTGACACAGGAGGTAGGAGAGATGTGTACCTTGCAAAGCCAGGCAAGGCAACATAGAGCATTTCAAATGCCACGTGTAGGTGACTGAATCAAGCAGCAGACCAACACAGTTTGTCTGACTTGGCACAGGGCACCTGCTTCAGAGTGAGTTGAACTGGCTCCATTGATACCCACCAGCTGATGAAGCTCAGACATCTGATACGCCTCTACAACCTACAGTCAGATTCCTAAACTTAGGTTTCTTAACCTATATGTCCTTCTCCTCAGAGCTGCCTTGTGGGCCTTGCAGAGGATTGGCCAAATTCCTGCTCTGGATGAGGGTGGCAGAGTCTGCATACATGTACCATACCCTGAACCACCTCCAGCTCTCTCAACCTGTCTGTAAACATGCAGTATCTGGAAAAATATTTGTCCCAGAATAGGATAGGACAGTTTTTGAAATCTGAAATAATTTTACAGCAAGGGAGAACTGTCTTCTACCCATCTCCAGCTTGCAGCTTGTCAGGTATCTGAGACATTTATATGTGAAAGGGAAACCCCACTATGGTTTGATGAGAAAAGCAATGAGATCCCAATCACTTTCTCAGATAAACAAATCTGAGGTCTTGCCAGGACTAGCCAAAGTAAGTCTGAAGAGAGTAAACCAACCTTCCTACTCTGTAAATAGCTACAAAAGATGCTGAGAGCAGAGACAAGAGCAGCGGTCACCTGAAATAAATGAAGAAAGAAGAGTATGTCATGGTGAAGCATCAGTGTAAAAGCACAGCAGCAACAACTGTACCCACAAGATGAAGAGAATTAATTCTCTCTTCACTAAAGGGTGCTCCCTGGAAATTGATGGACTTAGTGTACAAATACATATTGCTTTTTCTGTTCTGGATGATTCACTCATGTTTTTGTGTCTGATTTTAGAAAAACACTTTGATAGTCTCATCCTCTCCCAAACTGAAAAGAAAGCAATAGGAAATATGCTGGTTTGTGCCAACAGCAACTATATTTTGAGATACATTTTTTGCCTTTAAAAGTAAGATGAGCAAGAAGAAAAAAACCTGTAGCTATATATAAGAATGTATCATAGAATCATATGGGTTAGGAGGGACCTCAAAGATCTTCTGGTTCCAAACCCCCCGCCATGGGCAGGGACACTTCCCACTAGACCACATCGCTCCAAGCCCTATCCAACCTGACCTTGGACACTTCCAGAAACGGGGCATTCCCAGCTTCACTGGGCAACCTGTTCCAGTGCCTCACCATCCTCACAATCAAGAATTTTTTTCTAACGTCTAATCTAAATCTCTTCCCTTTCAGTTTAAAACTCTTCCTGCTTGTCCTGTTGTTGCGGTGCATGTGGCTGTGGGCACCGTGACCAGCCAGGACCCTAGGTCCCTGGGGGCCAGGCACCGAGGGCTAAAGACCAAGCCATTACCTGTTGTGAGCTCCCCCGACCTGCTAATATTGGCTGCTGATTGGTGTGCATGGTTGACACCCAGTTTTACGTATGAGTTCATGCCTATGCATTGCTCCTGTTTAATATACATAAGTTCTAGGAAGTTCTTCCGTACTCACTACCCCATTGGTTTTCTGTCCCTTCTCCCTCCTCCAAGTTGTTCTTATTGGTTATCTTTGTGATAGCTCCGCCCATGTTGTATTACCCGATTGGTTGTTCTCCCTTTCTCCACCCCTAATTCACTCAGTATAAGAACCCTGGACCCTACCTTCAAACTACTCTTCATCCCTGGATCCAGGTAGAGAGTTTCTCTCGTGCTCTTTGCCTCTGCGGACGCATTTGCTATGAGGTCGCTTGGGAACTTGCTCATTCTGCGAAGCAAGCCTGGGTAAACTGTGGCAGCCCAACGCGACGGCTGCAGGAAGGACGCTGTGCCTCCCTGGGCAGATCCGAGACTGCAACATCATCCTATCACTAACTGCCTGTGTGAAAAGTCACTCTCACTCTTTTTTATAAGCCCCCTTTAGGTACTGGAAGGCTGCTATCAGGTGTCCCTGAAACCTTCTCCTTTCCAGGCTGAAAAATCCCAGATCTCTCAGCCTATCTGCATAGGAGAGGTTCCAGCCTTTTGAGCATCTTTGTGGCCCTTCTATGAACCTGCTCTAACAGGTCCATGTCTGTCTCGTGCTGAGGACTCCAGACCTGGATGCAGCACTCCAGGTAGGGTCTCAAAAGTAGAGGGGGAGAATCACCTCTCTTGACCTGCTGGCCCTCTCTCTTTTGATGCAGCCAGGATGTGGTTGGCTTTCTGGGTTGCAAGTCCACACTGTTGGCTCGTGTCCAGCTTTTCATCCATGAGAACCACTAAATCTTTCTCCACAGGGCTGCTCTCAATGTGTTCTTGTATGTCAAAGGCATTGAAAGGATTAACAAATTAACCATTCTTTTGTCAACCTAATACCAGTTCTAGTAAATTTAACAGAAGAGCAGATACAGGATTTCATTATTAAACAAATTACAGGAGAGGCATACAATCAATAACAGTAAGGAAATAAGAAAACAGAACTTTTCCAAAGCAACTCAACACCCTTTTAGTCATGTCACAGATTTGGTTGATAAATGTGTAAATGCCAATCCAATGTATAAAATACATGTATATATTTAGGAAATGTTGATTATTGCAGATTACATTTTCGCTGAATCATCACTAAGATGGTAGGTGATAAAACCAGTCCACTGACTGATCTCAAAGACAAGCATTCCTGGGAAATCCTTACTGAGGAAGCACATTTTTACTGTACTGCCCTGTGTCTTCACATTATTTAACTTGTATCAGTGAACTGGGAGGAAATATAATACTGTTGATAAAGTTTGTACATAAAACCAGGAGGATTGTTAAACAAAAAAAAAGGACTGCTGTTCCCTCTAGCAGATGCAATAAACTGAGCACAAACAAGCAAACAGAATTAATTTACAGGGAAGTCAAATAGTTACATACTTGGAAAAAGAACATTTGTGCTTATGGGAGCAGAGATTGCATCCTGGGGAAAAGAAATTGAGAAGTCACAGAAATGATGAGCTAATCCTGAAGCTTCAGTGCAAAGTGATGGCTTAAAAGATTAATACCATCCCTAAATGTGTAAGGCATGTCACACTGAGTAGGAGCAAGAGCTTCTGTGCATTTTGTATTTAACACCAGTTGCTTGAATAATAACATTCCTGACCTCAACAGAAACAATGGCAATTGTGCATCATCATAACTGCCCTTTGTCCTCGTGTTTGCTAGGTGTGAAAGGCAGTTAGCCCACAAAGCTGAAAATTACAGGGATTGTGCAGGTCCCATCAGTTATCAGCAATGCATTGGATGACAAATTTCATTATATTTGAGTAACTGTCAGAGAATTTTAATATAGCTGCAGCCACATTTTCATTAGTGTTTTGAGCAAAATAGTGTAAACTATTAGAATTGAAAAGAAATCAGTAATACATAATAATTATTCATTATTAAGAGATGAAGCAGAGATCACATGCCTCGGTCTTAGCTCCCTTAGTTTTGGAGCTGGTCACATCCATGTATCAAATTCAACTCAAAATAATATTTAATAATGATTCTAGCAGACACCTGCACGAATTTACCTCTGCCTGAGAAGCTCATAGGGAAAGGGCTCCATAGAAACTTGCAGGGTAGATGGACAGTAGAGGGGATACAGAACTGTGTGTCCAGAGGAGATAAGGGGAGCCTGACTTATTTAGCATCACAAAGCAAAACAAGAGCAGCTTCTAGGCAAGAAATACCTTGGAGTCAGTGGAAAAACTGAGGAGCACCATTTAAGTAATTTCGAAAATCAGAGGCTTTCTTGTCACTAAAGCTGTGAGAAAAGCTTTCTAGAAGGAAGGAGGCAACAGAGACAACTCAGTGTTAAGACTGAGATAATTCAGCTTAAGCTAAGGGCAAGATGACGTGTTCCCTTGTCTGAGTGCAGGACTGGGTTTTATGATGGAGAGGTGCCTTCTGCTTCTCTGCTGTTACACTGAAATAGAGGGCTAGGCTTGGAGCATCTAAACATTGCATGAAAGTTATAAAAGGTCATAAAATGGAGTAAGACCAAAATCTTTAGAAAAAAGTGAAAGATGCAACTCTATTGCTGTATTAGCCACAGTCTTCATTTAAATAAAGAAAATACTGCTGAATTTGGACTTTCCAGGGAGTAAGCCAACTTTGTTTTGGAAAGTTAAGTCTAGGTTAAAATTCAAGCAGAACCCATTATAGACATAGTGTCAGAGGAACAATTTCATAATTTTTGCATCACTGGCTGCAGACCATCCAGGGGCAGCACTGACAGTAACTGACCTTCAGAAGAGGAAGATCAGGAGAGCACACTTTTTGTAGAAAACCTCTCTCATGTAGGTGAAGTGCTGCTCTGTTTGGGATAAGCCTCCAGAAAGACGAGAGCCAAGAATGTACTTGTGAGAAGAGAAGCGTCCTCCTCTGCTACTGAAAGCCTCTCTCTCAGCTGCTATGTGACCTCACTTGAGGACGAGAATTGCCTGTGCAGTTTTGGGGTACAAAGATGAATTTGGAGCCTATGAGGTATCCAGGGTCCCAAGTATTTTTCTTTTTTATGCTATAGCTGAGCCTGTGGCAGGGACCTGCTCTGAAAGGGCAAGAACCAATACCAGGCTCAGGTTTAGTTTGTGTCTGTGGCCACCTTCTGCTTTGCTAGTTCTGTTTTTTGACAGCTGGGAACCAGCTCATCTCATGAAGGATCACTGTGAGCAGGAAGCTAACAAGATAAACACAAGATATCACATACAGCATCATCCCTGTTCCACCCACACAGTGCTGCAGCGTGCTGGGCTCATCTCACTCAGAGGTGCTCCACACTCGTGGCCTCAGGAGTGTTTCAGGACTTACTGTCCACTGCTTTCCCTGCAGATCAGGTGCCTGAGTGCTCTTGAACTTGGTTTGAGAGTGGAGTGTTTTATAAATGATTTTGAAACAGAGCAGGTGAAACATCTGAGATCAACAGGTAACTGATTTCATTTGAATTTGGATTGTACAAACTGGAATACTTTCAACTCTGAGTCTGGTCTGTGCCAGAACATTGAACTGTGAGAGGAGGAAGATCTCAGAAAGGGTTACAATTACTTCTAAGTTAATTGGTAATACTTTAAGTCACACCACTGTTCTCACCTTTTCGAAGAGGGAGGAACAAATGTACAAAGAACGTGTGGTTCCAGAGAGGTTGTCACCAACACCACTGGCTCCCATATGGGCCAAGATTAAAACATGGCCCTTCAAGTCCAAAACTGGACAAAGTGGGTGTAGTAACTGCGTGGCTCCCTTAAGGTACCTCAGAACCAGGAGCTGTGGAAGAGTCAGATTCTGTGTATTTTGTTCTCCTCCTGTAAGGTAGAGATACCAATAATACATATTTATTTAATTGGGTATATCCTCTCTTATGTAGGAAGAATACAGAATTCAGTGTAATGGTGTATTCCAGCCTGAAACTCATGGTCATCTTGGAGGGGCAGTTGAAGAAATGTTTTTCTAAGCAAATCCAAAATCATGAATTGTTGCCTTCTGTCATGAAAATGAAAAAATATATTTAAAAAAAAAGTACAAGATGAAATATGCACTTGAAAACTTTTATTACTTTATCATATATTTTTATCTCTTAAATGTGCTTTCTTTTTCTTTGAGGTCTCCATCTTCTGACTTTCAAGGCTTGCTCCACAACCATAGGAAAAAACCCCACCCTGTTTATTTTTAAATCAAAGATAAAAATCTCATGGGATTTGCAGACCCAGCAGCCCTGAAATGAAATGCAATTCCCTAAGGTTTAAGATCACAGAGATGTAAACACGCTTGCCATCAATGACTATATAAATAAACCAGAAGTTTGGTAGAACTAGATTTTCTCCCAACTTGGTTCTGCTGATTTAACAAGGAAAAAAAGACATTTTGTAACATTTCAGAAGAGATTTGATGTTTTCAGTGTGTTGCAAGAGTGAGACTGAAATGCTTTTGGGGATAGAGGTGTAGCAGTGTGAGTGCCACTAACACAAGATAAATTTATGTTGAGTTTGCTGACTAAGAGGTTATGAAAATCACCTGTGACAGGGATAGAAGAAGAGGTAAGTGATGGGTTGGTGAGATTCATAGGATTACACACCTAGGGACATCTTCTGGGCTGTCTTCCAGCTCCTGCTGCTGCCCTATGGTGCTTGCAATACCCCCTTGCAATCCTCCAAAGGATGGCTTTTACACCCTCACCTGGGCTTTTCTTTGTCCTTCAGCCTAGTCCTGCCCCTCTGCCTGTACCACTCAGCCTGCTCCCACCGTGGGTCACAGGCACCTTTCAAGCCAATAAAGAAGACAACGTTACGTGCACGATCAAAAATCCGGCTCAGATGCTGCAAACACTGAGCAGTCCTCAGTCATCTGCAATATTAGAGAAAGGCTCAGGCAGCTCTGCAGTTAATTAACTGCATAAATAGAAAATATAAACCCACAGTATAAGGACCATGTTGATGCAATTGCACAGAAGAGGATTTAAGCAATAATAAGGAGTGAGAGACCAGGTAAGCATCTCAAGGACTATTTTGCTGGATGTTCTTCATGAAATTACAGTAATTGTCTGGACAAATGAGATACATCCTTTTGAGTGTTCAATTCTAAAATTAAATCTCTTTTTTTTTTTGCAGAGCAGACTTTTATTTTCACAATTATCCTGCTTACATCACTGTGGACTTCCCTTGAACCGTGCATTGCCTGAAGCTGTGGGACTGCAGTAGGCACTTTCTATGCCTCCCTGATATCTATACTTCTTCATGAAAGATAAGAAGCAGAAATGTAGATTAAAAAAATCTAAAAGCAACTTTCTTCATTCTACAAAGTAACTCATGTCACAACCAACCTCCTAACGCTGCGGTCTTTTGGTACCACTTTATGAAGCAAGATGACCATGCAGCCACATCCTGCCCACCTTGGGGACAGCACACAAAGAAAGAAATCGAGCATGGAAGAGAGGAAGATGGAATGATACATCCAACTGCAGAAACACTCCTTCTGCTGTAAACCAGCTACATTTGTAGGGAAGGAGGATCCAGTACATCTCTGCAGACCCAGTCACACAGGATGGGAGACTCTGCATCTCCCAGACCACACAGTAGAAGTGAAGACTCACTTGTCTGCTGGCCTCTATGGTTTGAAGCTGAGCTTTCCAGTCCTCTTCAAGCCTCTGTGAGAAGACACAGTTCACCATCCTAGAGTGTATGTTCCTTCCAGCATTTTGCTTGGTGGCTGAGAAAACGATCATAACCAAGGCCTCAGAAGTCTATTACAAGGTGCATTTCATGTCAATTATTTGCACACAGTAGATAATGTGCAGTAGCCTAAATATCCAAAATATTTAGAGCAAAAAAATACTGAAACGTACCTCAGAGGTGTAAGAAGCCTCATTAACTGCAAGGACAATCATCAACGTAGGCTTCAGGGAAGTCAATGGTGCCCTCTAAAGGGAACTTTTGTGATACACAGGAAAGCTTGACACCTGTGGGACCCACTGCCCGTGCAGCCATGGAACAGCCCAGGAACTCTTTATGTGCAATAACTTAAATAATCCATAAGATGACAAAATGCACAGTCATTAATATCTCTTCTGAATTTGGGAAAGAAGCCTGTGGAAAGCTTTTTTTCAAACATTTATTGCTTAGGGTGAGAAGGCAACCTTGTCCCAAACAATGTAAATGTTGGGACCAAAACCTCAGATCATGGCTCAGGAAAGAAAGGTACATCGAACTAGCAGGACAGTCTGCACAACTGAAAGTGGGCCATGATCTATCTCATAAAACTTTAATCTGGGCTGAAAAATTCTTGCACAGAGAGATTGTGGAGCCTCCCTTGAGAACCATCTGGATGCAATCCTGAGCACTGTGGTGTAGGATAACCCAGCCTGAGCAGTGAGGTTGGACTAGGGGACCCACTGTGGTGCCTTCTAACCTTGCCCATTGTATGAGTGTGTGATAACACAGCACAGCAGCAGATACCCAGACAGTGATTACAAGAACTACTCAGGAATGAAGCATAGGAGTGAACAAGCACCAGAGAGCAGCCAGAGCCCTGTAAACAGTGCTTTGTCTCAGCCTTAGCCATCAGGAGCCTGCAATTACTTTGTGATTCACTTATGAAATTCAACATGTTCCCTTACAAGAAATATGAAGTACCTTGAATAGCAACACATACTTTTTTTCAATCCTCCAGTTGAGCTCTGGCTGATTGCACCATCATTTGGCCAAATCAGGAAAAGAGCTATTGATCTCCAATGTACTGATGTGCAGATCTTATACATGGGTATACATTATTTCAGGACAAGAGTCTGCTTCCCCAGGAAAATTAATCTTGTGTTGAATTCAAGAGGCGCTGCAATGCTTTGCTGCTAAGAAAGTCAGGACAATTATTCCCAGGTTTAGTGATTGCCACTCATTAAAATCAGGATTTACTTGATTACATTTTGGAGAAACTCTAGACCCTGAGTGTAAATTATAACTGATGAGAAGATAAAAATATTAATATTGCTTAAAATTAAGTATTTCCAGTGAATCTTGTAAATGTTGCTCATGCTCAAGCTTTAACCACACTTTTTCCCCCACTGGATTGCAGGTATAGTATCAGGAGGATGCTGTGATTTACCAGAGAAGGCAAAGGTACATCCTTTGCTCACAAACACTACTCACATGTACCAGCATTTGTGGTGTAGTCACCAGAAACAAACAAAATATCAGAGAGCCATGATTTTCAGATGACATTAGAATAATCCTGGGAACGTTTCCATCTTAGATTATGCTTTTCTCCAATAAAAGAAATTGCACACAACTCATTCCAGGGCTGCAGTATACCTGAGACTTAGACAGAGGATGCCCATACACAAACAAAACTGGGGACAGTGCCTTATAAAGCATAACAATGTGGAAATTCCTAGTCTAACTTCTACTGCCAGCCACTGTGACTCGCAGAAGACCATTTTTACCTCTCATTTCCTCAGGGTTTTCACATGGGTGGCATGACGCCTCTAAGTTTAGAGAGCATGTTGGGTCAAAAATATCTCTGAAACCCAGGTGCTGTTGTTGTTACTGTGCAAGATGAGTTATGAGACAAAGAAAACCATGTACCAGTCAAACTAATGCTTACTTGTTAAATAAAGATCATTCCCCAAGGCTCGGGTGCTTGGTTCACACAGGCAGTTTAAGATGCTTCAACAGAGAATTCAAAGCCAGAGTTAGCTTTACAGCAAGAGGAAGGTCAGGTATGGGAGTTCAGTGTGTGCCCTTTGCCAATCTGAACACGATTTTTTCATGCTGAGTACTAGTAATTAACTGATCTCTAGTGAATTACAGCACCTGCATTATCCATCCTTGCTACCATGAGAATTATTAAGCAGCAAACTGTGAAGCTCACAGCTCCTTAGAAGCTCTGCACAACACAGCAGCACATAGCCTGAGTCCCATGACTCCCAATATATCACAGCATAGAGAACAGCAGTGGAAACAAGAAGACTGCATAAAGGGAAAACGACTGGGAAGGCTGGGATGTGGGAGCAGCAGGAGGACTGGCAGAAGGGCTGTCAGAGGCACTCAGATTAGCAGGTCATCAAGATCCTAGCACAGCAATGTGCAGCTTTTTAGGTTACTTGGAATAGAAGGGGTGATCTATACCCAGACTGAAACAGGCATGCCATTGAGGGAGGATGTTGGGAAGAACAGCCTGGAGCACTTGGCAGTTTCAAGAAGGCAAGAAAGGACAGGGAGGAAATCCTAATGACTTGCAGAGGTGGGATAGGATGGGCAGCTCCTAAAGGACACAAATGGCACTTCCAGAGCCAGCCACTCTCCCCAGTTAAAAGAGTGAACAGAAAATTGAGGAGAACTTCTGAGCAGGGAAGCCTTGTGCTCTGGGTACCCAGGCCAGCTGGGTACACATACCTGGGTGCCTGCTCACTGGATGGAGCACTCCTGTACCTGCATCTTAGTGCTTGTGTGTGGGCATGTGAGTACAAACAAAATCAGTTCCAAAATAAGGTGTCCTCCCTTTCCAGCGTCTTTCCTACCCTCTTGCAACACTACTTCTACCCACAGGTGAGAAGGAACACAGCACAACACGTCTGATAGTGAGCTTGAGAGTGTGGAACAAAACCGTGGGAGAGGAGATAAAGGGAATGTAGGGAGAGGATAACTGTGATGCTTAGGGGGTGAAAAGCAGAAGTCAGTTCAGACAGAAGGAAGGAATGATGGTCCATTGGAGGAAAGACATGGTGGAAGCAGCAAAAGGAGTTTATGGAAGTCTGAGGGAAAGTGCAGAAAGAGAGTTGTGGGACAAAGGAGAATTCATAGAAATGATGGCAAGATGTCCTGAAGTTTGAAAAAAATGTTTCAGGACACAGGAAGATGGAGGTAAAAAGAAGGTGTTGGAAAGACAAGCATGCTATTGTGGAGAGAGTTCAGTTAGGATTTGCATCCTGAATACGATGCTCCCATACTCAGAGCAGATGGGCACACAGGAGGTGTCTGAGGCAACTTTGTGCAAGTGTAACTCAACGGCCTTGTGCAAAGCATTTCCACTGGAAGGGAGCATTAATACCAGAGGAATGTGTCAAGGATGACAGAATCATAGAATAGCTTTGGTTGGGACCTTGGCAGGTCATCTGGTCCAACCCCCTGCTCAGAGTGGGGAAAGAAAATAACATACAGGAGATGAAAATTCCCTTGCATCTTCACAGATATAAAGTGAAGCTTTAAGCTATAATGCCAAAAATGCATATCCAAAGTCAAACCTTCCCTTGGTTCTCTAGGTTGATGTTCCCCTCTGGAAGCAACGGTCATTTTACAGATTACTGGAATTGCTTCTATAACTGCTCTGGATTCTTTGCTGTGAAGCAGAGAGGGTTTTATTGCATTGGTTTTATTACCAAAAGGAGGAAAAGGACACACATGACAGTCAATCTCTAGCTTGTTCTAAACACACATGCACATCTAATGCACAGTTGATGCCAGCACAAAACAAAGATAAGAAAAATATTTCTCATGCAAACTGGGTTGGTGGTTAATCAAGTGAATCGTACCTTTTAGAGAGGTATCCTAGCAACTCCCCAGCAGCCACGAGTCCCGGCTGACAGTGCACACTGATGCAATTGTTCTCCTCCTGCAGACATCAAAACTTTGCAGCTAATCAAAGAGATAATTCGAAACAGGAGACCACGTTAAATTTGATCCAACAAAAGGGAATTTTATAAATGAGCAATGTCACCCGGGGCATCTCTTATGCTTAAAGTTGTCATCTTGGAACAAGAGTAGGTCAGGCTTAGTGAAGCTGTGCAATGCTGGGAACAAAACCTCCCTTCCTGCAACCATGACTCTCCTGAAGGCACTCGTGTCTGCTGCACTGGTTTTGCTGGTCTCTGCTTCAAAGCACTGTGCAGAATTTACTACTATTTTCTTGAATAGCAAAGGCTCACCCAAAGCACTTTCTAGAGCACAAGTATCAGCAAAAGCCCTGCTGATGCACTTGTAGCCACCTGTCCCAAGAACAAATTCATACTCCTAATGTGCCAGATGAGATATTCTGTCACATCTCCTGACAGTGCAAATAGGCTCAGGCCTGGCTGGATAAGACCTTCTGTCTTGGGACCAGCAATGAACTTGAGGCTACCAAATAGCCTAAGCTCATCCTCTCTAAGTGTCCTCATCTTGGAAGCATTATGGATTTGCAATTCACCTCTTTAGGCATGAGTGCAATAGAAGAAGCAAAATCACAGACATAGGATTCTATACGGTTATGGAAAGTCACTTTTTTCACCCCACTCTTTAGCTAGCTCAAAGATACCACAGATCTGAGAAAAATATTCAAGATGTTTAAGCATTTCCCACTTCTGTTTTCTTACCTCAGTTGACAGGCTTCAGTTCAGGGTTATGAAGGGTCTCCCAAGTTCCCCTCCAGTGGTTTACGTTTCTTCTGGATTACAGAAGATCTATTATACTCTCCCTGACACTTTCAACAGTTCATCTTCTCTTTCAAAGAGAAAAAATATTCCTTCTTAAAACTTCCTGTTTTCTCTGTCAGGTGAGCCCTGACACCTGACCACCCTCATGAGATGCTCCTCAGATACTTTTGTTTGATGACCACTCTCTTGGGGATCAGAACTGGAACACCATTGTTCCCACAGCAGTAATAATATCCCTATAAATATTCCGCTAAAACTGTTAATCAAACTTTAACGATCCTTTCTTGTTGGAATGGAGGGATTTCTTCCATCACCTTTGGTGGTTCAGAAGGAAAGGCAAGAACAGATGTAATAGCCATACTATCTAAACATCAAACAGAACCTACAATTGGACATAAATGATCACCAAAACTGTTGTGATCTACTTTTTACTGCAAAAGCTGGATTTTTTTGCAGTCAATCAAGTGCAGTTAAGACACTGCCACCACTAAAAGCAACATGCAGACTGTCCAGCTACAGTAGCTGAGACCAGGGGTCCAGAGGACTACAGGGGATCAATGTGCCCATTTGTAAGGTCTACAGAGCCTTTTAAGACCTTGCAAAAGTTTCTTCCAGTGAGTAGAAGTGTTACTCCACAGCAGAAATGCTACTTACAGATATTAGGACACAAACATTTTCTCCCACAATCAGAAGATTACCTCTGCTTTTACACATCTTATCTGTAATGGTATTTGTGTCAGTAACTCTAAAACTAGAAAGTGCAGCAAGAGAAAAGAATAAACTGTAAAGATGGGCAGCCATGAGAGGAAAAGGTAAATTATACCTGTGGCACTGTTCCCAGCAGATCAATTTATTTTCACCTTCCTAATGCAGACACCTTTTATTTTTGGTGTGAGTCACCACAGTATTTGCTTCAGGAAGAGGCTAGTAACAGGATGTGAATATTTGTGAACTTAAGAAGGGGCTGATAATAAAAAACAGCTTAGAAACTACACATGTGTAATGAAACAGCAGGGCACACCAGTTCAGCATGATAGTTGGAATTTGCCAGATGTTAATGAGTTGACTTGCAAAGAAACAAAACCAACCATCCCCTCCATACACTACATGATCCTTCATAACTGCAGCAGATATGTTACTGTTTTATGCTTAGAGTCCTCAAGCACAGGAAATAAAAATAAACAACCCACCCCAATGTCATCTTCAGGAGCAAAGCACCTGCTTCCAGAAGGGCAGCACCACCCACAAGTAGGACAAGTAACCACCCAGTCACAAACACCCGCAGTGTTTACCCACAGCCCTCTCCTACCTCTTACACAACAGTGATCACCCCAGGAAGTCATTGCAGGAAAGTAACACAGAGTTAAATTCACTGCTGCTGGTTAAATTTTTTCTGATATTCTGACCATCTGCAGGCAAAATGAACCAGATAAATTCTGTGGTATTACAATGAATGTAACTGGGACTGTAAGCAAGCAGGTGAACACAAGCTGTTCTTCACTACCGAGCACCTGGTGAGAACTGTCCCATCCATCTGGATCTGGATCTGTGACTAATTTTCTTTCTGAGTGGGGGGAGCAAAGAGAGTTAGTGCATGATGCAGGACACCAACCTTTCTCTTCAGAAGAGCCACTGTGTTGAGCAAAATCTTGACTCAATGCATCTTTAAATTGTAAGAATTCTCTGTATTTTAGTGTGTTTTGAATCAGACTCAGAGGGAGCATATCAGAGAAGCATTTCAAAATCTCTTGTTCTAGCAAGGAATGACCTTCAGCTTAAGGAATGACCTTCCTCTTATTTTCTGGAATGCTTCTGCTAAATTCTTCCTTGCCTATCTTTTTAATTTGTGTACACAGCACCAACCAGTAAATAACATCATGAGCAAAGTTGCAACCAACTCCAGTATCAATAATATGATATAAGAAGTCAGAACTTTGAGTTAAAGATGACCTACACACAAGAAATGTACTCAACTCATTTAATAAAACCATTTTGTTAAAAAATTACTTAGTAATGATTGGAATTTTACATAGAAAATTCAGAAATTACAAAAGATGGCATTGTATAACAAATATAATCTGAATATATGAGAAGAGTTAGACACATTTGGTAGTAAGGTCCACAAAAAACCTATGCAAAAGGAGAGAGCAGCTGTTCCTGAGTTAATTGTGCTTCTGTTGATACTCTTCTGAGATAACATGACAGCAGTGTAAAATATTCTCTTTCTAAGAGAATTAGTGCTAGAAATGTCTCTTCTGCTCATTTCATGACTGATATTACACATGCCTTCTCCTGGCACAGTTAAGAGGTTCTCCAAATGCCCAAGAAAGAAAGTATCTGAGGCCTAAAAGAAATACTCCAAATGAAAAGCAGTGTACTGTGAGCAGCCTACAGGTAAAAAAACCCCAAGCATCTCTCCTCTGCATCTCTCCTCTATACACATACCCATTTATGTAAATTATTCCTTCATAAGGCTTTACAATAAATCTGAAATCTTTCAAATCTATAGCTAATAAATATTACATGAAAATAGTTTTTCAGTATTTACATATGAAACATATAAAAACACGATCACTGTAAGACTACTTCTTCAATTTCATCTTCTAAAGAACCAAGGGTATTAACTCCTGGCTTGTTTGTAGTATACTGCAAACGGTGTCTGTTTAGGCTTCTTCCTTCACCAAAAAGCCCATTGTCTTCTTTTACTTTGACTTTACTGTTTTTATCAACAAAAGGCTTATTACTAGAGTCCCAGTCTATGTCCAAAGGTGGAGTATTATTATTTTTAGAAAGAACAATGGTACTGGCACTGCTTCCAAAGAGTTGCTCCATTAAATTGGACTTCTTTTCTTTCTTACTATCAAAACCTGCATTTTCCTTAACATTTTCTTCTAATTTGTCACTTTTTTGAGTGAGCCAACTTGGTCTCCCTGATCCTTTCCCAAACGAAGGTACATAACTACCAAATGTTAACTCACTACTTAAATCTACAGTCCTTACATTTCGTTGCTTCTGCCCTTGTGCTCTTGTGCCATCATCCTGGCTCTCCTTTACAGGAAATCCATTAGTAACCTTCCCAGGGATCTCAAAGAATGGATTGGTTTTCTCTTTTTTCTCCAGGGAATCAGATTTTCTTGCTGTATTTATGAGTGGTGCTTGGGAGGTTGGTCTCATGTTTGTTGTATTTTGGATTTCTCTATCAATTTCTTGCATTTTAGCAAGGAGGAACTCTCTTTTTCGCCGTTCCTCCAATGTTTCAGTGCTTTCTCTCTCTACTTCAGGTTTGTGGATTTCTGTCTCCATCTTTATCTTCTCTTCTTTATCCAATAAAAAGTTGCTTTCTTTTTTAATTTTGTCATATTCTTTCCTTTGCCAGTCTGCAAAAATGTTTGAACAATATTTAAAATGTTTTAATTTTAAAATATCCTTATAAGATTTTGAAAACAATGCAAGCAAAAGCCATTGAGTCTTTAACACGCTCTTCCATGCATAATGTCATTTTCCTGCTGCAAAAATAAATTCTTCAAAAATTACAACTAAATCCAGTCCCAATTCTCTGATGAGATATAAAAGTTTATTGTCATCTTCCAAAGGCATTAGGACATTACCCATGTTTTCGAATTTTCAAAGCAATTTGATTTCTGCCAATTGCCTTCCCATTTCCTGAGTATGAATCAAAATGAATCCAATATTACTGATTTTAACAGTTCTGACTTGCACAGTACTTTATTTTTATTTGTCATTACCACTGACATTAGGACAGTCCTGGAATATATGTGTGGGTTCTTTTTTTTTCATAAAGGGAACTATTTCTGTGAAGCTATCAGGACTCAAAGTCATAGGAGTCATCACCTGTTTCAAGCAGTAAATGATTTAAAATACACTGCATCAGCTGCATATAGAAAAGACATTTACATGAGTGTTCTGTGCATCATTGTGTGGACTCAGAGTGACTGTGCACAGCTACGAAGGAACACCAAAGGCAGCAGCAAACCAGCAACTTATAGACAGAACCTAGAAATGCTTATGTGTAGAAGAAAGAGGAAGCTTCTCAAATATTTCTCTCTTCAAAATACTTTTTCCCCAAGATAATAGATGTGTATTTGGCCAAAAGTTGAATATGGCCTCTCCAACCTACTGGCATTTGCCTTTGAACACTTTACTCAAATTTCTGACTTAGGCTTTCACAGAGTTCCATGTTATCTACTGTACTTCGGCTCAGGCTTTCAGAAACAACTGCAATAGTTCAGTTAATATATTTAACATAAATACTTTTTCAATAGCAGATCATTATACAAGTTAAGTAAAAAGCCATGCTTCTCTTTGTAAGGTAGGGAAAATACCAGTTTATACCATATGATGGGTAAGTGGTTAAATCATCTTATTCAGAGACATAAAATCAGATTCTTGGCTTATGTAAGTTGTGATAGAAGATTTTTCACAGATTTTACCTCTGAAAGCAGCTATAGATTTTTAGAATTCTTGTCATATAGAACAAGTACTACTGTTCATTAACTATAATCACTGGAAGAGCTCTTTAACATGACAGGGTGTGGTCCACCTAAAATACTTGATATTGACTTGTGCATGTAAGACCTTAAGATGCTGTGAAAACCAAATGAATAAAAAAGCAGTATTAAAATATAATGACAGAAACTGACATTTCCAAATATCCACACCAAATGATTCAGATAATTGGATCTGAAAAGAGAAACTGAAATTTCAAATTATGTAAGGCAGTAGAAAGTACTGAAAAAAAAGGCTACATAAAGGAAAACAGATATGTTCTACAATAGTAAAAATCTACTTCCTACCTCAATAACATTTAGCAAGTCAGAGATAACATCAGCATTTACCTTCTATGTCATTCTTGTTTTGTAAAGCACAGTCTCTCAGACTCCAGTGCTTTTTTGTGGACAGCATATTTTGCTGCTGCATACTTAATCACTGCTAAGTACAGGGCACAGATTATTCTATATCCTGTATTTCTTTCTGATTCTTCTTTGCATAATGTAACTGAAAATAATTTTCCACTGTAGTGATCCCTGCAAAATCATTTTGCTCTTCTCACCCGAAACCAGCAGCCTCACTTGATTAGTATTCTACAGTGCATTTTTCAGCCTTCAGCTGCCCATTTCCTTACCGTCAGGAAGTTTTGGAACCCTCTCCTCTAAAGACTGTATTTCTTGAAAATGTTTCAGTTCCTCTTCCCTCTCCCTGTCTTGGTCTTGTCTTAGGAGTCCTGTTTGTTCTTTCCATCCTTTTTCTTGAGCTTCTTTTTCCTGAAATAAATTAATAGAAAATTGAAGCTGATGGGGAAAAACAACCAACCAACCTAACAAAATCATAAGAACTTCCATGTCATTCTGAAATCACATTCTTACTGATAAACATAAAATGAGTAAGTCACCTTAAACCAAACCAGCTCTGACAACCCAGGGGTTTGCCCCCAAAATATTATCACCTCTAGTATACTTTTATACACTTGAAACAAAATGAATAGACAATCAACTCTATCTTGTATTACACATTTCAGGGAAGTTGCAGCTCCAATGCCATAAAGCAAAATTATCACTCTCAGGGTAGTCCTCTTTAGAAACCAGAAGTTTTCTTCTTCAAGGAGTTTAATAGAAGGCCACATTTCATTACCTTACTCTTTTAACAAGCAAGCAATTAGTTGCCCCCTACTTGCACAATCTGACCTTTTTACTCAAACGAGTGGGTTGTAGATTCAAGTTCATTTTGGTACTTAAATTTATAGAGTATTAAGTAACAAACAATCAAAGAGAAAGGTTTAATCTCAGATGACAATTTCAGCTAGTGACTATACAGACATATATAAAAGGCAAGAACAAGAACCTGCAGAAAATATATTAATAGCAGCAGCAAAAATCACCAACACAGAAAAGTAGTGGCAATGAAGTGAAGAGAAAGTCAGCATAGTCCAACACATGGGAGTTAACTTTGTAGGTTGTGCTTATTTTAGAACAAAATAAACTTCTAGACTAAAAATACCCTTCTAAGAGAAATAGCTACTACTTAATGAACAAAGAAAAGATGACTATTAGCCAAAAAACCTTCAAGTATTTTCCCTTCATGTACAAGGTTATCATTTTTACATTAAAAAATATTAAATATGTAAGGAGATGGTGGCCAGGTATTTAAAATGCTTGACTTTAAAAACTGACGAAAGTATAGACTATCCAAATCTAATTTACATTATTTAAAGCAATAGCCACATAGAGAATACACAGTTGGGCTCCATGAGCTGCACTTGTACCAGCTGTCTGGTTCTGTAATTCACACACCCAAGCATAGACTGGAAGAATACATTAAATGACATCCGTAGTCACAGAAAGGGTTTGGGAAGAGGGAACACACAAATGAAACTGCCATGAAAAAGCTTCAGCCCTAACAGGAAGCCAGCCAAGACCATCCTCAGAGCATTATTTCTGAAAAAAAGCCCTAGCCTCATGTAATCAGAATTTGTACAATTTGTACCAGAATCTGTATTATTCTGATTTGTAATACCTTACAAATCTCTGCTTTTAGCCTGGGGTGACAAAGTATAAGTAATACTTCTAATGGTACTATTATCTACTAAAAAAGGAAAATGGAAAAACAAATAAACCCAAGCATATTGACACAGCTGGAAAACCAGAATAAATACCAGCATTGTGACAATAAGAGGAAGCGTTAGATTTCTGCATTGTGAAATAATTCTGGAAAGTAAAAGAAACCATAATTAAGACCAAAGAGAAAACCAAGAGAAGGCAGCCATCACTGTTCAACAGATTGCTTAAATAAGCATTAGAAACAAAGAAAAAGGGTGAAAACCAAAATGAAGTCTTAAAAACTTCAAAGAAGTAACAGTGGCAGGAAAAAAAAATTGAGCTAATTGCTCTCACTAAGACAAGAGAATATGATAAACTCAAAAAAATTGAGTTTATTTCTAGAAAGGTAGATCTTGTCTTAAAGAACAGAATGTTTTTGAAATATATCTATTTTGTATATATATGTATTTTCTATATATTTACACTTGTATATTTACACATTTTCTAAAATATAAGCTCTGCATTATACAATCTGATAGGTGAATTATCTGGACTGGGTCTCAAATTTTTATGGAACTTACTATTTTAGGAAGAATTCCTTCTTTCTTGTTTACTGTGTCACCACAGACAAGTTCTGATTCTGGAAGAAGTTCTGCTGGTGAGAAGTCTCCACTGGTTTGTATACCTTTTGTGAGCTGTGGTCCCTTTTTAATATTTTGGTTGTTGGCTGTAGAAAATACAAACTAATTAAATTGTGTTTTCTCTGGAAAATATCCCGCTATATACCTGTCTCTCATTTCTCATGATTTGCAGCGAACAAGACTGTATTGAAGTCAATGGAAGTGGAAAGTATCGATGAGTTTCACACAGTTGTTTTCAGCATCTGTAAAACCTAATCATAAAAAAATATACATGCAAAAATTCTACTGAAAAAGTAATTTAAACTCCACTTTAATGCTACTTATAGGGTCATTACAGTGTACTGAGTATTAGTTAAAAAGCCCCACAAAATATCTCACTCATCTTACTGCCTGCCACAGAATCAAACTCATAAAATTAAAATTCACTTACTTGAATCTTTGAAACACATACATTTATCTCTATGGAATGACATTAAAAAAAATCTGAACCTAAAATGGAATAATAGTAGAGCATCTATAATAAAATGAGCAGCACACAAACTGTTTGAAATACTGGCATTAAATATTTCAAACAGTCCCATAAATTTCTGCTTCTTCTGACAAGTAGATTCTACTGATCCAGTGAAAATAGTCTAAGTACACACACAGACACATACATGTTTATGTGGGTAGGATAAGGTTTGAGACTGTCTTGTCACACCAGAAGAAATCACTGTACTGATACTTTTAGAAGATTATGTTCTGGGACACATATACTCTGAGGAAAAAATGAGTGCAGCTCATCTGACAGACAATACATTTGAGTTAGTAAAAAATAAATAAAACAGATCACCAAAATATTCTTAGCAGTGAAGATACATATTTTTAAAGCCTCTGTAATTTATTGTCAAGTAGACATCTATCATCTATTGGAGATTTTACTAACAATCTTCCTCTCCTCCTTTACCCAGGAACTTCTGCTATGAAAGGAGTTAAAACTGCTGTTTGGTGAAGTTCTGTGTTTTGGCTCTGCTGCAGTTACAGAAGAGTCAAAAGACCACTGTGCCCTTCTTTGTAAGTTGTGCTGTGTTGAAAGAAGTGCAAAAAGATGTGTGCTTGAACAAGCAGCATCAGGGTTGAGCACTGAGTGGCATGAAAGGTATAACCCAGCTGAGACATTTCAAAGTGATGCTACTAATTTTTCTGCTTTTATTGCTTTATACAAGTTACCTCTTTTTCTTTGTACAATATCCGTGTCTTTCCTAGGTGATGACTTCAACATACGATTAGCATATATATTTTTTGCTTCAAGTTCTCTTTCTTTTTCCTGTGAATGAAAGAGGTAAGTATAAAATTGAGTTACTAGTATTTAATTTACTAGTCACTAGCAAAGCTGTAAATTAAATTAGATATGGTAAATAGAAACAGAATAAACAACTGTTTAATCCAATGTTTTAAGGAAAACAATCACATTCCTAATTCTGTTTATGCTGTGAGAAAGCCGACAACTTTCTCCCCACCAAAAACTCCTTAGTAAAATATTATGGGGGGAAAAAAAAGCAGCTCTCTGCAGTGAAAATAAAACTAAATGCCAGTGCTTCCATAAACATGAACAAGACTTACACCATGTGTATAGATTGCACAACTGAATTTTAAGTGCTGTGAAGAGTTAAACATTTCAATGCAAGCAATGATACTTGCCACAGGGCATGTCAGTATTGGGGAGCAGAGGCCCACTGCATCGTAGAGGCATACTTTTCTTTTAGCACATTTACTGAATAAAATACAGAAATGAACTGTGAGTTATCAGAATTGATCTGATAATGGAAAGGTTTTCAAACTGTAAACTCTCCACTAACAAATCAGGCTTAAAACACATCCTCTAAACAAGTACATTTTAGAGGTACTAACACTACTGCTACTTGCTGGATAGCTGGGAACGTGGTGAACTGGTGCATCTCCAACATATAACTAGATTTGAGACTTGGAAGTCTCAAATTCAAGAAAAATTCTCCCAGAAACGAAGTACTTTAGCTTGAGTCTCACTTACTTTTTTCCTAAAGATAAACTAAGTAGAACATAACAGTGTTTTAAGTACTTTTATTGAGAGTTTAGGCAACAATGATGGTGGTGTGGGGTGCAAATAAACATTTGCACAAACTTAGCAACACATGTGGATATCACAAATACATTACATTAATCTTCATGCAAACCTACTGTAATGCAAGTATATTAGTAATGAAGTACTATTTACACCTGCAGATTTAATTTTAAATTCAAGCCTTCAAAACCTAATTGTCCAGTAGATTTTGTGGTTTATTCTCAATGCTTGGCTATGTATTTGATCTTGCTTTTCTTAACTAGTGCTAACAATAATGATTTACACAGAGACATTCCTGTTATAAACACTGTAGGGTCAGAGCACAGAACATTTCAATTTAATGCAGGAAAAGAACTCACACATGGTATATAATTAAGTACACATCAGAGAGTGCAGTCACTGGTAAACTATTCAAACCTGATTACAGATACTTTTAAAGATAAAATCCCAGTACATGGTTAGCAAATTCTATTCCTTTCACATTTTACCTTCAGCTTCTGATTTAGATGATTAAGCTCTTCTTGCAGAACTCTGTTTTCCTCTTGAGCCTCGTACAACTTTTTTTTCTTTGAATGTAACTCTCGTTGAAAACTGCTACCACTTAATTCAAGATTTCTTTCCAGATCCTTCAATTAAAACAAAATAGTATTTTTTAATAACAGAAGTAATTTTTATAGTCAAGTTACTTAAATAAAATTACAGTAAACCAGTGTCTTGGGTTTAGATATGGGCTCGACCATTGCTGTAACACTGAATACATTTAAACCTTTAATCCTAATTTTGAGGGGGCAAAGCACCTGCAGATGCTGCAGCTCATCCTTTTGAGTATTGAGAGGATTCGAGGACATAATAGAAACTCACTCTACTTTCTGCAAGGCTCTTGCCACAGTGGACCTCCGGATCTCTAAGACATATCTCCTACTGATGGGTAAGAGAGAGAATCCTTCCCTGAAAGTGCAGGATTATAAAGAAGAAAACAAGAAAGAATTTTTAACCTTTCTAGTAGAAACTAGCTTGTGATTATGATTTCAGTTACATGCCCTTGTCTTGTAATAGCTGTTTTAAGTGAAGCTGTGTTGATGGAAGAAGGAAAAAAGCTAGAAGAAAATCCCTTACCTTTTAAAGCATGATTCATTTTAACATGATCCAGTACTACAAATGCTGAAATACCTAATCATAAAAGTACAGATGACAGATGGTGACACTACAGGATGAGGTAGTTTAGCTAACTCAGCCATTTATATCTTGGTACTTTGGGATTTATTTTTATGAAAGCTTAGTTTCCAGCTTAATCCTTGGATTTCCAGATCTATTATCTCTGTAATGTAATTTAGGTTTAATTACTAATATAGAGACCAAACCTTAAATCCATCTTAATGACATAATTTAAGCTTAGTATAAAATTTATATATTATACATAAAATATATCTACTATCAAAATTGTACAACTACCAAGAGATTTAATACTGTTAACATAATTTTTAAGTAAAATGAATTTATAGACATATTTACAGTGTAGACATGCTTAGACATATTTACAAAAACATAAACATTTTTGCTGGACTAAATTAAAATACATTGGACAAATTTCTTATAATGGATACCCATAAAAAGGTCTAAAGATTATTTCAGTATTTAAAAAACATGCTGTAATTTTGTCCAGCTGAGCTCTTAGATGTGCAGAATAGTGGACAATCAAACACTGTATGAATGCTGTTCAAAAATTGAAAAAGAATGACTGTATTATTTTTTTTTAGAAGTTTAGTGTAAAATTCCCTAAATACCCAGAAAATTTCACAAATTGTTTCCCTCCAAAAGGAGAAACTGGATTGCATAAAGCTGTATTACAACTGCATGCATTTCGGAAACGTTATTGCTGGTATAAAAACACTTAAAAGCACAAATCCACAGGATATATTCTGCCAAAACACGCTTAATTTGGAAACAGAAATTTGAATGCACAACCACCTCAAGTGGAACTATACAATCACCTTGCAAATAATTTACTTGATTCTACTTATGGGTAAAACCAAAAAATACTGGTTTTCTATTTGCTCCACAGCTGTGTAAAATTACAATTAATTGTGGTAAGAAATATCTGTACCAGAATTTCTTACAAAAAGAAAGTCATCCCACCTTAATTCTTTTTTCCCTGTCCTCCAGCTTGCTCTCTGCTAAGGCTAGTTTCTTTGCCAGGTCATCTCTTTCAGCAAGGTGCTTATCTGCAGACAGCTTTTTCAGTTTCTGCAAGACAGTTTTTTTCCTGTACAGTTCATCTTCTGTATCTTTCAGCCGTCTCTCAGTTGCACGTTCTCTCTCCTGAGATTTTCGTAGGCGCTCCCTTAATATTCTAATCTCATTGTTGTGCCGAGCAAGGAGCTGAGAGATTTCGTTTTCCGTATCTTCAAACTTATTCAAGGCTTTCTCCTGCCTGTGCTGAAGCCTCTTCAGTGCCCTGTTTTCCTTTTGCAGCTCATCCAGTTTGATGTGGAGTTCAGTCAGTTCATTTCGGAGCTCATTGATTTTCAGCAGTCTAGCAGAAAGAACTCTTTTTGTAACAAGATCTATATCTTTTGCAGGAGAATCCCTAGTGAGGCTCTGAGAACGGAAGCCCCACCGTGTCCCTCTTTTGCTTGGTGCATATTTGGAATCCAATTTCTTTGTTGCTGAGAGAGGAAAAATAAAAAGCATGTTTACTATTAGACAATGCAGTTTGTCTATTCAGACATCCTTCTTGGAACCAAGCTCTGCCTGAAACAATCATACAATACTAAGCAGAGATGGTAGCTTTCAAACCAGACAATAAAAGGCATATATATGATAGAGTTATGTTCCTTTTGATAGCTGAAAAATGGAGATTTATGTCTGTGATCTACTGCAGGAGGTAGTAACTGCAACCATTAATATAGGACCCTTGTAGAGTAATCATCTGCAAATCGTATCAGAAATAAGAGTAATGTTTTGTTAATATTTGATATTGTTTATTAAAATGGTTTAGAAATACTATAATGCATACAAAATATCACATGCTTTTAAAATGGCAACAATTAGCTGAGCATTAGCTAGTTATGTATTATGCAAGATGTAATTCTCCCAGACAAATGCAGTAGTATTTTCAAATCCAGCTGCCATGCTTACAGACAAAACAGCAGATTTCAAAGGCTCAATGCAAAAAGCCTCCAAAGCAAAATTATAAATCCCATGAAAATTCAGTTCTCCCTGAATAATTTATTCTTGTATCACAAGTTATTTTCCACACAGTATTCTCCTTTGATTACTTGTATGCAGCACTCGCATTCCTATTTATTACTATTATTATTATTTTATTGTCATTCCCACACATAAAAGCTGAACATTTTGTTTCTATCTTATGTGCCTCTCATGCCACGCTCAAAGAATGAATCATATAATCCACTAAAAATATCTCTTAAAACAACTGAATTAATAGAGGGTGCATAATTCTTTAAGGTACATCAGTGTTCAAAAGAAGTACACTGAGCAGCAGTTTGTAATTCTGGCTTGAAAGCTGGGATACAGCAATAGTGCAGTTACCTACACACAGACATTGAGTGTGTGTGACAGCAAAGTCTTCCTCCCCTTTGCTACTCACCATGTTTGTATTCTACTGAGAATACTTATCAGCAAAAATAACAGCTTAAAAATACCTTCTTATCATTTCCTATAGACATTTTGCAAAAATACTCATTCATTTTCTGCTCGGTGCTCATTTTTTCCACAGCTTGAGCAAACAAAAGAAGGTGTGTTTTTTTTCCTGTACAAAGATCACTTATGTCACATTCAGGTGTGAAAAGATTATCTAATACATGCACTGCAGGAATGATGCCACTCCTATCACCAACTAAGGGAGTTCCCATTAACCCTAGACTTCCAGCCCCTATAAGAATTTCTCCTTATTTAGGGCAAACATGAAATTCCACTACCAAGTTTGTACTTTTGATCATATAGTTAAACTGGGGAATAGTGTATTCCGAGACAATGTAATATGACATTGACAATACCTTCATGTAATTATTATCTTCAATTCTGGCTATGTAATCAAAGAACTGGTCACACATTGGCCCCCTCCAAATTAAACAGCATGGTGGAACTGCAGTTTCTGGTTCCCAGACAGCTAACCCATGACTACCATGGAGGAGATGCCACTTCTGAACACAGAGAAGCTCAGCAAAAAAACAGTTGCACCAGGACTCCCACACTGTCAAGAAACTAAAGAGATACATTCGCTGTTCAAATTAAAAACTTAAGGTCAGACCTCCTGGCACAGCCTAGACTGTAACATTGACCAAGTGATTCACACAATATCAAGCACTTATGAATGAACTAGAACACCTGCCCAAGAAAGGAAGGACATGCTAAGACTTCACCAAAAACAGTATACAATTATTTAGAACAAGCTGTCAAAGTGTGCCAGAAAGCCTTCACAGCCCTACTTCAGCCCAGGGCCCGCACAACTATTCTCTCCTTTTTTGCAGGGATGTTCACCTCCCCACAAACTGTATCAAGAAAGCAGCCTGTATCTATGAGAGAGCTCAAGGTGGAGTTATGTCATCTCAAATTGGTAATATTTTACCCTCAGGGAAGAAGCAGGAAAAACTTTCTTTTGAATCTCCATCTAAACCCAACTTTCATCAAAAGCACTTTCTCTTTTTTTGCCATGTTAGTGGTCTTTTGTTTCTTTGTTAAAAGTCACAGTACTATCCTGTAAAATGTAGTCAACTAGACTTCCACAAGACAGATATCTGCAGGTTATTTGATCAGGGAAATTTTAACAACTGTCTCTCTTTACAGATTGCATAGTAAGGACTTGCCTTGGGTTCTCGGCCTTGAGTTTTTTGTCAATGACAAAAACCAAGCATCAGCATGATTCAACAGAATGCTGGTACAAAAGCCATATTCACTTGTTAAGAAAATTATGAAGAATTCTGAAAATCACCAAAACTCATCCTTATGCAGGAGTGGGTTAATTTCAGTTTTCAACGGAGCAGCTACTCTCTACCTGCCATCTGTAACATAATTCACATGAACTGTATTTGTAGATGCTCGTAATGCTAGTTTCTCACTTTTGAGTTTTCAAAGATAATTAACTCTTTGGAGCAGTTACAAAACAGCAATTTCTGCTACCTACCTACCTTGGTAGTGCAACAGGCTGCTTGAAGTCTGTGTTTTGTGATGTCTTTTTTCTTGGCTTGTAGATGGAGAGCTTAGTGCTGGCGACTGGCTGGATGAATGAGATGCATTACCTTCATCTGAATAGTAAGAGTCACTATTTTTATCCTCATCTGATTTCCTCTCCTGTTCAGAATCTGGGCTCCTTACTCTTTCTCCCATTTTTCAGATTTAATGGCTTTCCAGATTTTTCTCAAAGACTGCTCATTTTGGCACAAAGGATCTTTCAGTTGTTGCAATGGCAGCAGTTGGATTATTTCCCCTGGTTTATCATCTTCATCTCCAAGCACGAGATCTCTGCAGTTCAGTTCAGCAAGCAGTAGTCATCATTCAGAATGCATTTTTCTATAACAATTTAGAGAGAGAGAAAAAATGAGAAAGAAAAGAAAGTTGTTTAAGAAACAAAGGTAAAAAACCTGTAAAATAATTCATGATTCCTATAACCTTATGCCACATGCTGTGCTACCTATTGTTTATATTAGTAATTATATTTATATTAATTACTTATATTGAACATGACAGACATCACTCTAGGAATGTTACTAATATTACATTCATAGTCTGAGGTACTTCAATCCCAAAAAAGGAATCAGAATATTAACACAGCTAAATCTAGAATAAGACACTACTCTCAAGTTAGAGAAGGGAAAAGAAGAATTTGGAAAACAAAACAGAAAAAAAAAAGAAAGCTTGTTGATACTCAGGAAACTAATTTAGACATGTTTTAAAACTTTTAAACCAAATGAATTAACAACTTATTTGTGTGACTAGAATTAAGATATTTGTAGAATTGGACTAAATCTTCCACTTCTCAATTTCTGACATTCCAATGATGTTAAATAATGTGCTTGAAAATAAATTGTCCCATTTGCCTGGAAAATACCCAGTCCCTAAACCCTAACGAGACTGTACCTATCTCTCACAATCTTCATCCTGTGAAGTACTCTCATACTCTACAACATCTGGTGCTTCATACCTTTAAGGACTGGCCAGAGCACACACATTTGTGTCATGTATTTATATATCTATATCTACACAAATACACACCCTTTTATATCTGATAAGAGAGACCACACCACCAGTACATGATAAACAGGTATAAAATGAGGACTGCTCATGAAGCAGGTATAAAATGAGGACTGCTCCTGCAGCCTGTCTTTTGATGCAAACTGAAAAATCCCATTGTCTCAAGGTGAAATCACCCCATTGTGTATTTGAAGACACTTCCTGAGAATGTAATGGAGCAAATAAATTCAAAATTTTCTTCACCTTCTCAGTCAAAACAATTTTCTCTGCGGTTTTACTGACTACACTCAGCCTCCCTTGTCTTTTGCCTCTCTCACCACTCTTGGCAGCTTTCAAGCTTAATTTCACCATCTCTCTCTTTTCAATCCAACTTTGAGATATCAGGCCTCTAATGGGTGAACAAATAGGACTTGCACCAGAGCCCATCAGTTCTACCTGTTGAATAACATAACTTCCTAGCTGATTTCTAAATGGCAAAGCAAATTACACACAAAAAAATTCAGCTGCTTTCAGTCAAAACTGCTCCATGCTGCAGGACATTCAACATACCTGTAAATTTTTCACTATATTATTTCCCAATAAAATAAACTTGGCCTGCTTCTCAGCCTTCACTGCCTATACATGCCTTATTGCATAGCCAAGCAGAACAGAAATGTCAGCTGCCAAGATCGTTTTCATTACAAATTCAAGCTTTCTGGCTCAGTTCATTGTTAGCACAACTCTGCCTCCAGTGACTGGAATCCATTTGGCCTCATAATCTATACAGAAGAAATTAGAGGAATAAACATCATATCAGGTTTCTAAACTGGGAAGATGCTTGGAAATTAATACTGAAGTACCTGGAAAAGAGTATTTTTTCATTACTTAGGAAGAAACTTTCCAAAATAATGGTTTTTAAACACCTAAATATTTTCGAAGTGGTCCAAAAAATTAGATGCCTAAAACTTATGTCAAAGGATTCTGATGAAAACTAAAATTTCACTGCAAAGCCTAGAAAGTAAATAAGCTATTACCTGAGATCACCTGTCCTAGAGATTGCTAAACACATGCTGGAAGGTATCATTATTGTGAACGTTCAAATGATCAGGAATGATTGTTCTTTTTCCTTACAAGATAATGGAGTTATTAAAATTATTTCAAAAGATATACCTAATCATAACTGTAACTAAGATCATGTAAGAATACTAGAACATATCAGGGTGCTTCCCTACTCCCAAACAGTTCCTTTCCTAACTCCTGGCCCCACAAACACCTGTGCAGAATGGATGTTATTTTGCTCCTTGAAGAGCAAACCAAGCCCAAACAGGCAGAGTTTTGGGGACAATCTCTTCTCTAGAGGATGCACAGACAAGACTGCACCAGGTCTGTCTCCACAAGACAGAATTTCAGGGAATGCAAAAAAATAGAAACTAATATACTAAAGTACTAAAATAATATGACATATAAAAATAGTACTCTGGAGGCACAGATCTCATATTCTTGCACTCAGGGAAAGCATAAATGCCTACAGTTCATGTCTAATTATATATATAAAACAAGAGCACTCACTTTCATGTACCAACTTAAAGCTCATCAGTTATTTTATAGCCCCACAAGAGTTCACTGAAGAGGCAATAATCTTTTTGAAGAATGCTTTTCATAACTCAGTGTGTTTAAAACAAACAAATTGTAAGAACTGGAGGATTAGAATTATCCATCACTCCTGTGCTGGATATTCCCCACTTTTGAGAATATTTTGCTAAGTATCGTTTTGACATACAGCAACATAAATGAGCAGAAATTGTCGATGCATTCTGGAAGTACTTGAAAAGCAATGGAATGAAAACAAATTGAAAAAGGTAAAACAAAGAAAGCTCCCTTGAGGACTCACCAAAACCATCTTTTGGATCTTCAAATGGTTTTCAGTTTTACAAACTGGTAATATTATAATATTTTCCATACAAAAAAAGAAATCTTAGTCTGTGAAGTCTTGCCAAATTAATTTTTCCACCGGTTTATAATGCAATTTGATTAACAAAAGAATGCACAGTTTATCCTGAGAACAAAAGAATCACTAGGATATTCGAGTTTTACTTCAGTGAGCCTAAGGACTGTTTAATTAAGAAATGTTTTGGTTCCCTGACGTCTCAATTGTTACAAACTAGTTTGAGCTGATTATAAAGCAAGTTTAACTTATGTGAATAAGATCCACAAAGATATCTATTTTCCCCTTGTATATTTAGTAAGTTGTGAGGAGTGAAAAATTGTGCGATAGCAGTGGGTCTAGTAAGCTGCACCATCACCACAATCCCAATCCTCTCCCCTCAAAAGCAGGCATGCTTTTAGAAGCCTAATGAACCAAGATCACATCAATACAGAGTGGTTGAAGTAAATCTGGGACTTGCACAAACTTTACAAAGAGGTTTTTCCCCCCAGAATTTCATACTTCTTCACTTCTATCTACTGCTATTATTTACATATATTATATTAAAAACATGTTTATCATTACAAAAACCAGTCAAATACTGGGTCACTGCAAAGGACATGACAGACAAAAGTGAGAACAGAAAACAACTGCAACAGTTACAGGAGATTCCCTGTTACTCCTAAGAAAATCACAGAAAAGAGAAATTGAACCACTGGATTACAGGTATTATGCAATAGACAGAAAGGAAAATTACTTAGCAATCCTTCTCATGCAGTGCACCCAGAGCTCAGCTCTGTAGTGCAAGACTCATAAAACTTTTTATGTCCCTTTCAGTATTAACACCCTTCCAAGACCAGGGGAAGCTCAGTGCTTTTGCTGGTCACCGAATGGCACTTCCCCCGTACAAACACTGACCTCTAACGGCCTGCTCAGTTCTTCCACCTATTCTGAGAGAGGGACAGTGCAAGAAAGCCAGCTTCAGACAAGTACAAAAAGCATCAACCCAAATTATTGAAGTGCTGAACCTAAGAGCAAAGAATAATTTCAAAAGAAATGAATCTCCTTCTTCTCCCTCCATCCATCTTTTCCATATCCAAATACTGTAGTTTTTCCAGAAGAGAGCTGAGCAAAATAATTTACTTTTATGACATCCAAACATACTGAGTGATGAGCCTTAGTGAGGATTAAGTATAACTTCATTAGGTACTGCAGCTGCTGACTTAACTGTATGCATTTCTTCTAGGTTTACTAGCTTTTCACAAAATCACAGAATCAATTAGGTTGGAAAAGACCTCTGAGATCATCAAGTCCAACCTATGATCGACCATCAGCACATCAATTAAATCATGGCACAAAGTGCCATGTCCAGTCTTGCCTTAAACACCTCCAGGGATGATGACTCCACCAGCCTGAACAGCCCATTCCTATGTTTAATCACCTTTTCTGTGAAGAAATTCCTCCTAATCTCCAACCTAAACCTCCCCTGGCACAGCTTAAGACTGTTGTCTTGCCCTGCATTTTGGTGAATTAAAACGCTGTATGGTTTTAAAAGCCAGTGTTACGTTTACCTGACTCTGTCACAGTAAACCTCAACGTTACTTGTGTCAGATCTCAAAATGAAGAAGCTGCTCTAAGTCCCAGGTCAGAAATGAGGAAATGGCACTTCAAACAGAGCACATGCAGGCCAGTCCTACAACGGCGAGAAGAGATTATGCTTCTAAATCAGACTCCATCACGGAGACCCACGCCGTCGCTCATTCCCCCCGGACCCCGGTGTGTGCGGACTTACCTAGCTCAGCTCAGCCACCCCCGAGAGCAACCCTCCGGTTCCCGAAGTGCAGGCAGGCAGCTTTCCCTCACTCAGGGGAGACGTTCTTAAAGAACATATCGAACGTTATTTTCAACCAGCACTTCGCTACGGCACACTTTAAATGCGATCACCGAAACCTACATACACTACATTACTTCGGAGGAAAGGAACTGAACACCGGTGGCCCGAGACCTTTCGGAGGCCAATCCCAGGCCTAGGCCCGGGCCCGTTCCCAGCTCCCACAGCCCCCAAAGAAACACGGTCCCGCGGCGGTCCTGCCCCACCCCCGGGCCGCTCCCTCCGCCCCGCCATGTCCCCGCTGTCCCCGCCGCCCCCGGCCCGTCCCGGCGGTACCTGCCCGGCCCCTCGGCCCGCCCGGAGAACGCGCCGACGGTTGCCGCGCTACGCTTAAAGGGGCCGCGCGGCGGCCATTGACAGCGGCTGCCCGGCAACGGGCGGCGGGGAGGAGGCGGGCTCTCGTCGTCAGCCATTGGCTACCCGCCCTGCCAGCCCGGCGACAGCCGCTCTTCCCATTGGCGGGAGGCTGAGTCCCAGCTGCTGATTGGCTGAGGCGCGGCTTACAGGGGGCTGTGTCGGGGGGCTGAACCCTGCGGCGCTGCCTCTCCGCGACGCGGTGCCCCGGTGGCGCCTGCAGGGGGCGCTGCGGGCCGGGCCCGGGGCGGGTGAGCCCCGTCGAGCTCCCGCCCGAGGAAGGGATGGAGCTCAAGTCCTGTGGGGAGCAGCTGAGGGAGATGAAGGATTTTAGCCTGGAGAAGAGGGGTCTCAGGGGAAACTTTTTGGCTCTGTCCAGCTCCCTGTAGCCAGGTGGGGGCCAGCCTTTTCTTCCAGGCAGCTAATGACAGGACAAGATGACATAGCTTCAAGCTGCTCCCTGGAAGGTTTAGGTTGGACATTAGGAGGAATTTCTTCACAGAAAGGGTGATTATATATTGGAATGGGCTGCCCAGGGAGGTAGTGGAGTCGCCATGCCTGGAGTGTTTAAGGACGGATTGGATGTGGCACTCAGTGCCATGGTCTAATTGACATGGTGATGTTCGGTCATAGGTTGGACTTGATGATCTCAGAGGTCTTTTCCAACCTAATTATTTCTGCGATTGTGTTCAGAGAGCTTCCCGGGAGCACAAGGGTGGAGGAGCAGCCTGCCGCCGTGCCGGGACCCATCACGTTCCCTCACAAGCCCTCCGGGCAGTGGGACCAAGGAAGCCTTTGGGGAGCCTTGGGCACCTTCTGGCAGTGCGAGTTTGGACACAAGGCTTTGTGTCAGGGCAGCATCTGCGGATTATGAGGGGCCAGGGATGAGAGCAAAAGGGGCGAATGGTGTCTAATTATAAAACACCCCAGAACTTGAAGCAAAATGGATTGTACTGACAAAAGGATTAAAGTATTGCCTAAAGCCAGCAGATAGGCTTGAATTCAAAGGCAGGGCCAATGTTATGAGGCTGTTGTGGTTTATTCCACAAAGAAGTAAGAGGGTTTCTAAACCTTGGCTTTTATTACTCCAAGATCTTGCTATTATTTTTCCCTAATGATAATCTTCATTAACAAATGTGGTTAAGCAAATTTCTTTCTGGAGAGAGGAAGGGAAAAGGAACAGGAGATCTTGCTTGCTTCACTTGCTGATGGAATATGTTATGATAGCACAGTGATGAAAGTGACACAAGAATTTGGGTGGAGTAGGATAAAGTAGAACATTTCAGATGAAGATTATAACCTGCCTGTATGGGAAAGCATAAACGGGACATTCTTGAGAGGGAGACATATTTGCCCTTGGCAGAATGGTGGCTCCACAAATCTGAATGTTCAAAATGAATGCTCAGTGACCATTAAATGAAAATAATAAAAATGGAGGAAACAGGAAAGATTTTTGGTTTTGTTTACCAGTTTTTGTTTACCAAGGCAATATTTTCAGGCACAACCTGTCAGTTTCTTCTGAAATATAAATAAGGAAATATGTGAGGAAAATATAGTTTTAATGCACTTGAAATTAAAATATTTCCATCCACTCCTCCCTGACTATAAATTATAGAAGGAAAAAGAAAAAATTATGAAAGACTTGAGAGATTCTCAAAACTGATGTGTATTGTGCACAAGAACTCTGAATATGCTTAATTAAATTACTGGAAAATGTAGGCTAGAATGCTATCAGAAACACGTCAGCATAAGCTCCTATAAAAGGAGATGTATATTGGGATTTCAAAAGCACAGAAGTAGCTATGCAGTATAAACCTGACATGGAGTCTCCCAGGCTGAATGGAGCTTTTCCTTTTTTTGATCCTAATATCCAAGAAACCAGGCATGAAGCATGCAAAAAACCCCAACAATCAGTCTGTGAATTTCCTAATTTTGATTGTCTCCATAATTGCTCTTAATATTTTTGCTATACTTGCATTGCTGTTATGAAATTGGTTTCAATAAACAATAAAAACTCATGTGGATCTTTTTTAAATTCATCCTCCATGGCTTTGTGTAGCTCACCCTTGTGCTAAACAGCGAAAGCATATAATTCATCACAGCAACGCTGGCAGAGAATCATTGATGTCCTTCAGAAAGATCCAGGGAATGACAAAGACGGAATAATTTTATTGCTTGCAACTGGAGGAAATGTATTGCTTGTATCTGGCAGTAAGCCAGGCCAGAATCTGAAATGCTATTGCGGCTGTAAATAGGATGAAAGGGATTCATAATCCATCTCCATGCCCACCGTAGCTAGGAAAATTGTAAGCAGAAAAAGCAATTAAACAAACAAACAAACCAACATAAGAAAACATTAAAATACATGGGAGAGACCCTTTTTTTTTGTGTTGATAATTTATAAACTAATTCCCACGGCTAACCATTTGAGGCTTGGTTAGTGACTAACTAATCATTAGTTATTGAATATGGGTAACACAGGTACTGAATTTAAGCAGTGTGTATGTGTAACACAGGTATTGAATACAGGTATATATAATGCAAACAGGCCTCTTGTTCACAGCAAATAGCATCAGATTTCTCCATCAAATGCTCCATCCAGAATAATGTCAACAGACTTGAATCAGCTGCTGATCTGGAATAAATTCAGATATTCTGAAATGTTGGCATAGGGATTAATCAATAGAAATTTGTTAGTCTAAAAACTACAAATGATGTATTTTACATATTGTCCTAACAACCTAACAGTTGATACACAGCAGATAATTGATGGTGCTGTATTTCACATTCCCTTGGACAGGACAAATAGATGAATCACCTGAGCAAGAAATACAGTTTTTGCAGTCTTTTTCTGTCTGTGTAAAGCAAGTCTGATGTCTTAACTGCTTGCTTGGTTGGGAAGGTCATTTAAACAGAGTATTTAATTCAAAAGCTGGAGAGGGAAGTAGAAGGCTCAGAGGGAACAGCCCTAGCCTTGGAGCTTAACTGAGGGAAGGGATGCCCTAGAAAGCGGGGTGGAAACCTTCGAACACTAAATCAGGTCATAAAGTCACACAGTTTGATACTTCCAGAGGTTCCAAAAGGGATAAAGCCACTGGGCTTATTCAGATGAGTGGAACCTGTGCTCATTTAATTGTTGTACATAAATATTGATGGGAAATCCCTGATGCATAGAAAAAATGCTATTGATTTCCACTGCACCATAGAAACAGCTGTGGCAAACAGGATGGGAACTGTTACAATAACTGCACCTCATGTAACGGATAAAACAGATTCCCTGAATTGACAGAACAAAGATGATGTTCAAATTTGAAAAGGGAATATCTTTCTAGTATTGCTTTCAATACCACAACTTCTGTAAGAAGTGGGGACTTAAAGAACGTATGGTCATATAAATGAGGGATCCAAAGTGATGTGCTGCTTGCTTTAACCAGAGTACATGATGTGAAAATTCACTGTGAGATTCAGACTTAGATATTCAGTTTCTGCAAAAGATCAAAGGCTGGTTAAAACTATCAGACTAGATATGAAGTACCAAAGATGACCCCTTTTGGGTCCTTCAGCCTTCACATTTCCTGATGTTTTCTCTCAGAATAGGCCATATGATACTGCCTTGTACATGCATAAACCTTTATATACATCTCCCTGCATATAGTACCTTGCATACATGCTTGCAAAAAGTCTTTGTTCAGAATTGAGGGGTTTGTACTATAGAGGTTTTGGCTCAAAGATGTTTCGCAGGTCTGGGTAGCCAGGCATGCTAGTTCAGGCTGCTGTTTGTAGTAACAAGGGAGATATTTATGGAATAGAGCCATAGAATCATTTAGGCTGGAAAAGACCTTTAAGATCATTGAGTCCACCCATAATTTATTCCCTCTTTCCACTGCTATAAAGGTGGCCTACAATGTGACTAAGATCTCTGCATTAGAGCATGAATATGGACGTAGCTAGGATCCAGCTGAAGGTTTTTTCCTTAACATATGTTGGAATATTGTCCTGAATACAAGATACATTGTGTATGAACATGTACTTCCCTTTGCTCTCAGCTATCTGGAATCATATAATCAAAATATTTCAAATTAAATGTCAGTCTGTTTTGACATTATAAATATTCATGGTCTCCTTGTACTTTTTAATGCATGTGTCAAAATAGGCTGTGGTTTTGTTGGAGGCCAGTTGCTTTTCTTACTGAATGCTCAGCTACCTTGAGAAATCCAAAGTCCAAGATCACTTTCACAGCTTGCCTCCCATGTCCTGGGCTCTGAAGTGACCCAAAACATCTCCACTGTCTCTATTCACAAGTGCTCCTTAGTCATCAGCTGAGAAGCGACTGCTCACCTTTGACAACTTAGTGTTATAATTCTTTGAAAGAATGTCTTTTGGTGTCACTTTTCATACTATGACTGGTTTCAACCCACTCAAGAGGTTTGTCTTGAGCATTCTCTGACCGTGATGGCACTGGAGCTGCTTCAGCACTCCTGACACCCCTTTTGTGTCTCTGACAGGCACCGGAGAAAGGGCTTCCGTGAACTCAGCTGAACTTGAGGATGTATAAAAGAAGCATGTTGGGCATTGTTCATGGGGATTTGTTTTTAACAATACAATTTTCCAAGGCTGTGAAATATTGAAATATTAGAAGGCAGATATAGTGCAATGAAAGAAACATTTATGTATACTTCACAGCACTGGTTGATTTCAGAGGTTTTACAAATTTATTAGAATTCTTTGTGTTAGTGTACCTGCTTGGATTTTGAGCTCACAACTGCCTTGTGGAGAAATACTAGGTGAATAACATAAAGTGATTGAGGGTGAGTCACAGGAATTCAATTTACAACGTGATGAGTTAACACTTCCACATAATAAAATAAGGTGCTCCGTTACTATAATACGAAGCTTTAACTGCTCTTGTTGTGAATAGAAGTGTGTTTTAGCAGGGACACAAATTAAAACAAGGTAATTATTGCCAATGGTCTAGCAACAAGTGTTTTATAAGCTATTTAAATTTTAAAAAAGCCCAGTAAAGCCTGGGAAGGTAGAGAAGATGCTGAGCAAACAAGTATTGAATGCTTGATCAGAAAAAAATTATTATTTGAGGGGGACATTTCCATAAAGACATTTCCAGAAGACATGTGCTATGGGGAGGAAAATTTCACACATAATATTCGGGATCTGGCAGTGTTATGTTAAATGCTATGTTTGTTCTTGGAAGGTTTTAGTAACATTTTTCCAGAAAACCACTATTTGAAGGACAAATGTGACATCTCTGGACTTGTTTTGGCTGCTTTTGCACAATCTGCAGTTTCATATTCACAATGTGTATATTAGTCTTTGACAAAAAAAAAATAAAAGCAGTGACCAAATAATTTTGAAAAATTCTTTAATCATATGCAGTGTGTGTTGCTTCTGAATATACATCTCTTGGCTTTAAAATTAATTTTTATTGCTAGGATAACAAATTAATTTTCTTCTGTCTCTGTACAGTTTTGTGATATACATTATGTTGTAGAGGACTGATGTCAAGTGTATCTTTGATACCAGCAAAAAGAATGGATGTTATATCAAAATAAATTTGGCTTAGTGTTCTCAATGTTCAGTGTGAACTGCTGTGAAAACAGTTTTATTGCTTCAGTTACACAGAAAAATTGTCCCCTTAAAAACATCTTTATTCAGAATATTGACACATCTTGATTATTAGTGTTAAACTCAGAAAGAGATCTGAACAACTCATGCCACTTCTAGACACCTGATCATCTCATCAATTTTTTTTTTCTTTAATGCAAAATTGAATGCTTCCCATGAAGAAGAAGTGCCAGCATATCAGCCCACAGTCTTGTGTATCACAGACTTTGGGCAAGTAGGAGGTAGGGATTTGTACCCCTTCATAGCAGGGAGTTGAAACTTGGGTCCTTGGATTTCTGAATGTGCCTCCCAAGTCAAACTTGTTAAGGGAGTGTAGGCCGACTGAAATTATCCGTGAGATATGTCCAGAGCTGCCCATCACTGTGAAGGCTTAGAGGCCTCTGAGCAGAACATGTGCCTTGGGCACTTTGGGCACCACTGAGTAGGTCAGCAGCTTGATGACAGCATTTTTGACTTCGTGACCTTGATTTGATAAAATCCTATATAGGGTGCATTTGAGCCTTTACAGCTTGTAGTGCATAAACTCTTGCAATGTATTAATCAACTTACTGGAATTCTCCTTATTAGCATTAAATAACGTTGGCTTCACTCATCCTTGTAGGTCCCTTCCAACTTGAGATATTCTATGATTTTATGAACATCCTTTCTGTCTTCTCAGGATTTGAAGTAGTTTAACTTCCACACACCGCCCTCCCCCCCCGCCCATGCTAGAATATGATACTACTCACGTTGTGCCTCCGTACTGTTCCGTACTGTGCTTCAAGGATGCTTTGATTGATGAAGACTGCTTTCTGGATGTTTTTTTCATCTTCTGTTTTATAACCAAAATTGTCAATCCTCTTCTCAGACCTAGTAAATAATGAGATCAGTCACTGTGTAGTTGTCACAAAAGCAAGGACAGTGATCGAACTAACCTGGACTGCAGGGGAGGGATGTTTCATGTAGTCAAAGAAAAATCCTGGGTCTGCTCAGACAGATTGAAGGACTGCACAATGGATGTTTACAAAAGCTAGTGCTGGGTTTGAGGGCCTAGTCCTCTGACAGCTCATGTCATCAATAAAAAAGGAGATATGTCCATCCAAACAAAGTGGGTAAGATAGGCTTTACTCTCACTTGCCTTATCTTTTTCTGGTCCCCATGTGGTTAAAGTAATAAAAAAACTATAAGAAGTATTGATCGTCAGAGATCTAGTCCAGTTCATTCCCTGGATACTGCCAGGAGATAACAGTTCGGAGAGAAAAGTGGCATCACATCCTTCTGTGCCACAAGTCAAACCTGTCAACTGAAATAAGGTAGGCAGTTGTGGTGTCCACACTTGGAGAAAGGTGTTGAAAAACTGAAAAGGCTTCACAAACACACTTCAAGAATCACCAGGGGTCCATAAGACTCAGTGTTACAGGGAGAGACACCCAAGAGAAGATTCAATACCAATAAAGGTTGCAAGATTGTTTGATGGTGAGTTCTGTTGTTCTTCTTGGTAGAAGACTTTTAGTCCAGAGGTAAAAAGGTGTAATAAACCTTAGTGGTGAGAAGCTGGAACTGGTTCGAAGCAAGAAAATGCACATTTTTTAATAGCGGAAGGAAGTGCTTCTACCCAGATGAACGGAATGGGAGAGATGTGGGAGTTTGAAGTTTAAGTTAAGTGTTAAGGCCCCAGCTGCCTGCTCTGCCCTGCTGCTGCTGGTGACTGCTTCTGTGAGAGCCTACAGAAGGAGCAGAGTGGCTATATCTCAGGTATTCTGGAGTAAATCTGTTTTTTTGAGTCAAACTCATCTTCACTGGTGACTACAGCTGCCTTTCCAGGGAAGCAGGAATTTTATAATGATAAATTACCTTAACAGTGTTTGTCAGAGCTGGTGGGTTGTGTCCTCAATGCTCTGAAAGTACAGCCTGTAAGACCTGGTTGACACTGATTACCTGTCACTTGGTGAAATAATTGTGACAAAGCAGGCTGGAGGTGTTCTCAAAGGCAGGATGTTGAAAGTAGCTAACCTCATGGTGTTAACTGCTCCCAGCTCCAAGGTCACTTCCAGTCTGGACCAGCCTCTATGTGACAAGAAAATGTGGGTACCTGTGCCAGGGAGATAATTAGGTACAGACTGGTTGAACATAAAATATAGGTAAGGTTGTGCTAGGATACATCATGCATGATGTAAGAACGTTAACACAAGCCAGCAATGCACCCTTGCAACCAATGCCACTTGGGGCTGCAAGGGGGAGTGCTGTCAGCTGGTGAGGGAGAGAGACCCTCCCCTCTGTTCAGCACTGGTGGCACACTTTGGGAGTGCTGGGACCAGTTCTGGACACCCCAGTAGAAGGGAGGCATGGATATACTGGAGTGGGTCCAGTGAAGGACCACAAAGGGATTGAGGCATCTCAGGTACAAGAGGCTGTAAATACCCGATGAGAGGAGTAAAAGCAGAGAAATCAGGTGCTTCTCAGTGATGCTGAGTGGCAGGACAAGAAGCAATGGCCACACTTTGAAATACAGGAAATTCCATTTAAACATAAGAAAACACTTGTTACTGTGCAGGTGATCAAAGACAAGAAGTTTTCCCAGGGAGGCTGAGGAATCTCCATCCTTGGAGGTACTCTAAAATGTGATTTGACAGTCCTGAACAACCTACCCTAGCTGACCTTGCTTGAGCAGGTGGGTGTTGGCCCAGATGATATCGAGAGGTCCCCTGGGACCTCAGACACTCTGTGATTCTGTGATACCAGAATGCATACTATGGACAAGGAATGCTGGAGCTGATGGCACTGGTCCTACTAAGACACCGTGTCATTTAAATTCTCATATATGCATATCTCATGTATGAATGTTTTGATTAGGACTTCTGGTGTGGCATCAGCAGTCAACTGCTCTTGATTAACCCCTTTACTTCTTATGGGCTTCTTTGGTGATTTTCTATTGCATTTTAGGAGTCAGCCTCAGATCTAGGTATTTGGTTCTGGTTTTGGTTTTTAGGTGCATGATCTTGCAATTTGTGACCACATCTGAATTAACAACACTGGACAATTTTTTAAAATCTCAACAATTGATCAGTCAGTCTGTATAATAGAACTGTTACCTTTATTGTTTTTCACCTTAGCAGCAATTTGTGTGTCATATTGCAAATTTTATATACAGTGATGCTGGTCTCATCAAGGGCATTGATAAATGTATTGAAAAAATTCGTACCCAAAAGATTCTTCCATAAATTTGAAAAATATGCAATCCCTTGACCTGAAAACACTTCAGCTATAGTACATTTTTATGACCTAGTTGTTAACCAGTTTTAAAAATTAACATGTAATATGCTACATTGATTTTGTTTACAGTTGTTTTTTAACGCAAGATTATGTCAAATATTTGGCAAAGACAGTATTTCAGCCACAATCTTCATTATCAGTCTAATGCTTAATCTCATTAAAACAGTATCAAATTTGTTTGACAGTCTGGCTTCCTGGGAAACTGTGTCGACTGACGTTAATAAACCTGTAATCCGTTAATTCCTTCATTAGTATCCCATATCAGCATTTCTATTAGTTTGCTTGATGACACTTGCTAGCTAAAGCTGCCTGTAGTTACCCAAGCGATTATATTTATTGCCTGAGAAGGCTGGTCCAACATTAACTTTTCCTATACAAGGTCTGAAATTCAAATTACCGCGGTGCCATTGCCAAGGGCCCTGACAGCAGAAGCACAAGATTGCCGAGCAGGCCATTTTGTCTTCGGTTTGTTAACCCTTCTCCACTTCCTTAAAGGCGACGGAAGGTTTTTGTCCCTCGCCCTGGCTCCCCGCCTCGGAGCTGCCGGTGCCCGGTCCCGGCGGGGCGGCGGGCGCAGTAGCGCGGCGATGCTCTAGATGGGGCTTCAGCACCGGCAGAGGTAGCGAATAAAACCAGCCCTTAAAGGCGGTGGAGGGGTTGGTAACAGCCTCGTCCCGCCTTTAAATTCGTCCTTCTTCCTTTCATTCAATTGCCTTTTTTCACAAGGGGTTGCTGGTAACTAGAGGCATCCGTCAAGGACGGAGGCTGGAGCCAATATTGTTTAATGTCTTTATTATTGAGCTGGCCAAGGGATGGAGTTTGTTGGGGCTTTGGGTATATATTCCCACTCCTGAGGTTTGGCTCTTGGGCAGGGTGCTAGTTCCGTGCCTGTGCAGCCAAGAGCGGCCTCAGGGGACTGGGGGAGCTCTCCAATGTGCTGTGGAGGGGGTGCAGGCGGGGCCAACTCTTGGCCATCGGCAGCTGCTTTCAGCTGCGTGTCTTGTGCCAAGGGCACTGCCCTGCAGATGGGGCCTCTCAGCTCCTGCACAGGCAGCACCGTGACTGTGGAGCAGCCTGGTGACCGCGGGGTTTGGGCTGACCCCATCACCACCCAGGCCGGCTCTGCTGGCTCTGCAGGCACTGCAGCGCTGGCCTCAGTCAGTGGGACTCTGCAGTCCCCACTGTCACCCTTCGGGACAGAGTAACCCCATGAGGCAAGCATGGGCCAGGATGCAGTTCTCCAGAAAAAGCCCTGGGATCCTAGCGGGCGGCAGGCTGAACATGACTCAGCAACGTGCCTTGGGATCTCCAGTACAAGAAAAACATTTAAAACGTGGATTGAGTCCTGTAAAGGACCACCAAGCCAGTGGGGAGCTGGAACACAGGATATTCAAGGGCAGGCTGAGGCTGCTGGGTTTGCTCAGCCTGCAGAAGAGATGCTTCAGGGACAACTTGGTGCTGTCTACTGTTACCTGGCGGGAGGATGTGGGGAAGATTTAGCCACACTCTTCCCGAGGTGCCCTGGGGAAGGATGAGAGGCAGCTGAACACACATTGCAACATGGGGAATTCTGACTAGATCATAGGAAAAAAAAAATCACCACGAGGGTGGTCAAACACTGAAGCAGGATGCCCAGAAAAGTTTTGGGAGTCTTCAGCCTTGGAGATATTGAAACCTTAACTGGACACAGCTCCAGGCAACCCAACCTAGTTGCCCCTACTTTGAGCAGCTTGTCTGACTGATGGCCTCCAGAAGTCCCTTCCAAATTATGTTAGTCTGTAATGCAGTGATTCTGAAGTTGTGTTGCTGTTTCCAAGCCGGCAGTGTGCCCTGCCCTGTGCTGCCTCCCAAAGCATGCACAGGGATCATTGTGGAGAGTGCTAGCTGAACCACGAAAGCCGTGGCACTGGCTGTGGTCACATTTTCACAGGGAAGGAGACAGAGTTCCAGTTCTGAAATAGTTTAAGTAAATAAACAGAGTTTCCTAAAATAGAAATTCAGAAAATAAAAACACCTCTTTATTTTCATGCAAGTGCTGTTAGGTCATTCATTCCATTCATCTGATTTATGACAATAGTTACAAATGTGAAATCCTGATCCTTCTGGGGGTGTGTTCTGGACAGGGATCATCAGTGGCTTGTGCACACCAGTACAACTAAATACAAATATCTTTTAATTATCAGAGCTAATTACTTTGTACTTTTATTAGATTGAAACCTCTGTTTGAAACTGAAATTTCAGAACCAAACTAAAGAGTTTTTAACATTTGACTGATTTCCTGTAATAATACATTTAGCTAATTACTAATTCCTTATTCCTGGTTAAGATTCACTCATATCAAGATTTATGAAACATGATGACTTTAATGATTGCTCAGTTTTTCACATACAGAAGACAGTATTTACTTTATACATATTTTTAAGCAGGTTTTCTGGGGAAACTGAGGAAGCTAAGAATCTTTCCTGCACCTTCCAAGTTGACAGTGTTGTTCCTAGGGGAAGAATGTAAGCCAAAGGGACTGAAAATACCTTGCCATCAGCCTTTCTCTGTCTAATCTATTAGCCACTCAGCTGTATAATGTATTATCTGTCACACAGTGATAAGCAGCTTAGCTCTCTGAGATCATATTAAATATGTTCAGTTTAGCCTAATTCTGCAGCACTCCATCAGGAGACACCCTGATGTCCACCTGGAGTGGAGCCCTTTTGAAGCCAGTGCAGCCCTGCACAGGGATGGGGACCCTCCTCCCTGGCTCAAGGCCTCAGAGGAGAATATTCTGACTGTCTTCCTTCTTTTCTAAAACACTTTCTTCAGTTCCTGTTCATGCATTTTGAGAAATGAAATATTCAAGTGAGCCCATGCCCTAGAAAACAAAAATATCCCTGTCGCAGATCATCTAGAAGTTTATAGGTTAGAACTGCCTTGATCTTGTTTAACAAGCTCTGCTAGAAAAATATATTTTAAAAAGAACTACTCAGCATTTTCCATACTTTAAAACTACACCTATTTAATATTTTGTTAATAGTTCATTGGAAGTTTGACATCACATCTACTCCCTGTATTGTCTTTAATTACTTGTAAAATTCATGTCACCTTGAAAAAACCCTGAAGCCTGCTGAAAGTCCTGACACTAATACATAGGTAAGGTAGCAGTCTTTGCCTTTTTCTGACACCTCTCTGAGGTCGATGGGATAAAGACTGTGTAATGACAGATCCTCTCAGCCCCTTCTCCACAGTGACTCCATGTGTTCCTGGCACGGATGCATGGACTCCTTTGCTGTTCAGGGAGCTCCATCTGCAGCTCAATGATCACAAGCTGGATTTTAACCAATAGATATAAATAGATTTGATGGAGATGATGAATGTGATAGTCATCCCTAGACAGTCACTGCCAAGAAAACAGCAATATTATTTTAAAAAAAAATTATCCTAAATGTTTGGCATTTTTGGAGGGGCAGAATGGGGACAAACTGAGGTGGAAGGCAGCAGTTAAAGCAGATGTGGAACTTAAAAATAGTATTAACTTATATTAATGTTGACTTAATAGAATAAATACAGCTCTGGCTAAAATGCAGGTGTACCAGTATTGGTGGGTGACCCTGAATTAAGAATTGGTGAATACTGCTTGTGGTAGGAAAAGTAGAATGAGCACAAGTTTCTGCTTTTTTATCTTGACATTTCTGTTCATTCTTTGCATATTTTAAAACACAATCACAGCCCTCAGTTCATCAGCTTAAAAAAAAAAGGCTGCTGCTCAGGCTTCTTATAAATTCTAAAATGACTAAAGGGTATTGCATATACTCCTTTTGGTGGGAAATTACATTCAACATTAGAGTTAAAGGTCATATGACCTCACACAAGATGGGTGCCAGTGCTGAGAAAACTGAATAGAGTGGTACAATTTCCTCAGGACTTAAAATTAACCTCATTGGATGATTGGTTTACATTTCTAATCCGATATATCAGGCTAAATATAGACTTTGAAGACAATTTCTTTCCATGCAAATAATCACTGCAGGCTAAAAATGAGTAAAAATTTAAATGGAGAGAGAAAAATACTGATTAAATTATAGACAAACTGCCATCTTGCTAGAATATTGACCTGAAACTGCACATACAAAAGGTGTCTGCAAGGAAGAGAAGGCAAAATTTAAAAAATAGAAAGAAAAACTATTATATTTGGATATATATTTATAGAGGGAGATTTTCTGATGCTGTCAGCAATTTCTGTCAAAGATCTACCTTCAGAGGCATCACTGTTGACTTTCAAACATTTCATTACTGCATTTTAATTATTAACTATGAAAGGCGTCCCTGAATGATCTGCAGGAGCTATGAATCATTCATTATTACTAAAACAACCTTTTTTTTTCCTTTCAAAAAAAAAATAGCAAAAGGACGGCAAAACCTTTAGAAAAGAACTAATATTTTAGAAAATGCTACAAATCAATACTGCAAGGAACTCCAAGGTCACAGAAGGAAACAGAGTGGGGAGCTGAGATTAAAGCTGTATGCAGGGTTGCTTTTTTTTTTGTTGTTTTTTTTCTCCTCTAGTCTCCTAAATTCCTGAAGAATATAAGTATCATAAAATATATTATGTAGGCAGATGTAACTTGAATTTAGTAAGTCCATACTAATATTCTAAGTAGATAAGAGAGATGCTTCTGTGCAAGAACCCACTCTATGGCACTAAACCCATTTGGGAACAGTCTTTCATTTCCCATATTAAAACAAGACATGAATTTCCATATGACAGACAAAAAAAAGATTTGCTTCATTGACAAAGGGTCCTATCTCTACTGGAATTCAACAAGTTCCAGACATAGGAGAAATATTATAACCCAGTTTACTTGGTTTTATTTGTTAGTGTAACTTGTACCAAGAAATATAAATAGCCTTGGTTCCTGGGGAAGCTCACAGCACTGTTTTTGTTCAGTCTGATGAGAAATTTGCCCTGAATACTTAAAGGGTTTATTCTTTAAACATGAATTCCGCCCTGTGAGAGAAACTGTATCATCAGCCATGATCTTTATTATATCCTAATCCCATAAAAATCATTCTCATTGGTTCAACATCTATGTTGAACCAGATGCAATTCCAGACTAACACGTGACACAGCCCAGCCTTGGAAGTGCCAGCAACGTGGAGACAGCAAGAAATTACCACAGGTAAAGCTGAATCTGAGTAAGATGGAGATGTCTGTAGATATGATGACCATGTCTAACATTTATTTACTGCTTGCCATGCTTAATGGCTACATCACAGAAAGTGACAAAATGGAAAGATCCTAAAAGAAATATTGCAAGAGAGACTGTCTCTCAGAAGTTGCTTTCAAGAAGATATAGAAGGTATATATGATTCTCTGATTTTCTGCCTGCTGCAGTTAGGTTGTCTGCGAAGGTCAGAACCAAGCCAGGTTTCTCTAGGCCAGTGTCTCACCACTGGGTCATACAACAGAAGGTTTGTAAGGCCGTTGCCAGTCATATTCTAAATAGAAGTCTGCTCTTTGCATCCATGATAATTCACAGTTGTTTCCCAGCCTGAATCTGCAAGCCATCTTGTGGAGTATCTGTCTTTCACACAAAAAAATCCTATTTATTTCACTGAATGCTACTTGTCTGAGTGAGGTCTACTCAATGGGAATAAGGACTGCAGCTACAGGCTATAGTGACTCAATGGGGATTTGAAATGAAAGATTTGAACCAGCTCTGTGGGTATATGAAGCAATATTTTTCTCTTCCGTGAAGTCTTCCATGAGGTCTTTGCTGGACCCTTGCTTGTCTTTGAACCCTGATGATGTGAGGGATCTCAGGAGGAACCCCTCACACTGGCCTCCAGTGCAGCCTATGATGTAGTTCAAAAACTCTGAGAATGGGTCTGTCGTATGTCCTATTATCTGCATTCCATTGAGAAATATCGCATCCAGTTACGACAGTATTGTGTCGAGTTTAATATTCCTCAGACTTTCCTAAACTTTAGTTATCATCACTAAAAAGTTAGTATTGAATCAAAGTTATCTCCTGTTGTTTTAAATAGAACTGTTGTGGTGGGGAGGGGGTTTACATGTTGAAAGTAGACCAGGCATCACAAATATTTACCACTTAGAGCCTGATATAGCTATTATATCATATTTGTCCATTTGTGAACAAATTATGGTCGAAAGACAACTTTCTGTATACAAATAAGGAAATTTTTACAATAAAGGCTTTTAAAATACTGTAGCTTATTTTTCAGGAGTTTTCTAAAAGCAGCCTATGCTGACTATGGCTAAAACAGGTTGTGACTGGACAGGTATGCTCTCTAAAATAGGTTTAGCAGCATAGTTGCTTGGCTATACCTTCATTATTTATTTTATATCTGCTATTCTGAAAGTAATTTTAGTTCAGTCTAGCTGCATTTAGAAAAAATCAATGGCAGATTTGACATGCTTGCCCTTGCCATGCCATTAGCAGAGCATCAGACTTGACCCTGCTGGCTGCATGATGTCTGTTGCTTAGTGAAATATAAAGTATGTATCTTGAGAAGACGGTTTTGATGAATCAAGGAAATAATATTTCTTGCAGCAAGATTAATTTTGCTAACCTCTCATAGCTTCTCATTTGGCTTGCCATGCTTGTTTTACAGATTTCCTGTGAAGACCAGTTGTGTGTCTTTCATCATCCTTTTCTAATTAATTTAAAAACCCCAAACAAACAGGGCAGTACTAGCTTTTTGTTCTTAGCATCCAAGTTGTGCTGTGAATAGTCAGGAAGCTGGCCTAAGCCGAGCCTTCACTGACAAAAGTCATACAAACTTACTGTGTCAACCAGCAGTTCTCCCAGCAGAAAAACATGGATGTAAAGAATGTCATTTTTTTTCTGCAAAGAAGAGATGGTAAGATCAAATGTGGCCAGAGATAACAGTACTGAGTTTTGTAGCTAACTTTTGGGAAGTGCTAAAAATTCCACTTAGCATTTTCACAACTTTACATTTTACAACTGAACAACAGTTGCAGGTTAATTAGTCCTCTATGGAAAATATTACTTTCCAACTGCTACCTCCCCAGTACCTTTATAGCAGGGGAAAATAAATCTCAGCTAGCTCTGAGCACAGCAGCTGAAGCAAAGATCTGATCAGGGAAAACATTGTGCAGAAAACAGGACATGGAAATGCAAAATGTAACAAACTTTGGTCTACAAATCTAAAAGGAATAAACAAATACTAGCAAATTTTCCAGGGTTACACTACCAAAGAATACAAAATGTCTATCTACTTTGACAGGCAGGTCCGTGTTTAAAACAGTTTGGGTTGAGACTTGTAAGGCGATGCATGGAAGGACAGTGGTTTCTCTACCCATCACCTGACACACTATATGGTTTCTCATTTATTTGGCTGTCTTTTAGTTTGGCTTACACTGCCTCCTACATGTTCCTTTGTTCTGTGTATTGGTTGCACAGGTTGTATCTACACTGACCTGATGGTGCCAGGCCAGGCACCTGGTTTCCATTCTGTGTGCTCCTGCTCTGAATCCACATCTCTTCAGCTTCTGTTCAGGCAGTAAAGGGTCATCTTGGTCCAAACAGCCTATGACATTGCAATCACTTCCCATGTAGGTCAATACAGCCTGTCTGCAGCACATCCCTAAACACTGCTGCCACTCTTTCCTTTTCTGCCTTCTCCCTCGACCAGCTTTAGCTCCCACTTGCTAGTCCCCTCTCCAAATTGGGTCATCCTTTCTCCAGTTCAATAAACAGGACCCATGTGCCTTCTCCACTCTTTCATTCTCCTTGGGCCCTGCCCAAGAAGCCAGCAATGCCCAATGTCAGGGCATCACTCCCCTGGTCTAGAAGAATTCCAGCAGGTTGGCTGCAGCTGTCTGCATTGCTTTTATGGAGTTAAATTCTTGCTGTTATGCCTCCTGTCTGTGGGGAAGGGCTGTGTCAGCTCTGTGTCATCTTCTGCAGAGAGATGGGCTACCCCTGAGACAGGGTAGGGGCCAGCAGACTCCTGGGCGACCCACGTTGCACATGTGGACGCCTTTGGCCTCTGAGATAAGGATTAACGGTGGGCACAAGATTTTTTTCTGATGGCTCCTAAAGATCATCTCAAACCTGTGATCGAGTACAGTCTTGTGTCCCCTCAGTGGGAGAGTGGCCTCCATTTGTAGGCTTGAACCCGTGCTTGAAAAGCAGTGTACACATAATCTTTATCTTCAAATTTACATCAGCTTTCCACGTTTGAGATGTTTCCCCACCTCTCTGTTCTGTGAAACATCTGAAAAACTCCTAAATACTCTAAAGATAGTAACTATTCTTAGTTCATTTAGTGCATACACTTTAGGAAAGTTGCCAAAAATCATGTACTCAACTGCTCCTTATTCTCCACAAGATTACTCACTTTTTGTCCTGGTATATGTAAATATTATTGCTGACCCACTTCTGCATCCTGCAAGAAATGAGTCTTCTAAAGTGCCTTGTCAGAGTGGAACTGAACAGATATGGGAAAAGAGCTGAAAAAAAGCCAAAATGAATGTGGTGGTAGATTGTTTTTCCAAGGGCTTGGCAGAAGGTTCCTCCTGGAAAGGGCTGGCAGGAATGTAATGCTCTATGGCTGCTCTTTGAGTGCACTTCACATCTTGAGTACTTGCTAATTTAGGTTTCATTGGAACTGCAGATGGGGAAATGAGATTTGTGGGGGCTTTCATCCCTCATCCTTGTGCAATAATGTAGATTACTAAAGGTTGTTCAAATTAGCAGAAATACAGATACAAACCTGCTGAACTTGACATTGTTGGGCCTGATTTATTTGCAGTATCTTGTTCTGAAAGCGTAGACAGCGTAGAAGGCTTGACACTGACCGAAACCTGCCTGGATTCCTGCTCCTCAGTTGGAGCCACCAACTTCAGTAACAGTGGATCTTTAAAGACACAAGTAGAAAATGAACTCTAGAACTTCTTACACAACATAGCTGTAAGTTTAAGGAATGATGAATGATTTAATAGAGAACACAAAAGATGTTTAAATCTCTGGGTTCAGTTGACTGAGCAAGTCAGATGACTGACCTATATCAGATGTGGAATTTCACAGGAAAATATTTTTCTTTCCAAAGGTCCTTAGTATTAGGAATTCATGGAGAGAATCAAAGCAGCCACAGATACTAAAACTAGTCATGTTTCAACTAAAGAGCAGCAGATTGTGACTTCAGCTAAAGGGCAGCAGCTGAGAAGAATGGACTCATACAGCTTTGTAATTATCCAGGTACATTCAGATTTAAATGACCCAAAGGAAGGTTTACTCAAGATCCCTGGAATCTTTATTTTTTTTTATTTGTTTGGGTGTATTTTCTTCTGTCTGTTATAGAGATGGTACAGAAATAATTCTGAAATGAAGAACAGCTGTACCTCTCTGCTCTCCTCAACATGCCACATATTTATAAATGTAAGAATCAAAACCTTTCTCAAAATTGTTCCAGCTCTGTCTCTTGCCAAGAACCTGCTTTAACATGTGGGCTTTGTAGTAGTTTCAGAGTAATTCAAGTCAAAAGAGAAGGAGTTTTATCTTGGGATGTTATCTCTAAAATCTTACTGTGGGGAAAGCTGGGAAGTGCTCTGAGTATTAACCTCTGGCCACAGTGAAGGTTCTGGAAAGAACAGAGTCTTGCATGAAACGGAGTTTGTTGTTGAGAAACATCAATGATTAATAAAACATCCAAAAAAAATTTGCGAAGGATAGAGTGATCTTGACTGGGAGCTGCTTGACCTGTTGTGCATGTAGAGGAGGATTCATAAGAGCATGCACAGCCCACAGCTGCAGGCATTTAAGCACAACTGAGAAAATGTACCCTGGAGGTTACTTCTGTGAATAAAACAATACCTTAAAAATGCAGTGGCTTCTAGGATGTATGCAGAGAATCAGGCTCCAAGCAGCATTGTTTCATATGCTTTCAAACTGTGTCTGGACAAAATGTTTATGGGCTATCAGCCACCATGCCGAGTGCCATTACACAACAAGAGAAACAGTCCTGTACTTACATCATGTTACTTTGGCCATTTGGTATGGTTTGGAGCCTTTAAGTTATCTTTCTCTGCTGTTCTGCAGTGCAAGAGCAGGTGATGATACTCTGTAGCTCTGTTGAAGCTGGAGCATTGTGTTTTCTCTATCCTTTAACTACATTTTCTGCTCCATACCATGACACATTTCTACCAAAAAAGATTGATCTGAACTGTCAGAGCTTTTAATGGCATTCTAAATCTGTAATTTTCAACATGTCTTGATACTTGGAATTTTTAAAAAGTGATAAAGACCTCTTTAGAAATTTAAAGTATCTGGACTGTTGCAGAGTCTATGAGACTTCACTGTTTCTTAGCAATATTTCACAGAACCCAGAGAAATAATTGATTGGTACCAGCAACCCACAAACCAGAAAACTTCTAAAATCCCTCAGACAGACTGCTTCTTTCAGGTGGAAATAAAGCCATCTTAACCATTTTTTCAGTCCTGAACATAACATTCTGTTTCTCCCATATTTTTATCCTATGCCTGTTGCATCTTGCTACAATCATCTTTTATCCTAACTACAGTGTTCTTTATTCAAAGTTGTACTTTTATACTTCTGTTTCCATATACTCGTAAGCCTTGGTTTTGTGTGTACTTTGTTACCTTAGCAGCAGTAAAGTTCTGTTTAATCTTCCATGAAGATCTGGCATAACAATGAATCATTCTTACCACAAAATCTTTAGAAACTACCCCTGCCCCCCATAAATTCACATTGTCAACTCCAGCCTTCCTGTACCTCCTGTAAACATGGGAAACTGCTCATAAATAATTTTAGCAATGTTTTTAATCTATTACATTTCTTCTACTTAACTAAAACCTCATACCATTTTGTCTTCAAGTGTCCAGAACTGTACAATAGAAATGGAGTTAAAAGCATCGCCTCAGGACATTTATCAGCAGCAGCTGCAGGACAAAGGGGATGTCCAGTCCTAACCTGTACACCACCTGGGAATGCAAAACATCACATGGTGTTGTCCAGTAGGTTTTACACTCCACAGAGGACTAGTTCTCTGCTTAGGAGCCACATAAAGTAAGAGGCTGCTCTACAAGGTTCTCAGTGTAATGTTTATTTTTCCTAACTTTCTGGTTTACTTCCACAACGAACTAGCTTCTTTATGTGTATGGAAAGACTGGCAAAAGAGAGACATGAGAAAGCTGTCTGGATTTTCAATGCCCACATTGCATCAAAGTTGATACTGAGTCATAGGTGCAAAATTTTTAGCCCAAAATATTATAAATATACTTTAAAAATTGAGAATTACAAGAAAATTCTTTGAAATACAGGCTGAGATTGTTCAAAATCAGTTCCAAAGACTGTTTGAAAGGATGCTTTAATTAAGTTGTTGCATTTGTTTTCAAGTTGAATGAGGGCAGGGAGCCCCCAGTTCTTTGATGATTTCTCTAAACACGTGTGGAATAAAGATGCTGAAGCTTTGGCTAAAGCTGTTTCAAGTGTGATAGAGGGAAGATCTTCATGAGCTCTGGTACTTTAGCTCAATTTGAGTCTATCAGCTCTGGCCATGAGTTTAGCTGCTCAGACTCTGTTTTGACATTCAAACTGTAAGAACCTATCAACCCAAGGGCTGCAGGAACAGAACGGAGACTCTAAAAACAATAAAAAAGAAAAATGTGCATTGATTGTCTTGTCTGCCATTTTTTTTCCCATAGCTTTTGAGAATTTATGCAGCTTATAAACACTTTCAAGTGAACTGAAATGAAAGTTGTCTGTTTTCCACATGGGAAAGGAGGCTAAATCTGTAGCTTTTGGAGCTAAGAAAATAGAGGATTCTTGTAGGAAGAGGAAACAATCTTAAGTTACAGTTTTCACATTCCCATTAGAATTCTTAATTTTCTTATTTACAGCTCATGCTTTTTCCATATAATGCCATTGCCACATGCTTTCTCTAGGTTATTGGTTACGTGTCAAGGCTGTCTCTGAGATGTAGGAACATTCTTTTCTTCTGTTTAATGAGAGTTAAAGATGTCCAGCACCCTTCAGAATCAGTCTTGCTCTTTTTTTCTGCTTTGCTGTATTTATGAAATATATTATTAGCAAGCAGGAGTTATTAATATTATAGTTAAAGCTACATATTAGTACTGTGAGCAAATCATGTACAACCAGCTGCAGTGAATTGCCCTGATTTTATCTGTTTCATAAAATGGGAGTACGGCCAAAACAGAATATTAAACCAAATATTTTCTAGTAGTGAGTAAACAGAGAAATAAGTAGGAAGTAAGAACCTTCACCTTTTAAAGGAAACTTCAAGAAATACAGGAAAATTTGTTGTCAGAAATAATCCTGCAGCATGAAGGAAATTCACTGAGTAAGGTAATGGGATTTTTTCCAGCAAATTCCTGTAATTACTCACCTATCACAGAATTTTAACAAGTTGCTTGGTGTTGCCTTATAAACCAACATAAAAACAAGTTTGTCTCCTTTGCTGCTTTCCCTGGTCATTCAGCAGCAATTAAACAATAAACACTGGTCGTTCACTGGTTTGTGGTTCCCAGTGTTATGCTCAAGTGAAGACAGGAGCACTGAAGCCAGAAAATCTTAACCTTTGTACCTAAGTGTACTCCAATAAAGTTTACTCTCCTTTTCTTTCAACAAGCACTCTCACAAAAGCAAAGTAATGCATAAATCTTTCCAAGATTGCTACTTGAATTCCCATTTTAGGACTTTATATTCCTGATATTAAGCTTCAGTCCAGAGGACAGTGAAATCAGTGGAAATCTTTCCAACGACTTCCACAAGACAAATCAAGCTCTAAGAGAACATTGAGTATTTTATGGCTCTTGCTAGGTACCTTCCCCAAGGAATTCAGGATTTCAAAATAAATAATATTAAAATGTACAACAAGCTTTAAGGACATATTTAGCAGCAAGTCGAGGTCTGTGCACTGTCTGAACAGTGGAAATTCACTGAGGGCAGTGGCAATGCAAAGGTGCGAAGGAGGATGACACAGCACACTTCATCAGTGGGTGAAACGGTGGGAAGGGGAAGTTAAAGGGAATGAGTAACCATCTGGCTGCGCGCAGGGAAGTAAGAGGATGAGGGTTATGACTGTAGTAAGATATCAGCTATGTGGTTCTTGACTTTATTTAAAGGCAGGCTGCATCCTCACAGACCCAAAAGCTGATGAGGACTGAGTTCCCCTCAGTCACTTGCAGATGATCTGAGTGATGAAGGGTTATTTGGGGTTATCTCCTTATCCTGATGATTAATAGCATCTGTTCCACAGCTGATAATACTGGGAACTGTACATGCATACCAGGGAGTGGAAATGGGCAGTGCTGTTTAACTCCTTTGGGACATATGGCACTCTCGCCCAGTGTCCTACCTCTCCTGCGTTGTCCCTGTTGCTTGCCTTGACAGGAATGCCGGTCCAGAACGGCTTCATTTTCCAACCCTTTGCCGCAGTAAGCAGCGACCAAGGGGCCAGACCCGGACCGAGCGGATCAGATCTGGCGGCTCCGCATGGGGTGGGAGGACTAGGAGCAGCCTGAACTGGGAGCCAGGAGTGGCGGGGGTGGGGAGCAATTTCAGGCGTTGTTCACTTCGGCCCGTGGACAGCGCACCTGGAGGGCGGCACAAGCCCCTCTCAGCCTCTCCAAGACGCACGATGGCACCGGGCAGTCCCGGGCGCCGGGGCACGGCAGCTGGGGCGGGCAGGCTACCGCATGCCTCCATTTCCCCGGCAGCCGGGGGCGGACAGGCTCCCTCCTGGCTCCGTCCTACGGCTGTCGCCGCCCGGGGAGGACTACAGCGCCCGTCGGTCCCTGCGCGCCGCCCACACACTCCCGCCTCTCGCCCCTATCGCTGCCTCCTGCCAGCCGGTAGCCGGACCCGGCTCGGCGAGAGGGGCTGCGCTCGCCGGGCAGGGCAGGGCAGGGCCGGGCCGGGCAGGGCAGGGGTGCTGCGGGAGGGCGGCGGCCATCCTCGGGGGCGGCGGCGGGGTGGAGCCGGGCGGCCCCGGCCCCGTCCCGTGCGGGGGAGCGGCTCCTCGCAGCCTCGCTGCCGCGTCCCGACCGCTCCTGTCTCCGCGGCTCATGAGGTGAAGATGGTGATCCGCGTCTTCGTCGCCTCCTCCTCGGGCTCGGTGGCGGTGAGTAGGGGCGAGCGGCGGGGAGGAGGGAGAGGCGCGGGGCCGCCGCGGGCAGGGCTCAGCCTGCGGGGCCGGGGACTGCGCGGGGCTGGCAGCTCGTCCTCCCCGCGCTGCCCAGCCTGCCCTCGGCTCCGAGCTTGTCCCCGTACGCCGGCACGGACCCCAGAGTCCGTCCGTGAGCTGCCCTGGAACGCGGCGGTGAATTTGCCGCGGTTGCGTGTGCGATGGGGGCGGAATAGACAACTCTCCTCCGCAAGGCTGCCGGAGCTTAAGTAGTTCCTAAATTGCCTTTGACAAACCAAGCACCCCGAAACCTTTGTAGGGGACTAATCTTGGCTGTGTTTAAAGGGTCTTAGAGGTCATTAAGCGGGGCTAAACTTTCCCTCTTGGGAGGCGATCAGCGCCGCGGTGCAGGGGAGACCGTCCCGAGGGGAGCCGAGCCGGGCAGGTGCGGTGCCTCGGTACCTGCCACCCACGGCAGGCTGGACAGATAAATACAAGGAGAGCCTAGGGACAGACTTCAGGCCACCAGCACCTCTCTGCATTAAGAAATACTCTGGAATAGGTACAGCTCTTCTCAAACTCGCTTTTGAAGGGCATCACTGCATTCTCTCTTTAATTGAAACTCGTACATCATTCTCTTGTTAAATTAATTATGCATGTGACCTATGAATTTCCATATTTTCATATAAAGTGACAGCTTTCTGTTAAGGAAATCTGGGCGTAAGCATCCTACTGAATTCGTTCTTAAATAAGAAACATCAGAAGGATTTAGATATAACTGATATTCTTTATGCTTCAGCAGTGAAGACAGCTGCATTTTTTGTGTTGCAGAAAGACGTAGCACTTTCCTATCTGAAGGTTTATTGTGTATTCAGTTCCTTCAGCCTTTTACTGTGTGGATCTAGTTTTCAGTTCAGTGGCACGATGACAGGTATGTGTTCTGATATGTTTTGGCATGAAGTGTTCAAAATGCTTAGTGGCTGTATTACAGCTAATAAAAACTAATTATCCATTTCAGTAGCCAACTGAGTAAACACAGCATCTTCAGAACTCTATAATCCATGTCCATCAAGCATCCATAAGAGAAACATCTTCTTCCCTGCATGGGCAGTTGGTTCATGCTGTGGTAGGCTAGTTTTAGTTTCTGTTTCATGCCTCATGGGCTGAACAATATACATAGCTTTGTGTTTTGTTTTTGTTGGAGGGGCAGAAAAGCGCCACAATAGTTTGCTCACCCACATCTCCAGTCTGCAAGGAGGTTACTGATAGGAGTTTTTGATTCTTCTCTCTCCTTACCCTGTCTTCCTGCAATGCATATATGCAGTTAGCAGAGCAAAATAACCCTTTTAACTATCTATTAACCCAGCAAACCAAATCTGAGTTTGACAAGCAGTTTAAATTGCACATCTGTTCTCTTGCTGACTTTTTTTCTGGGTAGGACAGCAAGAAGATGACAGAATATGGGTAACAGTTTGCGTGCTGGTGATAGTAAACTTTCTTCATCTAGACAGCAGTACATCTGAGTGCAGCCTAGAGACCAGAACAGATGATTCAGTGATTGAAGGTACTGTTATAAAGGGCCAGAGCTGTGACATATCTTTTTTTCTTTCATCTGTGTTATCACAGCATTTAAGAACTTTAATTATGGGCTAGGTTCCTGCTGTTCTCAGTGTTGCATCATGGAGGCTTTTCTATTTTCTGTGGGCCTTGCAGGGGATGTCCTTAGATCTGGGCTAAGCGATGGAGGAAAATGACAAAACACTATTATTAGCTAGTTATGTGGAAATCTGCATCTGGAGAAGAAGGTGGTTACTGTATTTCATATCTCTAAACAGTTTAAAGGGAAGTTTTAAACTTATTATTATCCTTCTAGAACAAAACATTAGTGAGAGGAAGCAAAAAGTGTTTAAGTCAAACAGTTGTCATCTCCTCCAGCCTTCAGCACTACATCAGCTATTTTTTGGGATCCTGTGCAATTCACGAGACAAGATTATTTCCCTGTCAAGAAAAATGAGTACCCCATATAGATCCTACTCTCACTCCTGCTAAAAATGTCAGAATCCATGGTTTAATTTCTGTCTGTAGGTCAGCTTAAGTCAAATTGTAGGCTAGCTGCTTGTAAGAGTGGATGTTTCTCAGATTAGTATCTGACCTGCTGTAATTGACCAAAAACTTTTACATGTAATACTGACTGACAAAAACAAGCAGTGTAATTGTGATATAATTAATTTTCCCAATCTCTCTAGACATACTTTGTTAAATTACTCTTTATTTTAAAATGAAAAGTCCACGTAGTCTCTGGGGTAAGCTTCTGTTTTGGCAAATATAATGAGCTAAACTCTTTGTGTATGACTCCTTCTGAAATCTTCAGAATATCCTGGTCAAATGACAGGCATTTGGCTGAAATGTTCCTGAGAAATACAGTGGTTGTCTACTCAGAAAAGGCTTTAGTTTGCATAAATGTAACTTTCTCTGGAAGCTACTAAAGTATTTATTGATCCCGATACTTGGTGTAATTTGTTTTGTGCTAAAGAAGATAAAAATATATAATTGTCACACATAATTCTAAGAGTCTAGTGCATAAAACATTTTGAGGGTCATTCCAAAAAATGAGATAAGGAAGTAATTGAAGGGAATGAGAAGGAGCCAAGAATAATGTGAATTTTCCCTTCATTTGGTTTCGGAGTTCTCCCTGCAGCATCTTCCAAACATCTGAAAGTTCTTAGACCCCCGGGAGGTTAGTGGTAGTAACTGCTTTCTGTTTGTTTAATAAAACTTGTGACTAGAAATGCTTCATGAGCTTAAAATAACTCACAAATCCCAAAATGCAGTTGTTGCTTGAGTGGCAACGTTGATCTTCAGTGTTAGGGAAGCTGGACTGTGGGTTTAGCCTGTAGGGACGCTGTAGAGAAGTTTCTGAGACCTTCTTGTGGGAAGGGAGGAGAGAGGCATTTGTGCGTGTGAGTACATTTCTAAATCACGTCGTGTTGTTTTAAGCATGAATTAGGCAGATTGAATTGAATGGCAATGCGAAGCCTCTGAATAGGCAGGCAGGCAGGCATGTTTCTACAAGCCTTACTGTCTCCTGCTCTTTCTGACCTGAATTTCTACTTGTGTTGGTAAGCCCTGTCTCGAATTCCATGCACTTCTTTGTAGGGCTGGGGAGGCAGGCTTTGCTACTCCTCCCTGATAAGGACAATCAATGTTCTTTTGTGCCTAAGAGAAAGGTTACTTTAAAAGTAGCCTTTACTTTTCTCCCTCAGCAGTGCTTCACTGTTTTCAGGAAATAGTTTATGCCTGTGTTTTTCACCAAATCATTCCAAGGTGACTGTAATTTTATGTGTTTCACTTTCTCCAGTCTATCAATAAAAATTTACACTTGTGCTACTGTACTATGTATGGACTCATAGTTAAATGGTTTTCAGTGTTAAAGCAGCTCTACCTTTGTCGGGAAGGTGATAGTATGAGCTAAATAACTTTAAGTGTGGAATTCCTACAGTTACCTAGAAATGCCAAACCAGAGAAGACTTCAGTTTTGCAGTTAGAGGACTGAAGATAAGGTAAGGGGAATATCACTGAAGAGCTATCAAATTATGGAGAAAGTTTGAACAACAGCCTCATTTGTACTTTCTCCTTTGTGGTATTAATTAATTGAAGCTTCATCTGTTGAGCTGAACAGATAATATGGGGGAATTAGGGAAATAATGGCACAGCAGCTAGAATCTGCTCTGACTAGTGAGAGATGTGAAACACTTTCCCATTGACATTTTTGTATGTTCACAAGATGACAAAAACACGTTGCTGAAATGAATTCATTTTAGTGCACAAAGATAAGTGTTGCTCAGCCACATTATTCAGGAGAACATGTCTGGGAGGACACAAGAGTTTGGGGAGGAACAGCAACAACCTGAAAAGAATAGACTTTTTAAAATGACCAAAACTTGAACTTTGACTCTTGCTACTGAAGAGGATTATGGATTTTTTACTAGGAAGCTTGATAAGATGGGTGCAGTTATAGTTAAATTGTTTCTATAGCAAATATTGGTTTTATGAGACTAAAGCTCTGCTTTTGATTAAGCGTATTATGGAGGTCAAATGAGTTGGATTTTTTGTTTCCTGTTTTGTTTCCTTTAAATCACATTATAAAACATTGGAATGTCAAAATAATTGTAGTCATGTTTGTTTGGTTCATGTGCTATTGGGTAATGCAATGAAGACAAATACAGTGCTAGCATTCTTAAGGATAAGCTGGTTTCCGATCGTGATGAACTTCAACTCCACCCTTGTTTGCAAAAAGTCATTGTAACTCAACATTTCTTACAGGACTTCTCAGAAAGGTTGTGCTTCTTATTGGAGGTGTGGAATAAGTTAACTTAGAATATGTCACTTTTAGAATATCCACCATCTGAACTTTTTCTTTTTTTTGCCTCTCTGCACCCCAAAAGCATAAACAGTCAAAACTGAAAGTGATTTGGTTGAGTGATACAAGTGCCTTTTGAGACCACAGTATCAGTTATCGTGGTCATTTGGGAGGATTTACAACTTGTTGCATGTGATTTACCGAAGTTCAGCTATCTATAATGTAAAATAATAAGCTTTGTAAATTATAAATATTATCATGATTTTTTAATATTTGAATTTTGTAAAATCAGATCAGAGCAGCAGGTAAGCTAGCTTTTCAGAAATGAGACAATAATCTTTATACTTAGAAGTGATCTTGCAATATTTACATGGGAAGTAGCAGTATTTTAAGTGCTTAACCACAGTATTGTCTAACATCTGGCAGCATGCTGAGGATACACTGGTTGGATTGGATTCTCAAAGCCTGATTTATGAATCCCACATGTGTCAATTCACTTGTTCAAGGTGGTGGTGCTTTTGGCTGTGCACCTACAGAGCGCTGCTGTGACCACAGGAGTGATACTGGAAGAAAAAAGCTGGATCTTTGCTCAGTGACTGGACACAAAGTGTATCCACATCTTGGACATTAGGACCGTAGGAGAGATCTGGGGACTTTCTGGATCTAGTCCCTTTGATGAACAAAATTAGTTCCTTCATCCTTCCTCAAGTTTCTTATTATCAGGTCAGGTGGCTCGTATTCATCTTTGCTGGCTTCTGTCAGTCCTATTTTGCAGGGTTGTGGCATAGGGAGCCTGAGAGCCTCACTCGTGACTCTGAATTCTGTGAGGCAGGGAGGTCAGTGCTAAAGGCTTTTGCTGGTTTTCACCTTAAGGACTGACTATCTGTGGATCTAGGTGTCAGGTCTGTATTGCAAATAAGTCTAAACTCTAGTTGCATTCTCCTGCCTTGTGATGGAGAGAACTGTGAGCCTATGAACAGCAGTTCACATCGCTTAAGGAATGTGTTCAGGAGGGAACTGAGTGTGAACTCTAGTCACAAGGATGCCAGTTGAATTTGTGTATGGTTTTTAGTACCTAACTGTTGCACCATTCTTGTATGCTGTAGTGCTTTTCAAATATTTGCATTTCTTCTTGGCAGATAGATCATGTCAGAAATAATGCTACTTTAAAGAGCATGGTTTGGACTACACAGAGTCATGTGCAGTAGGATGGTTACTGACCTTTGATTACAATTAGCTGTAATAAAACTTCAAAGGAGGTATTGTTCTGACTGAGGTTATAAAGACTTTTCCCCTTTGTTTTTCTGTGGAGTACAGCAGTATCAATGTGCAAGTCCCACTTCACTGACGGTGACATGTTCTCCTTAATTTTCCATCCATATTGTTAAAGTCTAGAAATTCTTTTTCCTGACTCTGATCATAGTGCCAGTGATTGCTGGATGTTGCATATAACTGAATTTGATTATAATAAATGAAAAAGAGTGTTGAAGTAAAAGCTAACTCACACGCAATTTGTTAGTACAAATTACTCAGGAATGTCCAGAATTTGGGAGCTGAGGAAAAATAGCATTTAAGGAAGTTCTTCATTGTATAAAATCAGTATCACTTTTGTGTTTATCAATCTGAGCGCGGCTTGAAGATAGAGAATTGTCACTGAGCTGGTAACCCAGATTGTATCTCTTTACTAGCAGGTCCACCAAGGGCAACAGCTTCCTCACCTGCAGCCTCAAGTGTTGGCCTCCTCAGGGAGTCTGTCTGAAAGGAAATGCTGCAATCTTTGTTTTCCTTTCAGTGTGGAAGCTTGCTGAGAAGAGTAATGAACACAGAAACACAGTACTCCCTGGAATCTACTCCTAGTTGAAATCTCCGGTATCCAAAAAACCATGATCATGTTCCAGTATGTCAGTGTTTTTTAACAGCTTAATAGTTTAATAAGTTTTACAGAAGACAGTTAACATTTTGCAAGTCCCTTAAGTTGGCAAATTTCCTCCTTGGTGAGGTGAGGGTAAATGTAGAGGTGGTGGTAGTGTTTCTTACCTGTGACTGTCAATGAAAACAGCCTACAGATAGCTGCCAAAGCTCAGAAGAGCTTCCGAATTCCTCAGTAGCTGAGAGATTGTTTCCATAATCTTCTCTCCTGGGGTTGGTATGTTGTTTGGCACCCGTTGGATGGGCAGATGGACTCAATTCAGAAACCTAAGTCACTGTTGCCTGTCATTTCTGAAAACATCAGATTTCATTGTCTCATGTAGATGAGCAAAGTGTGACCTGATCTTTCAAGGAATGACTCAAAGTTGTTGGTGACTGAGCAGAAGCAGTGACTGAAATACAAACATTGTACAGGCAATTCATTTAACGTAGTTTATTTTATTGCAAGAGAACACAGACACTAAACTTCCCTTCTTATCTTATGTGGGCTGTAGACCTCCATCTGTGAAGTATTTTGGGGTGAAATCTTTTAAATCTGTTCAAAGCTATGGCAGTCCTTCCATTCAGGTGTGCTACTTTACTGTAAGACATCTCTCACCATTCTGATGGGGCTGAGTCTAAAGCATGTGTGTATCCTCCTTTTGTGGTCATAAGAGCTACAGTGATGAGGAACCTTCTCAAAACAAGTTAATTTCTATCTCATTAGTGGGGGAAGGGAAAATCAATTTGATTTTACATCAGTAAACAAGCTTATTTAGTCTAAATTTAATATTGTACTTCACTATAATTTAATTTGGTACAGAGAAAAGGGAGTAACTGTCTTGCTAGCTGGTTTCTGAAGAGAAGTTCATAGGAGATGCAGGTTGTTGGGAGAGTCGTGTGAATCATCAGTGACAGTATGCCCTTCTGCTGCTGCCCATCTCCCTGAGGTAGGACAGACCTTGTCTCCACAGTTGAGTTCCAGGGTTTGTTATTGTTGGTTTTGCTGTTCTATCCCTGGATAACTAATCCCTATCATTCCTGCTAAGACAGTATGGGAAAAGACAAGATGTTTGTTACTTTATTGCAAGGAATAAAATTCCAGAAGTTAATGCCTGGGAGTGACATTTGCATATGTGTCAACTTGCATTTTGTTTGAATGTGTGTATGTAGATACGTACTTTCGCATACACACACATATACAGAAAGATACAAATATCCATATATGTATATATGTGGATATGGCTATATATATGTTTATGTATGTATACTTGAACCTTTGCATCACCTATAAATGCTAATTATCCCTCAGTAAAAATAAACCACTGATTTTAGCATTCCCAGAAGAGAAATAAAGTCCTGGTGCCTTTAGGATGCTCAAGATATGTCAGCACCTGTTGAGGCTGTGTCAAAAATGCCTTCTCCTTCATCGCAGCTGTGGATGTCTATCTTCAATGTAAGCTAGAGGGCTGAAATCGTGGTGCTTGCTCACCTATCTCTATTATTCTATGTTGTTCCATGTGTCTGGCCTGTACTTAAAAGCTTTGTTTATGTACCTTACTTCAGCTAATGAGTTGTTTGCAGAATATCAGAATAGTTATACCAACATAAGATGCCCATTAATATGACTGCTGGCTAATGGGGACATACAGTCGAGTAAAATAGTTCCCTTCCTACCTAGGAAAAGGTAACATCAGTGTAAACAATGTTACAAAGATTTTTATCGGATAGGGATGGAAGGGGCAGTTGAAGACCTCTGTGCTGGTAACTTCAAAGTTGCTCTTCTGCCTGCTGCAGAACTCCAGGCAGTTTCTGGCTTTCTGGATGTCCCATGTCATGGGATTATTCTATTGCAAACTCTGCCAGCAGGGTTACCCTCAGAGCTTTTGTTTGTGAGAAGAGACCTGAAACCATGAACTTGTGCTTCATATTAAATGGAAAGCAAAACATGATTGTGTATGTTCCAGTCACATGTGCTAATATGCTTTCCCTTTGGCTTTTTGATTTTTGTGCTGTTACAAAAAGGTAGAAGATTGTTTACCTTCATATGTTGGGAGTTATGGCCTGCTGTGATTCTTTTCACCAGTCTGTGTAGCACAGGTCCTCTGAACCCACTGGATAGGTCCCACTTGAAGCAAGAGAAAGTGACTCAGAAAAATTCATCAGAATTTAACAGTGTAAATTCTATTAGAACTTTCACAAGTTTGTTTCGTTTCCTGGCACTTTCATATGCTGCAGCGGATGATACTGGGTATTATCAGTGCTCTTAAAACCTTTATGAGTGATTATTTGGAACCATTTAATAGTAACATTACAATCAATTAAAGACTGGTTTCTTAATCTGTGTTTTTCAGAGAACATCAGGTGAATTTTTGTGTATCTTCATTTAAAAGGAAGCTTCCTTTGATCTGATGAACAATAGAGCATCAGCAACTGAAACCTGTCATTAAATTGCTGCAGGGTTAGTGAAATTATCATCCCTGTCCAATCTAAAGAAATGCAATTGAAGTATGCATTAAACCTTTGATCTGGATCTCCTAAGGTCAGACAGCCTTTCTGAAATATCTCTAATGAGTGATCTGATAGGTTTATGTAGAAACAGACAGGAGTGGCCTTTAAAGGATGTAGATAGCATCACATTCTTCAGTAGGAACCAGCTAGGAAGCTAAAATTAGTTAGAAACGAGATACAAAACTAGTCTTTGATCAAAGAAGACAACTGCTATGATGGCCCTGATGTGCAAGCAGTCCCTTCCTGCTCAGTCAAACTGGCCTGCCTGCAGCAAGGTATGTTTTCTAGTAAAGGTTCCCAGCATTAGGCCCCAGGGACTTCTGAAAGTCTGTGGGTTTATGCAGTGTGGTATTCAGCAATACCTTTGGCTATGTGGAGGTGATTCCTTTTGACCTTACAGGAGATGTGTCTGCAGTTTCTGGAATAACAATCAGATGGCTGCTGTGTTTGGGGATGCACCTTGTCACTAAGAAACGGGTCTGCAGAAGTATAAAAGAAAAGAGAATTTACAGATACAGAGCTGCAAAAACACACAAGCTGCACAGATATAGATGCATTTGTTGAAAGAGAACTAATGTTGATGTTTATTAATAAGGTTAGATACCTTGTTCTGCTTAGTTGAGTCAAAGATAATTTTGTTACTGATCTGAATAATGGCAGTGGCAGTCAGCCCTGGTTTAGAAAATCCATCCTCCTAGTCTTACAAAAACATGAGAGAATGTTGCAGTAATATAGTCCAGTTTTATCTGAAATATGACATTTATCTAGAGCCACAAGTGCATTTTTCTGTTGCAATTTCATATAGTGCTGAGAAAACTGGTAAATATCCACAAAAACTTAGCACAATGAATTCTGAATGACTTGCACTGCTGTTACAGCTGTTATTATAGAGTGCAATGTCAGGGGTGTGTATATCTGTAGTTGGCAGAATGACACATCTGTGCTGTGTGGATAGTAACTGTCAGGAGAAAATAGCGAAAGCATCGACAACTTTATTTCATAAACTTGTTTCTGAAATTCTTGGGAACATGTTGGAATCGTAGTATTGCCACTTCTTTAAGGTGAGAGAATGAGAATACAAGCATAGTCCTTTTTAAGGAAAGGCTAGATGTTTTTTCCAAGTGGTCAAGGGGACTTACCATTTCCCCAAATTCATGGAGCAGGATTAGTACCTGCATGGGAGAAACATGGCTGTGACCTTGTGTTCATGTGGGAACACAAGGATTCTCCATTAAACACAGCATTCCACTGCAGGGCTAGACAGTACTGCAGTCCTCAAGCTTGCCTTGATGTGCCTTAACCCCTCTGCCTTGCTGTCAGGAGACTGCTGCACCTGGCATCTTACGGACCCACACTCTGCATCCACCAGCTCTTGTTCCAGAAGTAGCTGGAGCTGCAGTTGGATGTACCTGGGTCTTGGGCTGTGGGTCCTAAGTGACAAAATATAGAGGGTGCAGGTCATGGTTATGGTAGGAGATGGCCAGAAGAACTTGTATCTTGAGCTGGCAGAACTAAGACCCCACCCAGACGAAACAAGGGTAATTATTTGTTCTGTCTCCTGGACTGCTAGGTGTTTTTTCCCATTCTGATAGATAAATATTCCTGTGCCACTGGGTTTTGATGCTTAAAGCTAATGAGAAGGAAGAAACATGACCTACTTTTTTTAGTGCTGAAAATTTTCTTTTGTATCTCATTTGCAATATATCCAGAAAATACAGCTGGGAATGCTTTATTCATTGTGACAAAACAATGTGACTGATAAATACACAGAACTAGTTCAAACACTTTCTGTGTTCTGCTGACTCACCTCGTCACAAAAAAAAGTCAATTCTCTGTACTCATCTTCAGAGTTCAGGTGATAAACATGTTACATAATAGAAAATGTCTGTGAATGTCTTGTTAGGGGGATTTTTTGGTTTTAAACTTTTATTTTTCTTTGCAGAATTTAGAGTAGAATGGATTATTTCAGTTGGAAGTAACTTAAAATGATCATCTAATCCAACTGCTTGACCACATCAGGGCTCACCAGAAGTTAATGAAAACATGTTATTAATGGCATTGTCCAAATGTGTCTTAAGCTAGGAAGCCTGTTCAGTGTTTGACTACCTGTGAAGAAAGGCTTCCTAATGACAAGTCTGAACCTCCCCTGACACAGGCATCATACATCTCATCACTGGATACGAGAGAGAAGATTAGCACCTCCCATTGTTCACTTCCCCTCCTTAGCAAGCTGTAGAGTCATGAAGTTGCCCCTCAGCCTCCCTTTCTCCAGAACAGACAAGCCCAGGGCCCTCAGGTGCTCCTTACAGGACATTCCTTCCAGCCCCACCACCAGCTTTGTTGCCTTCCTCTGGATGCATTCAAGGACCTTCACATTCTTCTTAAACTGTGGGGTCCAGAACTGCTCGCAGTACTCATGGTGAGGCAGCACCAAGGCTGAATGCAGTGGGACAATCACCCCTCTGGATCTGCTGGTGATGCTGTGCTTGGTGAACCTCAGGATGCGGATATCTGTCTTGGCTGCCAGGGCACATTGCTGAGTGTTAGAGCATTTGCTTACTTTCCAAAACCTGCTTATGGAGCTGCTCTCTTTGATGTTATTTCAGTGAACTTTAGTCGATTACCAAATATTTAACAGTTTAAGAAAATAAAGAAACAAAAGGGATTAATCGTGTTTTACTTCCCTTCACAAAATCATAATTCTACTGAGCAATCTGATGCACACACCAAAGCGACATACCGAAATCCCTGCAGATTTTTAGCTGTAGCAGTTTTGGACTCCCATGTGCGAGACACCAAACTATTCCCCACTCTGCTTTCTCTGCAGAACTGTGAGACTGAAACATCGACTTTCTGTTCATCAGTGGAGGCTGAGTTTCCAATAGTTTAGACTTGACAGTTCTCATCTACCTTGCTGAACTGGAGCTTTGCAGGGGAGCAAAGGATATTCCTCAGAATCAAAAAACTTGGAGAAATCAGAAGAAATAAACATGAATAAATGTAATATAGCATGGAGATCAGAGAAAAACTCGCATTTAGTTTGTAGGTACTGAAAAGTAGTTGAAATAATAAGGGTTGCAGTTATCATACTTGTATTTATGTGATTGTATTTTGAAAAGGAAGATAGTTGTTGCTTGTTGAAAGGGTTTCTTTCGTGATGCAAAATACTTGCTATAAATATGCCACTGTGACAAAAGGGAGTAGTATGAGGATGAGTTAAATGTAGAATGCTAAACAGGAGATTTAAATTATTCTCTGGCATCTTTGAAAGGTTTCTGCAGAAAAAATGCATGAAAATGACACTTTCTTTTTAACTACTCTCTTCAACTACTGAAACATACGGTAAATTGCAAACAAAAACATCTGTCTATTGAAAGAAGTTAGCTGCCAGCTAAGATTTGAATTGTTAGCCTTTTGAAGCAATAGTCTACCCCTGCAGGATGGTTCCATCAGGAGTTCTTTATAGCTGAGGATGTTGTATGAATCCCTGACGTCTTTCAAGCTGCTCAAAGTTTCTCTTGTCTCTTGTGCTGGCCACTAAGATCCTCAACTTTGTTTAAAAGTAAAAAAAAGGTCCTAATACATAATTCTAATAATTTTGACTTTTTGCTCACTGTTGGCTGAGACATTTTTAAAATCAGATCAGGTTATGAGCAAGCTCTGGTAATGTGCCATCTGTTTTAGTTAGAGGCGAAGAACCGTAGAAGAACCAGCACGCTTTCCGAGTGTCCTCCCAAGAAAATACCTATGACTAGGAAAGATCCTGTATCTGTGGCAAGAATACCATTTCAAGTATGCATTTTGTCAAATAGAAATGTTTTCAGGATAGTGTAATTCCACAGATCAGAGCTCTTCCTGTAGGTTGTAGTCTAAACTGGCAGCAGGCTTTGCAAGCTCCCCTGCTAGAACAACCAGCTTTGCATCCGGACCTTTAATCTGGCAGTCACCTGCTCCTTGCCAGTCTAGGCAGGGAATCTTCTGGCTGTGTTACTCAGTCTGCATGGAGTCCTTTGGCTCTTAATCTGCCTCACTAATTTGGAGCTGCCTGTACACTCAGTGAGACTTCGAAGTTCTGGTTCAATTCCTGCTTCAAAATCTTCAAGTTTCACTTTGTTTTAGCCATTTTTTATTTCCACCGCAATGCTATATTTTTTAGTTCCACATTGATGCCATAGGAAAAAAAATTCACACCATTAATTGGAAGGTAGATCTGGCATCAATGGCATTCTTTTGATGAGGAAGCAATGAGACAAAATTTGAGGTTTATAGCATCTGTTTTCCTGCAGTCCAGCAGAGACTCGTGTGTAAGTGGATTTTCAACACTGTAAGAACACATTGTTCCTACTGCAATAAGAAAATGATGGAATCACTTACTTCATTTGTGTACATCAGTGGCAAGTCTTGTTTCCCAAAATACAGAAGAATTCAAAAGAAGTAGACTCAGGTATGACTTCAGAGACTTTTTCAGCTGCACACATCTCAAAGGCACCCTGTGTGGCATTGTCTCTAGGTGATTTTTCTGTAGAACATTCTCTTTTTCCTTTCTTGGTATTTTCCCTTTTTCCATTTCTTCCATTTTTGTCTCTCCCTTTCCCTTTATGCTTACTGAAGCAATACCTAGTAAACCCCTGAGCAAACTCCCATCATCTCGTGGTTTTGGCAGTGATAGTTGTATTTATACTTGCTAAAGACTCTTTTGTGTTTCAGAATGTTATTCTGTTACTTGCAGAGAGAACAATGATTTCAGATAACCTGCTTTAAATAATAAACTTTTCCCTTCACCTTGTGATAGACCTATGTGCATACACAGAAATAGATTTAAATGCATTTATCACAGTGCAACGTCTGGCTAGGAAAATATGAGGCTAGCAGGCATTGGGCATGGATCAGTTTAACTATCTTTGTAGCTTTATAGAAAATGTTTTCCTTTGCTCACTGCTCATGGTTAAGAGTCTCTGAAAAACCAAACCTGTCTCAAATTTTAATGGCATTTCTTAAATACTGGATTCTTTTCGGAGTTACCATACATACATTGCACAGAGGCAAAGGTATGCAGAGTCCTTGGCTAAGCAGTGTCTCAGCAGCTCTCAGAGACCTGCAGACTGATTTTGCATAAAGCTGAACAGATTGCCCTCCCAGTTCAACAGAGGGCTTCATATTGTGTGTCCTTAATTATATCTCTGTGTGCAAGCGGAAGGTTGCTGCTAGCAGGAGACCAGGGCAGTGCTGGCTGCATGTGGCCACTGTTCACACACCATTCTGTTTCTCTTCCGGTTGCAAAGTTCTGTGGTCAGTTTTTAGGATATTGAAACAAGTTGTTGTTTTTTTTTTTGAGGATGAAGTATTCAGGTGCTTTTAGCTATTTGGAGGCCTGTTATGAGAAGGCAGTATTTTCCTTCTGTCAGATGCAATGCGGTGTTTGCTACGGCAGAGAGCCACTCACTTTACTTTTGGAAATAGTTATGCAGTGCTGATTTTTGTTTATTTTTATTTTAAAATGTCCTTCACTATTAACCTTCTTCTCTTCATCACAGCTTTTCATCCTTTTTTCATATGTACATAGCTGAGTAGTATTCTTCTGTTCCAAAAACAATGAACTAATCATATGAACCTTTGTAAAGTTGTCACAGTGCTGCCATTTCACTGCAATAAAAATTGCCAGTGGTCAGTTGTGCTCTCCTTTCCTAAGTCAGGCAAAGAAAAGAGAAATTTGGCTGAAAATCTCTTGTCACTACAGGTCTCAAATGTAACAGGACCATGAGGATTTGCATTTCAACCTTGTGAAACCATGGGATAGTTTTTTATTGCTTCTTTATGAGAGCAGAAAGATAGAGGACACATAAGAAGAGGATGTGTTAACACTGTTTAAGATTCTGTTCCTTTACTGTGTTTAGGGCTTATATCTGTTTGTTAGAGTGTAGTATCTCATTATCTGGGAGTGTATGTTAAGCCTCATCTGTGTGAGAAGTGAAGATAAGTAATCCTCTGCAGTAGCTATATTACATTTGCATTTTACACTGCAAAAGTCCCTTTGGTTCTGTTTGCATGACTTGTAAAGACAGAGGCTCACATATAATATTTTCAGTTGTGGGAGTGAGTTGAGCTTGTGTTTATGTAACACAAATGCTGCTTATGCAGTTCATATTTCAAATACCTGTAACTGGTCATGCTTCAGCCACTGCTGAGCCATTTTCCTAGGATGCAGTTTTGTTACTGGTATAAACTGATGAGATTGTGGTGCTGACATTATTGATGCTCCTTCCCTTGTTCCCCTGGTTCCTGCATTATGCTTGTGCAAGGAAAGCTGCAGGAGCTACTTGGCAGGAGGGAGGAACATTGTGTCATTCCAGTGACAGCCAGTGGTGAGTTCTGCTGAGTTGTATCATCAAACTGCCATTTTGCATTTGGCCCCTGCCAAATGCAATACATTCAGTTTTTGGCTGAGTCAGTGGGTGGATAACGTGGCTGATGCAGTTCTGGAGTGAGGGTAGGTGTGTGGAAAGAGTAACGAAATCAAAAAGAAGGAAGAAAATGAGCAGGACCATCACCATCTTTAGAGGCACAGGTGTGCCAGGCTGTGAAACAAGTATTTGAGGTGAACTTAGACATGCGTTCAGTTTTTGTTTTTTAAATGTCAGGCTTCTCAAATGTGCTTGTGGTCTGACAAGCCAGCTTGGAAGATAATCTCATAAGGCTTTGTTCTCTCACCATGTGTGGTCTGAATGTTTTTTTGGGGTGGGATTTTGTGTTAGAAAGATGGCTGTTTGTTCTTGGGATCTGTCTGGAATGACTGGACAGTTCCGGCTAGGCTTTCAGTTCCTGCAGTTCCAAGAGGATGAGGCTGTAAAACAGTCAGTGCTACACATCTCAGTCACTAGCCAATGCAGGGAGTGGTACCTGCTGTCATTCCCTCCATTTGCAGGCAGGAGCACAGAAACCCAAGGAATGCCTTACCTCCAGAAGGTGGGGGGCAGAGTCTACAACAGAAGACCAACCTTCCACATCCACTTCTTGAGCACCAGACACTCAGCAACATTCCTCCTGTTGACACTGTGAAGAAATTTGAAACTGAGAATGTGTCTGCTTGGTCCCATTTATATTAACTGGGCTAATGAAAAAAGACAGAGAAGTTCTCTTTAATCATGGCGCAGTTCCTAGTAATATTGCTACTTGAGTCATCTTGCATGTAGTAGAGTAGAAGGAATAGTCAGTTATCCTGAGTTAGATAAATCCTGGACTACTAAGATGTTTGCAGGGTATCGAGTATCTTGGTTGAAAGAGTATAGAATGATGAAATGCAGCTGACATTTAGTAATGAAGAGACCACATGCTATGTTCCTCTGGTTCAGCAGCTGTCAGTAGGCAAGCCTGTCTAGGACAGGAGAACTGAAAACAGGTTCAGGAAGCACAGACAGGGAAAAAAAGAAGGAAACTGTCACTAGTTGGAAGGGATGAGAAGCTTCCAGGGATCTTTGGATAGAGGATGTAATCTGATTTTTCTGAACTTCTGCTCCACTTTGGACATGATTTATAATGGTAACATCCTCATTTTCTCATTCTACTACTAAATTAGCCATATGATTTCTTTGCTACTGGAGATCACTGTTCAGCTTAGCTGGGAGATCTGATATTAGTTGTGTGGGAAACAGAAATCTTAGAACAGTTTTTAGTCTGGGCAAAGACATGAAAAGTGAAGTGGCTGAAGTGAGGTGGATTCTGAACAGAAGCAAGCAAATATTTCAAGTAAAGACAGTCAATTAATTGTGGGACCAATTTGCAAAGACCAGCAGATACTCTGTTATTATCAGTTCTGGAATGGAGTTTAGAGAGGAAAACAGTCCAAAGAAACCCTTTACTCCTAAGAGGAATTAATTCAGGGATGCTGAAAGTCAGAACAGATAATCACACTGGTCCCACCTGGACAGGACTGAGTATGTCTGAAATATTTCTACAAAGCAGTGTGAAAATGTATCCTTCTGTTACCTGTTGCAAATCAGTGTAAAGAAATGAAAACTATGACAGAAAGAGTAATTTAGCTACAGTCAACTTTCTTTATAAATCGGGTTACTGATTAAGTGATTAGCTCATTTTAGCAGTTTTATATATCACAATGGACATCCTATTTTTGCTGCTTTTTAATCCTAATAAAGATACCAGGTCTGAATACAAAGGTGAAATTAAGATGTCAGTGTGGATTTTTTCCTGTCTTAGTTTTGTGAATAGAAATATAGATTAACAATAAAACCAAACCCAGAGAAATGATGTTCAGAAAAGAATTACCCTGCTAAAAATATGGGAGGCAAACATTGGACGATAATAGCAGACTATTAACTCCATCAGAGGTTTCTCACTGCATTTAAAGATCGATTAGGATCGTATTACATAAAAACTTTCCTCTGAAATGTCACAGTGGGTATATGTTCTGAAGATGTATTTTACAGTGTCTTCTGGTGTGCTGAAAGGTATTAAACCCAAAATATTTTGATGTTGGAGGAGTCTGTCATGTAAGACTACAAAAGCTTTTCCAAAGTGGTATATGAATAGCCACAAACCAAGTTTTTCTGAACATGGTACCTGTGACAATAGGATTATTTTTTCCAGGGTCTTTTCAGTTGCATCAGACTCTGGAAGCCTTGGTAGCAGCAAGATACTTTACAAAGAGTACCATCCACCTCCGTCGTTTGTCAAATGAGGATGTAGTTTTCTCCACTGGGCTCTTGACAGGACAGGCTAGTGAGGAAGTGAGAACTGACACTGCTCTTTGTGCTGTGTTGCCTTTGCTCCGTGTTTCCTGTGGCTGAACGCTGGGAGCTTTTAGGGCTCCGAGTAAGCACAGATGAGAGTTGCAGGCAGGATTGTGAGGCTGACGCACTTCTGCGGCACAGATCCAGTTGCAGACAGAGACAAAGGTCCTGTGGTTTTCTTGGGGAATAATCAGCTGGCTTCTGTTGTGACAGATGCTCTGAGCATCCATCTTAAACAACAAGGCATAATTTAATAGGATTTTAAATACAACTAATGCTCTTGTTTCAGTTTATAGGCCTGAATCAAATAAATTGGGGAGGAGAAAATGCAACTTTTTTGGCTTGAAATTTTCAGGCTGTTTTGTTTAGTTTTATGCAGCTGGTACATCCACAGCTGATAACTCATACAGATGTCATGTAGAGAATTGTAAGGCTTATGGCTAAAAGAACTGACAACCCCAATTTACTTCACTTCAACATCTTAATTAGTTTTATAAAAATAAAATGAGGCATTAGGAAATTCATGTTTGTGGGAGAATTCTCATGATGTGAACTGTAAAATAACAGGGATATGACTAAATCTAAGTTGCTCAGTTTACAGGCTGCTGAAAGAAAGCAGATGAAAATGGGCCTGTGTGGATACATCTGTACTGGTGCATGTCCTGGCCCTGAGAATGGAGGGCTCTGGTACTCTGGAACTGTTTGAAGAATGGTTGCTGGCACAGTCAGCTTTGGCCAAGGCTAACTTAGAGTCTCACAAGCAGCCCGTGGCCATGATTTAGATGTTACAGCATGCCAGGGATCATTCCCAGTGTACAGTTTGCAAGCAGCAGCTTTGAGAGGCTGCAGGTTTAATAGCTTTGGCCGGAGGATGCCAACTGGCCTTGGGCCAAAGGGCTGGCCCAGCCACTCTGGAGTTAGCTCATTGCTCTGACCAGTGCAGGAGGGATTTCATGTGCCTTTTAACAGTACTTCCCTTTAAGGAAATGACCTCTCCCATGCATCATTTTAGACATCTCCTTTCTGATTAACCAGATATTTAATATTCGTGCTAAGCATATCTCAGTCTCTGTCTCTTTTGTGTTCGTTTGCAGCTTCTTTTTGGTTGAAAAACAGAGGAAATTGTTTTCGTTTTTCACTTCTACATTTGGAATTTTTAGGGATGTAGTAAAAGGTGTGTTGCCTTTGGTACCACCAGCGATGATGATGCAGTGATTTTGCTGTTGTTGATAATACGTTATTTGCATGCAAGTTTAGGAGCTGCCTTCTCTGTGAAAGTGATCCTTTCACATCTGCCTAAAAAACTGTACCAGTGTGTGCAAAAAAGGGAGAAAGAATAAGATACCGTGACACAAATTTACTGTGCAGTCGACTTGTTAAGAAAGACAGTAATTGTGTGAGAGCTTTGTATTTGTAGTTTCTTGGGATGGCTGCCTTCTTATTGCCTTCAAGGAAATAAGGATTCCATCAGTATTGCCTCCAAAATTATGTATTTTTGTGATGCATTTAGATAGATAGACTCTGTTGTGTGACAGGAGCAACTAGCACATGCATTTTGAAAATCCTCTGATTTCCAAATAGTATCTAGGTCATATGATACCCACAGGCATGATTCATCCACCTGGGCTTTATGCCAGCCAGCAACTGCATAGATATGACACTCCAGGAATACTGAAAAATTATTAAAGCTGATTGTTTTTTTCAAATAACACTGTGATGATAGCTGTAAAAAATACAGTATATAATCTATGGTTCCTTTCTGAAGGTACTAATTTCCTTAGGTTGATGCAAAAAGTACAGTATGGACTGAAAGGAGTGCAGAGCAGACTCAGCTGAATGAGCCCAGGTGACTTTCCTTGGCCCCACAGACTTTCATTTCAAAGGTTGCTGTCTTGATATAAAGTTCTATTTGAGGCAGACATTGTCTTTACCTGAGTGTATCTGCTTGAAGCCCAGCTAGTTCTTAAGGGCTGATCTAAATATCACAGAATTGTTAAGGTTGGAAAAGACCTCTAAGATCATTGAGTACAACCAATCTTAACTACAATGAGTTAAAAACTGCCAGTGCTCTGCCTTTGTTAGGCTTTTGTATAAAGATGATAATCTCTTGGAGGGGCAGAAACCCCCTACATTTAATACAAACCTCATGCTTTTTTTTTTTTTTTTTGCAATAAAGTTCATTTTCAAGAGATGACATCATGCTTACTTTCAGGCATGTGTATTATGCAGACAGACACTCTTAGCTAAATATTCAACAAGTCTTGCTCAGGAAACTGTTGAGCTGCATTTTAAAAAATGTGTAGGTATCTAGGAAAACAAAAATATGTGTAGCTGGGGTGGGTTTTTTTTTTTTCAGATGTACTGACATGTTTATCTCAAGGAACATGTTTAGGAGTTAATTCTTCTGGGACTTGCCAGGTTGTTTAGCTTGCATTTTTAGGTGCCTGTATACTTTAAAAAAGTAGCCCCTAATGTCTTTGAAAACTGACAGCCTCTTTTAGCTTCTACTTCTGAAGAGACCCTTACAGATTGCTTTTTAAAAAATCATCTTTGGAGGGTAAAGGCTGAAATTGCCACAGCTGAATTAAACAGATAGCCCTATAGAAGTGAGATGAGGAAGTATAACCTTTGCCAACACATAAAGAAACAGAAGTGCTTAACTTCTATGAACTTAAAACTGAAAAAAATATTTTCTCCTTTGTCTTTCTGAGTTGTGATCCTGTGAAAGTGGAATGGGAGAGGAGGAAAGTTCTCAGATTTGTAAGCATATCTGTGTTATGGAGGACTTGCTCTGACTATGGTTTTTTAAATTTTCCTTCTTTCATCTAGATAAAGAAGAGGCAGCAGGATGTGGTGAGGTTTCTGGAAGCCAATCGCATAGAGTTCGAAGAAGTGGATATCACCATGTCAGAGGAGAAGAGACAATGGATGTATAAAAATATTCCTGAGGACAGGCAGCCTGCGCAAGGCAACCCACTGCCACCACAGATATTCAGTGATGATCGGTACTGTGGGGTAAGTAGCTGTTATGGTTCTCAGTGGACAATATATTAGTACACTCAGCTGGCCATTTGAACATGGGCCTTGCTGTTGAGCTTTCTGCAGTAGAATCTGAATTAATGGGGCAATAGGAACAGGTAAGGATCATACAGGGAAAATTCAGTTCATTCTTCTGTCAGTCCTAGAGCTGTCTAGGGGATTCCCTCCAGGAATGTAAAAGCCAGTAATGTCACATGCTTCATGTACAGCCTGTTGATGGTAAAGTGCCTTGTGAGACTGCTGTAAGCTGGGGATTTGTGGTATTCTTGCTGCTTGGGTCTAGTCTAAGCACAAAAATTCAGTAGGAAGTCTTTGGTGCAGTAAATGAGAACATTGGCTAGACTGAGTTTTATTGTTATTGTAATTAAGCTCCTCTGCTGCTGTCATGGTGTAAATTTCATTTATGCTCAGAGTGTCTTTATGCAATCAGAGTGTTTAGGATAAATGAGCACTATTTGCTGTAAATCTGACACCAGGTAGATGGGTGGGCTGTTTTTTTGGTGTAAGCTTCTCCATCCACCAGTGCAAGCTGAAGCAGTAGCCTTTGATATGTACATCCAAACTGGTTCTGGCTTAGTCCCTGCCAGATTCAACAGTGCTGCTCAGATCTGATGAGAGCCTATTGACTGCAATGCAACTGTTAGCTTAATACAGGAAGCACATTAAAAATGATTTAGGATCCTCTGCAACAAACAGATTGGGTATGATGCAGCAGCTAACTGGCTTCTTGAAGCAAAGTATTTAACATCCTTCCCATGTGCTTTGTATTGGCCTTACTTGTTTACCTCAACAGTATAACTCTTATCTTCTTACTTCCAGGTAAGGTAAGTCAATCAAAGAAATGTATCTGGGACGTGGACGGGAATTTTACCCTCCCTTATGGTTCAGCCCCTCACTTACAAATAACAACCGTTATATTGTTCTGTGTGATTTTTAGTTTGCCTAGGAAATGCAACATTTTAAGCTGTTGTTTCTTACCCTTTCAGATTGCCTTTATAGAATGTTTTAACCTAGCTTTAGAAATGGCTGTTTGGAATTAGCAAGGCAGAAGATGTCATGCAACATGTGAGATGATCTCATTAACCTGTCTGCTGAGCTGATAGCCATTTTGGTTGAGCAGAGTTAATCCTATTACTAGACTTCACTGTCTGTATGAACATCTATAAAGAGTAAACGTGCTTTGAAAGAAACTATATTTTCTAGGATGAAGGGGAAAGTATGTGTGGGATCGCCAACATTCATGAGTTCACCTGCTGCATTAATTAATGAAGTTCTTAGGTAATAGAGTGGAGCGAAACATTATGCAGAAGGCAAAGGAGGTTAGTGCTAGAAAGGGGGTAAAATATTACAATTAGATAAAGTCAGCAAATCTTGCACATCTGGTCTCTCTTTGTCATTTCCACAGTGAGTGTTTTCATGTGTTTATCTTGACATAAATAACTAAAGCAGAATCCCTATTAAGTAATTTAAATTGAAAAAAACCCCACTGAGTTTTCTGTTAGTTGAGTTTGAAATTTGTAGTTTATAATTTCTGATTTGTGTCTAGGCAATTTTTAATCCACTTTTCTCTATTAAAAAACTCTTTCTGTTTTTCTGCATTCTACAGTCTTACCACAGACTTTCTATGTACTTATTCTGGCTTATGCATTGTTGCTGACAATTCACACTTAACGATACAAACTGGTCAGGTCCATTGCTGTTCCTCTAAAGGTATGAGGGCTAGACAGTGCAAAGCAAAATAGGTACACTTTTTCTTTTGGTCATGTTATTTCAATAGAAGTTCACAAGCATATGATGTCCATGACTCAGTGTTATGTTCATAGCTATACTGGTTTTTCTGTGTTAGTATTAGCATTAAGAGTTTTGGGATTTCTTTTCTCCCCGTTTTCTCCTTAGTAGAAAACCTCAGCAATGTGCAATCTTAGAAGAGATTTTCCTGGGTAGATCATCACCATTTGAAATAATCACTTTTCAGGATGTAACTTCAGGCTAGAAGAAGTTTTTGTCTTTAATGGTTTCAGTAAGTATCCAAAATGGATTTGTGTCTACCATTTGAACATCTGACAGCTCATGTAAGAGGGGAGAAAGGTACAAAAAGATGATCAATGTTTACTGGTTCACAGAGTGTCTTGTACCACAGGAGGAGGGATTCTTCTGGTACCAAGGGACAAACTCCACGTTTTGAAGTGCGAGCAAGACCTTGTGGTTTTTCTGCATTGATGTAATTGCAGATACATTAACCATTAATCTACCTTCTCCTTTTCTCAGTCGTCTGAGATGTATTGACCATTTTTCAGTACCGAGTTATGCTAAAACATTTTGAAATAAAGTACTTAGCAAGAACAATTTTTATTTCCCGTGAACAAGATAAGAGCTGCAAGCACATGAGAACACAAATAATTGTGTTAACACACAAGTGCTATGTTAGAGCCCCAGCAATATGATAATTTACATCTTTTTGTGACTTTACAGTCTGTTGTTTCATCTTAGTGGCATTGCTATAAAATTGTGTGTAAGAGGAGTGTGTACATTTCAGACAAATCGGATGCATGAACCTGCTTGTGAACTTCAGTGACATGGCTCTTGGGTATGTGAGTATCTACATAACATCCTTTTACAAGGTTCTCTACCCAGGCAGCAGTGCCCTGCAGCAGCCCGACTCTTTAAGCAGTTAGCCAGAAATGCTGGAAAACTGAATGTCTGAAATTAGGCCTGTGCCTCACACCTCCCTCTTCTTGAATTCTCCACAGCCACATACAACTCTTCTTAGACTAGAAGTGACTTCTGGATCTTTCAGAAGACTGGAAATACGCACTTCCCAGTGAAACTGCACTGTTGTGAAGCTGCAAGTTAACACTTTGACCAGTGACAGTTTTATATGCAGAAATCTGCCACTGAAGGGAGATTGCCTGAAATTTAGGCCAACCAAAATTAAAAGGAAATCTGTCTCCGGGTGGGAATTTGAGCCTAAGGGAAAATACTTACATAGCAGGCTGACTCTTTTTTTTTTTTTTTTTCCTTTGAAGCTGTTCTTATGGTTTAGAGTGTTATGGTAAGTCCTGGTAGAGTGCCTAGTGGGCAACAGTAGAGACAGATATGTGGTATTTATTGTCCTTCCCTGAAATGTAATATATGGGTGTCAGCTCCAACAAAACAGCAAAGGCGTATAGACAACAAAGAAATAAGATAGGCTGCTGAAAGAGGTGCAGTGTTCTTGGGAAACTATTCAGTGCACAGACAATTATTGTGGCATTCATTTCTTTGCATTGTTATGTATCATTCTCTTCTGTTTGGTTTTTTTTTTTTAAGATCATGAAAAGATGCATACATGTTTCTTTTTCTTCCTTTTTTATAGGTGTCACATTACAAATAAGTAACTGGTCACTGATAAAAGAAAGAAGGGAGTTTAACAAAACTGGCTAGAGGCCACCTCAGATTTTCTGCCCTGGCCTGTCATTGGGGAGTTTGTTATTAATCATGTGCCTGCAGGTACAGAGAGCTTGAACTCTGTCTCTAGATCTTCAAACAACATGGCAGAATTCACCTTTGCATGCCTGCTGTAGTGTGTTCACTTTAGGAGCTAGAGCAGTTGTGAGGCTAATTTGGTATCCAGCAAGTCTACATTTGATTCTCTGCACCCTTGGACATGTCTTATCTGATTCACTTAGCACCTTATTGGTCCAGATCTGCTTTTAGAAGAGGGATGATCTCACTAGATAAAAGTTAATGTGAATTGCTCAGAGATCATATAACAGTTGTTAATGGTTGATGGTGCTAAAACTTTCTTGACTAATTATTTTTGCCATCAAAAGCAGAATTTCCTGTATGGCAAATTTAAGCTCTGTGTGTGAAATTGTTCTTAATTACCTTTTGCAGTTGTATTGGAGCAGTTTTGGGCTCACAGGCATCCACAAACCCTAGGTTGAATGTGACTAGAGGCCAGTGACATGCACTGTTTGTCTTCCTGATTAAGGCCTTGTCTCAAATGAGGAATATAGAAGGCAGAGCAGCTGGTGTTGGAAAGCAACCCCTGCCCAAGAGTCTTCTCTATGATAGGAAGATTCTGTTCAGACCATTTGCAAGGTCTGGTTATAACTTTCAGGCTATGCCTATGCTTTTGCCATCCACTTCTCCATTGCTTTTGTGTGTCCTGAGAAAAAGAGCTTTAGTTCTGTGTAATATGTACTTTATAGAGGGAAGTGTGCTACCAGAGGCAAAGTGTAGAATAGCCAGCTTGCCCAGTGTCAAGGTTTAAAAAGTAGAAGCTCAGCAAGTAAAAATAAAATAATCTGAGAATTTTATCTTCCTCAGGGAGGTCAGGACTCATTTCGGTAATGTATTGTAGTGCTGCTGTTTACCCTGAAGTGGAGAGAGAGTACATTCTTGTTGAACACCATGGTTTTTATTTGAACTAAATAAACTTCATTAATAGCTGTTTCAAAAGGAAGTAGCAGGTATTTTGTAAATCATCCCTTCACATAAAGATGATAGCTGTCAAAGACATCTCTGGAAATACCTTGCTCTGTTTGCAGATTTTTTATTTCCTAAATATAATAATGTAGGGTGTTAATGTATTTTAAAACACTTAAAAGGGACTGGTGTAAAACTAGAATTGTTACTTTTACAGGATGTAGTAGAAAATAGTGCACATTTCTTTTTCATTTTTATATTCATTACACTGATATTCTGCAAAACTTATTAGCAAGTATGACATAATTATTAACAATTTTTGTTTAGGATCCTAACTCTCCTTTCCATGGAACAGAAACTTCCTATTGTGCCATGTTTTCTTGAAGAAACAGGTTTTATTATTGAAGATGTTGTGACTACTTTAATTAAAGTCCTTTTTAAAAGGCTAGTTCTAAAATATAGGATCAATGATATATGAGGAAAGGCCAAGAAATCTTAATAAGTGGCAGTAATACTTTGAAGTCACATAATATTGCACAGAATATGGACGTAGCAGTATTTTGGAACAATGTCTAGAAAAGGCCATGGCTGTTGTCAGAGAACAACCAGGATGAAATAAGTAATTCAGTTCACTACTGTTCCACTTGTGTCCACGTTAAAACATGTGCATGCAGAGCTTCTGTGCAACATGGTCATTTTGTGTCTTTTAGTCATTACCTCATGTAACTACCATAGTTAACTCCCTGATGTTTCCATCTTTCTCAAATTCCTGTCGTGGGTCTGATTTGATCATATTCTTATCCAAACAATTTGTAATATGACATGATGAGCTGGAAAGGGCACAAAAGGTGGAGGTGACAGCTGTTGCCATCCATAATACTTATGGATTCTGCCACTAATTCTCCTGAATATTCCCCTACCCCAGGCAGGCATTGGGCACTAGTTTCAAGGCCTTCAGTGCTTGTCTAGGGGAAGTCCTGCTGCACTTGGACTCCCTGCCTTGGAGGTGAGGGACATAAGTTCTTAGATATTTGATGTCTGTGTACCCTGACACCATTGCTGCATGAATGGCAAACATCACATCAGCCTGAGTTTGTCATGTACTGTCCAAACAATAGAGCTGTGGCTGACATCTGCTCCCTTTTATTAAATCCTTTGTCTCTGGAAGGCTACAACTAAACAGATTACTGAAATAAACATCTGGCCTTTAGTAGAGGAGTAACAAGTTGCTTTGTAGAGTCAATTCTATAAGCTCTTTAAAAATCCTGTGCAGAGATCTTATCAGAAGGTTAGGTAACGAAAGCAGTCATGTTTAGCTTGTCCTGTGTTGTGCAGACAAGATCTTCTTTTATTTGTATATTTATATAATATTAAAAGAGACTCACACATGCATACACATTCTCCAAGGAGAGCTGTGCTGTGTAAGAGTTTTCCATTGTAATCCTAATCTGATCAGTAAATGAATGTCATCTGTTCTGGAGAACTGAACTCCCTTTTCAGGGAGGATGTTAACAGCTCATTCTCAATGGCATACAGTATTAACTCAGTCAGTAGCCAAGTGCTGATTCAATGTGTTTAAATTATGAGTTCCTCGCTATTACTTGAAGAACCAATTATGTTGCCCCTTTTATAAGAATAGAGAGATCATAATCTTATATTAAAAATAGTGACAAAGAGAAATGAATTTGAACAGCATGCCAATGGAGTAATCTGTAAGTGTTGTCCAATAATCACTGCACTTTAACAATCTGTAGGAATAGCCGTGCAAGCTACATTTGGGTGGGTTTCTTGTTTTTCTGCTTCTTGGTGTGGTAAGCAATAAAGATTTGTCTGAGATGTTTAACAAGCTCACTCTTGTTGCCAACTAAAAGCAAACAGCAACAAAACCAACTTGCTTGTTTAAAGAAACTTACTGGAAAGAATTTTCTTCACAGTTACTCTCTTTGAAACTTCATTAGATGCAATGTTGTCCTGATTTCAGTGCAGTAATGAAGGTATAATTGCTAATTGTAAGTGAAATCTATTTTGTGTTAATGTTTTACTTTGAACCAATGTCTTCCCACTTCTGTTATGTTCCTTGAAGCCCAACTAATAATTTATGCTGATCTGTAGAACTTCCAATTTTAACTTTGGTTAACTTTGGTAAATAGTTTCTCCCAGCAGTGACAGTGTTTATTTAAACAAGCCTGAGTGTACCTGCTTAACAAAATCCTGAGCCACGTTAATCATGGCAGTGTCTGTAATCACATCACTATAGTGATCTGGTTTCCCAGCACCAGGAATACAGCACACTGAAACTCTAGTGATCATCATGGCTGGGATACAGCTAGTGCTGTAGCCAGCTTGAGCTTTGTGAACTTGGCAGTTGCTCTTGAGGGAACCTATCCTGGAAGTGGGATTTCTAAAGAGGAGAGAATTCCCAAGGACCAGTGGTTTTCCTGCTGTAGTAAATTGGCATAAAACCCACATGAAAGCCAGAAGGACCTAAGGCATTTGTGTCAGATTTCCTGAATGCTTGTCCAGTGTCTCAGAGACTAAGCTGAGGCTAGTTTTCTGTAGCATTTGGGCAGTGGATAATCTTTGGGATTTCTGCATAATGTAGACATTAACAAAGTTCACCTGTCTTTGATTAATCTGGTTTTAAAGAGGTGCAAAGCAGCCACAGCACCTCTTAGTTTCAGGATAAACTACAAAGATTCAAATTTTAAAAACAAAGCTGTGTAAGTGTGAGGCTTGGAAGCTTGGGTAGTTTTGGTTTATTTTTTTTCCCCTTTATCATCCTACTTAATGGACAACATCGCTTGGCTTTGCTGATTATTGGGGGTTGAAACTAGATGATCTTTGAGGTCCCTTCCAACCCAAGTAATTCTCTGATTCTATGATAATTTTAAAACTTTGTGTATGGTACACCTTAAGATTAATATAAATGGCCTTACATGTGTGAGACAGAAGGTCCATCAAGCCCAGATTTGTCCCAGCTGTGGCCATAAGCCTAGGAAAGACCACAAGCAAGTCAAGATATAAAATGCTTGAGTATTTTCCTTGTCTCTAGTTATTTTTTGGAAATAAATGTCACTTTAACATAATTAGTAATTCTTACTACATTTTTCTTTCATGAACTTGAACCTTCTGGTGGAAACATTTAGCATCTTCTGGAAATGGATTCCATGTGTCATCTAGTACCAAGCGTCCTGCCACCACAGTGAGCTTCACAGCCTTCCTAGCCTTCCTCCCATTATCCTCTGGGGTAACTTTGGTCCTGAAGACCTTTGCAGCCACAGCTAGTCTCTCTATCCCAGTTTAGAGTCACTCAGCAGAAGCTGGGAAAGCAAAGCAGAGCTTTAGGCCACACAAGGCCAACAAGATTTTGTTTGTTTATAGGTGAGCTACAGACAAGTAGCTCACCTACAGTGGCTTCAGTTTATTTTCAACAAAGCAAGAGCTTATTAGGTCAGCTAATCCACTTCCTAGCAGCTCATTGAGCATATTGAGCTGTAACTGTTCTGGTGTTAAAACACAGAGGCTGTATCCTGCTCAGGTTACATGGTGGGTGGGGGACCTGCCACCAACTTTAAGGGTGAGGAGCCATGCCTGAAGCAGTCAGCTAGTTGTTATCCTGTTAAAAAACCCTTTCTACCTTGAAATAGCTTTTTACTTACCTTCTTTATCCTCCTGTCCCTTCTTTATCCCCTCAAACCATCCTGAGACATTTTTTTCTCCTGACATTCATCTTTTTTGGTAACATTTAATACCCTCGGTTGTGGGATTTATCATCTGTATTTTTGGCTTTTCAACTTCTCCAGAGGGATTGAGCATCTCTGCATCGCTGATGATTCATGTCCACTGTCTCCATGTCCTACTAGTTTTAGTACTCAGTTTTTAGTCAGTTTTAATCAGCTAGTGATGTTGCCAGAATTTTATACATTAGTGAAGTGTGATTAGCAGCTCTGGAAAGCACCAAGCTTCATAATTTAAAACGCTACAGTTAAAATTATATTTGTACACATAGTTGCCTTTTGAAGTGGGGCAGTGGGTAGCAGTTTACCATACTTGTGTATTTTTAGGTTAACAGCTGCTCTCTGAGTGCCTTCCATTGTCAGTGGGATCCACTTCCTTGCACAGGGGCAGGACAGTGCTGCTCCACTGATCCCAGCAAAGCCGCAGCACTGCCTGGGTAGAGCTGCTTGGGATGGTGACAAGAGGGTTGTGGTAACTTGCTGCTGGTGGTGAAGCGTGGTGCAGAAAGAGGGAACCACTGCCTTGCCAAAAGCAGTGAATGGTGGCGTCCTTTCTCTGTGGGAGGGAGAATGTCCCACAGAGTTTTCCCATATGGAACCCGTTGGGTCACCATTGGAGTTGGGCTCCTGCCTGGCTATGAAATTCTCAGCTTTCACTGAGCTTGCCTGATTTTCCTTCTTCAGCCTCTGCATCTACTGCTGGTAGCAGTGTGATGTTCTTTATTGAGATCATAATTTTCATGTCCTCACCCATGGTTTTAGTGTCTTTACATGTGGACCAAATCTGCACAGACTTCCTCTCCTTCTGATGGTAAGATCAAAGGCGGGGTGTTTTTGGAGCATCTTTTATCTCGCCTGTGTTACAGGAAAAGCCAGGGATGCCCACTTTGAACTCCTACCACATGCCAAAGCACAGCCATTGAGTCATTGAGATCATACTTCTCAATAAACTCTTAAGAAACTACTTTGCTAAAGTGATTTCTTAAAATTTTTAGAGGACTATTATGCATTTTTATAACATTTTTTGTTTCACATTTGAACATTTTGAGATCATATGTTTTAATTGCAGACATCACTAGGAAAATTGTCCTATTTAAAATCTATTTTATCTAAAAGCATGATGTTTCTTCTCCCCCACCACCCATGAAAGTAAGTGTCAATAGCATTTAAATACGTTTTTGCAATGCAGATATTTCAAAACATCAGGGAGATTGCTTCTGGTGGATAATCTCTTGAGGTTCTTAAATATTCATTCAGGTCCTTCTAAAATGAAGCAATCCACTGGGTTTTGTGCTCTTTCAAACACAGACTTACTCAGTTTAGCTCACCATTTAACCTTCACAATTTTTTCAGTAAGTGAATCCAGGTTTCTTAATCAGTAAAAATGTGGGAAAAACTAAATACTAAATCAGGACTTGATAATTCTGAAAGTAAAATAACTACTACTTGAAAACAGCTTTTTATTATTAAGTTGCTTTACAGAGGTTAGGTTAAACAGATGTTCACAGATTTTGGTGGATTAGCTGAATGTCAAAGTCATTGTCAGAGCCACAGGTGCAGCCTATTTCCTTATGACATTATTTTCAGTCTCTGAGTCCTTTTCTGCTCTGTTTGCTTACCTGTTTATTAACAAAGAGTGAAAAAACCATGGTCTTAGAGTAGTGATACTTCTAGAGCTAATTGAAGTACTGGGATTAAGAGACTTCAGGAGAATGCCAGAACTTGAAGATGGTGCTGGGAGATGATGATTCACCCAAACAAACACAGAACCTTCCTTGGACAAACTGTTGAGAGAAAGAAATGTCTGGGGGTTAGTGAAGACTGGCTGTGTGCTTAGGAGGGAGAGTGCTCTTGGCAGGGACCCAAAAAGGTGTCTGCCACAACAGCTGCATGCTTGCAGGTTGGCTGCTGGTAGTTTACAAGGCTGTAATGGGCATCTTCAGGCAATTTAGACCGGCCCTGATGTTAAAGAAAGGGTCCTTCTTCCTGTGGGTTGTACTCATCCACTGCTGCCCTACCTTCAGCTCCAGAGATGGTGTGACTCACTTGTCCATGAACCCAGTGGAGCAAATGAAGGTTATTTCTCAGGTAGATCATGCGCTGTCTTCTCGTGTGTTGCTCATAGAGCCTGTGTCCCTCATGGGTTTTCATCTGCTTTAGAAGAGTCAGAACAGACCTTTTTAGGTTTAATAGTGTCCATGCAGTTTTTGAAGTCTCATTCTTAGGGGTCAAGGGCTGATCAAACATCCTTCTGCAGAGCTTCAGTATTACTTATTGCTCTTCTAGGTATTCAGTGATTATGTTGTCCCTTTTTAATCCATGGTACTGTTGGGATTCCTTTCAGTAATCTTTCATTTTACATCATGGCTTAGTTGATTTGCTTATTTTACTTGGATTTACTTTCTGGTAATTAATTGGAAATTTTTGTTGATTTGTAAGTTAACATATGCCATGTTTTAAGAAGAAAACAACAAAAAGTCATCTTAAGAAGGTTTACTCTTTCTACTTATGTTAGCTAATATATCTGAGGACCATTATATACTCCTGCTGGCCTCTGTGTGCATTTCACAGATGTTTTTATTATTGAGGGTCAGGCTGGGAAATTGCCCCTGTGCAGCTATGGGGTGGGGGGGGGCTGAGGCTGTTTGAATAATTATGCATCTGCAGAGTATCCCAGTTCACACTGATATAGCAGTACATCATTATTAAAATGCTGAAAAAGCATCTTCATCTAGTGCACCATAAAGGTTTTATGAGAAATTCCACTCACCTGTAGAATAGTTATGGATTCATGGCAGGTGTATTATCCTTGCTATGGTGTCTATGTATTTTCTGTCCAAACAATCAATTTATGTTGGTGGAGGGAAAAAAAAAAGAGTGAAGAGAAGTTAATTCTTTATCTACAAGCACACTCTTTCCTTACAAAGTTATTTAATGAAATACCTGTCACTCTTCTGCAAGGACATAATTTGGTGTATCTTATAGTTGGGTCTGGCAGGTGGAATGAAGAGCTATTGGGGATTCACACTACACTGTGGAAATCCAAAGGAATTCTGGGAAGCAGAAAGCTTTCCCAGACCACTTTTGCTTCTTGCTTAGGATGTGAGAAGCCAAAATGTAAACACAAATGAATATTGGTTAGGCAATCTGCTTGGAAGATAAAAGAAGGTTCCTAATCTTTGCATATCCTGTGATTTCCTTCCAAGACTAACCAGGTCAGAGAAAGATTTTTTTCTTTTCAGTTAGAGCTTCTGTTTATTGCCCATGGTCTCTTGTAACTGTGGGCTGTTTTGAGAAGTTAGAGGTTTAAGAGAATGCAGGAGTGGATGGAGACAAGTGGGCAAAGCAGCTGCTGCTGGGGGAAAATTGAGATCTAATTTCAGGGAAAGCACCTTAATGTCCCAGCCAAATCCAGGACAAATTAACACTCAGAGAAGAGCTCTCAAAAAGTAATGAGAATAGATCTTAGGAGCCAAAGAAGTGCTAACTTTGGGGGTCAGGTGCATTGGGAATGGCTGTTGCACAGATGGGAATCATGTGGAGGCACTGAGACTGCCTGTTATTGTTCTATATTGAAAGCATGTACGTGCACAGTCAATATCTTGTTGAATACTTTCAAGTTAAGCATAACTACTAATCTTGAATATTTAAGAGATAATGGCTATGAAGTGATAAGCACATACCTGAAATTTCCAAACATTTACAGAGTATTTTACATGTCAGGAGTGGTTAAGTAAGGATTGGTATTTCCATTTTGCAATTACGTGGTGGAGGAAAAGAGCCTAAGCTGGATGCTTTATCGTTTGCTAGTGGTTGTAGAAGAAATCTCTGCCAAACCACGAGGAGCACATGAAGCTTCTTGCCATGTGCCAAATCCATTCACTAAACTGTGCTCTGATTTTCCCTATTTTTTCCCCTTGAAAACTGAGTATTGTCAGCTCATCTGATGATACAAGAGTAGGAGGTGTCCAATGCAATAACCAAAACAGTAAAAGTATTAGTAACACTTTGAGATCAAAACTCCTAAAAGTAACTTGATAATGAAGCCTGTTCTTTATTTTTATATATAATGAGTTTATTTATGGTAACATATTTAACTATGTTGTTCAAGACTGAGATATAATTGATGATTTCAAGGGATACAGTGAAGATGAAGTCTGTGTTCTACCACAGAAGGAATGAGGAATTCATCTGCCTTAAGACTTCTTGGGGGTTTCCATGTTAGGAAGTATTTTGTTTGCTAAAAGACAAAAACCTGGTCAGAAACTTATTGCATTGCCAGGCACTTAAATACCTTTAAAATATACCCACAATAGAGTTTCTTTTGATGCAAGTACATGCTTATACTTTTCTGTCAAAGTGAGAGATGCTGAAGTTAAAGAATTGATGTGGTTTTCTTTGCCACTGTAGTCTGTAGTTTGTGATATCATTGCAGTTTAGGTTTGTATCAGTATTTTTCTGAGCATTATTACATGTCACCCTTTAGACTAATACAAGGTGTGGTAATATCAATTAGGAAAATACGAATACGAATGTTGACTCATCTTCTTTTAATTCTCTAGGATTACGATGGTTTTTTTGAATCAAAGGAGAGCAACACTGTGTTCTCCTTTCTTGGACTGAAACCAACTTTGGCATCAAAGGTCAGTGTAGTATTGCAGATTTTTCATGGAACTCTTGAAATGTTGAGATTGAATGTTTTTGAGTGGAAGGAACCCTGTGTGTTTGGAAGCACTGCTGCTCTGATCCAGACCTTGTCTGTATCAGCTTCATGCTAATGAAGTAATCAAAATGGTTGTAAGGAGACTAAAGCATTTTAAACAAAAACAAGCATATATGTGGGAGTAATTTGGGACAGTAGATAAATTAAGTTTAAAGACTACATTCTCCTTCACATGATCAATCTAAATTGTAAGCAACTGGCTTAATTATAAAAGGAGACAAAACTAGGATCTTGATCACTGGACTGTCTGCAGCCTGGCATAATAGCTCAGCATTTATTCATTAGGCATTAATTAATTTTTTTTTAATGCTGAAATGCTGGAGCAGTCAGAAGTTATATTAACTTTTTTGAATTCAGTTTTAGCAAACACATATATACAGATCAAAACACAAAGCCAGGTAACATCTTTCTGTTGAGGGCAGTATAATAGAGGAAATTTTACTGCCATATGGAAGTCTGGACACTTGTTCAAAGAGGCTGCATGGTGCACCTTTTTGCAGTAGATCAGACACATAGGGGAGGATTTTTCTGCCTTTGGATACTGTGTAGATATATTTGGTACTAGCACTGTTTCAGGCCTGGGTGGTAGCTCTTGGGTATCTATAGAGTTCTTCTGCCAGGAATTCATTTATTTCTGGACCCCTTGAGGGACAGGAGTAGGAAGGAGCCTCAGCAGAGAACCACAGAAGCAGGTTATTTTGGCAGCCTGCCTCACTTTATAGCTCGGAGAACTTGTCCTAGGAAAAAGATGATGTTCTGAAGCAATCTGAAATAGCAGCTTCTATGCAGCTCTGTTACTAGAAAATATGATGTTGGAGGCCTGGAGGGGTGTCTTTATAAACTTCCTGCTTCAGTCTGGTGGTACTTCAGAGAGATGCATCCTCAGCTCCTCTGTGGTCCAGGGTTAGGGTCACCTTATATGCAAAGGTCACAGGTACAGGAGATGAAAATGTATTCATAACATTAATATTATGTTAATAATAATAAATAATACTCTTTATTTTTTCTCTTTTCAGTAGGAGTCAGAACCCTAGAAAGCCCACATGAAGTATCAACAAGCACATTCCTGAATGAATGACTCCGTTCTTCAGCACATAACAGCTTCCCTAATGGATCACTGTGATAGAGCAAACATGTATCATTAGTAGTAGTCTGCTTGCCATGAGATGGTGCTCTCCAATAATGTGGAGCTAATAACACTCACATGAAATAGGATTAAGGCTGGGCTACTCATCTTCCTTTGTAAAAATGCTCACTGTTGATGTTTCACTTTTGTCTTTGGATTGCTTTTGCAACTGGCCCTGATATTCTAACAGACATGTATGTTTGAGAATGAGTGGAAGTGTAGGGCTTCTATCACTCATGGGTATACTTATATAGTCATATTCCTTACCTTTTTTAATTCTTCCCACTACTGTAGTTCAAATTAGCACATCATGATAGTTAAAGTGCTGGTGGTTGTTATGATGTTTGGGCTGGTTATTACCCAGAAGATAGAAAGTATCAATCTTGAGATCTCAGTCTAAGCCAAAAACTGCTGTATTTTTGCTCTACATTTATTTACTGTGATGCTTATTCTAGATCATGGTTATTTTAAGAGACATGGGCTGCTAATCTTGTTAATGAAGACTTGATTTGTCTAATGATGCACATTGCAACTGACTGTTTAAAACAAGTTGCTCTCATGAAGGAGGTGCCAAAGTGAAATATTTTGACATGTTTCCAAATGCAGGTGAAATGTTCAGTAAAATACTTGGTGGTACTGGGGAGTTCTGAAGAACTAAAGAGGTCTCATAGCTAATAATAATATGAAGTTCTCTCTTAACTGAGAAAGTCTTAACACCCAGTATTGGAGCTCTAGAGCTGGACTGTCTTAAAATGAAATTTTGCCAAAACCTTCAGTTTACCTTCAATAACACACAGCTCCACCACAAGCCACATGAGAGTCAGGGGGTTGCTTTGAGAGCCAGGTTTCAGTCCCATGATGGTTAAACACTCCACTGTGGTTCAAGAGCATGCCTAACCTGCCTATCTGTTGTCCTGGTTGTATCCCCAGATGTGGTCATGTGGAGGTGCCTCCAAGACAGTGAGAAAGCTGAGTGTGTGCTTTGCTGAGTGAGGCCACAGGGGTTGCTCAGCTGAGCAACAGGAGCCAAGTAAAGGAGGTAGAGATTATTCCAGTGGGACTGCTTTGATCCACATAGCAGAACTTAGGCCCATGAATTGCCAATAACCATTACAAAATGCATTCTAGACAGAAGTAAAATTGCATCACGCATTTTGAATCAAGTCTGGCTACATAAATAACACCTACCCTGTAATGTAGCTTTTACTCAAGGGATTTCATACTGGCAAGGCAGTGCCATCACAGTGAATGTCCTTATGTATTTGGGTGAATGAAAGACAACCCTGTGTGGAAAAGCTTCTTTGCAATCACAGCATCACTCAGACCATGTGGTTTGAAGGAAGCCAGACTTGTAAAAAGTGTCAGAAAGCAACACTACCACAACAGAAGCAACACTGTGAGAAAAAATCACCTGTTCTCTTGACATCAGTAACCATGGCATACTAGACATGTCAGCTGGAAGGGACAACTGAAGGTCATCTGGTCCAGCACTGTCAAAATCAGGCTTAAGAACCACACTAGCTTGGATCAGATATGGGTTGGTCTAGCAGAGCATTAAGAATATCCAGAGATGAAGATCTCATAACTCTCTATGACATTGCTGTGACTCTCTGTGACATTGCTGCAGTGCTTTCCTAGTGAAAACTTTATTTTTTGAAGTCCAGCTTTGACTCCTAGGCTTTAATTTGAGGCTGCTGCCTTTGCTTTGTGTTTTTCTGGCACTCTCAAGAACAGATTGGCACCATTCTTTCTTTAATGGCCTCAAGATAGTTGAAAGCTACCACTGGATCACCTCTTAGCCTTCTTCTTACCTGACTGAACAAACCTGGCTCCTCGGTTCATCTAAAGGGCTGGATGGAGCAAGAGCACACACAGATTTGAAGTCCATGGTTGTATTTACTGGTCCAAATATTTGCCAGAGCACCTTCTCTAAAGGAATCCTGAATGGGCATTGATATATGTACGTGCATTTTTAAGAATTATGTTGTCTGTGCTAAGGTACTGTGACATTCTTGTAACCAATCCCATATTTTCATGAGACTTGAACTATAGGAAGGGAGTATGACATGAGGTGTAATTATACATTGTTAACTTCACCAAGTTCAATATAACTATTCTTAAAAAAAAAAAGTATTTAACTTTGTAAATGAATACAGATATAAATTTATGTAATTTTGCAGTTGATTACAGAGAAGCCATCCTGGATTTATCATGTACTTGATACGTTGTAAACTTTGAGAACTGCCTGAAGTCCCAGGTTTGAAAAACGTACTGAAGTGTGTAAGCATATGCACATGAGTAATCCTGGGTGAAATCCCAGGCTTACTGATGTGAAAGGAAAAACCACACTGATTTCTCCAGGGGTGAAATCAGTTTCACAAACCTCCTTTTGAATTTTGATAATTGTAGAGTAGAAGGCTCTCATTTAGTGGAGAGTTAGTCTTGTTTCAGCTGTTAAGTAAACCTGGCTTATTTCGGAGCACACATGTGGGCATAATCAGTTGTATGAAGGGCAACACTAGCTCCAAAGATATCCTGCTTGCTTGTATGGATTGGCAGTGTAAGTCCCGTAGAATATGTGCTTTTGAATTATAAATGGCTAGTTTAAAAAAAAAAAAAAAAAAAGAAGTACATATATATATTTGGATGTGAATTTTGTCTGTTGTACAACAGCCTTATTTTTGTAACTAAAGCAAGTAGACTTCTAGTTTGTTATGCAAGATGGTCTGGAATTTTTTAAATCAGTTTTGTAGTAAAGAAATGTAACTATCAGGTAACTGAAAAGGTCTGGGGAAACTAGAGACATTTATTGAAAGAAATAGGAAATCCTTAATTCTGTTTAAAATTTTGACATACAAAGTTATGCTTAAGAACCAAATGATCCCAATGTCTAGCTAATACTGATAACTACCCCACTTTTTAAAATGGAGAGCAGTGTGAGTGAAACTGTTAATCTTTGTACCTAGCTAAAGTTGCTGTGTGGGCTAACATGCACATGCACATTCACTGTATCAGTGGCTTTGATAGAGGTATTTTTGTTTGTGCCACACACTACTGGATAGTGCCTTGCCAGAAAAAGGACTGTTTCTGTAGGGTCTTCTTAGATGTGCTTAAACTTTGAACTGAGAAAGGGGTAGTTTCTATATTGCTATTTTTTTAATAACACAGTAAATTTATTTTGAGGCCTGAGTCAAAAGGCACGTGCTTTGTAAGACTGAAACAGTTTTTGATGAGTCTTCTGAACTCTTGATTTTTCCTAGGTGACTTTCTTTTTTTTTTCCTTTTTGTTGACTATTTAGAACCAAACCTTCCAAGGGACAGGAACCTGGACTAAAGCCCATAAGTTTACACTTACTTTAAGATAAGTATCTGATTCTAATGTTGAGCAGCCCAACTCACTGAAGTGAAGAGTAGCTGCCAAGCTTTCAGTGGCTTTCTTGGTTGTCCCTCCCTGTCCTTTTCCATCATCAGGTCATTTATTTGAGGTGTCCTATTCAAGCAATACCATGGTTCAGAAGCAGGACCCTGAAACGGCCTTGTGGCCCTTCACAGGAGTGCAAGAGTGGAGTGATCACCAAGAAAATGCCAAATCTCATTAATCTTCAGTGACTTATTCACTGATTTCACTAGGTCTTGGCATGAATGGGAGGAGGATGGAACCCCATATGTTCACCCTGCACAGAGAGCAGGAGTGGAAGACCCAGTGCAGAATGGCCCACGGCTTGTTCTGGCACCCTGAGCAGTGGCTCTCACAGGGGCCCTTGGCTGGCAGTGCCATGTGTGACACCACCCAGCACTGCTTTCCAGGACTCCAGCTGCATCATGGCCTATGCTTCACCCTCCTGCTCCCTAAGAAATTTGGGAGGGAGAACAGAGAACATCATCTTGAGAGCAGTCCTTCAGCCAGGGCAGATCCAGCTTACTCCCTTCTTCCTAATCTTTCTCTCCTCCTCATGTGTGTCATCCTGTCCTGTGTAGACCTGCCTGTGTGCACAGCTTCCACTCCCGGCCACCTGTAACACCCCTGGGAGGTCACAAATGCAGAGCTGCTGTTCCCCCTCACGGCATCAATGTTCTGTAACTCGGTAGGGGAGGGAGCATGTTGCATCCTAGGTCATGTACACATTATGTATTAAACTGTGTTCATCTAATAAAAAATTGTAATTCAGAAAAGACTTTTGCACTTTGTTGTATGTGCTAAAAGAAACAATGAAAAAATGTGAGTCTTTATTCTTGCTGCACTTCGCTCTGGTGACAGCCTGGTGCTTTGGGTTGGGCAGCCTCTGCAGGTGGAAGCACTGCAGAACTTTTCACCTGGGATGGGTGAGCCTGATTCTGGAAGATGTTAATTGGCTTTGAACCCCGGGGGCTGCATGGGAATTGCAATGTGTCCAGAATACCTGCTGCTTTGGAGTCTCCCCAGGTAAAGAGCAGTAAAGAAAAAAAAGAAAAAAGGGATGATTTATTGTCTTCCAGCTTTTATATTTGGGTTAGCTGATAAATACCACAGAAATAAAGGGCAGATCCTTTGGGGTGGCTTGGACTTGGGCGCCAGGAAGTTTTCACACAAAGAAGTTTTGTTCCTAGGGCTAAAACCTTCACTGCTTTTTATTGTCTGAAAGGAATGTGAGTTCCTGGTTTGCCTATCCACTTTGCCAATCCATAGATGTATTTAAATCCATAAATGTAATTAAATACATTTTACCAGTTAAGTGGCTAACCAAAGGTACAGGTTTTATCATTACAGTCTTTCCTTGATTCTCAGTCTAGTAAATATTTTTCAATACCTTATTGTTCCTGTCTAAAACTTGCCCATTGTCTATTGTGAGTGCTGCTGCGAAAACTCCATTTGTGACTTCTGCTGCACCCTGGAGCAAGGTTCTGTGCCACCTGCTTTAGGCAGGATGCATAAAAGAGGTACAGATGCTACAGGCAAACCTGAAATGCCTGCAGTGGGGTCCTCAGCTGATGTAGGATCAGTAGCACTGCTCTGAAGTGAGTGGAGCTGTAGTAGCTCAGCTCTTATGTCATGGTGGGTAGAAGCAGATATTGCTGCACGGGGGGGCAGGAGCTTCTAGATTTGCAGAGGAAGTGATGTTCTGGGTCACTTTGCTCATGTAGCATCACAGCCTGCACTCTGTGAAAACCAGTGGCACTGCCATTCCTCCCACCTGGCTGCCACAGACTGCACTGAGAGCAGAAAGCAGGCAAAGGTCACACGGAGCAGGATGCTTTGCCACTGGCTGTCATCCTTCCGTGCATCCCAGCTCTGCGTCTGCTCCCTGTGCCAGGGGAGCATCAGTGGAAAAAAGTGCTTGAAAGTCCTGGCTGTGTTTGTACACATGTAAGCGTGTGTGTGTGCCAGTCTGTCTGCATCTCATTCCTACCCCAGAGCAGTCAGTCTGGGCTGTGACAAGCTCCTCCTGAACTTTCATTTGCTTGATTTGCTTTTTAGGTGCCAGAAGGACTTGCCTTGTTCATTCCATAGACTTCAACCAAGCTGTAACTGAAGGTGCCTTGATGGTCTCATATGAAGTAGCCTCCTCAGGCTGCATGGTGCAGCACAAGCAAACATTTTGGGTGCAAGTCCTCTATATGATTTCCTCACAGGTGCCCACTGCATGTGATTCAATCCCCTGGTGAATTTGGGAAACAGAAAATTATAGGTTTAAGGAATTAGTACTGTAAAGAAAAGGTCATCTGGAGCCTTGAAAAATTGTGTTCAGAAGACAAGAAAGAAATTGTTACATTCTGATTTGGAAACAGGGAGTTGAGAAGCAGAGACCTTGAGAAATGTGTGCCAATCTCTAGCTGCTTGGTTGCCCCATCCAGTTTAGCTGTGCACAGTACACACATCTAGTTCAGGAGAGGAACCTCACTCTCCAGGGAAAGCACACACTTCCAGGTCCGGTTCCATCCCCTTCAACCATCCTGCACAGCAACCAGTGCTTATCATTCTTTTGTAACTCTTTGGAGATCAAGACCAATTCCACTGAAATCAATGAATATCAAGATGGGTAAAATAAAAGCTGAGACAACGTCTCTCTGTGTTACAGCATCTTCCACAAATAAACCTGGCAGATGGAGTTACTTTGCTGGGAACCCAAAGGAAAAAAAAGTTAGTAGCTTCTTTTTTTGCCTGGTTTCTTTGGGTGACTTTAAGTATCAGCAAGATTTTGCAATCACATCACTGTGAAGTGCCAGAGCTGAGGGTGTAAGAGGACTTCCAGCCCCAGATGCCAGGCAAAAGCCATGACTACGTTTTTGACTCCCAAAGGGACCAGACCACCACTGCCTGCACCTAGGCACGAGGGATTTGTTTCACCACTGGAGGAGTGAGGAGCAGATCAGTGCTGGCATGGAGACAAACCTGCAGAAGGTGATCAGGAGCCCAGGGGCAAGGCCAGACAAATAACATGGAGCTGTAGCAGGTGAGGTTTGCTGAAGATAATGGCTCAGGTTTGTCCCATTCTGCTTCTCCACCTGCTGCTACCCCATTACTCCTCTCCATTAAATACTTCCAGTCCACACCTTCCCAATAGGAAAAGGCTAATTATCAGATTTGATGGTTTCTGCATGCTTTTCCAAGATAGCCTCAGCCAATTTTCCTTCTTTCCTGCAAATTTGTGTGTCAACTTCTCTTTCACAGGGCAAAGCTGCAAGGAAAGCACACACAGTGCTGGATATGGCATGGGTGCTGCCACCATCGGGCTCCAGTCTGCAGCACATAAGCACCAGTCCATCCCTCACTTGCAAAATCCGTCCCATGAAACCTGATATTAAGGCTACCAGCTCTTCCCTTCTTTTTTCTTTAGATTCTCTGAATTTCAGTTTTATATGCTTCATGGAGGGAGGTGGAAAGAATGTGGCTGTGAAGAGGTCAGCCTTTCAGGTGTGAGAACTAAGAAAGCTGAATCAGTCTTGAGCATGATACAAACAGCATACTAATGTGTTCAGATACATAACTTTTATCATTTAATGGTGGATTTTCTAATTAAAGCTGTATCTGGACAGGGCTCTAGTTTTTCTGCTTCAGCTTCCTTTGCCCACCCACCCATATTGTCCTCTTTCAGCTATTGCCTAATGGCTGTCTGCTGGGAATAGCCCTCGCAGAGTCCTTTGGTGATATCACCTGCCTGCAGCAGTGACACAGCCATGTGCCATCTCCAAAGGACAGCAAAGCTGCTTGCTGAGCTGGCTGAAGTCCCACAAGCACTGCCTCTGACTGGTGCTGCAGAGTCTGGGCATCCTGCTGCTGCCCTACCACACTGTACCCCGTAATGTCTGTTCAATGGCTTTCATTGCTGACCCCTGAGGTAATGGTCTTCCTACTATGAGACTTCTATAATCATTGGCACTCTTTGTACAATTTTCCTTCAGCACATTTTAACCTCTGGGTTTTCACAGCTCTAAATCCTCTGTTTTTCTTCCTGGTTTTGGTGGATATGCTTTTTTTTTTTTTTTTTTTTTTTTTCCTTTTAGATGTATTCCGTGAGTGGCATAAATTTGAGTTTAAGCCATGAAAGGGCTTTTAGGTTGAAAGAGCTATATAGCATTGCTGTGAAATATGCTCTTGAATCATTAAGGTAAATTGCTGTAGCATCAGTGCTGCTCCAGCTGGACTATAATACTTAAGCCCTAAGTGGCCATTTCATGTCCTTTGGAACATTCTTGCTCTGAGCAAAGTGTGGTTATCCATCACACCCACTGAAACCTACACAGGGGATGGCATTTTAGTGCAACAATTTTCATGGTCTGCATTAAATAATCAGCCTAGAGGAGATTCTTGGGTTACAGAGCCAAGACCTATGCTGTTTCCTATGTTGCCACAGAGTCTATTTCATAAAACTACCCAACGCCAGCTAAAAGCACAACATTGGGTCTGGGTTGATATTTTTTCCTGTAGTTTTTTTGGCTCTGCTGTGCTAGTTGGAAGGTTGTCTCAAAATCCTGCTTCTCTTGCAGCAAAAAATAAACTTTCTTCCAAATTCCAGCTGAACTTTATTCGTGGGCAGCTTGTCTTCATTGTCCTGGTTGTTCTTTCATTTGAATAAGTCTCCCTTGCAGAATTACCTATCATATGAGCTGGTTTCTTCTGCCTTAGCTGTGCTTTTGTCAGGTAGAAGAAGTGGCTGAGTTGGTGCAGAGTCCAGTTCTCCTGATGGCACCACTGACATCCAGGGCCAATTGAGATTGCCAGGATGAGGAGATTCCCACTAGTCAATAGCATGGAGAAGCTCCATGAAGCAAGTCCAGAATGAGCTCTTTAATTACTTCAGCTAGCAGAATTCATAATTAGAGATGATCCTGATACTAGCTCTCAGTGTCTTGGCAGAAGCATTGCTGTTTAACAGTTTCTTGTTTTAGCCCTGATTGAGCTATTGCTCCAATTTAGCATATTTCCTGGCATATTGTGTTGGCAGATGAAAGAACTGTGCCTGCTAAATACATGAATTAAACATTCTCTTGATAGACTTTAACCTTCAGTTAATTCAAAGGTGTCAGAAAAATCGATAGCCAGGGATGCGCTCCTTGAACTTACAACAGCTGCAGGAGTGAAATACAGATCTGGAAAGACCATGGGTAGCCAGCTAGCTTTTAAAAAACTTTAAAAATTTTATTTCAGTTTAATAGACATATATATTAAAAAATGTTTGTAAAGGCAAATCCCTATTCCCCACTAGTTTGAACAAGGAACATGACTACCCTTGGCAGACAGCAGCTACTCCAACATAAAACCCTGTATGTGAGGGGCCTGGGATCTGTTGTGGTCATGGCTCTCTTTGTGGGCTGTGGTGAGCAAGACAAGGGCAATGGCCACTTTTCCCCAAGCACATACACAGTCTGTCTCCTTCCTTTCAGCAGCCGAATGCTGCCTTCTGTTTCTGCACAGGGCTCAGGCTCTCCCCTTTTCCCCTTCTCTGGCAGATTTTGCTGCTGCTTCTCATTCATCCCCAGCACAGTGCTGCTGCCTAGATTTCCTAATGTCAACACAAAATCACTGGGTTTGTCCCAACAAAATCACTCTTGTGGTGTTTGCTCTGACCCACTCCCTGCATGCATCTCTCAGCAGGCTCCCACAGCTCAATCCCCCACCCCTTGTTGTACTATCCTACCTGGAATTCCAACACATTCATCAGAGTATTTTCCTGTCTTTTCTCCTTGCTTTACACCTTTTTGTACCTTCAAATGCAATCTCTGTGCTGTTGTGTCTTCTCTTTGCCACCACCCCCAGCTTCACATCAGTCTCCCTGCCTTGTGTCACCAGCTGAGAAGTTATGAAGATGAATGAGAAGTTTTGGGATATTTTATAAGGGAAATGTAACAAACATACTGATGATCTTCTTCCCAGGGTAATCAATTGCCATTGCAATGCACTGCTCATGAGAAAACACCTCTCACTGTGGCAGCCAAAAGCCCCCAGAGTAGATGCATCACTGCTCCAAGGGGTGCTGTGGAGTTCATGCTCTCCAAACCCCAATGGGACGTATGCTCTTATGTTTAACAATAATAATAGGAAGAAAAACATTGTTGCATATGTCCTAAAACCAGGGAGAATAAAACATGAAATGGTGACTGCTTCAGCAGCTTTTCCCAGATAAAGACTGGGGAGAGTTTTGATCATTGTAACTTTACAGGACCTTCTTTACCATGAAGACTTGCTCAACATCCTCTCAGGGTTAGGATGACCTAAAATTTATACATCTCCAGGGATGGTGATAGTTGAAACTAGAAAAATATTTCAGGTTTTCTTAGCTTCCTCTATCCCACCCAACTGCATTACAGTATCTTAGCAATATCTTCAACCAATCAGCAGCAGTCCTTATAAAAGATGCTCTTAGAGACTTAGCACTATAGGGGATCAATAAAGGCAAACTGTGTAATTGTTGTACCTTTCTGAAGACCTTTTTCACATCCTGGGGAATATAAAGGGAGGTGGAGGGCTGAAGAAAGGGTGAAGTTAGAGAATGAGGTCTCTAGTGAATATGGTCTTCATGCTGTGCTGACTGAAGATCTTCACATTAGAGATGTTTAGAAAAAACATCACCCACTTTCCTTGTAGAATAAAGAGATGGAAAACAAGCCAATGCAATCATTATTTTTCACATTTTCCTTGAAAGATAGAAGCCCCAAAGAGAGACTTTGGTTATGTGTACTTTCACTCACCTCATTTTTCATTGAGAAAGGCTTTGATGGAAAATTATTTTACCAGCAGTTCCATTAATAATAAGTTTGCCTCATATAAATTAGCACAGGAAATTGTTCAATAGCCTTCTGTTTCTCCTGCACCTCCTTAGCTATCCGTTGTTGGAAGGTCCTGCTGTAACACCATCAGCACACACTGGTGTGGCATTCCCCATCTTGGTCAGGGATCACCTGATCACCTCTGAGGAGAGCATACCTGCTTTGGGAAAGCACAGCCATCTTATCATGGACATCTGGACGGTCCACTGGTGCATAGTGAGACACTGTGTTACCAAGGAGTGGCAACCCACAGGAAAACTGGAAACCAGCTTTTTCAAAAAATGGAAGTCACAGATTTCCATCTCGGTGTGCTTTGGAGGATGATCTCCTTTGGTGCTGCCACAGAGTGTCAGTCCTGTATCAGAGACAATGAAGCTAGGGAAAGGGAAGGAGGGAAGAGCCTGGCCCAGCCATGATGGGGTGTGGATGGAAGCAGGGAGCTGGGATGTGCTGTCACTGACATCTAGAGGACAGCACAGACAGTCTGTACATTGTGAAACATGAGGTAACCAAACCCTGAGTATGGTGAGCGCCCCCTGGCCCGGCACCACTCACAGGCACAGAGATACTTGCACCTGGAACTTGCTGGTTTTCCAAACTCATGCCACCTTTAAGCATTTTACCCAGTGTGAACACTGACATGGCATCTTTTGTAGTCTGTGAGGCATCAGCACTGCTGTCTTCTGTGCGTGCTTTATCGTCTTCTCCGCAGCAAACACAAAATTTGAGATTGACCAAACCAACTCGCAGCAACAGAAGTTTCCTCACGGGCAACATGCTGGCAGAGCCATCACCCACCATGGCTGTGAAGCCCATGGGCTTTACTCAGTCAGTTGAGATAGGTCAGGGGTTGGCAGAGCCCTCTGTCTCTAATGCCGGGGTCCATGGGCACTGCTTGGCACCCTGTGCTACTGCAGTGTGGATAGGAGGCTGTGGGGTGCTGCTGGGTGCTGTAGGGTAAAAGCCCCACAACAGGGTGTGTCCCCTGCCCCACTGGACTCTGGCTGGGGGCTGGATGGGATCCCTCTGGTTGGAGGAGCATCCAGGAGCATTGTGTGATCCTGTTGTCATCCGAGTTACAAGCACTTTACGCCTGCCTATAAAGAACATGTTGTTCAAGCCTCTGTTAATGCAACATAAGGCAGCTTTTAAAATTAAAGAAAATAACTAGGGGTGCTCCTGATAAATTAGCTTTAATTTTAGAGACATATTTTCACACTAGGCTCCTCTTCTTGGCATAGCTGAAGGGGAAGAAAATAAAAGTTATTACAGACATACCACCTTCTGTGTGTCTTTCTGCCAACACTGTGTAGAAAACAACAGAAAGGGCTCAAACAGCAATTCATACCCTTTTCCAGGAAGCTTTAGAGGGATTATTTTAAACTGCTTGCAGCTCTTTGGGCTAGGCTGGATTCTTTCACCCCAGGAAGTGGTCAGGAATCACTTCAAGCCAAGAAGCTTCTGCATCAACAAGGGCATCACCAGCAGCAGTAAAGGAGTCATTATCCTACTCAGCACTTTGTGAGACCACACCTGGAATGCTGTGTTCAGTTTTGGTCCACATTAGGCAAAAAGAGATGTGGACAGGCTGGAGAAGGTCCAGAGAAAGGCCACAAAGATAATTTAAGGACTGGGAAGATTCCACATGAGGAAAAGCCAAGAGCGCTTGTTCAACCTTGAGAAACTCCATGCTCCAGTATTTAAAGGGTGACTACAAAGTGGATGGAGACTCCCTTTTTACAAGGAGTCACATTGAAAATACTGGGGGTAAGGAGTAAAAGTTATTCCTGGGGACATTCTGACCAGAGACATGAGGAAAGTTTTTTACAATCAGAACAATCAGCCATTGGAAGAAACTCCCCAGGGAAATAGTGGATTGCTCAGCATTAGGCACTTTAAAGATTTGGCTGGACAGTGTCCTTGGCCATCTCACCTAGATGATGTTTTTGTCAAGAAAGGTTAAACCAGACTGTCCATGAGGTCCCTTCCAACCCAGTATTCTATGGTTCTATGATTCCTCTCTGGGTAGCTGAGCATACATGCAGAGCTCAGCACTCTGCTTAGACCACATCAAATTGGCACATAAAGGGTTAACTGCCCAGGCTCAGGGATTACCCTACACCTTGGTTTTTCAGCTCACCTAAACAGTCTGTCCTCATAAAGAAACTGAGAAGAATAGTAAAAGGATGAGTAAACTGTTTTGCACAAAACTAATAAAAATTTTTAGAGGGACTTTAATTGAGTGCTGCATTTAATTAGCATTTCCCATGCTTTCAGCTTTGCTCTCTGGATTTACAAGGCTGAGTTCAGCGAGGGCAGGTAAGGCAGTATGTGTAACCTGTGCCACTGCTTCCCAGCAGCTCTGCATACTGGCTCTGGCCAGCCATCCCCACTGCTGCCTACTTTCCTGCTGGGGAGGCTCCTGCACATTTGTTTTGCAAGCATTGGATCCCAGTGGTTGACATTTGCAGGGACTTACTTTATTTCATTAGATGGTGAAAGATCTTCAGTAAAAAGAAGTCAACTATGAGCATGATCCTCATGCCTGTGGTAGTAGAAATGGCATTTCTGCTTCTCCTGCCCACCATGCCAGGAAAAGCAGACAAACACAACAAAAAAGAAAGCAGGAAAACCTGCTCATCTGCAGTGAAAGCATGTTATGTTTGGAAAAGAAATTGGGCAGTGGACGCCTGATGATGTTTCAGCAGAGCTGAATGGCACAGGGATTGACTTCTTCACAAAGCTTTAAAATTGCAAAGTTCTTCCAGTTAAGCTCTGGATGAAAACTCCAAAATATTTATTGTTCAATGTCATAAACCAGTCAGTAGCCACTATCTTTAAACCAAGGAAATTTCTTCAGTGGATGGAGGAAGGTTACTTTATTCCTCCTCCCTGTTCTCCCAAACGATGGGGCTGTCATTTAGTGTTTCAGCATAGACCCTAGTGAAGGAGACGTATGGACAAGGTAGAAATGGCCCCAGCTTAGGGGACATCAACCCCCTGGGACAGGAGGCACCTCGTTGGAGTGTTCCTGCATGAGGACGGTGGCTCTGGGGGCTGTTTTGCACCATCTGAGCAGCTGGTGTGAAGGACAGTGCCTGCACAGCCAGGGAAGACTGATTGAGGCAAGTTTGGGGGCTCAGCTCAGTGCTAGGCAGGGATGCCCCAGCAATCAAGCCAGTTGCTAAAGGAAATCAATTCTAAAAGCAGATGGTTCAATTAGAGCACTAAGCTCCCTCATTGTAATGCTATGTCTCTAGATAGTTTTACTGTTTTATTAACAAATCTTTTGTACTTATTTCTTTCCTGTTACTTGACAGATGTTTTCATCAGGGTTATATAAAGTCCTGTTTTCATCCCTACTTTGCCTAGAAATAGATTAAAGAAAAGCTGAAATACAGATTAATAATTATATGCAGAGAGAAGTATTTACCCCAGACGTTTTTCAAGTTAAAAAATGCAATTTTAAGCCAGTTGCCTTATTGCTCCACAGCAGTATGTGCTTGCCTAGGAGTGGTTTCTCCAGGGAAGCAGCTGTTTTGCTGAGGCTGACAGGAGCTCTGTGCCGCTGGGGGAGAGGCAGAGTGAAATGCCTCTCCTTGCACAGGCGCACAGAAATGGGAAAAACCCCTCAGAGAATTTCAGTGCTGCTGCTGTCAAGACAGAAAATTAGGCTGCAATTAGACAGGACCCTCTGAATCTCTGTTGCTTCTCCTACACACATTACTGAACAGCCAGACTGAAGTTATGTAGAAAGACACAAGTTCACCAAAATTCCTGGAGTAAAGTTAGCCCTCCTTATTGCTGGGTTCAAAGATGCACTTGCAGGAAGCAGAAGCTTTCCATAAATGGTGCCCCTGCAAGCTTGCTTGGCCGTGTAGGCAGAGGGACCAACAGATGTACAAGCACATCTTGAAAATAGCAGTGTGCTTTCTCACAACCCAAACCAGCTGAAGCACAAGCTCTGTTAAAGCAAACCATAGTCAGAGCAGCCACAAGGCATAAACAGCACTGTTCTCAATTGTTTAAATATTGGTTACAACCCTTCAACATTAACGATTCCATTATGATCATTCCATCATGATCTATAGATGCCTCCACCTCATCAGTTGGCATTACTACTGAATAAATGTGTCATCATTCTGTGGACATTAATTACAGTCCAAAAACTGAATTCATCCTTTAGCCTTTTATTCAATTTAGAAAACATACCAATGGTGGGATGTAGCTTAGCTCAATTTAAGGTAAGTAAATGAATGTTCTTATGTGAACAAGGCATCTCATTATTGCAAATGGACATCTAGGGAAGGCTACTTGAATGCAGGCTATCTAATCCTGGACCCAAATCCTGTATTCTCTGGAAAAAATAACAGTTCTTCATATTTTATTCCATGTCCATCTCCAATGCACCAGTGTCACAGCTCCCAGACCTCCAGGGACACGCTTTCTTCCTGCTTCAATTCACCACTCTACTACAATTGCCCAAAACTTTGCTGTAGTGACTGTGAGGCAAGAGTTTGAGGATGGAGGGAAATTAGAAAAAGTCTGCTTAGAGTAATTTTAGAAGTTCCATCTGTCAGTGAAAAAAACTCATTTCAGCATAGAATGAAAGGCCAGTCAAAGCAATTTGGTATTACAAGAACTTCGAAGGTCTCAGCTGCGCTTAAGGTTTTCTCCGAACCTGTGCGTTTGCATTACATTTCTTTTCGACTGAAAATGCGCTTAGTGCTAATAAGGTTACTACCTGATTGTGCCTGATTTTACATATCAAAAAAGAGCAGAACATCCTTGAATTGTTCTTGAGGGAAGGACAAGACAAGTCAGGGAGTGGGACAATCTCAACGTTCCCTGATAAATTGTTTTTAACGAATTGCATTAAATAAAACAATAAGCACTACATGTTACAGGCTCTGTGGTTTAACTAAAAGAGGCCATAACCCTCCGGAGTTTGCAAGTGCTTTGCATGAACTAAAACAGTTTGGATGACATCTGCTCTTGAGCAGATTTCCCATAGCATCCAGCTATTCCAGTTTATTCCTAATTAAATAACAACAGAGACATCTGCTTTAAAAGTGAAAGTAAACCTTCCAAAGCAGTTACAGCTCCGAGGTCTTGATATCTTTTTCTTTAAAGCAATGGGACCATCTTCCTTTCAAAATGGCTTTTAATTAATTTCCTTCTTCCGACTACCTCTATAAATACTACCACTGTCCATGGTTTGTTACCACAGTAGATTATGGAACTAGAAACAACACAGAAGGACCTTTTAGATGAGATTACAGGGAATGCAGCCATGGCACCAAAGGAGGGAACAGGAGAGGCACGGAGCTTAGCAGAAATATCACTGACACGAGCAATGATAACCTTTAAAAATGTTTCCTATGAAGTAGAGATCAGGAAAGAATATAATCAGATCTTTACTGATATCAGGTAAGAATATAATCAGGTCTTTTTTGATTCCAGATAATACAATGAAACCTCTTACACGGAAAATGCTTACTCAGGCTTTTCTGCTCAACTGCCATTTCATCTAGTTTAGCTGTTAGGAAGGAAGATCAATCAATGGAGCAAGTGATTTGTTTCACACTGGCCAGCTGTCTTCATAAAATTTTTTATAAACTATAGGAATAAAAATGAAGTCTTGTTCACCTGTGCTTTTGTAGTGAAACATCACCACCTGTTTTTAATTGTTGCACTTAAGGAAGACCAGGTTTCTTCTGTGTTTTCCTCTCCCCTTCCATCAGATGTCCCGATCATAACACCCTATTTTCGTGTTTACAAAATTGCTTGTCTTGAATTTGCAGCCGGTGCCTAAGAGGGGAATTGACCGGCTGCAGGGACAAGAGAGGTCTCCCAAAACTTGTGTTCCTACTAAAATTACTACAATAAATTATTTATCACCTCTGAGCAAGATATCTGCCAATAGAAAATACTTTCCCCCAGATACTTACAAAGGAAAACTGCATTTTCCCCATCAGGTGTCAAGTAATGTGGCACAATGCTTTGCTTTTCTTACTCCCCTTTTTAGCCAACCCACGTTTGGTCAATTCTCAGTAAAGCTGTGTTGCAGTGGCTAAGTCCACTTTATAACCCCCATGTTACTTCAAAGTGGTCTCCCCCCACACCATTGTCCTAGAAAGTTCTCCCTTTACTGAGATTCCAGTGGTCACTGGCTCTCTCCCCCCTCCCATCCCTTCTCCCACTGGCCCCTGTTATGTCACTCACCCTTGCCTCTGCCCCCTGGCCCTCAGACCATTGGCTTCTGATGCTCTGCCTGCCCCTGGGACCCTTCGGGATAAAAACACACGTGGGGTTTGTTATTGGTTCTTTGCCTCTGTTCCCTTTCAAGTGTGTTGGTTGCATGAAAGGCCTTGGAACTGCATGCAGAGAATCCTTCTCGCCTCTGTCTCCGGTCTGTGCACAGCCTGTGTGTGTGAGGGGCTGTTCACGACTGCCTGCGAGGGTGAGATCGGGTGCGTGCATAGGTGCTATCGGAGTGCCGCCTAAGTGCCTCCATGGGGGACCCTGGGGAAAAAATGCGGCATTGGTCCACCAATGCCCTCATTCCATAAAGCTCTATCACCCAGAAAATTTGTTTCCTCCCTGAAACAAAGCAGCAGCATGCACATCTGTTCAAGGACAAACCTTGATGCAGATAAACCCACCTCCAGCAGTGACAGATCTGGACAGACCTGAGTCCCAGGGACATTTTGTGTAGCTTCCAGTCAATAGGAGGTTGTATCTGTCCCGGTGCCCTGCCCCTGCCTCACTGCCTGGACTGGCACAGTGCTCAGACTGGGTGTCCCTCCAACACCAGGAAAGCGTTGTGGGTTGCAGAGGACAAGGATGGTGTTGAGATGGTGCCTCTGCAGGAAGCAGGATGGTGTCCAGGACATGTTCAGGCTAATGACTTGTGACTGGGAAGGGAAGGGAGAGCAGGATGTGTTGTGAACACAAAACAAGGTGAGAAAAACATGTTACAGGAGAAACTTTATATGGAACAAGACAGTGCTTGAGCTTACCTGAAGCTGAATGGGGGAATTGAGACACAGGCAAGATATTGTGTCTCAGAAAGCATCCAAGACAAGCCAACTGAAACTAGTATGAACCAGGCAATTCAAGGGGAATTCAAGATCTTCTGGGAAATTGAGCCTTGTAAGGGCAGCTGTGCCTAGGAAACCATATCATTAATGTCATTTAATGCTGAGATTGCACATGTAGTGGTGTCAGGCATTTGGAAATAAATGTAGCAAAACAGGGATAACCAGGTAATTTGTTTGGGAGGAGACTGGGTGGAGAAAGGGAGGCAAGGGTGGTGAAAAGAAGAGCAGAAATGGGGGGAAAAAAACCAAGGAGAAGGCAGCAACAAACCATTCTGTGAACATCAGGAGGTGGGAAATTCACTGGCAGGAGCATGGACACCTACAGGTAGTGCTGAAGATGATGGGCACATCCAAAGCCCACCGGGATGCTGAAGGAAACACCTTGGATAACCCGCTGGACTTCCCATCAGTCAAAAGGATTTGTGTGGGAGGGAAGAGCAGAGTGGAAGCATACTACAGGGACACATGGAGTGGGAGGGCACAGGGAGGAGTGGCAGAACTGGAACACCTTGGAAATTACCCAGGTGTGATCTGTCAGTCTGTTAGAGTTTCCCATTACATTTTTCAGCTTCATAAACAGGTAGATAAAACTGCAGTCATTCAGTGGAAAAAATCATAGTGTTATCATCCATCCTAAATATAAATATAATAAAATTCATGTAGCCTATGCTAAAAATAAAATAAGTATTGCATGAGGCTTTGAACATTCTTTTTGTTTGTGAAAAAAAATCTTTGCATTCAATAGGTGTTTCTTAATGCAGGGGCAGGTAAGGTGAAACATTTGTTGACAGATACATAGTTAACTTGGCTTTTCCTCTTTATGATAAATGATGACGAAACATGAATGGATTAAGAAGTGACTGAGTAGTGTTCATCATTTATGAGCTGGCTTTTAAGCAAATAATATTGGATGGTTCCCTATTAACCAGCTGTCCTGGCAGATAATAGTTCAGCACTGAGCACTGTCATCAAAAATGGCATAGCCTCTGCAGCCTTGCACATCTTCATGGGCCAGGCAGTGCAAAACACGGCAGGGCTCTCATTGGGTTAAGCACTCAGAAACTCTCCAAGTGCATCCATAATCTACTTACTGGCTAAGCTGGTTGGGAAGCAAGTGGCTGAGATTCTGCTGACCTTGCCCAAGGGGTCATCTCAGACCACACAAATTTCAGAGGTCTCAGACTGCAAAGGCAGCATGCTGGCCCTGCTCAAAATTATTGTTACTGCATCAGAGTTGTGTGGTTGCCTTGTCTGTGTGAGTGTTTAGAAGAAATATGGGTGCAATAGTGATGATAATCTGCTGTAATTTGGAGAGTTTGACAAAATTGACAAAAGGCAAATAATGGTTGCAGGAGGAAACAAATGTGCATTTTTCAGCAGAACTAATAACACTAAATTCAGGTAAAGGTCAGGGATTTCTTTTCCATGGTGCTCATTGAATGCCCTGAAGCACAAATTTTCCTATACATTTTATTTTATTTAGATTAAAAAAAAAAGAAATATATTTATGAGTGTAAATTCTAAGGGACTGACTGGGTGGAGTGGAATAGAATTATGCCTCTATCTTGAAAAGTCAGTGTGATATGATGCATTTTCATACTTGTTCAAGTTATCTTTAAAAATATTCATTATACAACCTTTGTTTCCTCAATTTAAATATTTATTTATTCGGACATGGACACTATAATGACCATTTACTTGGTGTAATATTAGGTCTTTTATAGTTCCTCTTCCCTTTGAGAAGGAAGCCACATCCAATCCCAGGTATTTCTAAGGTCTGGTTTTACTGAAAAAGATCAAGGCAAAGAAGATATTAAGGACACTGTCCTTTTTCTTCACCTTCCCAGAGATGAAGATGTGTCTGCCCAGCCCGTAATTTTCTGAATCCTCCTTCTTCCCCTGGTTGAAGACAGGACTCACATTTGTTTTCTTCTAGTCCTCAGGATCCTCTCCCAGTTGCCATGACCTTCCAAAGATGGTCAGGCTTGACCTTACAATGATATTGGTCAATGCCCTCAGCGCTGATGGATGCATCAGATCAGGTCCCATGGACTTGTGCGTGTCCAATTCCTTGAAATGATGCCTGACCTGGTCCTCCTTCACAGAGGGTAAGTCTTCCTTGCTCTAGACCTTCCCACTAGTCCTGGGAACCTGGGATTCCTGAAGACTGGTTTTACCCATAAAGACCAAGGAAAGAAGGCATCAAGCTTGGCTTTTCCCATTTCCTCTGTCACCAGGTCTCCTGTACAATTCCTCAGCAGGCCCATATTTATCCTGCTTTTCTTTTACTGATGATACAGTTGAAAAAGCCCCTTGCATGATGTCTCTCACTGGATTCAGCTTTGGAGAGTTTTAACTGTCCACCTCTCTTTCCACCTGTGCTGTGACTTTTTTTCCTGGCTTTGAAGTGGTATTGTCCCTGCTTGTTTCTATCCTATTTGGTTTTTCTGATGTCTCCTGGTTTTTCCTAAGAAAAAATAATGCTGTTGTGAAATGAAAGCATACTCTATTTCTTATTTTACACTGAAATGAGAAACCAGCATGTGTGGGTAGTGGAGAATAAGGACAGATTTCCCTATGTTGGAACTGAGGAATGCCCGAGTTTGTTTTTAAGGTGGATCTGGTAAAGATTAGTGAAAGATTGAGTAACAGTTTTACTGTTAAAACTCCTTTCCTAATTTAAAAGTACCACCATGTCTTACCCTGTTCACCTTCATAAAGAGACTGAATTGTTTGTGCTGGTAGCAAACTTCATCCCTTCCCTGTCTGCCAACTCACCCAGGCATCATTGCAGAGCACAGCTGCTGAGAGATCCCCCTGGGGAAAACCCGTACACACATCTACCAGGGCCGTTCACCCCTTCTCAGTAGGCACAAGTAGCTGTCTGATATGAGTTCTGATACTTAAGCAGACCTCTGGCCCTTCCAGTATTTTGTCCCCAATGCCATCCCTGCTCCCCTCCAACGTCTTTTCCTCAGGGGTCACTGTTCCTCCCTTGCCAGCACTTCAGCAGTGTGCATGATGGACCAAGCCATGCTATCATGTATTCCCCCAATCGCCTGAGGGTCCCCTCGCACAGACTTCCCCTGAAGACACACTGAGATGGGAGCCACTGATTTTTACTGACCCTGAGCTATTTAACACTGCAAGATTCATATTTGAAAAAAAGCACATGTATTAGTTCTATTTATTCATTTATTTTGAACTGTCTCCAGAGGTTATCATGGCAGGACTTAGAAATGGGCCTTTTCTTGCAGGTGCCTCACAGTTCTAATTTATTTAGTGATATTCTTCTTAAATATCCATTGGAAAGAAAGCTTTATACCTCTGTGAGACTGGTTCATTTGAATTCTGATAATAGCTTCATTTCAATAATTTTCTATTTCTAATCTATAATTTAATGACCAAAACTACACATATATATATATTTTTATACTGTATATAATTTCTATTATTTACATAATGTTATCTATATTGTATACAACATTATTTATATGTTTGTGTTTTCACTTCTCTTCTAGATTCCATGAGACTGTTTACCAGATTTGTATTTCTGGCATGATTTTAGTATCTTGTATTTCTATGTTTCACTTTCCTGGCATCAAGAGGAAAAGCAACAGTAAAAAAAAAAAATCAAATAGTTAGAATCATACAATCATTTAGTTTAGAAAATACCTATATGATCATCCAGTCCAACCATTTAGCCAGCACTGCCAAGTCCACTACTAAACCATGTTCCCAGCTGCCACAGATACACAGCTTCTAAATACACCTTCTGGGATGGTGACTCCAACACTTCCCTGGACAGCCAGTGTTCCAGTGCTTGACAACCCTTTCAAATAATTTTTTCCTAATATCCAATCTAAACTTCCACTGGCACAACTTGAGTCCATTTCCTCTTGTCCTGTTCCTTGTTACACGGGGAAGAGACTGACCCCCAGCTGGCTACAGCCTCCTTTCAGGAAGTTGTAGGGAGTGATAAGGTCATCCCTGAGATCCCTCTTCTCCAGGCTAAACAACTCCATCTCCCTCAACTGCTCCTCACAGGACTTGTGCCCCAGACTCTTCCCCAGCTCTGTTGCCCTTCTCTGGACACGCTTCAGCCCCTTAATGTCCTTTCTGAATTGAGGGGCCCAGAACTGGACACAGGACTTGAGGTGTGGCCTCACCAGTGCCAAGGGGGACAATCACTGCCCTGGTCCTGCTGCCCACACTATTGCTGATACAGGCCAGGCTGCTATTGGCCTTCTTGGCCACCTGGGCACATTGCCCAGGAAAGGAGACAGCCCAGCAAGCAAGCCAGTGTAAAAAGGCAATTAGATGGAAGGAACAAGGACAAATGAGAAAGAGTAATTCCCTTTCTCTTTGTCAGTGTCTTTTAGATATTTGTTATTTGTATCCTCCTGCCCTTGTTTTCATTTTTGGGTAACTCACTGAGACCTGTGCTCTTGCTGGGTCACTCTTCTCTTCCTCCTCTGACAGATGATTCTCTCAAAGTATTTTCCATTTTCCGAGTGCACTCATCATTTATAATTACAACTTTGAAATATTAAATTCAGTTATCTTTGCAGTCCTACCTTCCATTTCTTGCCAAATAGCTCAAAAAGTCACTTCTCAGGTTGGATCTATGTCACTCTATTCTTCTATTCCATTTGGCACGATTTTCAGTTGACTGCCATGGCCAAAGCAGCATAAAAGGAAGCTGTGTGATTGAAAGGTATCTTTCATAAAAGCAGGGCATACAACCTGCTCTCAGCATTTCTGAGAGCACTGCCCCATTAAGATGTGTTATCTCTGCTGGAAAACAGTCAGATTGCTTTGCTGGATGTTCCTGTGAGGGTTTTTTTCTGGTAAGTCACAAAGAAATGGCAATGCTGGAACTTGATTTTCCTTGAAAGGCAACAACCACCTTGTAAAGTATCTTATTTCTGAGATAGTAAGAAAAAAGGGAAAGTTTACTCCATACTGCCTATTTTAATACTTATTTTTATCCCAAATACTGTTATTTTAGCTTATTTTCCAGTGATCAGCTATAAAGTGTGGCAATTCTGGATTTCATTTCACTGTGAATTTAGATGCGCTTTTTGAATTCTCAAGTTTTCTTTTGCTTTCCTAGTGAAAGAAGCAAAAGAAAAATTCAAGAATTTTAGAGGAGCATTGGCCTTCTTTTGCCTGGAAGACTTGTAGCTATATCTGGCTGTCCTTACCAACCCAACTACAACAAGTTTTTCATCTTCAGTTACAATAATACAAACTCAGTGCAAAGCCCAGAGTTTTTTCTCTTTCTTTTGGAGAAATTTCACTACTCAGCTCCAATTTTTCGAATTACAGATAAATGGAATTAATCATTGCACATACAGGAGCACCTTTGGAAAGCAGGGCAGTGGCACATACAATTTTGTTTGCATGATAAATATTAGCTTCTTTGCTGCTTATGTGAAGAGTAGGAAGTCTGCTAGTGACAGCTATCCATCTAGCTAAGGAGGAGACAGAAGGTATGATACCTTAGGCATGGAACTGAGGCAATGAGGATGTGTGTGTTTCACCCCTTAAATAACCATGGGAGGTAATATGTGTGCCACCACACAATTTTGACCCAGGGAGGTAATTTGGGACATGTCCTGGTTCAAGCATTTACCTAAGCATATTCCTACAGGTTTTCAGGTCCTTTTCATTCATAAGGGGAACCAAGCGTGGGAAAGATGGTCTCCTCTGCAACACTTCTGCGGTGGGGTTTCGCAGAGGCTCAAAGCAGCTGGTGTTCTCCAGAATGCCTCTGGGCCAGGCCTAGCACATGAAACAGCAAATGAATTCCCCATCTGCCAAGACAGTGGGTGTTTAGGATCTTCTCCAGCCTCAGCCAGGAAAACACCTGAAGTGTTGCTGAGAGTTATCAGCAAAGGTACAGACATCGGAGTGTCTGTCTCAAATCAGGTGGCAGAGGCATGTGCAGAAGTGTCTTAGAAGCAAAAAAATTTACAGTAAGGCTGTATCTATTGGAAGCTAGGCAGTGTTTATGAGAGTCCTTGTACAGAACAAATTTAGCCAAACTGAAAGATTTTTTTTTTGTACCTTACTTATTCATGCTCTTTTGAAAATTGTATCAGTTATATCTGTAGTTGCAGGGGTGTCGGTGGTAGAGATCATGGTCTGACTTTCTCCCTCCCTTCTCTCTCTCATTTGTAAAAATTATTCTATCAGACTATAGTGATATGAAAAGCCTCTCCAGGAATATGTTTATCTGAGCCTCCTAATATTCAAACCCTTCTTTTTCCTCTCCATCCCTGCAGTAGGCATTACTGGCACAAATGTCTGTAAAGTGCAGAGGAATCCCTGGGCAGCAGAGGGTGATCCTTCTAGTGTCTCCACATCAACGACGTAGTTAATTTTTTCTAGGCTACGTAATAGGTTAGAGGGAACAATCTGTTTCAGAGAGATTATTGAAGAGTAAGGCTTTGGCTATGCATTCTCATACTCCTGAAAAGTGGTGGCAGTGACAGTTCTGTCCTCTGTAACACTGTAATCTCCTTTTATTGCCTACGGTCAGCAGCTTTGTCAAACATGGTGAGGTAGAGTCCTTTGCATATGGACATTATATATAAAGCTCTTAATTAAGGATATTTTTGACACAATAAATATGATGTAAACTGAGAATGAAAGCAAAGAAAACCCAGCCAACCTTCTTGCAGAAAATCTGAAGTGCTGGATGACATGGCTGCATGAATAAAACAACTAGTCTGAAACAACATTTTGTTTCCATAATGGTGAGCCACATGATAAAGAAGATTTTGAAAATCTTTGGGTTGGGAATTGCAGGAGATCCATAACAAACTCCACTTCAGTACTGGCAATGGTTCCCTGGAAGATCTCTGGAGGGCTGATGCAGCAAAGGGAGGCTCAGGTGCCTCTGTGGTCCTGTCCTCTCTTCAGGTATGTGGTAGCCTCACCAGGCACATCTGTGTGCTGTCTGAAGGGGGCACTGGGTCTGGGCTCTGCCCAGCCCTGTTGGTTCAGGGGGAATGTGACATGCTGCATTTTTAAAAAGCAGGTATGGGGCCTGGTAGTGGGTGGTTTTCAACCTCTTCTGTGAACTGAGCAGGGCAACAAGGGTGTACTCAAAATGGAGAAGTGGCATCACTCACTGCTATTTTTACTTACATCATTACCAGCTGGCCTTGCTTATCCTGCTGAGTTGTGCTGAGTCCCTTGAGTTAGGGGGAGACTCAGTGGCACAGAAGGCAGAGTTACAAGGCATGGTAGTTTGTAGAGCAAGTGCCTCTAAGTGTCACTGTCTAGAGCAGTACAGTGGTGTTAAGGGCTGTTTTATTCTGACATGAATTTCAGAACAATAGTCCACTATTCCCAAGCATTATTTGAAATCTAAATAATTCCAAGTGATTTGTGTGAATGATCTGGTTTTGTGTGATACTCATGGTATCTGTCAAACTTTGTTCCCTACTTATGAGAATAATGAGTTAAAATGGGAGAGAAAGAATCCCTGATGGGACTCTCATCCCTCCTGGGACTCCCTGAATGGAGTTATTCCAGTACAGACTACATGGGCACAAGGACAAGTGATGCAAACTGGCCATGAACAAAGTTACACTGCTTTCTACCCATGTGTGATATAAATTCTGGCATAACTTCAGCTGAATGCAGAAAGCCAGCTGCTTTCAAAGAGGAATTAAAAAATATAGGGATGGGATGAGATGAGCTAAGTAGATACATAAGCTGCCCTATTCACAATGACATAATGTGTTGGAATTGATTTTTCATGCAATAGTCTGAGTCATGGTGCAAAGAACACATCACACAGTTTCCTGGCAGACACGTTCTGTGTCAGCGATCCCCAAGGCAGAGCAGCATGTGCTCTGATGGGGAGGTTCACCCTCATCAATAACCAGGGAATAAGATATTTTTTTTAAGGATGAGTGTTTTAGGTTGAGCTGGGGAAGCCAGGGTTTTAAAACCATGCTTCTGTATATTCAGTGAGCACATGTGTCTTCTGTTTGGCTCAGCAGAGAGGTTCTGAGGCAGTTTCTTGGGTTAGTAGAATCTTGAAGACAAGGCAGGTGGGGAAATAGCTGATTTGAAAATCCTCCCATTGATGAGGTGGGACATAAAACTCTTGAGTAGCTTAGAGGCATCAGTCTCTTTCTAGCTGTGCATGAGGTCCCCAGAGGAAACGCACTGACTGTGGGGAGGGTGGGATAGTGGTGACTGGGACAGTGCCTGTGCCACATGTGCTGGGGACAGGCACAGGAGGTTGGGCAGCTGTTCTTTGGGGGTTACATCTGCTGCACAGTCCTACATTCAAATAGCCTTTGGGAAGGAGATATTTTTATTATTTCATGGAATTGCTCCAGAAAAAGTTCTTTCCTTCACCTTCTGGCTGCTCTTCCACTGACTACATTGGAAGAATATAATCTGAATAATAAAAGCCCAAATCAAAACAATGCCAGTATTTGAGGACTGGAGATAGTGGTCAGGCTTTATTCTTGGACTGGTGTAGTTCAAGCCCCTGAGGCTGTTTGTTGCAACAGTGTGAAAACATAAGTGTATGTATGGCTTTTGTAGTATGTTTCAATCTTCAAGTAAATAAGATAAAATCATATTTCCTTTATGTGCTTTTAAAGGTCCTAATCCCTGCAGGAATAGAAGAAATTATTTGGTGGATTACACCTCCTTATACACTCAGAGGTTTTATGTTTGGGCCAAAATATTTATGTTTTCCATCAGCAGAAAAACACATAAGAGATACCTGCCCAATATTAATCATCTTTATGTTAAGAACATTGTTCATTTACAGTTACCAAATATATATTGTGTGATTAGGCTATTTTAAAACATGATGAATGGGAATTTTACCTCTGTTTTGCCAGTAAGGCAACTTTTATAGTCAGATGATATTTACATTATAAGTAGCACAAGCTGACTGCATTAATGCTAATAGAATCATTTGTTATTGCCCTCTCAGCACTCCTCCCGAAAGCTGGCTTCATTGGATTTAAATCCAGCTGGAGCTTTTGCTGAGAAGGTATTTGTGTGCCTTTAACATCCACTCCATGCTGGCACTGAGGTGCCAGTGGGAAGCTGTGTGTCCCCCTGCATGTGAGATTGACACAGAAACAAATCCGTGTTCTTTTATGACTTAAATTAGAGTATTTTTCCCTTCCTCCCCTCTCTGATTTTAAATGTGGTTTTCACATTAAATGTCTAAATAAATCTCAGAGGCACCTGTATGGTATTTCCTTGACCATTTTAGATATCCAGATTTCCATGAGAGGTAAATCAGGACATCTGGCTCACTGCAGTCACATTTTCTTTGCCCCCCTTCTTCATACAAACAGTATTTCCAAGGGAAAGCTCCAAGTCTAATAAAATGCTGTGGTAGTTAGACAAAGGCTGCTGGGTAATAGTGCAAAGTATGCTGCTGGCATGATTAACTCACCGTGAGCTCTCGTCATCACAGAAATACATTTCTATGCTGGAATTCATTTCCCCACTCAGCCCTTTCAGCAAACAAAACACTAGTTACAGGATGAAGGCTGAAATTACCCTCTCTTGTATAAGTTTCCAACAGTGCTTAAGGCTGTGTGACAGCCCTGATGTGAATGGGAATACAGAGAATCCCAGTGCCAGATCTTGCTGTGGACCTCCAGCACCATCTGGCACTGTCCCCTGGCTCGTGGGGAGTAGGAGGTTGCAGCTTCATCTCAGCATGCTTTGCTTTACTTCTCCTTGGGTAATACCATCACACACACACTCATGCAGAGCCACATGCAGGTGGAGCTGCATTAAAAGCACTCCAAGGAGAAGCAGTGGCCCCTCTTGGGCAGTGCTGCTGCCTGTGCCAGGCCCTCGATGCTCCTGCTTGGTTTTCTCACTGGGCTGCAGCCTGGTTCTCAACTGAGGAAGTACCAGCCCTGCTTTGGGACCAAGCTGCTCAGTATTTTGTTTTTCCTTGCTGTTGAATGTGTGGCTCCAGGCCTTATTTACTTCATGGTAGCCAAGCCCTGTTCTCAAATGCTAATTTCCTAATACATTTTTTCCTGTGGCACTCATTACCCCATAATGTGCCTGCTTCACAAACATTAATTAACTTATCTTCACAACATGCCTGCAGCAGCAGAGAGGCACCACTGGTCTTGCTTCCAGCCTTTCTGAGGCACAGAGTGTTCGAGCATCTTACAGAGGGCTGACCTGAGGGAGAGCTTGCTGCAAGGGCACGAGAGAGGAGGAATCTTGCTCAAGCATGTGTGTATTTAAGAGCCCCCCCTGAACCCCTCAGGAAGTGACAAAGTCCTGCCTTACCTGAAGTCAGAAGGAGATACTCTAGCTGGATATTATTCCCTGTCCTTTCTGACATCGAATGCACTGGACTGGGACCATGGTTTCTGGTACTTTGGGTTCAGTATCCCAGTGAAACAAAAAGGGCCATCTCCATCCTCCTGTGACTCCTGCAGCCTGCTCACAAGCATGAACACGATGAACTAGATTTTTGGTGGCAGGAGAAGGCATCTCCATCATCTGGAATGAGACCCCAAACAACAAGAGCAAAAGCAAAACTACAGAGAGCCAAGATCCTAACTTTCTGTTTTCAAGTATCTATCTTTATTAATTAGTAGAGAAATAAACATGAAGCAGTCAGTAGTCAAAAAGGGGCCTGTTCAGACCGTAGAAGAAGGTAGCAATGGGTGATGTGGACTCTCTATTGCCATATTCTACCCTACAGAGGGAGCAGGGCAAGTTGGGTTAGACACCCAGGCAAGAGCTGCGTGACATGTTCCCTTTGTCCCTGAACTGCAGAGATCAAGGTGTGTTCCCCCTGGGTTTTTGCAGGTCTGATCAACTCAGTGCTTTCTGGTGTGGGAGATATGAAAACTTGACCTTTGTGGCATAGCAGACGGCTTGACTATGGCATATTATCAGAGACATGGTGTGAGCCACCATCTCTCTGTAAAGGCAATTTATGTGAGGAATAATGGGAAGGACACTGCAAATGGAAAACAACAACCCTGATGATTTGGATTGATAAGGAACCTTAAAGATCACCTAGTTCTACCTCCCCTACTGTGGGCAGGGATGCCTTTCACTAGACCAGGTTGTTTAAATTTCCATCCAACCTGACCTTGAACACTTCTAGGAATTGGGAATCCACAAGGTTTGTGCAACCTGTTCCAGTGCCCTCACCACCCTCATAGTAAAGGATTTCTTCAGTCTATCAAATCTAAATCTGCCCTCTTTGAGCCTAAAACCATTTTATCAAGCAGCATCTCTAACCTCTCTAATGTTATTTTTTTAGCTGTGTTAGAGCAGCAGTAACAAATACCCTTTAAGATGTTGTCATTGTTCTTTAAATCATGGTATACAATGGAGCTGAGCTGAGTCTATGTGGACCATTATTCCAGGCAATATTAGATTGCTCTGGGGGTAAGTTCTGAGCAATGAAATGTTCAAATAAATAAATTGCAGCCCACAAAATCCTCTTATCCTTCTACCATGTTATTCTGTTCTAAACCTCAGCTGATTTCACGGTCACAACTGCAGTATCAAGATGTCTCCAAAGCAACAATTAAAATGTTTTTTGCAGCTGCAGAACATGGCTTTTGCTTTTGTGACACTTTACCCTGTCTCACAATTACCTTCATTCCCTCTGTGCTCACAGTTCATATAAAATCTCTGGGAATGAATTTTTCTGTAATATGTACAATGTCTCTCACGAATCTGGTGTCTCTAAACACTAAGGTACCTGCACCGTTGTGAATAAAATACCCCTGCATAAGCAGTCAGGCTATGAAAGATTTTTGAAGAGGCTACTGGAGGTTTCAAATATTTATTTATAACAAATCCTTGGTATTTAAATAGAAATCTAGTACTTTACTTAAATCCATTAATTTTAACCATATTGCCAACCTCCATAATTTGTCATTAAAGCTGTACATCATAGAGGCTCATCTGTCCAAATATTTCAGCGGTGGTTTTGTTGCGCATTTTATCACTGCCCAGCATGTACAGCAAATTTGAGAAGCTTAAAAATTAAGGTTCTTCAAGACTTTAGAGAAAGGTAATACTAGCTCTTGTCATAAGAGCCAATCAACTGAAATAGTGCCATTCCTTGACATTAATTCCAGATTTCTCCTGGAGAAGTTCCTTTCTTCAGCCTGCAGTGAAGGTGTGGGGGTGTTCAAAAGAAATAAACAGGTAAAATCACCACCACAGCATTAAAAAAGGATCTCCCAGTCTCCCTCCCTTGGCTTTGAAGTTGATGCGGGCTTGCTGCTGTCACTGTGGAAATGCAGGTGTAAGTGAGCAGGTGTGTATGTTCCCACACCACTCTTGTCGGAAATTGCGAGCATTTTCCAGGGACTCCCAGATCCAGTGGCTCTTCTCTGTCAGCCCATCCTATCATTGGCTCTGTGGGATGAAGGCTACAGAAGACCAGAAGTCCCCAACTGGGACCCATGGTACTGTCCCGTTCATTATTGGAGGGTGTCCTGGTTTTGGTCAGAAGAAGCTGTCCCAAAGCTGCTCCTTTCTATAGACACATCCCAAAGAGCCTCTTTCAAGTGCCTCTGAATTGGGCTGGAAATTATAGCTGAAAAAACCTCTAACATGGACTCTTGTGGGTTGTAACCAATGTCCAGTATCACTCAGGCAACGTGGGGGAGGCTGAAGTGGTGAGGTCCAGCCCAAATCTTACAGCTAGTGAGAAAATCACAGCAGTACTTCTGCATCTGGGGCCATACAGTGAGCCACACTGAGGAATCGATCTGCCTAAGAGAATCCATTAAAGAAGGTTCACTTAAGATCTATATCAGCATTATTTTATGGTCCCACAAAAGCTGGGAGGCAGCAATGAGGAGGAACATGGGGCTGGGATTGCTGAATGACAGGGCAGAACAGGAGCCATCAAAGAGACCTTTTGTCAAATGGCAGCCTGGCAGGCAATGCAGCTGGTGTTGTCAGTAGGTAAATCAGCTGATAAGTTATGGATAATCATTGACCTAAAATGTAGTTTCAGTAACCCTACACATCTATCTAGTATAGGCTCAAGCAATTTGATTGTACCCACATCAGCATCTGACTGGTGCAACCAAAACTGCCAAGGTGCATTGCACTGGGAAAGGATTTGGGATTACGTGTTACCAAATTAAGAGGCAATATATGAAAGGGAAACTAACATTTATTCAGAGCCAACTTTAATTTGTCCAAAATAGCACAGGTTTTAAGTTCTTAAGGCTCCCGGGTGTTTAATTTATTTAATACATTTTAAATGCTTGATGGTGAATTAAAAATTCAAAGATTTTCCCTTCCTCATAGTGATGAGGGGTCTGAGAGGAGATTAAAAGTTGGATTTGAGGCCATTGTTATGTCATTAGACTTGTTTGGCCTTTTGTTAGCCAGTGCAATTGCTCCCTTGCAGCTGTCCATGCAACGTGATTTATAATTCAGCACAGAATATACAGGTTTTCTTGTCTTCATGTAATTGCTCAAATTTTTATTTGTCAAGTGTTGTAGATCACAAGCATTTTCAGTTCTGCATAGGCAGGCAAATGCTGCTTAAAATAACCCACATCCTGCAATTCTTCCCTCAGGAGCTTATACATGAACATTTTCAGTGTACCGATTAATGAGACCAAGCTTCCCCCTTGCACTCATCTGATTAAAATATTTAAAGGAATACTAGACAAATTCAAACTCTCTATTAAGTACTGGTCATGCTCTTCTCTGTATTAGCTGACTCTTGTTCACCTTGATAAAAGATGGTGAGGAAATCTCAATAAATCAGGAGTCTTCTGCTGTCTAAGTCAGAAATGCTCTTCTCCAGTGAAGGGGTCAAGCTTTACCAGGTAACAGATAGGTGTCAGGTCAGAGCAAATGTTAGGTAACAAGCAATGAAATTGGCAGCAAAGCTATTATACAGTGCAAGCCAAAGAAGTATCTGTTGCAACAGGACTTAAAAAAAAAAATTAGTAATTTTGTCTGCCAAAATGGTCTAAAGGTCTGTGATTCAAAAGAAAAATGGGATGACCCAGTATGAGAATTCTAGGGTTTGACATGAAACCTGTTAACCCCACCTTGTTTGTGTGTGATAAGCATGGCAGACACTTGGTAGTGGGATGTCATGGCAGGCATCTGGCGCTCCCCATTTCAGCTGCTCGTATGTGTATCACACAGATTCTTCTTGACAAAATCAGTGGTCTCTCTTCATCTGCTCATCATTTTTTGATACCAGCTGCACTCCTAAACACAGGGCTAATCTATTTATTCCTAGGAGTGTTATAAAATTCATGAGGGTGTAGAGTGATCTGCATCCAAATGGGCCACTCTCAGGCTAATAGTTAATAAAGAAAAACATTTCCTCTACAACCATGATTTAGGAACCCTAATATTTATATATACTAATATGAAATCAATAGGTAGGTATGTCTGCTATGCTCAGGACATGTAAGCAGGGAAGGAATGAATACAGTGACTTCTGTTGAATCTACAGCTCCCACAAACACATATCAATATGCTGACTTTAAAAGGATGTGCCTCTTCATCTTCTACAACCTTCAGCCACTTGAAACTCTTTGCAAATCACCATCCCTTTGTGAAACTGAAAAATGCTGTCAGTGACCTTTTGGAAATGGGTAAGAGGAAGGCTGGTTTCTGAGTTCACAGAGGCAAGCTGGAGCTGAAACACAACTGCTGATCATGCCAGCAGCACCCATGTCATGCCCAGGTTACAGAAACAATCAGGAACTTCCTGAAGCCAGAAGCACCTCCTTGGCAGAAAGTAAACTGTTTGGCAAGCCTTCCTCTGCTGCATTTGCAAGCAGATTGTACAGCTTTGCCCCAGTCCTGGAAAACTCTGCAAGGATGGGCTGAGTCTGAGGGTGGGTTCCAACTGCTTTGCACCAGCCAAGCCAAAAGAAGTGAGGCTGGAGAAGTAAGTGGTACAAAGAGCAAGAAGTAGAGTTTCTTGTTGGAAAGCTCTTATTTTAAATGTATACGGATATATTTGGTACCTGTAGTATGAAAAGGTATTGTGAGGTCTAAGAAGAGCTTTCAATCCCACAACTTTCCTCTGATTTTCCTGCCATGAGAGAAAAGTGACATATGGATAGGAGGTGTTTCTCATGGAGTCAGTAGTGATCAGAAGTAGGATGCAGCTGCTCAACCAGAACATAATTACTTAATCTCTCTATCAAGAGGAAACCCTGATAAGACAATACTGACCGAGGAGGGAAAGTTTAGAGCTCTGCTGACGAGTGCTGAGAGGGAATGAGACAAGCTGCTTGGAGATCCCTATGGGAGAGGCCACATCAGATGACAGTTACATCCAGGTCTTGCCACACACCTCTGGGGGCTTCTTATCTCCCTGCAGAGATGTCCCCTCTGCAGTGGGTCCTGGCATCTGTTGGGCAGAAGGAGGTGGCAGGAGGACCATTGGAAATGTGGAGTTTGATCACAGAATATGAAACTGAAGGTACTAATATTCCTACCAGGTTTGGGAGCTTGAGGTGTGAACCTGTGCCGTGTTACTGTGGCTAATGGGGCAGTGAGCCTTTGCCATCTGCTGGCTGTCGGAGCTCCCCTGCAGGCTGTCCTGGGGGGGCACATGGGCTTTCCACACAGCCCATCCAATCAAAATGGGCGGGAGGAGGAAAAGGAAAGGGAGAAGGAAGATGAGAAGAAAAGACCAGGAGAGATTCCTTGTGGAGGAAGTGCAGGGCAGGCAGAGGAGTAATACAGTCACAAACGAGGAGGCAACCGAGCCACATATATCCAATGTGCCTGGAACATCACCTGTCCTTCCAGGTCAGGAGAGGCTGCTCTGATTAATGATTTCACCGGCAAGGGGGAGACATGCTAAAGAAATTTCTCTTTAATCCGCAAGCAAGGCACAAATAGTTTCTGACGGAAAACAATATTAAAATTGTTGATTTTTACAGAAAAAAAATCCATTAATCAAACAAACGGCACACTCAGGAATTGAGCAGTGTGGGGCTACAGATTAATTGCAGGAGTTGTCTGTTCCCCCTATATCTCTCAGCATTTCAAAATGGACATAATACCCAGTTTTATTATTTACCAGCCCTTTAAGTTGGACTTGAAATGCAATTAAAATAGCACTTGAGAGAGCCATACATTTTAATTAATGGCCTGCATTGCTGAGAAGTTGGAAAACAGAGAGCGCATTGCCCACTAGGAATGAGTAAATCAAGACAGATGCGTTCCTGGGTGTCCATACATCAATATGATGACATAATCCAGTAGAGCAAGAAACCCATCTCTGCTGTAATATCACTCGTTTTGCTTCAAAAATTTAGCGCACTGGGTGCATATGATGAGTGCCATCTTAACAGCCTCAGGCTTCAAAACTGGGGAAAAAATATATCTAAGGCAATGCTGTTCTGCTGCAGGGTTCCAAAACCAAGAGGAGTCCCCATGAGATTCAGCCTGCCCAACTCCGCTCCCCACTGTTCTGCTCCTCCTTTTGGTTTCCAGATCCTGGAGCTCTTGCCCTGAACTGCCAAATTGGTGGCTAAAATGTAGCAATCCCAGGTGTGGATGACACCTAAGAGTGGTGTGAAAAAGGTGTGAGCACCATGGTGTAAAGTCTGGGGTTTGCTCCTTCTCAACATGCTTGTTCTCCCCCAAAAGCAAGGATATCGCCAGGAAATACCTTGGCTAGTGTCTGCTGCTCCCAATGGCATTGCTCCCATGGACAGCTTGGATGCAGTGGCTCTCTTTTGGAAGATACATGAGACATACGAGTGTGTACATATACAGTGTGTGTGTGTTTGTGTGTGTAAATATGCATGTAAATATTTATGCCAAAGACTGGTTTCCACACAGGTTTCAAGCACAGATCTGGACTTAAGTATTTTATGTGATAATCATCTTGTACATAACATTTACTGAGAAACATATTGAAACACTGAAAAACGAGCAATGCCATTAAATTTTGCTAAATAAAGAGTAAAATGGGAAGTGGTTCACATGATATAAGTTAGAGACTTTCAAGAGTTTGTATATCTACTGACACATCATATACTAGCTATGATTTTTGGCTAAGGATCAGGGCCTATGTAGAAGAGATTTCTTCAGCTTTTTACAGGGGAAAACAAAACTGAAGCAAACAAAAAAAGGTGAAACACATATTGGTAAAAGCAGAAACTGAAGTAAGAGACTGGAAAAATGCAAACCTGTCAACCATTTTAAAACACATTTAGAGACCTCCAAAGTACAGAGCGCAGAGTTAAAAATTTGCAGAGGCTGGCATTTTTTTAGGTAAATCTGTCTTTCCTGAACTAGGGAAACGCCAGGAAAAACTGGCAAAAGAAAGGCACTTATGAAACAAGATAACAGAGAAAATTGGCTGTTGTCAGTATGAGATAATGAGCCTTCACAGAAATATGTTGAGCTGTCCTATCCCCTTTTTCATCTCTTTGTGAATCTGCCCTTTTTTGAGAAAATGTGGACAACCTTAGGGACTATTATCCAACAGCAGGCTCTGATCTAGGCATCTTCAGCAAAACACAGAAAGGACTGGGATAGAGAAATGAGAAAATGTCACTTCATGATTCAGTAGTGCTCCTGTATTCAAGTGCTTTATACAGTTTTGGTCACCTAATCTTTAAACAGGAGGTTGAAACTGGTGGTCTTCAGAGAAGGGTAGCAAAAAAATGAACACAGGGAAAATCTCTTCTTACTTCTACCTCAAGGTAGAAGTAGCTGAAGGCTTTCCATTCATCTTGAAAGAACAGTCCAGCTTTCAACACTTGTTCTATGTCTTGGAGACTGCAGAGCACAAACTGGCTTTTCAGCCGCCGTTGCAGAAGTATGTGCTCCCCTGAGCAGCCTCCCAAGAGAGACACCAACACAGACCAGCCAGCTGCCACAGCCAGGGACAAAAAGGGGTTTAAACGCTTGTGCAGCCTTTGGTAAGATTGTGCACTGGTAGAAACCATCTCAGAGAAGAAACTGCAATGCTCTGGATATAAGGAAATATCCAAAAGCTACCAAGAACACCTAAATATTCACAGAATCATGGAATATGCTGAGCTGGAACGGACCTACAAGGATCACTGAGTCCAACCCCTGGCCCTGCACCACCCCCAGGAGTCACACCATGTGCCCAAGAGTATTGTCCCAATACTTCTTGAACTCTGTCAGGCTGGTGCTGTGACCACTCCCCTGGGGAGCCTGTTCCCAACCACCCTCTGGGTGAAGAACCTTTTCCTGATATCCAACCTAAACCTGCCCTGACACAGCTTCGGGCCATTCCCTTGGGTCCTGTCACTGATCACTAGACAGAAGACATCAGTGTCTGCCCTTACATTATATCCATTACTTGAGATGTAGGGATTTTATGGTGGGCAAATACCAAATATCTGTTCCTCTCCTTAACCCTGAAGCTAAAAAAATCAGGTTCTTGTTTGTGTGTGTTGTCTTAATTTATTCCCCTCTTGGGAATACCCAGACAGTAAGTTGCCAATGTTGGAACAATTGACTCTTCCTGTGGCCATTACTTCTCCAGTTGGCTCACACCACATTACTGAGCAATCCAGCCCAGTCAACCCATTTAGAACAAATGTCTACGATGAAGTGCCAGAGGGGCTGTGGGCAGGTGTAAGCATCCCTCTGCCTGATCAGGAGATAGAGACATGCATGTCCCAAGGAAGTTGTCGACACATATGTGTGTAGGAGGGGAGTTACATGTACATTTTTTGGGGGCACTGGGGACAAAGTAAAAAGAGATTTTTGCAGCCCGCCTTCTATCCCTTCTTCCTTTTTATTAAACATGGTTGGAAAACATTTCCCAAGTGGAAAATAGTTGTTCTATATTTTATTTTTTCCTCAGCATTTAATAGCTCTTTAAAATTGCATCACTAAGGGTTTTTTAGCAACTGGCAATAAGATGTGTTGACTTCAGAGTGCCTGATTTATGCCTGAGATCAGAAGAGGGTGGGTGTCCCTTAATCCACACCTGTGTATTCACTGGGGAAGCAGCAAAGATGAAGTACTTTGTCTTTTGGGAAGTCTGCTTGAGTGTGCAGATTTCCTCCTGACAGCCCCTTAGCAGAAACCAAAATATTGTATTGTCACTCCAACTTGTGCAACAAAGCCTAAACAGGCCCCTTATCAACTCCATTTCACTTTCTGAGGTGTAGAAAAGCCGGAAGGGGGGAGATGCACATGAAAGGTGACCAGTGCTGTAGCAAAGGGAGCTGATTAGAGTGAAGGCAGGGAATCTGCATGAAACAAAAAGACACCGTGTAATTATTAAAATAACTAATATGTTGCTTTATAAACCATGACAAGCCACTCATTTAGGGTTATTCTGTATTCTGAACTTTGATTGACTCCCATAGTTGTGTCTTTATTGCCAGTTTTTATAGCAAGACAAAGCAAATTCAGTCAATCTGAGCCTCCAAATATATGTACAATTATTGATGTCAAGGAGAAAATCCTCTTCTCTATTGATCAAAGACTGAAGGTGAACTTGAATTTCCAAGAACTTGAGACAGAGTCTGAATGAGAATTTCCAGTGAAAATGTCATGAGCCTTTGGATCAAGTATCCAAGGTGACATACAGAAAATTAGGATACGTCCTTATTAGACAGCTTCTTTTGTCATCTGTCCATACTGCTGTGGGCATCAGACCTGACGGTGTTCCACCTTAGAGCACCATCCTGCTGACCACCTTCTGCAAGTTCACTGTTTTTTCCCTGCCTGTTCTGCAGGTGAAAATCATCCAGCAGTGTAACTGGTAAAGAAATGGCAAGTACACACAGCCAGCGTGCTAGAGAATTGGGGAAATTTCATTGTCCTGAACTAAAAGTAGGTAAAATCTATTCACCTGCAGTTACCCTTGACCATACCTTTGCTTTATCCCTGAGTTTTGAGTCTGGTCTGAAGGTGTATTTCAATAAAGTATTTGCAATGGGACATACTGCAGAGCAAGCTAAATATCGGGGGGAAGGGTTTCCTGTTTGCTTATTGCTAAGAAGGATTTCAGGGGTGCAGGCAAGACTCCTGGATCCTACCAGGACCTTTGGGCTTGGTCCACTTGACCCATGGTAGTGAATCAGCTCTTCCTCAGCATTCTGCAGGCTAATGGTAAAGCACCCAAGGCTTGGGTGGTCCCCAGGAAATCTGGACATTCTGGAAAAGAAGAAAAAGGACTCCAGGATGATTTAAGCAATGCCCTGGAGGACTAGGGCAGAGGGCATTGCTAGGGCAGAGGATCCCTTTGCAGGCACAAACTATGTCAGTAAGAACTGAGGTTTCCAGGTTCAGGGCCCGAACAGGTTAACTCAGAAAAAACATGTTAGATCTTTAGAAATAGCATTGGTGGGCAGCTCTGCTCTGTGAAACAGAAAGAATACCCAGCACATGGCTGGATAATCCTGTGATATTTTGAAGAAATCGTGCCCCCTGCTGATTTAATTAGATTTTTTTTTTTAGCCTCAGCTCTAAACCTGGTGAGAACATTCAAACATACTGATTAGTGTTCAAGGTCAATAACTCAGATGTCCTGCTGGATAGTAAAAATCTTCTTTCAACACTGAAATAAGATGCTTATTATTGATTCGTTGGAAGCAGAAGGCAAAAGATGAATGGCATATCCTTGCAGGGCCAGCATTCTGAGGCCATGTCTAGCATTTTACATATCCTTTGTAGCATTTAATGGGGAAATAAAAGCCTGAAATAAAACAAGCAGAAATGTGTGACCAGGGGATTTGGTGGGTTTATAAAGCCTCTGTTTTTGTCTTACTTGCATGGTAAAATTTTCTCATTTTCTAGCAAAAACCCTGGTCATCGGCTACCGATTTAAACTGATCACAACTGATTAAAAAAAAAAAAAAAAAAAAAGCTGTTGAAAAACAGTCACTGCTGTTTTATGAGATGGGTGGTTATATCACAGTATCCCACATCAACTCTCTCAATGGCCAGCAGTATGAAAAAAATGCACATATTTTTCCCAGGAAGCCTCAGCCATGTCAAAACAGCTTGCACACCCAATGCAGGTCAGACAGCAAAAGAAGGAAAGAAAGGAAGAATCCTAGCATTGTGCTGTCACGGGTATGTGAATTGGGCTCCAGCCAGCCCCGCATCCAGTCGCACAGTGGGACTGAGTACAGGCTCACACTTCCCAGGAAAGGGCAACAAACCACCGTTTCCCATTGCCCCATTTCCATCTGGCAGTTTGGGGCCACTGGAGCTGTGGTACAAATGCGGTCCTGATGGTCCGAAAATCCTACTTAGTGTGCTTTCCGGCGCGGCACTGTGCTCTGCTATTGTTAATGCATCGATCAGGGACATTTTCTTTTGGCTTCCCTCTCCCAGCCGCTAGACCGCAAACCTGTCTCCACTAGGAGGTCATTGAGTACCCTCTAGTGGATATTTTGGAAAACATATCTCAGCTCTTTATTGGCCCCTGGAGCCTTGGCGGCGGCTCTCTGGAAAGCCTGGTGTTTATAGTTAAGGTCCACGGGGGATGGATTACGGTAAGCACGGCGCATGCAAACGGTTGCAAACCCCTAAAGAGCTCCTTCGCGTTAGTTAAATCAAACACAAAGGGCAAACAAGATTAAAAATCAATACTTCAAGACAAACGGCTTGATTTTTTTTTAACCTAGTAGATGTGTACAAGGCCAAAAATACCTGTAAGGAAAATCAATCTGCCAATGACATTCAGTTTCAGTTTTTGGAATAGCCTGAGATGGCAATGGGCCCCTGACCTACGGCATCCAAGGACAGGCTCCTGGGAGAAGCAAGAATATACCCCCATGCTTGGCCTCCTTACCCTTTATTTATTAGCTTTATTAATCATCTGGGGTTTTTTTCTAAATTAGTTAATGCATTTGCTTTTTGCTTCCCATGATCTGTATGTGGTGAGTTAGCTTTCCCAAAGAGCCAAAATCCCTCCCAGCTACTCACTCACTCACACCCCCCCAACCCTCAGAAAATGTGTGAGAAAGGTCTTATGTCACAGGAAGGACAGGGAGCTTGGTAACTTGCCAGGTAGCATCATAGGCAGACTACACTTGATGGACATGGGGGGAAATATTTTAAGTTGTTGCCAATTAAAATAGATTCAGGTAGTGAGAAACAAAGATAAACATTAAAATAATACCTTTCTTTTCCCACTTCTTCTCCAGCTCTTCTACTTCCTTTTGCCCCCAGGCTGCACGGGGAGATGTGGGATTGGAAGCTGGTGTCAGTCCATAACTGCTTCTCTTTCCTTCTCATGCTTTCCCCCTGCTCCAGCAGGGTCTTCCCTGGGCTGCAGTTCTTCAGGATGAACCTGCTGTGGTGTGGATCATCAGCAGTGGGGTGGATATCTGCTTCAGCTCCTGGAGTACCTCCTCCCCTGCCCACGTCCTTCTCCTCCTCTGCCCTTGGTGTCCCCTCTGCTGTTTCTCACTTCTTCCCTCCTGCCCTGCTCGTCCAGAGTTGTCTGCTCTTTCTGATACAACTTCCCAGTAACACTTTCACTGAAGTGTTGAGCAGTATTAGTTTCTGTTCCCGTCATCTGTCAGTCCAATCCCTCTGTCATCAATCTTGTCAGTTTGTCTTCAGCTGATGTCAGACTAAATGTTGTACCATTAACCTGCTCATCTTTATGCCTTTTATCAGTGGCTTAATGCTAATTGCTCTGTAAGACTTCAGGAATTTCCTTGGTACATCAGGATGTTCTCAAAATGCAGATGGGTAGGTCAATTATATCCTTGGCAGATTTTCCAGGCCTTCTGAGTATGTAGCAAGACTTAAACCTATTTATGTCTAATACAGATTTTTAATGTCCTCACTTATAACTTAGCAGCTCAAGAAATATCACTTCTCTCATTATGCTTGAAAATACCATCCTGCTTCTTTCTAAATGCATGACAGAAATCTCTGTTTATCTGTCTACCTCTTCTCACCCTTCTCCTTGGTAGGATGTCGCTGCTGCCTGCTGTTTCTCAGGTTTCTATGAGGCTTTCACCTTTGTGTGTCCTATTTCTCTTCGGGAGCACAAGTTCTATGCTGGTCTGTTGGATATTTCATAAAAAATACAGGCCTCTGTATATACAGCTTAAAAGGCCTCTCCTGGTGCTATGTTGTAACTTCATCTCTTTTTTAACATCTTTTTTTGTGGAGCTTTTTGCCATGGCTCCTAGAGTTGGGCCTCGTATGGCCTGTTCTTATGCCAAATTCTGAATTTTCAATTTCTGAACCACCCTGGTGGGTGAAGTTTTGCTTTTTTTGCTGGGTATCACTATTATCTCCAGCAAGTAGCCGGCTCTCTGTTTGTCATGACCTAAAAGAAAACCAGACTGTCTCTATGTGCAGGTAGGTAAAAGATGGGCCAGTTGAGCCTCAAACCCTCTCCCTAACCTCTTATTTCAGATTTGCCGTGGTTCACCCTCTCTACTAACACCTGGGACACCTCTGACCCCTTTTGCCCTGTCCCTGCATTAGTCAAGGTGTCCAAAGAGTGAATGTTTGGTAAGGCACATTTTCAGTAATGGGAAGGGGTTATCTGAGGAGCTTCTTGGTCATTAAAAATTGGTCCTAACCTGAGCAGGAAATTGGGTCAGAAGGTCACCAGAGAGACCTCCTAGGCTACGTTGTTCTATAATTCTATGCAAACATATGGTATATCACTTAATAAACTGGCTGAAAGTATTAAAGAGGCAAAGGCAGGGTACAGGATGAGACACTCAACAGAATTGCATTGCTGGAAAAGCTTTTTTCTTTTAAATTTTATTTCCTGAAGTAAAAACTCTACAAGAAGTGTGTAACCTTTTAAAAAATTTTATATTCCCTAATCCAATGATACTTTCAATGGCTTTGAAGGTTTTCCAGTGATGCCAGGCCGCAGTGCTAGTGCCCAGGGATGCACCCAGCACACGATGGTGTACATTTCTTTGTGGGCTCCTTTGTTACACAGAACCTGTGCTCTCTGGTAAGAGAGACGGAGATAATGTGGCTTTTTTGAAAGCAGTGAGTCAGCTGTGTTTGCCAATAACACATTCAAAATCTGTGCCATTTCCAGCTGTGTTTTAGCCGGGTCTCTGAGACACCTACCAGACAGTGTGGGGCCACAGGAGGAAGTTATCCAGCATCAGCAAATGAGAAAGGTGGTTTTCTAAGGAACTGGACCCAAGGTGCACATAGCCCTGGCTTGTCAGAGAGCTCTGCAAATACACATCTACCACACAGGAGGCTTGTGCTGCCTCTCCAGAGTCAGCGAGTCCTTGGATTTGGCTTTGGGAGCGTTGTGGTGCGTAAGGGAGGATGTTTTTCCCTCTCATTTACTCCACTTTTATATGGCATTGGAAAACAGGGTGTATTGTGTTTGCTCTGCACGGTTTTGGTGGCAGGGCTCTACAGAGGTGGCTTCTGTGAGAAGTTGCTAGAAACCGTCCCCATGCCCAAGAGAGCCGATGCCAGCCGGCTCCAAGATGGACTTGCCACTGGCCAAACCGAGACCATTGGTGATGGTGGTAGCTCTGCTGGGATAACAGATTTAAGAAGGGGGAACACTTACTGCCCAGGAACAAATTTTGGCCAGAGAAGAGTGAGAATATGGGAGAGGAACAACTCTGAAGACACCAAAGTCAGTGAAGAAGGAGGGGAGGAGGTGCTCCAGGTGCCAGAGCAGAGATTCCCCTGCAGTCTGTGGTGCAGACCACGGTGAGGCAGCTGTGTCGCTGCTGCTCATGGAGGGCCATGGCTGGAGCAAATATCCACCTGCAGCCCTGGAAGACCTCTGGAGCAGGGGAAGAGTGCAAGGAGTCCCCCTTTTGAGGAGGAAGGAGAGACAGAAACCATGTGATAAATTGACTGCAGCCCTCATTTCCTGTGTCCCTGTGCCACTGGGAGGGAGGAGGTAGGGAAATCGGGAGTGAAGTTCAACCTGGGAAGAAGGGAGGGGTGGGGAGAGATGTTTTAAGATTTGTTTTTATTTTGCATTACCCTACTCTGGTGTTAATTGGCAATAAATTAAACTAATTTCCCCAAGCTGAGTCTGCTTTGCCCATGACAGTAATTGGTGAGTGACCTCTCCCTGCCCTTATCTTGGCCCATGAGCTGTTTATTGTATTTGCTCTCCCTTGTCCCAGCTTAGGAAGAGAGTGATAGAGCAGCTTTGGTGGGCACCATGTATCCAGCCAGGGTGAACCCACCACCCAGGGATGTGCCAGCTCAAGCACTAAGCAGACAGGCTGTTTTACAGAGCAAGCAGAAGTGGTTTTATCCCCTGTGATTTCAAGCGTGAGCAACAAACATGTATCGCAAAAAAGAAATTGGCTTAGCCAGCGCTTTGAAGGGTGTGTGAGCTGCTACCCATGGTAATTTCAGTGTGAAACCTGCCGACTTCCCGTTTGCAAAAGGCCTCTTGAGTGATTCATGCTCTCATTTACTGATGTTCCTGGCTTCTTAAACCACACCACTAACCCTTTGCCTTGGACCCAAAATTTCCAAATTGTTTTTAAAGGGTGTTTTTATGTGTGTGTGTGTGAGCCTTCTTTTGAAAGACAGGCAATCCCAGCCTGTGCCCCAAGAGACAGATCTGGCCCTGGAAAGTCATCATCCTCCCTGGCCTTACTCATCTCACTCATGCTTGCTTTTCCCCTTGAAGGGATGGAGTGTGTCCTCCCTTCCCACAGGTGCCAGCTGAGATACAGAGCTGCCAGGAACTCTCCATCTCTTCCTGGGAAGAGGTGCCTTGCCCTTTCCTGATTAGATGGCATAGTTAATGATGCTGACCCAAACAGAAAGCCAGGATGAGTGGGCACTTTCTCCCCCTGCTTTACTGCTGGGCAGAGGAGGGAAGTTTCCAAACTCTCCTTCTTTTGAATCCTGCCATATCAGCTCAGATGCTCCCCATTTAAAGAACTTTCAAAATCTTTTCTAAAATGCATCACCATTTTTTGTTTTAAGTAGCACAGATGGCAATGACTACTTTTGAAAAGACACAAGGTGCTCCCCATCTCTCCAGGCCTGCAAGTGAAGCTGCAAGGCACTGGCATGATGGGTGGCAGTGCTTCCCATGGCAGCAGACCTGTGAGGCCACGCTTTCCCAATGCCTCCAGTGACTGATCCACTTAGGAAAGCAGCTCTTCTGGTTACGTTTAGCTCTTTAATCCTCTTCTCTCCCTTTCCAGAAGTGACGACTTTTCTGTTTGCACCTCCATTACATCACCACTCCCCTCTACAGCTGCCCTGCATTTTTTTTGCCTAACAGCATGTAATTAATCAGCTCAGGTTTGCAATAAAATATGACGCCCATTTAATAGACTGAGTCACTGGTAGAGCCAAGCAGAATGAGCTGATGGGAAGGATGGCAGGGGAGATAACACAGGGCTGTCAGCAGGCGAGGGGCAGGCCTGCCTTGCGCAGCCAGTGCTCTTCAGAGGCGGCCTAGGCGACACCAAGACCAAGCCTGCTCATGTTTCCCTGTTGCTTGGTGAGGTTTTTGGCACGTTTTCCTGCCTGAGCCAGCGCTTCTGCGGCAGGAGCCAGATGGGTCGATCCTTTCCATAAGTGATGGGCATGAACTGAGGGTTAGGCTGAGAATGAGGAAACACAGAGAATGGGTGGAGTGGAGAGGTGACTGCCAGCCCTGTAGGGACACTCATCCTCTGGACAAGGTGGAGGGGTTGGGCCCCACGTGGTGATGAGCCTTTTTGGCGGGAGCCACCAGTCTTATCCCCGAGCTGTTGCTGGCTTTTCAAAACACTTCTATATGTAGTATTTTTTGTTGCTGGCTGTGGTACAGTTACCTCATTAATCTTCATTAGAGAGTGATAAAATACTTACATAAACACCTCATAAAACCAGCTGATCACTGGCACTGTACTACTCCATGTGCTCTGGAGTTTCAGGACAGAGCCGTTCTGTGATGTTATAAAAATCTCTCTTCTGTGGCTCAGAGACAGTCAAAGCTAAGGAAGAGCTGTTGTGCAGCTGACAAAGGCTTTAGGGCTTGCATACAGACAGCTAAACTGGGAATGCTCATGCATAACACCAGAAAGATGCTGGAGATTTTACAATTTACTTTGCAAGAGCTGTAGAAAAAGTAAAAAGTGCAGCACCATGACTGGGGAGATGGGTGTCCATATGTGTGTATCTAGACATACATAGCAAAAATAAACACTTTCCGATTTTCTGGCTAACACAACTACTGTTGTGCTAGAAGCTTTTAAAGCAAAATGGTTTTAGCTCTATTTCCTGTAATTAGGAATATTTCCATGTGACTGCTTTTCAGCTATTTGTTAGAAAATGCTTATCTAGAATTTTTTTATGGTGTAAGCTACTTACATCCCAAATTAAGAAAGACCTTATTAATGAATAAGATACTGGGATTTGGCATTTGATTTCAGCATTCAGCACAATTCCTGTTTAATGCTGTGCAAACTAATTCAGTCTCTTATCCCAGAGCAGAAACTGCAAAAGCCGTGACGGTACAAATCACGCGTTGCGGCATATTCATTGCACGAGAAGATTCAGGGTGCTCTGGGGGTGGGCAGGAGAGCAAAAGCTCTGCCAGTTCTCGGTGTTTCTCCACACCACCATGTCCCAGGAGGCAGCAGTGGCTGCGGGACCTCATTTCCAGCCCCTCAGTGTGACAAATCCTGCACTGAGCTTGCAGATGCAACACCAGCCCTGTATTAGCCTGCCACGCTGCAGAAGGAACAGGATCAAAGGAGAGAGTCATCCTTACCCAAGTCCTTGCAAGTCTTGTTTCTGGTTGTTTACCAAGTATTCCAACCAGTTTGTAAATATCTTTTTTTTTTCCCCGCGGAAAAAAAATATTAACAAAGAGCTAGGACTAACACAAATTACCTACTCTGCTTTTTACTGTTGAATTAATAATCTCCTTACTTTATAGCCCTGCCAGGAGGGATAACACTATTGTTAAGGCATGACACCACACTGCAGAAAGGGTGTCTGCTCAAAACTTGTTTAGTCCTCTCATCCTTGCCTGTAAACCACTGGAAAACATACAAAACTCTCACAGTTTGCACAGTAGCCATTCCAGGTAAACTATAAGTCTTCTTTTGGTCAACTTTCCCTGGTAAGGTAAGAAATATCCCAAAGCTAAAGAACTGAGAGTGGTCTTTTACCAGCATTGAGGAGCTCTGGAAAGAGCAGCTTTTGATTTTGTGGTAGGTAGACGCCAGAAAAGCCATTTTAAGATTGCCCATCAGTTAAAGTTCTAAAGCCACGGAGGTGGAGCTGCAGAAACGCCCTTCCTATTGATGCCAGGTTATTTAGCTCTTAGAAAACATCAGCAGTTAGGAAGGGCTCCAAGTTTTCCCAAAGAAACACTGTAATGAAATGCATCATCCAGCTGTCTATGCCTTCACCACCACTCACCTGTATCCATCACTTCATCTTGCAATCTGGCAACAGCTCACAGGTTGTGCAAACCTGGTAAATTCAATTGTCACCTAGAAAATGTTTTGCAAGTGGATGCAGTTTCCAGCTATGGGAATTTTCACTTTCCCCCCTAAATCACCTGGAACAGATACTCAATGTCTGTTATTTTTATTTATTTACATATTTAAATTGCAGCTCAGTCAATCCCCTAAGTCCTCAAAGGTAAACCAGTTCCAAGAAATAGGACTGACCAGTGATGAGAATGCTGTAATTTTAAAAGTGGGTCAGGGCCAAGTATTGCTATGATTTCTTATTCTTTCAACTTTCATGGGGCAGCAGGGCCATCCCGCTGGGTGTGGATGAATTCCTCCTTGCTAACATAAAATGCTCCTTTTGCTCCTGAATTTCCAGTTTCAAGACCTGAAATTCTGGCATAAACATTCAGATTGCATTATAACAGCTGAAAAAAAAGAAATCAAGAAATATAGTTATACACGTCTGATTGAGTGTATCATCAGTCTCTTCTCTAAAGCATTCTTCACAACTGAAATGGCTATTTTATCTAAGTAACAAAGAGAAACAGGCTCCAGCTGGGATTTAAAACCCGAGACTGATTTTCTTAAAATAAATAATATTAATAAGCAAAAATGCAGGCATTTCTTAATTTGATTGCTTTAGCTACTGAAATAGCAAAGGGTACAAAAAGAACAGTGTGTAATAACCTCAATGAGCACAGTTCAGGGATTTTTCTTTTCTTTACCTTATTCCTCAAAGCTGAAGAAAGAGATGACAAAGTTGTATTGAATGCAATGACTTTTTAAACATATTTACACAAGAAATAGAACCCAAACAACCTGTTTGGTTTTTTGTTTTGTTTTGTTTTTTTTTAATAAATTCCTAGTTCTTAAACATAGCTTTTGCAGCTAATAATCTCTATATCCTCTCCTAGTCACAGCGCTGAAAATAAAAGCTGTTGACTATATTGATTTTGTGTCAGATTATGGAATTCTTTTAAATTTGTAATTTAGATACAGAATGCACTGCTCACCAGGTCACAATGATGTTGAGAACTAATCTTGGTGTCTGGCATTATGCTTATAATGGGAAATTTGCTCAGTGAAGGAGACACTGCACAGCATTCTGCTGCTGTTCTAACAAACAAAGAATTACATTGCCTCAAGTTGTCATGCTGCCAAAATTGCTACACCAAAAATTAAATTGAGAACAGAATCTTAAATACTTTTGTCTGGCTAAAACATCATGTTATTTTGAGCATCCTTACAATGCAAAAGCAAGCAAACCACTAATGCTTTGTGCATCTCTTTGTTCCTACACATGTTCCTACTTCCCATGAAAACATAAATTAAGAGGTAATGTGAAGAAAATATCAAGAATATTTTGGTCAGATTAAAATACCCACTTATTCTCCAGTCAGTTTAAATTCCTAACAAAACATATTACAAAGTAAATGGATTCCTTCTGATTAGTGCATCTCCTACTGAGCTGAACAGCCATCTTCTAATACTTGCCATGAATTGCAGAGAGCCTAGTGCTGTTCCCTGGTACCAGTGGCTGGACCAGAGGCTGGCAAAGTCAGACTCAAGGTGTTGAAAGAATGAGAAATTGGCTCACTGCCAAAAATGTGCTGGAACATATTTTGAAAGGCACCCTGTGAGTCTGAGTATGAATAAAATAACAGGCTTGCTTAAATAGGAACTGAAACTGTTGTTCTAATGGTTCAGCTCAAGGATTTTAGTAAATCAATACCTCTGTAGATTTCAACAGGCTTCAGACAACACCTTCTGGAGCCAAGAGATTTTATAGACCTGTGAGACAGGCAACTTATCCCAACTGCATATCAAGATGGTACTACAGGTGTATTCCGTAGTGCTGGTGCAATCAGAGGCATTAAGGAGAGTTGGAGTTACAAGCATTGCATATACAAGTCTTGTATCTCATCCCTTATCAAAAGCAGATTTAATAAAGTGCCATAAAGCAAGAAAAAAAATCGCCCATGCACTGGTCTGCAGCACAAAGCAGGGTTTTCTCAGTAAGAACTCTGCCACAGCCAACATTGTGTAAGTTCAAAATACATTGCCAATTCTAGTATTTTACTGAAGTAATTATACCTTCATTGTGAAGTCTTCAAAAAAAAAACTAAATAGAAAAAAAAATAAAGTTTATGGTCCTTATTTTTCTATTATCCTCCAAATTTCTTAGTGTGCAATGTGAGGTCTAGATGGTAAGTAAACTTATATAAATTCTCTTAGCATCATGGACTGTCCTTAGTGACAATTCTCACTGAAGTAAGTGAAACTTCACCTAGAAAATACAAAAAAGCATCAGAAGTCACAATGAAGGATTTTAGCTGTGCAAGAAAACTTACCTGACTTTAAAATAAGAATACCTGAAAGACAAATTTATATAAAAATGTGGGTTTTATTAAATTTTCATCACAGAAGAACTCAGTATAAAATCTCTAACAAAGTGATTTTATAGCACACTAGTAAACTCTCTGTCTCTCACAACCAAAAGCTCTGGTTATGAATGTACAGTGTGCCTTCATATCATAGAATACAAAACTGGAGTTTGCCTTTGTAGCCCCGTATTTGTTAAGCAGGAAGATGAAATTTAATAAAAGCTATTCCTTCTTCTAGTTTATTGTATCCATAAGACCCAGTTTTGAGATCATTAAATGAAAAATGTTGTTACAACTCAACCTGCTCAGACTCTGCGGCTGCTATTTGGCATTTCAGACTGCAAGAAAAGCCACTCCACATGCCCCCGTGACAAATCACAGCAGTAAACTGTTCCCTGAACACACATCACAGTCTTCATCCAAGGAGCCACTCTAGCAGAGCAGAAAGGCATGCATAGTGATTGAAGAAGCCAAAGAGGGGAATTTTCCAGTAAAAAACTAGCTACTACCTAAAATATCATTTTCTGAGTAAATCCTAAGAATGTGGTGGGGTTTTTTTTTCTATTTAATTGGAGCATCTCCAGCATATTTGGTTTATGTCAAGCAACTAAGAACTGAAAAGCATGCTAGGCTCTCTACAAGTACTGAATCCAGGGACACATTTTCTTCAAACTCTGTACCTCACACTATCAGCAGAAAATGTTCCAATACCCCCTGCCAAGTTTGGTGTTTTGAGAATAGGTAGAACTACAAAAAACCCCCCATTCCTCCTTGGCCCAGGGACTGCTTCTGCGCCATCTGCCAAATGTGTCAAAACCAAATGTGTCAGACACCAATTTCCAGGTGAGAATCTGTTGTTCAGTAAAAAAACTCCTATCAGGCTGGGTAGACCCAGACTGCTGTACCCCGTGCCCAAGAACAGCATTTGAGGCGAAGCCAGTGTAACAAATGATGCCATGGACTTGAAACCCTTGACTATAAAACACCCTGAAGTTCATTTTAACATTTTACTGACTTGCAGCTACTACAAGATCTTTCTATGACATACATCCCACTCTGGAATAATTTAGTAATCAACCACCTGACCTGAAGATATATGTACAAAAAAGAAAAAAAGCAGTAACAGAAGCTCTGCAAAAATAGGTTTTTTAGCAGTTATACAGCAATTTTCGGCTTTGGAGGGCTTTGTGTTACTGCAAGAAGCTACTCAGAAGTTCTGAAGTTTATTAATTTTCTCATTATTAATGAGAAAATAGAGTCAGACCTGCCAATGCAGGAGTATGATGTTTGTCATTACTTTCACTCCAAGCATTTGTAGTTAGACAAATTGCTCTCTTGATTGTCATTTAAGACAAAGCAATTTTTTATGTACTTCAGAATGTACTTATGCACAAGTACACTACTTGTGTACCATTACAGCATCTGTAATGAATACACAGCAATAACAGTTATAGAGTAGTAATTTAACTCCTGCAACATCCAGGGGCAACGGCAAAAACTAGAGGAGCAATTACCTCATGTTCTCTAGCTTCTGGCCCAAGTTGTTTCTTGTATTTCTCTGGTTTCCTCTCATAAACACTCTCCAAAAAATACTAGCATAAAAGTGGTTTTCTTGTCAAACAAATTAAGGTTATACCACTGCAAGAACAATAGCTCTCTAACTAAAGATAAGGACAGAAAACATTTTGAATAATTTCAAAAACCAAAGATTTCTTGTTTAGCAGACTAAAACCTACCTGATATTGATTTGACAGATAGCAGTGATGCCATACGAGCTTGTATCAATTCCAACCTGCTGAATCAAAATGCACACAGCTTTTTCCCTCAAAGCTGCACTGACCATGTGGTGCTCTGGCAGGAACTGCCAGCACTGTTTTATAGTGTGCACTAATCAGGGCCTGGATGATCAAGATACATAAACTTACCCATCAATAAGTATCCTTGCAATTAAGTCAAATGCGACGTCACTGACCTGTCAGGCAGTCAACAGAAAAGTGTGTGTGCATTCATGAGGTCACCTAGAAGAAGTCCCAAGCATAAAAAGTCACTGAAAGGCACAAGTGCATAGATGGTACTGCCTTCAAAGCTGTCTTTGAGTACAGGCTTCATGTGTGTGTCTGAGAGCAGCCCATGTTCACCCAGTGCTTTGAGCTGAGCAAGAAAACAGGGAATAAAACCCTTTCCCCACCCAACCCAAATTTCCCAGATGTTAAGAAGCAAATCATACAAAAAAGAAAATGGAACATCAGAGGATCCAGTCTATTCTATCCAATCATCTGATGAATCTGATTTGATCACGTGTTCTTATTTTTAATTACTGGTAGGGAATAGAATTATGAGAAAGATGCCTGCAGAGAGAGCCTACTCCAGCATATGTTAATAATCTAAGGGACAAATCCTGCTCTGAGCACTTGGTGTATTTTCTGATTCCAGGGAGGATGTAAGCAGTGGATTGAAGCAACAGTTGAGAATTGTGCAAGACATAATGGACCACACCATATTTTGCTATGATGGCAGACTTGATTCTCTACTACTTGACATTTGGAATAGCTATTTGCACTTAGATTCTAGCAGTGCAACATGGGTGCAACTTGGCATTAAAAGGTTGATAACAGCAATCATACTTGGCAGACAACGAAGGAACTTACCGTACCCAGCAACACGTAACCACGAATTGCACCTAATGCCAAAAGTGCTCCAGGTTCTCTGGGATGAGAGATGACATTAACACCACACAGTGTCCAGCAAAAGCTAAACTACATGGCTAATTGTATTCCTAACACTTCCAAGACCAAATAGGGAAACTTACGGGGTTTTTTTGTTTGTTTAAGTGTGCATCCTATTTTCGGTCATTCAAAGGGTAATTTCAAAGCCACTACACTATTATTTGGGGACAATATTTGAAATTAGGAAGTCCCTGTAACCTTAAAATGGGAGAATGTGTCACAAAAACGGTTTTCTCAAACTTCTGGGGAACAAAACAGATTACATCACATGATCTGCACAACACTGAAGTTAGCAGGCATCCTGACGCAAGACGGGACACAGAAGAACATACTACAGAATGTATAAAACCAAACTCAAACAGCATGAAAAAAGTAATGTTTATTTTTAATGTTTACAAAAGCATGAACACCTTATGCAAAAGCAGCACCCTGAACCATACATTTCCCTCAATCCTCCTGGGATATTGGCAGAAAGCAAGTATTTTCCCTGCTCTTTAGTGCTCAACATACTCTGCTGAGGTAAATGGGAACCAACCCACTGACTTCCATGGAGCTGCCTCTGCTTATATTAGCAAAGGGTCCGGCGCATCAGACTGCAGTGCAATGAGATGTCATATGGGTGTCTTGCTTTAGGTATCAAATTAGGTAAGTCTGTGTTTCTAACCAAGATAAATACACTATCCAGATAGTTAATTAGCTCCCCATTCTCTTCAATTTTAACTGAAATAGATCTCATTTTAAATATGACTCTCAGCCCACACTAGCTTCATGCAAAGTTTAACTTTATGCACCATGAACAATTTTATTCAAGTTTTTAAGAGATAGCTAGTGCTTGTAAGCTGTTTTAGGACTGAGGTCTTGCACCACAAAAGCTATTTAACCTTTCTTACCTCCCAGCACATGCAGTTCAAGTGTTTACTCTGAAGAAATGTGCCCTTAGGTTAAACCTGAAAAAAAATGTGCAGCATTTTCATTTTGCCTTCACCTTTTTCTCCTGATCTGGAGCTGGAAGAAATAGACGGTCCTGTAATCAAATAGGCCATGCTTTTGAACCTACAGAGAAACATTTGTTTAATGGTTGGACTCAGTCATCTTAAGGGTCTTCTCCAACCTAAATGGTTTTATGACTATGATTTATTTTTAAAAGTTTTCTGTTAAACAGATATGATTGCAATGATTTCAAAGACTCACCTGGAGCAAGTTACTCATACTAAAATGATCTCTAGTATAATACAGCATAATTCCCCAGCTACCCTGAGTTGAGATCCCTCCCCTCAGAATCTACAACTGATGCCCCAAAATACTTATTACACTGGTAGAAATGGCTCTGTCTTATCTGCCATCCTATGTCTAAAATGACTGACAAATACTATTTATGTTTGCAAGACTGATATTGGAACTGTGGAATGAAAACTGCTTCATTTTACTGCTGGAGCTGTAGGAATCATTCTGTTCGCTCCTGCCAATTCACATTCCAGAAATATAATTTACTTCACATATTGAAAGAATCTGCTAAGAACCCATACATATATACACACACACATACACTATGTATGTGTACACATATATACACACATGTATAGATAATTCATACTTATTTGACACTGAAAAAGTGCTAAAATAATCCACAAACTGTCACTGCTAGAGATGAGGCTAAATGAAATTGTATTACTTACATGGCATCAAATATTTATGAGACTCTGGTCCAAGAGCTTCAGAACTCTTAGCAAAAAAATTATCATTCGTTGGCAAAAAAAGTTCCAAATAGTTTGAATTTAGTTTTTCAATAAACTGAAAGGATTTAGAAGAAAAAAACCCCAATAACCCTGCAAAGTAGATTGTATAATGTAAATTTCAGTACTGTGTATAGAAAATACACATATTTATACATACTTTCAACTTTAAGTTTCCTTAGACTCAAGTATGACTCTAATGAATCTGTCAGTATTTCACATGTGCATTATTGCCTCATATTTTGAAAAGCAAAAAGCTGTACAAGTTCAGCCCTGTATTCTGTGAGTCTGGCTGCATAGTCAGAAACAGAAATATTGCACTCAAGATCATGCCTACAAAAATGCACATTTAATAAGGCCATTATATTCAAGATTGTAATGGGACTTGAATTACATGAACAATCAAATATATCATAAATAGACCTAGGAAAGTCATATTGCAAAAGATGTACTCAAAACAGCAGTGTTCCAGTAATTCAATAACTGGGGCTTTTTTTCCATGAAATGGCAATCTCTGGTTTTATGCACAGGGCCAGACAATATGATGTGCATGTACACATGCATTCTCACAGTGAGTTTTTTCACTTTTTCTTAGAATTTAACAATTACCCCCGAGTTTGACAGTAGGCTTCTACTCAAGTTCTGCCAATAGGGTTCAAGTTGCCATCAACTTTAATCCACTTCCATGCATGATGAAGGGGAAAAACAATTTAAAATTCAGTTATTTAAATATTTGCCATCATGCAAGACATAATTCTTAACTCAGAAAATGTAGCAAAGACATAATTGAACCTGCACTGGAATACTCCCCAGTATGCTGTTTCAGAGCTAGATCACATTGAGAGTATCAGTTTAGCTGATCTGGCTTATTGAATGAATGACAGAGCAAACAACCAGTTTAACACAATTCATGGAATGATACAGACTTATAAGTTAGCTGCCCACATCCCATGGCAAATAGAAAGAAGCTACCCTTTAATCAAAGTGGAGTAAACTACCTTGAAATTACAGTAGGGTAAGTGTATTCACACCAGCCACTGCCTTGGAGTAGCAGGTGTGCTGTAAATCTGCTTTGTAGTTATTTACTCCTTTAGCCGTGCCAAAGTTACTGAGTCAGCCAGCATTTTGGCTTGGTTAAGGGTAGTGGCATTTGTCCAAGAAGGAAGGGTAGATCACCGTCCCTCCTCCCCATGCCACACTACATAAATACACAGTTATGCAAATGCAAAAAGCATCATTACAAAGGCTGCAAGAATCACAAGACACAGAAGATAAGAAACTTAATGGTCACATGCATTTGAGTTCAGCAGAAACAGTTTTTCACAATTCTATATTGTGTCCAAAAATCCTCACTGGTGGTGATTAGGGATGAACCACCTTCCAGCTGAACCAACTCCAGCATTAGGAATTATTTTTTAATACAACAGACTATATCCAAACCCCTTTTTTCTAGGACCTGTTTTTTGGGTTTAGATGGTTTTTTTGTATAGAGACAAGACAAACCTGAGACACAGAAGATGTGACCCGCTTGTGTATTACAAACAGATGAACAGATGTTTGAGATGCAAAAATCTATTGAACATGTCACTCATTTTACTCTTACAGTTCTGTGTACCCTTCCTGCACCAATGGTGCCACTTGCCAGATATATGTTTGTTGCTACCTCTGGATATGTTTTTCACCAGAGCTGGGGAATGCATTTGGACAGTAACAATGCAGCTCTTGCAGTGATGGCCAAGGAACACAGTAATTCAGGATATAGTTTCTAATTCCACCCATCTTCTACTCATTGCATGCTAAGCAGCTCAAAATGTATCTCCTAGTAATCACATTATTCAGAAGGAGTATAAATCTTTCCCTATTTTCTTCACAAAAGGAATGGTAAAAAGTCCTTTATGTAACATGTAAATGAAAATCCATCTAAAAGTTTCTACTTATTTTAGCAGTTTTGACTTAAAATGGTGGCCTGTCAGCAATACTTTGTCTGCAAGTGTCTAACAAATAGAGTTTTGACAGGTACCAAGCAACAGCAATATTTTCAATATTTTATGTTTTCTGTATTTAGTACTTTTAAACCGAACTCCCTCTCCCAATAAAGTGATGGCCTTGTAGTTAGCATGACTACTCATGCACACAACATTTCTAAATGGAATTACATGCTGTTTTCTCTCCACCATAATATTATCTTACTATTTTGAGTATCAATCAGAGCCACAGATTTAATGCAGGTCACGGACAACAAGCAGCAGGCCTATTTTTACTACTTGCTTCAACCAATATATTCATTCATATTTATACATTCTTAAAATGTATTCTTTATTTGGCTCTACTGAAAGTACCACTCCAAAATTTCACTTTACATTAAAAAAAAGGTTATTGATGACTTGATCAAAGGATACCACCAAAAACCCCTTTTACTCCCACCGGGAAACATATGTTCTCCTGAATTAGTATTAACAGATATTTAGATTAGAAGACTCCATATTTCAGAAACCAGTTATTTAATGCTCAATATTCTTTTCAGCAGATGAAGAGGTAGGTATATTTCCACACAAGAAAAAAATAATAAAACAAAAACCAAACTGTAACAGATACTCAATTAAATCAAGTAATGTCTGAAAAGTCAAACACTGTTCTGACAGCACATATTTTGTCTGAAGGTACTCTCCAAGGAGGACAAGAAAAGTTGCGCATTCTGATTAGATAATACGTCATAATTTGAAATTTAATAATTTTCTGGAAAGAAAGCACAAGTATTCAAATGCTACTTCCTTCCCCTCCCCTCCCCACCCCCCTGAGAAATGTGGGTGCCAACAAAACTGCCTTTATCAATGGTAGTATTAACTTTTGGACTGCTAAACATGGAATCAACTGCAATTCTTCCTTACATTCACCAACACCAGCAGTCTACAAGTTTACACAGAGACCATATGCATGATAATTACATAATTACAATAGAAATTCAACTTTAGTGTTGTTCTTAAAACAATCTTCATAAATAATGAAAATATCTGTGTTCTAGCTCTTCAGTAACCTAAGGTTAATTGGTACAGATAGTGTTTTTTTCTTCCTTTTATAAACCAAACTGGAGGTTCCTCACTGCCAACAATGGTTAAGGCCTGGATCAAGTTACTCTCCTTTTGCTTTTCCCTTTTTCTGCTTTTTTCCATTTTCCACCACCGCATTATTTTCTGGTTTGCTTACTCCATTTGCAACAGCACCATTTGCTATTTTGCCATTCTTTACAGGTTCCTTGGGCAGCTTATATGTCCGATAGTAGAAGTTACCAAACAGGAAGATGAAGGTGACAGCATAGAAAATGACACCCCAGTGCATCCATTTAGGGAAAGGACAATCAATATAAATAGACAAGGCTGTGTGGCCAATAGTCACATGGAACTGCACCTGAAAGACAGAAAATACAGAATCAAAAAAGTCTGGATATATTCCATAGGTCTGAGTGCATAGATTTATACCAATTCATTAAGTAATGAAAACTGCTGAACTGGGAAGTGGTAGGGAAGTTGTATTTGGCTGTCACATTCATGCACGCACATCTATGCTTGACCAGGAACATCAGATTTATTGTAGTGTCTGGTATCAGTTTTCAGAAACAGGAAACTGAGAAGATAATAAGCCATCTGGATTTTCTCTACATTTTGAACATGTCTTTGCTATTCAGTTGAAACAACCAGCAAGGAAGCATTAGAGTTTAACGCACACAACTCTTATCTATGCTACATATTTTTTTTTGAAGTTGAGTAAATGCTTCCATCTCCAGGAAGTATTCTAACTTGAGGAGTGTCAGACAGAGAAGAACTTTTGGAAGGAGCAGCATCTGTTCCAAAGCTCTGCAAATGCAAATCCACTCAGAAGCAACACCTTTTACCTCAAAAGGAGAAATTTTACTTACCAATTGCAGTATGGTCAAATATCGTTTCCACCACAGGTATTTCTGAAATTTAGGGCCACAAGCTGCTAATCCATAATACATGTACATAATGACATGAATAAATGCGTTCATTTGAGCTCCGAAAAAAGCTGTCCAGGAACAGAAGGGAAGATCATAAACCAATTTTGGAAAAAAGAGGATTATTTTTTAGTATTATCTGTATCATTATTTTTAATAGTAAAATTTACAAAGCACAGGACACGTCAGGATTCCATCCCCAAAATATTGAATAGTATAGTACAGACCTGGCTGTCAACATGTACTGACACAAACAAATGTGAATGCAAGTTGTATGTCACATCTTCCATGGAACTACTTATGCCAAAGCTTTTTACAAGATTTTTGTTGAACAGACATAAATTACATGTATGCCACATTAGTTGTTACAGTGTAACTGCAATTGTTTTTCTAAAGGATTATTAAAAGCTTTTTTTGACAATGTGAAGTACAAAGTACCAGACTCTGTACTTCTATCTTTTAAGCTGTACTTAAATGCAAAACATTCACTTCTCAGCAAGAAGTCAAGAAACTCACATGGAAGTCTGATTAAATAGGCCAAAAAAACCCCATACAAAGCAAAACTTGACTTGTGTTTATGAGAACTTTAAGGCATTGCCAGGTGAGTTTGTCTAAATTAATCATCTTTAGTTTCTTTGTTTATGATTTAGAGTATCCAGCATTCTTAAATATGTCAGTGTATAGTATAACATCTTCCAGAATGATCCATGTTAGATCCATGCTTACAGTTTCATTTGCATTAAGATCTCTTTGCTTTGTCAAGATTAGCAGCCATTTAACAGAATCACATTGTATCTTGTTAAGGTATTCTTACACTGACACAGAGGCTCAAAAATGCTCTAATGTGTAAGATTAGGGCAATACAGACAATAGCTGCTGACATCAAACAGCTCAGATGCCCGTGTGGTCTGGACCCAGTTGTTAGAATAGGGTCTAGTTTATAATAGACCCGTCTATGTAAGCAATGTGCTATCAACTAGAAAATAGAAGAACACAGATCTATCCACATTTATGCATAAATGCAGAAAAGCAACTGCTGCTTTTCCTTTTGCAGGCTCTAGAAACTAAGAGGCAGTGCTAGAACATCAGAACTTGAAAGAAATTTGGAAATAGTTCTAACTGTTGATTAAAAGCTGCTGATATTTAGCATGAAAATTCTGAAAAGGCAATGAGGGAGAGGGCCTTTTGAGATACCCAGGGAATTTCTAAAGCAAGACTACAAGTAACCATCCAGTCTCCAATAATCTTATTTTATAGGTGCAGTTGCAAACAAAGATCATGAAATGTCTGGTTGAGTACCTGCTTCCTGCATATTACATGAGAGAAATTAAATGGTAGTTGCAGATACTAAATTTATATATTTTTCTTTGTAAGTGGCCCCTCAGTACAAAATATCTATAGTAAATGGGAACATAAATCCCCCATGCGTTAAGTATTAGTGTAGCTCAAAAAAACCCAAAACACCAACCCCAAAATATTAGTTTGGTGTTCATAATACGGTATTTTGTGTTTACTGTATGGTATTTTCAGTGTCACAGTACACATCAAACAGAACAGGGCATTTTCCCTGTACCCTCAGCTCTGCAGAGCTTTTAATTTGAGAGAGAGAAGGCTAAACAACAGAAACAAGAGTACAGTGTAGGCAATTGAAGATGTGCCCAGTACAATAAATAGTAATAAAATTATTTGATGGAGGCTTTAGAAAGGAAGCAATGGGAAAAAAAAAGGCTGATAATGAATTTAGACTTGTGTCAGTATGAATAGGTTTTAAAAGTGAATTGACAGATTTATTGGCTCACCTCCAAGGGAAGGTTTCAGAATTTTATACATGCCTCTTTATAAAAATAAAAGCAAACCTCAAACTCATATACAATGCCAAAATAACATCTCCATTAACTTAATTAAATTTGCACACAGAATGTGGCCCACAATTAGATTTTGCAGCTCTCTGTATCTGCAAGAATTAAAGTTAGACACATACATCTTTGTTTCACACAGATACAGGTACTTTTGAAGGCAGAACTTCAGGCTTGCAATTGATTCCCATGAGGAAAAGAAAAGAAGTTTTGCAATTCATTAGATTATTGCCCTGCTATCTTTTCCTCCCCCATGTTTCCCACAGAGGGAGACTGTATGCATTAATAAACAGTTTTGTGTATTATAAAGTCAAGTCTAAGAAATTTTCTTCTATTGCTACCAAACAATAATAATTCTGCCTTCTAACTGGTCAAAGGCATATGAGAAGAAGGGAACTCACCTTGTCCACCTGCAACCCACTTAATACCAATCCACCACAAGGTGAACATGGTGAAATGGTGATAGACATGAAGGAAACTAATTTGGTTAAATTTCTTTCTCAGGATGAAGAATACTGTATCCAAATATTCAATTCCTTTAGAGACATAATACCACCACAAAGCAGCAGCTATCTGCAATGAAAAACAGAGAATACTAAGTTTTAGTGATTCCAAACTGAACGGAATAAAGTTCTCACCATCTATCTGCTGTAAGAGAAGGATACCTCTTCCCTCCATAAATCCTTGTTAAATGTTGAGGTGGAGTCAAACATCTAACAGCATGAGAAAAACAAAAAAATACTCCTTTCATCTATTCTGGACATGGAAGATGATTATGGAAGAAGATTTTTCTAAGCCTACTGCTCACAAATCACATCTGTAAAAAAGAGCTGATATAGTTAAAAGCTTTGCCATATCTGAACAGTTTACGAGTTAAACACGGGAAGTTTGTGTCCTCATTCTCTCCTAAGCTTTGCAGAAGAAGATTCCCACTGGGCTTCCCCTTCTAATGAGGCAACACTTCGATGTGGTCAGAAAAATGAGGCAGAAAAATTATGATAAAATGAAGCTGCAAAGGTTCAAACCTTCAGTACCACAGGCATATGGGTGGAAAGATACCAAAAAAGTTAGGTGCAGTACAGATTTCACATTCCTTATAGCAATATTCCCTCAGCTTCTTCTGGCCTGCTCAGTAATTCCCTCTGTAAAGCAGCATTCCCCCAGTGGCTCTCTGCCATTCAGGGAGTAGGAAAAAAGAGACAGGAGCCATAAAAACTGAACAGATATAACCCATCTACCCAAAAGGGAAGTGCTACACACCCAAAATTCTTTTTCTAATCCACCCATCACAGCAAATCTTGCCCAGGATGCAACATAAACAAGGCTTCCTGCTGAAATTAGGATATTGTTAAAGCAAGTAAAGCCCAGAAGCTCTGTGTAGCAATATGCTAATGCCACGATATGGGAGTACGGTGGTTGTAGGGACTCCCTCCCAGATCCCAAAACATAGCAACAAGTCTAGGTTTGGCATTGTAAGTCATCTAGCTTGTTATGCAAGGGTGGGACCAGATGGTGACTCATACAGAGAGTGAAAGGAAAAAAAAAAAAAAAAAAGTTGGAATTGGTACCACTAGCAAGGAGAGCAGGCAATGTCACAACACTGCTATTTGTGAGAAGTTCACCTTGTCTTTCAGGACTCAGTTGATGGTATATCAGACTTTCTTAACTTAACATGGTGTGAAATAACCCCACTGCCCCCTCAGTCCCCAGGGAAGACAGAAGAAAAAAAGAATTAACACAGAGTAGCTTCCCTTCCCAATTGCACACATACTCTGAGGTGAGAGAAAGGGGAATCATAATGAGCTGTAGAGAACAATGCTACAGCCCTGCAGTGTTTTCCTCCACCTCTTCAAACCAGTAGGAAAGGACAACATCTCTTCACAGACTAAGTTTGTCACAGCCATAAGTGGTCTGGCAAACAGTTTAGGAGAAATTACAGCAGAAGCAAAAATGCAGCATAGGAGAAGAGTGCTGCATATCTGCATTGCAGGCTCTGCAGTTTCCAGAGGGACTGCACATCTTACTGCTGCCCAAGTGCAGCCTTCTATGTATCCATTAATGAACAAATGCCCTTCTCACTCTCTGGGCATGATTTAGCCCACTTCAGGTCTTGGGAAGAGGAGGCAGATTTCTTCAGTTTTATACAAAGAGATATTAATATCTAAAGCTGGAGAGAGGCTTAATGACAGAAAAGTGACTCCCACAGATCTTGGAGCTCCCAGACACACAGGCAAGCTGCAGGAACCATATATATATATATATATATATTGCTCAATATCCAGTACTGCCTCTGGGACAGGTAGCTAGGTATTTAATAACACCCACATCAAGGTTTGTCTCACACCCAATGGCTGAGCATAACAGCCCAGCATCTTTTACAGGTCTTTGCTAAAGTTGCATCTCTTAAATAAATTAAGATAAGCATCTTTTCATTTCATAAGTTAACAATAAACACTTTGGACTCTATATCCATAAAAATGACAATGCAGCACTGCAATACTTCAGCTCTTTGGAGGTCCTCCCTTCCAAGAAACTTTTAGAGGACCAGTAGGTCAGTTACAAGCAAACTGCCATAAAATCTTTTATAAAGTAAATGGACATTTTTGTTAATGAAATAGGGGAACAATAAGTCAAATAGCCAATATGCAAATAGCCAATTTACTGTGACATAGAGCAAAATATAAGTGAACAAAAATACTTCTCTCTTATGCTCAAGATGCCACAGGTTCAGTATATGTTCTTGGACAAGTCACGTAACACATCTCATTGCTCTTCTGTTGAATTCCACCTAGCACAGAAAGCAACTACAGTCCATGGGTAAAAATAATCTGAACTTTTGACCAAAATGCTTCCCATCACTTAAGAAAAACAACAGGATTCTTTGAAGGATTATACCTGCTGATTTTGTGCTCCTGTAGATTTTTTTGCCTGTCAGCTTCTTTGCTGTCTTACTATCATCAAATTTTCTACCATTTACTCTCAAACCTGATAGGTTTTGTGTACTGATGATCTATTTCAGTACTTCCAGTGACTTCTGCAGATGTTTTCATCATTAGCTTATAGAAAAAAATGAAACAGATGTCAAGTCATTTGCCCGAGGCCATGCATAAAATCAGTGAAAAAGGGCAGAAATAGAGTAGAACAATACACTGATATGTAAGCTGTGTCAGGAGTAGGTGGCCACTATTAAACTTCTTTTGCAAAGCATCAGAAATCGTGACCTAACTTGTAGCCTTTCTTTGGACACAGCATGCAAGAAAGATTTAGTTGAAAAGAAAAGAAAACATGCATTAAAAGCACATTCCTGTAATGAACCATACTAGTCACAACCACATATTTTCTGGTAATTTTCATATGCACCAATCTAAGTCTGTTAAAACACCAGATGGCACAGAAAGATTACATTACAGCTGAGGATTAAGGGGGTCAACAAGAGGTCCAATCCCATGTCCTCTGCCTGCTGCAGGGTTTTTGAATGGAGGGCTGTTTTATTACAGGCCTCTGTTTCTGCACCATTTGTCCTCATTTGGGGTTGGAGACAGTTATCCATTAAGGGATATGAAGGGACAGGTACTTCTTGGAAGGTCACAGCAATGTGAAAAATTGAAGTGGCTTTTACAGTGAAGTCTTTTCCCTCTTTCAGTTACAGAATTTTGTTTCCAGAACTTGTAAAGTCAAGTTCACTTAAGTTTAAAATATATTATGCCTTTTTCATAAGAGGAAACCACTCAAGCTCTAGACATAAATACAAACAATGTAGATTACAATTACAATACAGAAAACAACCATTGCTCAGCTTCACAATTACAATCAGCACACTTAAAATAAGAACTAATTCACACAGCCCTGAATTCCCAATTCTTCAGAAATGCTAATAAAATAGATGAATTTTGACCTGGGAAACAAGGACACACAAATATAAGCAGAGGGGGAAATGACTACTCACAGACACTAACATACATTAAGCTGATAGTGTTACAAAATCATTCACTTCAAGTACTGAAGGAGTACTACAAAGCATGGATTTAACACCTCAGCCCTTTGCATTTATTATTTTGACTCTTAATCTATAACCAAAAAGTTTTTCCAAGAGGTATCTGTAGATACCTCTAAATACTTTCTTAGAGATTTGTTCCCCTTTTTCTTTCTTGTCTACTATGAACATTTTATTTGTTTTCATAATAAAAACACTCAACTTCCTGCCAGCAGTCAGTAAGGTGGCTACCTACTACATCCCTCAGGTAAGTCCTTCACAAAGGAGTTTATTTCTGCCAATGTTTCTGCAATTGTGGAATTTAATTTTCATCCCTGCTTGCTCCAGTTGTCCGTTGCTTCTTGTAGAACAGCCAGTGGAGCCTGAATGAGATTAACAGGTGTAGGTAGGTTCAAAACAGTATGGAGGAAGACCAGTTTCTTCAAATTTTGTGTAAACTACCTACACAATCATCAGTGAAAGCCAGAAGACTGACAAAGTTGAAGAAAATACATGAAGAAAATACAGACAAATACATGGAAAAATATCCCCTTAAAAACTGGCAAAACCAAAGAGGCTATGGGTGACTTAAGAGGTGTCTGAGCTATAGGTTGCTGGCATTGCTAAACTGTACAGGGGAAGTGCCACCACATGCCTTTACACTGCTCCCTTAAAATCACTGACTTACTGTCTTGACAGATGATGTGGGTTGCAGAGGCAGAGAAAGACATTCTCTGGTATCCAGGAGAGCCAAACTTTTTTTTTCTTTTTTTAAAATTGTTTTCTGGGAGCTTTCCATACTCCCTTGAAGGACAAAGGATGGTTTCTTGACCCCTTATTTTGATCAAGAGCTTTAGACAAAAGAGGCCACTCAATGTGATGGCAATATCACAGCAGCACGTTCCCAAAAAGCCAGAAACAGAGGCCGTACCAAGGCTCCTACATAGCCATTTAGACCACTATATACAATCAGTTTCACATTTCTCAATATTTGTTCCAAATTTCAAAGCCCCAAATTAAAGTCATATATGAAGCTCTGCTTTTCAGAACATGTTCCATGCCTTCTGGGCTCAGTGCTGTTTCCATGTGAGTTAGTTCCAGCCTTCTTTATCTCAGCAACACAGAATTTATTTACTCATTCTCTTGCAAATACAGTCACTGCATTTGTAATTGAGTCTACTGTTGCAGTGAAGCATTTCTCTGCAGAGCAAATCTGGTGCCAATAAATGCTAGACATTTAGTATCTAGATCTATTAAAAGGGTGTGAGAGATGTGCTTAAAAGGGTGTGAGAGATGATGCTTATAAATTCTATACTCAAAACTGTAAAAACATTTTAATATTGCTTTTTCAGGTTTATATTATGAAAAATGATGTTGAAAGAGATCTTGAGGAAGTTTGGGTTTTGGGGTTTTTATTTTTGTCTGACAGTGTCAAAAAGCAAAATACCTTCTAATTGCAGAGCATGATATACTGTAAAGCAGGACAGAAATGTATCCCAGAATCCTCAGCTAGACAAAGTACACTTGTGGAAAGTATCATTTTCTACTTGCAACTTATTTACCTAACTGAGAATTCATTCAAAAACCTACCAGAAAATGATCAAGATAAGAATTTTGGCTGATAACATACTATACAGTTGCTGCAGGAACTTGAGAGAACTCAACTTTCCCTCCTTCCTTGACTCCTTCAGTTGCAAACCAAACACGCTACAAATTAAAACTTCAGAGATAAGTTTTAGGCAAATCCACAAATTTAGGGAAAGAAAAGTTTTAAAATTAAAAAAAAATTAAAAAGTCAGGAACTCAAAAGAGTACATATTTCTAAAGCAACCCTTCCTTTCTGGGCATATTATATAGTACATATACATTCTTCAGGTCATTTTGCCTTTATTTCATTGTATAGAAATGCTCTGCTTGTCATAACAAAATGGATGATAATTCTTTTGAGCAGGTCTGACCTCTCCACTGCCTCCCACGAACAAGTGCACCTAAAAGTGAGGCTATGAAACAGAATACTGCTCGTATTTAGCTAATATAAAAATTCTTTGAATATATGCCATACCAGTCCTCAAAGTCACTCACCTAAGTACAAGGGCATTCTATTTTGCTTATTTATTAAAAGCCCCAAACCTGTCAAGCACTTGCTATACTTTGCTAAATCTTGTTTTTCAACAAAATTTTTAACAGAATCATTCTAGTGACTGAAATAGTGAGAGCACCATACTGGCAAAGGTGAAAGATTGGCAACTACCATAAGGCCAATAAAAATCCACACACAGAACTGTTCTGCAGTATGAGCCATTATAAATAAGGTGTAAGACTCAAACCTTTTGTTCTCACTACCACCCCTGCCACATGCACAAGCTTTTGAGTAACACTATCCATGAACAGCCACCTCATAGACATTTTTTAAACTGTGCTATAAACATAATGCATTTAGACTATACCATACTTTCACTGCATTTTCAGGAACATGTTCTAATCTGTACATGAAACTTGCAAGAACAGCTGAGAGATTCTCAAGTGTCAGCTCTGCTGGAAGATAAGGTTTAGTACATGAGCTAATCAACAGCACTATGAAAATGAACAAGTATCTGCACTTTGCTTCTAATTTGGATGTTTTCCAAAGCCCAGATATTTGAAATCTAAGATTATACAATGAAATGTACTGATAATACATTTGCCAAATGCCAGCAAGACCTCACAAAGCCAAACATGGCTAAAGAAGACAAAGAGTTGCCTCACCAGTATGGATGAAGTGCAACCACAAGATAAGATGACAAATCTCGCTTGCTTTGATCTAGCCAGAACACACCACCTTTAATGTGGTTACCCTGGTATCAGAAACTTCAGCAAATCTAGGAACCAAAGTATGTGCACAAAGTTTACCCTGGATTGTACAACTGTGGGTGAAGCCAAGGATGGTATCTTTAAGACTGCCCTTACTTGTAGCAGTCAGATTAAAGTATAAATATGCTGATGCACCTTGATTAAACCTGCTATGTACAATGTAGTCAAACCTGAAGTGGCCTGTGAGGATGTAACGGGATACAGTCATGCCTGACAGCAGCTGTGGAAACACTGTTTTCAGACAAGGCTTAAACCATCACGTAGTGCTATATATTACACACATTCATATACAAATACAAAAAAGAAATACTCACCCTAACTTCATAAACATTATCTGAGTAATCCACAGTCTGGCAGACATAGCTGTACCCTCGAGCTCTTGATGACAAGAACAACTGAAAATATTAAAGCCATACATGAGGGGAAATATAATACATAAAGCACATTTATAACAATTATCAGCAGATTTCGTTCTACATCAAACTTAAGTGAACAGAAATACTTAAAATATTCTTATTAGTCCTGAGAATTGAAGACAGCCAATATTTAATACTAACAACTTGTTACAAAGCACTTTTTTCCTCATAAATTAAAAAGAAAGTACTCACTTTTTCCTGCATGTATCAGATAATTAGAGCCTTGTACAACAAATTCCAGTATGACCTTAAGCTAATCAGACACTGATATTCTTTCTGATGGCTCTAGCTTCAGAAACAGAAAATACCTAATTGCTTTCACTACAAGTGACAGAAATGCTATTTCCAGTAGAGATTCAAGAGAACACTATTCAAGGGACAGGGATTAGATAACTTGGATCTACAATATACAGTATATATATGTATAACAATCAAAATCCAGAAAAAAAACCCCCACTTTGAACAGCCAAAGCTGAACACCCACAAAACACAGTGAGGGAAAACTGATGTAGAAAAGTTCCCCATTTTGTGCCAACAAAAATAGCCTGAAGCAATTTAAGTGCTCGTGTAGGGCCTCTTCAAACCAAGCACGTTGCAAAAAACTGGACAGGAGAAGATAAAATTGACATTTGAGCAAGTTCCCACTGGAAAGAAGTACACTTGTCTAGAGCTGTACAAAGTTCAAGTAATACTTCAAGTCTTGACATTCATAAATGTTATGATCCAAGGATATTTAAAGCTGAGTAATCCCACTCTGTTAAGGATCAGAGAGACAGCAGTGGAGCAGATAAAACCTGCAAATTGGGGTGATAGAAAAAGATCTCAAAAAAAACCCCTCATGGGTAGGGACTTACTACTCTTACCACTAACCTGACTTGCATCTTATTCAGACTGAACTTGAGTATACTTTGGTGTCTCATCTTTCACACAGCACTAGGAGTGCAGTCAGATGGAAAGACAAATGTTATCTCGTCTCGTATACAACATACAAAGCCTTGTGAACCTCTGGACTTAACTTGCTGCACATGTGTGTTAAAGGAGGTAAATGAAAGAACTGTCCACAGAAATTACCCTAGAAAAGAAATTGAACTACTTCTGCATCATCTAAGTCCATTTACAAACTACTGTAACTAACTGGAACTCCAGTGTGGTCCCACATAGGCACAAGCACATCCAGTACTAATAGAGAAGAGCAGGGAAAGTTTAGTTTGCACTGTTAAAGAAACCAACCACTCTCTACTGTGACCTACTGGATAACTCAACCATGGTTCCCCTGGTAAAAGGCAGTAAATTGACTTCACCAGACTGCCTTGAAGTAAAATAAGAAATTCATGATTTTGCGGCAAAATAGGGTCTACTCCTTTGTGACTTCTGCATGTTCTAAGAAAAATTTGCTCCAAATTTGGACCTGAATTTGAATTCAACGTATGAGAGTCTTGCACTAGACTTGCAGTGCTTTATGACTTACTATTTAACATAAGCTAACACATATGAACAAAAGAACTTGCCATCAGAATGGTTATTTAAATAATGTTTAAAGGCATTTCGTATTCAAATTCTGTTCTTAGCAGTGTTTGGAAACTTTACCATCACTCACAAAATACAAACAGTATCATTTTACTCAGCAATTACATTAAAACTGGTGTGAATTTCAACAGTGGCATGGTGGTATTGTAAACTTCATGCAGAGGGAAGCAAAAGTTGCCTCGTTAAAGGGAACAACTGAAACTTGAACACCTTCCTCTTATCAATCTCTAAAATCAAGAAAAGACACTTCCTGGAAATGCTGTATCCATTGCCTTAACATCCACTGAATAACAACCTCCCAACAACCTCCCATTAGGAGAGAGAAGGAAACTAGAACCTCTGTGTATAAAGTTATGAGCTTTCAGCATATCAACAACAAATACGTATTTGCAGTCCCGTTCATTTTTATGTTAATTCAGTGACTTGGAAATTCTACTAACACATATCCTGTAAGGAACATAGATTTGAAAACTATTTGACTGCAAGTTTGGTAGAATTCAGCTTATGGATAAAACAACCAGTTTAAAAGAATAAGTGAAAAAGACAGGCATGGCAGTAACACTGTGGAATTAATTTCAGGAGTTTCAGTTTTAGCCTGCCAAGATGACTTGATTTAATATCTTCCTTCAACTATGTCATGTCAGCATTAAATTTTTTTGTACCTGTTGTACTTCATTACTTAGTTAATAGGCCAGGAAAACAATTTAGACAAAATGATGACTAAGGTGTGATGGCTAAAATTTTACAAAACCATGTCTTAAAGAGAGGCTGAAATCATTTCATGATTAATGATTCTATGCTAGGAGCCCTGGGAAAGGGTCAAAATGCAGATCATCATCAGATATGCCATTTTGTCCTGGCAAAAGTACAGAACAGGCCAGACAGTTCTGCAATGCTGTAATTTTAACTGCTCTGTTCATTTGCTTACTTCTGGAAACAGATTTTACAAATCTATGATCAGAGGTCTTCCAGGAAGACAACTCCTGATCCACATAAGCAGTCACAGCAGCATAAAATTAGCATCATCATAAACAGCATATTCTGTACAGAGATCCTTGAATAATAATTACCAAACTGTTAAGTAATCCCAGTTACCTACTCTACACAACTGATCCACTGCAGTGTTACTACTCTTTTCCTTTGTCCAGAAAATCCAACAAAGGAAAAATGCAGCAACACTGAAATGTATTACAATTAACACACTCAGAACATTGCAAAACAAATATTAGAAGTCTGTATCCTTTTATTTTTATTTAAAGATATAGTTCATTTCATTTTTATTCTTAAAGATAACTTACAGACAAGATACTTTTCCTCACTACAGACAACAGACATCTGAATTTCTAAAAATTATTAACACATTGAAAGTATAAACAAACAGCTCAATTTCTAACAAGATACATTTTGATACCCTTTAGGATTATTAAGATTTTTTTTAAAAGTATCAGATACCAGTGTTAAATCTACAGATATTATTCTCTTCAGTATTTAGACTAATATAAATCTAAGAAGAACTTGGAATACCTCAAACACAAATTCTGTCTAGACTCATTTAGTGCAATTATTCTCAAACAGAAACTACCTATTTCTAGAAATACCTCCAAGGCAAACACATCTTTAAAAGTCTGTCCAAAACATTCACTCTCAATAGACATCAAGAATATGCAACATCATTTTCATTCTGACATCTTCAAACCTCAGTAAGAATTCCCTCTTGCAAGAGGGCATACACACCTCTTTGAAAATGAAGAAGTTGAGCAGAACCATTCCAAAGTTGTAAACAACCAACAGGAAGCGTAACTGGAAGGGCTCTCTCGTCTTCATCCATTTGGGGCCCAGCCAGACAGTGAGGAGATAAATAGTGCTTATAGTCAGTGTTGGAAATGGAGACTGCATCAAGGGCCAGTCATCGACACGTTTGTCTGGGGGAGTGAAGCAAACAGAAGGAGTCAACAAGGTCTGAATGAAATATATTCCATCATCACTTTAAGTATTGAATTTGTTAAGTATTATTTTCTCCTGGAATAGCTGCATCAGACAGTAGAAACACAATGCACTCATTCTTTCTAGGAAGGTTAAAGAAAATAGTTTTTAAAAAACCCCACTATATCACATTACCTCACACAGAGATTCATTATGTCATTCTAGCTCTGTTGTCAAGTTCTACAATCCAAAACAATAAAGCAAACAGAATCACATGAGCCCAAAACCAAATCAACCCACTAATCCCCCGAAACAAATTTCGCTCATGATGAATAGTGACTGCAGTGGCAATATAACCAAATATTCAACACCACTGCAAATGAAAGATACACAAATTTGGCAAAATACTGATAAAACCAGTAGCTTTTATTAGTTTAAAATTAGACATTAGAAAGTCTCCTATCAATTTTGTACAGGTTGTATGATGATAACCTTTGCTGTTTGCTGTAGGTCAGTCTCATGTTTCACATAGAATACTAACAATGTTACCAGAAAACAACCAAATAGAAGAGTTCAAAAGGGATGGTTCTAGTCAATCTGTGCTGCCATATGGGAAACAAAGGTTTTATTTACAGTCTCCTTCAGTCGCTCACGGGATCCAGTTACATTACACATATTTCAGAGCTGAGAATATGCTATATTAAGTTCTGGATCAGTATGAAAAAGCAGTCTTAGCCTGATGAACCAGTGACATCTAAGATTAGAAGACAGCTCTTCTAGAGGAGGGAGCCGAGACTGCAGTGACACCTCCTTACCTAGTGCCCATGTTGTCCCATGTGTCACATGTCCCCCCCCATCCTAAAGGCTAATATCAAGTTGTAACAAGAGATAAAAGGTAACTACTTCATAACTATCAGAACTTCAGATACTGCACAGCTCTATGATACAAAGTGGATTATTTTCCAGATGCTTAGGCCAGTTCCTGTGCATACGGAAATCACATCACAGGGCTCCCTGGGAAGCTCAAACAACTAAAAAACCTGCCTTCAAGTCAGCTGGGGGTAAACTCACAAATGCAGCTGCCCAGAGATTTACCTAGAGGACAAGTTCCTTACAGAGAATTGTAAGTCAAAGGCCATGAAAAATTCCTACACCATAAATTAATTTGTGATCCCAGGCATACAACCAGTAGTTTAGAAAACCCTTCTTATCAAGAAAATGAGGAACTGCAATGCAATGAGGAAAGTACAGAACAGCGCTGCCATTACTTCTCCGACACTTCTTTCTAATTTTCTTTGTTGTTCTTAAGGCCATAAATTAGAACCTGATTTTGGGAATGAATTTCATGAGGCCCTCTATTTCTAATAAACAAGTATTGTGATCTAGGGAAAGACAGTGTGCAGAACACAGATTCTTCTTACTTCCAGATGATTTAATAATTAGGCTGCACATTCCAAGATGCTAGGAGACCTAAAAAGAAGTGGAAAAGAAGAAAGAGAAGCCTAGCTGCTTCCATTATGGCTGTTAATACCAGAAGAGAGAAACATCAAGAAAGGACACTGATGCTGTCAGAATGATGGGATTCAGCCATGTGGCCATGGGCACCAAAAGAAGCCAAGGTCAAGACAGGGCAAGGACTACAGGGAGGAGTGTCAAAAAGTCAGATAGATTGGCTGTAGAAACACAGGCAGTAGAAGAGGACTGAACAGAGTGAGAGAAGACAGTTACTGCTTAACTTTTCGGCAAGCTCCTGAAACCACACCGAATACCACCTACCAAAGTTGAAATCACTACTGCATTGCAATTATTACACTCTTATATCCTTTACACCTTAGTTCCTTCTTGCTTTTAGCAATTGCTCTACCAATTTGAATTTAAAAATAAAAGATAACACCATTAAAAAAAGAAAAGAAAAAGGAGAACCTCATCATCTACCTGATAGCAAGTAATAGGCAAGGACTCACCATGAAACAAGAAGAAAGGTGTCAGTTAAGATACAGCTCTGGGAATAGTTAATAAGTGACACGCTTTAATCAAATCCGTATCTCCCTTCACTGTAGCGTACAAAGAGCTAACAACAGGTGAGCCAAGAGACACAGCTGCTTTCCCAGGCTTCTTGCAGTAAGCAACATAAAGAGGATAAAGAAGAAAATACACAATAGAGAATCTGTCTTCTATTTTCTAACACAGTGTTTCATGGTATCTTACACACTAAAGTGGCAATACAAAGAAACGTGAAAGAGGAAGATTTGAATTTTACCCAGGAGGTGAACGTTACCACCCACTGCTGAAAACCATGACCTATTTCAGATTTCTTTTTGTGGCAGGAGACAAAGACTTCTGGACTTCTAGATGGAAGAATGAGGATTCACTAGAAGGTGAAAGGAAAGACAAAGTGACAACTTCTATTAGAACCCAGCTGAGAGCAGGCTTTTCCTCACACCTCATCAGCACAGTAAGCAATTCTTCCACCTCCTTTCCAAAAATACTATAAATTGAAGAACTTCACTGGAGAAAACCAAGAGATATATTTCATTAACTCTGACAACAACATAAGAGCACCTGAGAAGCTGCCATTACTCTTCCCTAGCATGGTTTCAGCCTGTTACTTTCCCTCTACAACAGGTTTTTGGGCAGTGAGCCACCACATCTCAGAGACTTGAAGTCTTCAAGTAGTTATAGGAAAAATAAATTTTACTGATACAAATCTTGTAACACACTGCCCAGGGAATCTAACATTACCATTTTGGGGGCCTGATCTCTCCTAGGACAAGTAATTACACTTCAAACACAAAATGCTTCTATGAGAGGGAATACAGAAGGCAATCCAGTTCTGGAGTACATCCTGGCCAAAACAGTAGAAGAGTCTGTTCTACTGTGCTAACTACGAACATCATCTTACATTTATTTTAAGGGCATCTAAGAGCCTCTGCATATGATTATTTTTAACTAGTACTGTGGCTTTTAACTAGTACTGTGGCATCAGAAAACGTGATACTATTAATCACAGAACTTTTTCATCACAGGATCTCTCCTGGATAATGCAAAGTAACTTGCTGCATTGTAAGTCAACTCCATGTATCATTTTTATTGCACAGAAGGTATTACAAAACCAATTTCATTTCAGTTTACCTGGCAAGCCTGCTTGTCTATGTTCTACACAGAAAACCCAGTAAAATGCAGACCCTTGCTCCAAACTTCTTTTCAGATGCTCTCTTTCAAACCAAGATAAATTCGCTATCTTAAGTCATCTGCTCAAGTGACAAACGTTCCATACTCCAACACCTTCCTCCCTCCCATCCCCCAATCTGTTTTAGCAAAAACAGCATAATTTTGTGTCCTACTTACTAGCTGGTGCTGATGACCACAAAAGATTTCTGCAAATTACAGAGAACTGTGATAGCTTTAGGGGACATATGAGCGCATTAAATCCTGCAGTATTTCACACGGAATAGGGACAATTTTACCTGAAAGATGAAATAAGTTTGAAATAAAAAGGCCAGCTCCCTGAATTAAAAAAATCCCTCCAACTGCTTTGAAGCAAAGAGACCAATGCCTTTACCTGATTAGAATTGACAGAGATTGAATCTTTCAGGGGATTAATGCGTTTGTCTTTCAAATCCCAAGACCCAGATTCTAATTCGATCACAAATAAAGTGTCTGCTGTGATGGCACAGCCTGTAGTACAGTGCTCTTTTGGTAAGGAGGGAAAAGTTTTAGAACAAGCACTTAGGGTTGCACTTTACAGCAAAAATGAATCCAGCCTAGACTAAGGCATCTGCTAACATGTTCCTGACAGAAAACTATTGTTATGTAAGGAAATAGTAGGAAATATGTATATACACAAGACTTTCCTGTCATTTTGTGTATATATGTTCTAAAGTTTCACCTTGCAAAGACAAGAAACAGAAGAACTTACATATGTATATGTGTATATACATATTATATGAAAGTATATATATTATTATTCATATATATATATAAAAGTAATTGAAATTGCCCTGAGGTACCTACCTTTGCAGGATGTAATTCTTTCTGTGGGGAAATAAACAAGAAATACACACATAAATCCCTTTGATTTCTTCCTTCAAAGCAAGAAAAAGAGTAGGACCAATGAAAAGGACTGAATATCCTGCCTGGCAATGTCCAAAGAAGATGTAATTAACATATATGGAAATATGGATGGCAAGTGAAGATGAATTTCAGTAAGTAAGGTTGAAGTGATGGTGTTCTAGCATTAAAAATCCCAAGAAACTTTTGAGAAACATACTGTAATTGTTTTAATATGCAACTATTTCTGTTAAACATGGTTTAGCACTTCCTTTCCAATAGAGAAGATTTTAGATGGTTCAATTTCCTGCATATTACTTAGCCTATGATCTTTTTCTTTTCTTTCCCCAAGAAATATAAACTTTAAAAATAAGCAAGCAAATGCATAGCACAGTCACTTTGACATTCACCTAGAGAAATCCTGAAACAGTACAATGATGACTATCTCTGCTTTTAAAATTAGTTTTAGAGAAAGCATTACATTACTAAAATACATGATTTTTGCAATTCCCTGTGTTCATGTTAGGTTCAAAGTAAATACTTAGAAAATCTTTATTTCTAGTTTAACAACATATGTATTCCTTAGCTATAAGGTCGCTACTCACTAATTTACCTGGAGAGACTTTCAAAGTTATTAATAGCTATGGATACTATTCTCAGCGCAAAGACACTTACAGTGCCAATCCAGCACATCCATCTGTCCGATTACATTTCTAAAGACTTTGCAGAAGTGATGGCGACTTTTAAAAGTGGTTCTGTGAGAGCTCTCTGCAGATCACATTCATTTTAACAAAAGTACTCTCAAAGCCAACCTCAAGTTTAAGAAAGATTTCCTTAAACAAGTCAAATTTTAACTCCACAATATAAGGAAGGCAAACCAGTATTACCTAACAGGAGTACTGTTCCATGAACCACATAGTTTTGATTATCTAAGAATTTCCCACATCTTGTTAGTTCTACTACAATGGAAATCATTACAAAATGAAAACACATCTCATATAAAAAACCAGGTGAGAAACGTAACTTCACACACCTTTGCTTTTTTTGAATGAATAATCAATATCTGCTTTGATATTGATTATTCATTGAACAAATTGCACTCTAATCCTCAGTTCATGAAATTACAGAATCACTGAAGTTGGAAAAGACCTTCAAGATCCTCAAGTCCATCCTATAACTGAACACTACCATGTCAATTAAACCATAGCACTAAGTGCCATGTCCAGTCATTTCTTTAATACGTCCAGGCATGGTGACTCCACCACTTCCTGGGGCAGCCCATTCCAATGTCTAACCACCCTTTCAGTGAAGAAATTTTGCCTGATGTCCAACCTGAACCTCCCCTGGCACAGCTCGAGGCCATTTCCTCTTGTCCTGTTGCTAATAATCTCAGTTTATAAAGGTTTTTAATGAGAAATCCTATAATAGTAGATTTAAGCTACTGCATGAACTCAAATGATATCCCTATAGCTTCATCCAGATTTCAGGTAAAATAAAAGTCCATGTGCTCTTAGGAGGGATTGTGCAGACAGATTGCTGCAGCAAAGCAAAAGGATTGGGACTAAAGGAATGGTCAGTTTATGCTTCTTTCTTATCTATCATACTTGGTAATGTCTGCAGTCTTCTGGCACTTTGGGTATTTCTAAGGAGTCTGACAAGGTCAAAGATACCTGTACCTAACTCAGAAAGAATCTCGTATCACCTACAAAGCAAAGGCCATGAAGCTTCCATTAACACATGTATAAGCTAAGGGATCTTTCTTAGAAGAATTTCCCATTTTAGTACAGGGCAGAAAGCCCAGTAGAATATATAGCACCTTGCTATAAAATGTTAACTAGACCCACTGCATAAAGTTGCTCTCTACATCCAAAGAAATTAGGATTAAACTTTAAATAGTTCATTATCATTTTCTTTGCTAGACCCATCATTTAATTTTTTTTCCTTTCTCATTTGGGTAGTTTTGAACAGTTATCAGGTCACTCACTAGCTGCCATTTTTTCTCTTTTTAAAAATTTTCTTTAAAGGAACACTTAATCTCACTCACCTGATGGAATATTTTCCAATCATAGAATCATCTTCATGGCTCATCTCTGGATACTCTACAAACCTTTAAATCAGCCTTTCACTGGCTTCTCAGGAAACAGTCAAGTCCCTGCTGCTTTATCTCACAAAAATTTCTGTATTATCATAATACCACAGCATCAGTGGTGGTTATGACTGGCAAGAAAACAAAGATGTGAGTATCAGAGAATCACAGAATGGCTTGGGTTGGAAGGGACCTTACAGATCATCTCGTTCCAACCACCACTGTGGGCAGGGACACCTCCCAGAGATTGCTCAGAGCCCCATCCAACCTGGCCTTGACCACTTCCAGGGATGGGGCAACCACAGCTTCTCTGGGCAGCCTGTTCCAGTGCCTCACCACCCTCACAATAAAGAATTTATTACCATGTATGTTAGTGGTAAAGCTAAGGATGCTACGCACAGGATGCTATATGGACAAAGGTTCCCAAAACTCGGCATATAAAAGCATTAACAGCTGGCCTGGTTTAAGTAATTTTTTTCCTTTTTTATTAATTAATAGAACAGTAGAGAGAAAGCAAGTTTATTTTGATCTTTGATAACAGACCTAAACCTCTGAGTTAAGTATTTTGTCTATCCTCAAGCTTTAACTAGTCGAGAACAAACTAATTCGTTTGAGTCAAGAACAAGAGACATCAAAATTTTATGGCAAAGCACTTTCATTTTAACAAGCCACAAAACATGAAACTAAGGTGCAAGAATAAAAGTATTCAGCCTCAAGCATGATGAATAATGAGAGCACATACTCTGAAAATCAAAACAATGAAACCCACATACTCTTAAGTTTGCAGACAAAGCTGTACAAAATCCTGTTCCGGTCAGAAATGAGAGATGCCTGCCCCAAAACCAAAAGGACTACAAGGCAAGACAAACAGATACCACCCATAACCAGTTGTGGCTTTATTTTGAATTTCAGGGCTTTGTAATTGACTGCTTAGTCTTCTTTAAAGCTGTATACAGCAACATAAAATCAAAATGCCACACAGCCAAGAGCAACATCTCCTGCAGCTAATGAACACCTGTGTAATATGCATGTGTTTCATAAACTCCCATTAAAGTAACAGGAAGACCTAATCCCAGTTTGCTGTTAAAAGGCCAGATGTATTTTAACTAGCCTTCCCTTTATTCTGACTAGCATTCTAGTCTTCTCAGGACTCCTATCACTCAGTCATTAATATCATATTGTCTTTGTGCCTGTATATAGCAATTACATGATACATGTGTTTCAAGACAAGGATAATAATGGAATTACTATGAAGCTCAGGAAACATGACAATTTACCATCAAGTCTCAGGATTTTCAAGTCCAAAGACAGTACCTTGCTCAAATTATATTTGATTTATCTCCTCCATTTGTTATGATTACTTGTGGGGACAGCACAAATGCTCTGCTTCAAGGAATAATAAAAATATAATCCTCAGTGAAGCTTACACAAGATTTGCAAGATACAAGCCCTCGAGGCATGAAGCATTCTTCTGTTTGCCAAATCTTCTTTTCCAAACATCACAAATGCTAGATGCATTCCCAGTGCAGTGATACCTGCATGGCTTTTCTTAAATATTGTATGTTATGGAGTAAACAGTTGAAAGCAAACAAAACCCCCAACCCTACCACACAATGTAATTTTATAAACTAGTTGCAGACTTTACGATCCAGTCTATGTCTCTGTATTTCTAAAGCAATAAAAGTACTGCACAAAACACACTTCACAAAGCTTTCCTTCTACTGAAACTTTTATTCAAACTTTTGTGGGTTTTGCCAAAAACTATTTCTCAGCGCTCAGACTGGACATGTCCTTACTTCACACAAAAGCATTGGGGTTTGGCACTATGAAAATAGTTGTAGGGGTATCAGTAAGCAGTAATGCAAACACAGGATTTATGCACATCCAATGCTGCAATAACGGATTAGTCCATTGGCCCACCCAGAGTTTTTTAATGCTGAAGGGGATGATCATAGAGTATGATGATCTTCTCCACAGACAGACATTGTTACTGGATTCCCCAGTTTAAATGTAAATTCCTTGAAAAATGTGAAAGATTATTAACATCAGTTCAATAATAACTCTGCAAGGTCTTATCCACTGTAGAGACAAGTGTTACATACTCAGCATATGTGGCACAGTAAATTCAGCACTGATACAAGTCCTTCTACTGCTAGCATACTGGAAGGATAGTGATGCTTAACTACATAGCAAATGTAAACAACTTACATGGCTGCTCTTGTAACACAGTAATTTGGGGCTGCAGATGAGCATTTGGAGACTTTTAAATGTGGTGCTTGAGCATGTATGAAAACCAGCAATGGCAAGTGAATTCTACCTAAGAAAAATACCAGAAAGCTACTGGAGAAAATTTGCAAGAAACTGCACAGAAAGCTCTCTGACAAACTACCTGTTTTTCCTGTTTGCATTACCACAAGGATGCTTCTCATCAGTTTGGTTTTACAGAAGGATGAATGAGATGAGAATTTTGTTTTGATAAAATCTACAAAAGGAGTTATTGAAATGCATTAGCTCTTCAAAGTTCAGAGGCAGAAGTAAATTTACAGTTGTGAGATACATTAGGTCTTCTGTTAGCTCAACACAAATATATCAGTCAAAGCCTCCAAGGAAAAACAAAACTCTAAAACATTTAGAACTTAATTCCTCAACATCCCTTTAACATCAGCAAAAATGATAAATTGGGGGTGAGGAACCAAACACCAAAAAAAAAAGGACTAATTTTGAAATGCTGATTTTCAAAATATGAACTGAATGACAAAATGTTCTTAACCCAAAAATGACAAAAAGAACGATCAGTGTCTGAATCTTTCATCCATTAAGTACACAGTAGCGAAATTATCAGTTTGGAAGCTACATAATGTCCATGTCCAAATGACTGCTACAACTAAGTGTTTTCACTTCTACAGTTGTGTTACCTTCCACAGTAACGTGAGGCCCTCAAGCTTCTCTAATGGTTTCTGCAATTAAGTTTCTCTCTCTTGGAAAAAACTCATGGATCACTGAAATGTAGATTGGACAGAGTAGGAAAAACCCTGACCTAAATATCAAAGCATTTTGGGGTATTCTGTATGTGAGTATTTCTATTGGGCACATCTGTTCCTGGTAAACCACTAAATATTAAACAGGAACTGTAGAAAATATGATTATGAAGTCTCCTATTTAAAGCCCAGCTAGTCAATTTAACTACTAGCTACTTTCTTTTTTTTTTTCTTTACGTCATCTCAAACCATTTAAAAACAAGGTGTTACAGTGATGTTCTAGGAACAGAAGGACATAAAATCATGTCAGAGAGATTTACCGGCTCAACAGAAAAAGTGAAAGACACGGGTTATAAATTCCCTTCTTCCAGCAATATTCTAGGAACATTTAGAAAGCAGTAAAATTATCTTTCTTATTGGTCATAACTGGGAGAAGGAATCAAGGAGGTAACATCTATAAGCAGATAAAAAAAGACAGTAGAAGAACACCATAGTCAAGCATGTAAACTAAGTGTAACACATGCGAGAGCTGGAAGAAAACACTTTTTAGATATAGCAGAAAGAGATAAGAGAAATAGGAAAATATGATGGAAACAAACCAAGCAGTCAAGAGTTCATGATTATGATGAAACAGAGAATGAAACTAGGGATGTGGTGGTTTGACCCTGACTGGAGACCAGGTACCCACCAAAGCTGTTCTATCACTCCCCTCTCAGCTGGACAGGGGCAAGAAAATAGAAGAAAAGGCTCATGAGTTGAGATAAGGACAGGTAGAGGCCACAAACCGATTACTGTTATGGACAAAGCAGGTGTGACTTGGGGTAATTACTTGAATTTATTACCAATTAAAATCTGAATTGTATAATAAAGTAGAACAACCCTTAAAAGCCCCTTTCTCCCAAACCCTCCCTCCTTTTCAGGCTTAACTTCACTCCTGATTCTCTACCTTTTCCCTGCCAGTGGCAATGGGAGACAGGGAATAGGGATTACAGTCAGTTTTATCACATGTTGTTTCTGATGCTGTTTCTTCCTTAGGAGAAGGAGTCTTTCCCCTGCTCCAGCGTGGGGTTGCTCCCACAGGTGACAGTCCTCCATGAACTTCTCCAGCCTGAGTCCTTCCCACAGACTGCAGTTCTTCACAAACTGATCCAGTGTGGGATCCTTCCTGCCAGGAGCCTGCTCCAGCACAGTCTTCCCACAGGCATCCACCTGCTCTGGTGTGAGGCTCCTCCAGGGTCTGCAGATGGATCTCTGCTGCCCTATGGACCTCCACAGGCATCAGGGGCACAGCTGTGTCACCATGGTCTTTCCCATGGGCTGCAGGGGAATCTCTCTCCAGTGCCTGGAGCACCTCCTCACCTTCCTTCACTGACCTCCATGTCTGCAGAGTGGTTTGTCTCACATATTCTCACTCCTCTCTTCTCTGGCTGAAATTACTTCTGTGCCATTTTTTTTCCCCTCTTCTTAAATATATAATTGTAGAATCATAGAATAGCCTGGGTTGGAAGGGACATTAAAGATCATCCACTTCAAACAACTCTGTCACAAACAAGGATGCCTTCCACTAGAGAGGGTTGCTCAGAGCCCCATCCAGCCTGGCTTTAAACATTCCCAAGGATGGGGCATCCACAGCTCCTCTGGGCAACCTGTTCCAGCACCTCATCATCCTCAGAGTAAAGAATTTTTTCCTAACGTCTAATCTAAACCTCCTCTCTTTCAGTTGAAACCATTCCCCCCTATCCTCTCACTACATGCCCTTGTAAAAAGTTTCTTTTCATTTTTCTTGTAGGCTCCTTTCAGATGCTGGAAGGACACAGTTAGGTCACCCCAAAGTCTTCTCTTTTCCAGGCCAAAGAATCCCAATTCTCCTAGCCTTTCCTCATAGGAGAGGTGCTCCGTCCCTCTAAACAACTTGGTGGCCCTCCTCTAGATTTGCTCCAACAGGTCAATGTCCTTTCTGTGCTGGGGACCCCAGGGGTGGAAGCTGTACTAAAGGTGGCATCTCACAAGAGTGGAGTAGAGGGACAGGCTCACCTACCTCAATCTGCTGGCCATGCTGCTTTTGATGGTGTGATTGTTGTCACTGAGATTTTACTACTATCACTGACTGGCTCAGCCTTGGCAAGAAATGGGCCCATCTTGGGACAGCCTGGCATTGGCTCTGTTGGACATGGGGGAAGCTTCTAGAATAGCCCCCCTAGTACCAAAATCTTGCCATGCAAACACAATATAAGGGAAGAATCCTGTGGTACAAGCAGACACAATGTCAAAGAGAGAGAGAACACTCCAGGGCAGGAGTTAAGGATCAAACCACTGAAATTATTCAAGTACCTAAAGAAAAAAGTTGAGTTGCAGGCACATGAGCAAAACAAATCCAAGAACAATCAATGCCCTCAGGCGTGTCACTATCTTGCATCAAATGCAAGCCAGACTGAGATAGTTTATTCTCCCTCACCTTCCACGAGAGAAAGGTAACCCAGCTCATGCTTATCTTGAGATCCAAGCACACACAAAGGGCATTAATACAAACCATGTCGCACTTTATTCATCTCTAGGCTACTTACTGCTTTGCCTGCAAGTTAGATGAAGTACTCAAAACCCCAACAGGGCTAACACCTAAGTATTGCCAAGCCTGAATTTCAGAGCTGCCTTCATTTACATCCTTAAAATTCCACAAGACTTTGAAGTTCATACACTCAGAAGAACTTGAGTTTGACAACACTGAGCATAGTTGTAGTCACTTGTCACCACACAAGATCCAGTAACTGTATTCACATCTACAACCTCCTAAATGAGGTGTCAGTCAGACAGTCCCACTCAAAGAGTTCTTTATGGAGCGCAGGGGTAGCTCCAACTTGGGTTCCAAATACAGCTTGAGGAAGCGAAGCCCTGTCGTGTATTTACTACTCAGAGAAGTCCTACATTATGGATCAGATCTGTCAGTAAAATCACACTGTCACAACCTCTGTGCCCTGAGTGACTCCACTCAGATCAACACTCTTTAAAAGCCAAAGCTGTCATTCGGCCAATTCTGTTTAGATAAATGAACTCTCATTTAGCTCCAGTTTTTCAGGCCATTCAGGCATTTATTCAACCCCATGTGCCTTACCTCAAGAAACTCTTTGGTACACACAACAGCCTCTTCTCGTCCCTTAGTCTTGCATCCTAGCAAATTCTTCCTCTCAAAGTCCTCTCCATATCTGTTTGGAGTCTTTTCATTCATTCACTTTTTATCTAAGCGCTCTCCTAATCCATCCGAATCAAGTAACTCTAAAAACCTGTCTGGACTGGCAGAGGAAGAAGTGGAGTCTTACCTCACCCACTCCTCATGACTCCTGATGTACAAGGCCTTAAAAGGAACTACATCCTATGTTCCCTAACCTTCCTCTACTAACTGTCCTCACGCAGCCTTTGACCCTCTTCCCTGGTTGCACCGGACAGCATAGCACAGCTGCCTTGGATACAACCTCTTCTGCTCTTCTGGCACCTACAGCCACAGCCCTACTGCACGCCTCTTCACCCCGAGCACACCATAAATGCAGGGTGAGGTTACAAACATTTCTAGTCAAGGTACTCCAACAAGAGACAGCTACCTACGAACAAGAGTTCAGCCACTATGCTCGATCAATCTACGTAATCAGTGGAGTCTCCAGGACGGCTGCATCTGCTTCATGCCAAGGATTTTTCAATTACTCAAGAATTCTTCACCTCTGGCTGCAGTATGTGGCTCCAGGACCACATACTGATTTGTACCTCATGATGCCTCAGCTGAGAAACATAATTTGCTGAGAGCTCCACAACAGCAATTTACCATGTGCCAAATTTTAAACATCTAGTCATTTGGCCTTCTGCAGTAGGTACTAAGGTCATGCAATCAGCGTGGTTAAATTCTGTATACAGCCGTTTCCTGATCTTTTCCTATGGGTTCTCCTTTAAGAGTATTCATAACACCTTATTTCCTTCAAAATTTAAAGACATGCTATCTACACAGCTTTGGAATGAATTTTCAAACACTCAGTTATGTTCTTGTAATTTTGTCTACACATTTCCTTTTCCTTCTGAAATATGGTGATGAGTGTTCAAACAGAAGTTGGTATTACATTCTTGCTGGTGCTCTTTGCCGTTTTTTTTCTGTTTCATTTCTTTGCTGGAGCTGAGATTTGCAGATCATCCCTACAACTTCTCCTCCTTCATTTTAGGAAAGAGAAGTCTTCCACTCATAACTCAGCCCCTCATCCACAGAGTTCATTTTGCTTGGTGCTATTCCCTCATGATCAAGGTCTTGAAGCTTGGTGACCCAAGATCTCTAATCCTAGCACTTCACTAATGTACTTTTCTGAATGATGTTTCCATTTAAAAAAGTGCTTGGTATCTGTTTTGTTCTGATTATGTCTTTTGAGTTCTACAATCTGATAAAATCTCCTGATGATGAAATGGGGGTAGAATTTCCCTCAAACACCCAGCAAATTGCCTTCAATACCAATCATTATTTTTTTTCTTCACTAATAAAGTCCCTCCCTCCACTAACTGGCAATTAAATGTTAAATGAATCCAGTAAACTGGGGTGCTCCTATTGCTCAGTTTGGTTGACAGCAGACTCATATGATCTAGGCTTTAACATTCTTTACTTCCGTAATCAATTTCTTCAAGTGATGCTTCTGCCAAAGGTTTTTTCTTTGTGTTTCTGCCTCAAGATAGCCAACCCAGTTACACAGCTTTTCCGTTTCTGGTGTGTTTCTACCTGTCTAATCCTTGTGTTTTATCTAGTCATGACCACAGACTGAAAAAACTGTTCCCTTGAGAAGAAAATTGTATCTGCAAGACAAGTATTGTGCCAAATCACCAAATCTGACGCTCAGCCAGACATCTGAAAGTTTAGGAACACATTCTGCTTTGTTTCAGTGAAACAGATTTCATGAGCCTTAATCTCACCCTTTGTTCTCTTTCCCCACCATCACCCTCTGAAGAACTTTCACTGGGATTCTACTTGCCACCAGCTTTGGCACAAATCCTCATCTACAAAGGACTCATTGCACTCAGAGTGTTCTGCTAAGCACCCCAGTGAACTTCTCTCAAGCATAAACACTCAGCATAAACATTTGGTCATACTTGGGTTCTCCATGGGGGAAAGAACAAGGGAAGAAGAAACATGTTTTGTTCCAGTTCTGTTCCCTGTACTGAAAAAGAAAATGAACCTGAACTTCCTGGGCAATTTTAAATTAGTCCCAAGATCTCCTGGCAAAAGCATTTATGGCAATCGATGTTCTCAAGGAAGCTGCTCCACTGGTTCACGTTTTTAGGCAAGCAGCTGTAAGTTTCCCATCTTCTCCATCCTCACTGCCTTACACATCTGACCCAACTGATAAAAGCTACAATTGATGTTGCTCCCGAACAAGACGGTATGTAGAACACTACCCTACCACTAAAGTGAAAGTTTGCATCTCTCTCCTTTCCTACTGATGGAAAAAGTCTGTAATCTTATTAACTGCAACAGCTGTAAATAGTTGCTGTTCCAAAGCAGCCCCACATGGCCTGGGATGGCCCTGCCTCCTTTAAACTCTTGAGCTCCAAGATCAATCATTCTCACCCAAAGTCAGTAAAGCCTTCTGTTTTTTAGCCCAGTACAATCAAATTAACTAGCTCCTCTAAACAAATCTTTTTGTACAGTGTTTCACAAATCTTTTCAAGCCACAGTCTCCTACTCCCCTTCTCCAACTGACAATGGTCTCTTCACCCACATTTTGAGATTTCCACACTCTTCTTTCCTGGATTATGTCCTGAGTTATTCATCTTAATAGTTCCCCTGGACTCAGACTGGAACCTCCCTTTAAGTCACTTGCTCAGTCATCTAATCATACCCTTAATCCTTCCTGGCAAATCTAACCCCAACCAGCTACTTGAGCTGAGAGAAAGAAGGAAGCCCTGCCCTAGCAATTACATGGAACTGGTCCCATGCCCTTACAGAAATAAGGGCATGGAATTCCTAGATCATATTTCCTGATAGTATCTGTTCCTCCGACCACCTTTTCTTTTTTTTCTCTTGATGAGCACTAAGAATGTGGTTTTGACTTTTCTATCTCTTCCTGAAGTTTATGGCTTCCTAACTTATGTCCTTTAGCCTTCTAGGTGAATATATGGTTGCAGTGGATTTTGGGCTTTCATGAAAGGGGTCTGAAAAGTAGTCAAGGGAGGAGAGAGAAAAAAAGGAGTTTTTCAACAAATGAATAAGCAAAAGCATTAAGCTAATGCTGAAAATGTATTTGATAACATATATGGGGAAAAAGTCACAGAAGACTGCTATTATTCCCAAATGCAAGTCTTAGAAAACCAAAACCACAAACAAACCAGCTTTACACAGCACACTTAATGCTAAAAGAAATTGTAACATCAAAAAATCCATTTAGGCTCATTATATACTTGGTCTTTTGGGGGTTTTTTTTGGTCTCAGAAAAGGTCAGTTCCTTTTTAAATAGCACAATGCAGAGAAGGAAAATGATCAAATCTTTAACGTGCAAAAATAACGCAGCACAAGACTCAGTGGGATGTTGTGGCACAGTTCTACACAAGTCTCATCACAGCAGTCCAAGGCAGCAGGAGAAAACACCCACTGGCAGGACAATCCTGCTGAATACAGAGAACAGGGCTAAAGACACACAGGTGTTCAATAAAAAATGGAAGTGGGAACTGGAGAGAATAAGTGTAGGAGTAGTAGTGGGAATAAAATTTCTTCACATTTTGTTGTGTAATTTTGCTGTGTAGTAGTGTTTCAGTATGATTTATTGTGTAATGCTATTGCATAGCATCATTTGTTGAGCAACTTTGCTGCGTGGTATAGTTTTTTATTTAATGATATTGAACATTAGGCAATGGTCTTGCATGCCATAATTTGTGTTTTCTGTTGAGCAACATCATTGTCATAGCTCTTAACACAAAAGTGAATTGCATGAATCCATAACAGTGCTGAATTCATGATTTTAACATACCATAGAATGATTTGGGTTGGAAGGGACCTTAAAGATCATCTAGCTCAAATCACCCTGCCATGGGCAGAGACACATTCCACTAGAATTTCAGAGCCCACTCCAACCTGGCCTTGAACAATTCCAGGGATGGGGTATCCACAAGTTCTCTGAGCAACCTGTTCCTGTGCCTCATCACATTTGCAGTAGAGAATTTTTTCCCAGTATCGAATCTAAACCTACTCTCTTTCAGTCTGAAGCCATTACCTTGTCCTATCACTATATGCCCTTTTAGAAGCTCCCTCTCCCAGTCTGGTCTCACACCCCCTTTAGGTACTGGAAGGATGCTGCACGTTCACTCAGAGATGGCAAATGGAGACAATTACTTTTGTCTGAACAAAGAAACATGCAGAAAAGCAGCAAACTGAGCAGGTATTTTTGCAGAACTTAGGGCATTAAAAAATTATCTCACTGAACAGCCATACAGCATAGCCTCATGAATAACACTTTCTTATCCAGAGCTACCTTGTAACTACAATGTGAGATATTACATATTTCACCTATCCCTACCTGACTGTAAAAACCACAGTAGAACCCTGTTTCACACACTACTAGATATAAATAAGAACTGTAATGTGTTTTTCATGTCACTTAGGCTCTACCCAAAACTAGCCTTGCAGGGACCTGCTGTAATCCAGAATCTGAACAAGAAACTCTCCACAAAATAGGACTGATTACTTCCTTACAATGGAATCCTGCTTTAACAGCAAGATTGCTGAAATTAAAGCAAAAATTAAAAATTTTCCATTAATAAATCAGTAAGACTTACACATATTTTATGTGTAATATGGGCAATAACAATGTCATCCTACGACTGCTTAACATTCTCCAAAGAAGCAGAAGGAAAAAAGTTTGCTCTACGTGTAGTATCACTGTCAGTTACTTATTGTTACATTGTTTACATTTACTTGCTTTTTCTTCTTCCTTTTTCCCCCGCTCTGACCATTTTTGCTTGCAATAGACATGGTCATTTGATAGACTTAAATAACATGTTTGAAGTTCAGGAAACATATCAGAACTTGAAGTATTTTTTTCAAAGAAATCAAGTAATTTAATAGGTTATCAACTTTGTACCCACATCTATTTTTATATCCATCTGAAAATGCTATTGATTGACTAGAATTGCATCTCTTTTATGCGTTACCTGGCGGTCTATGAACAATTGTATGTTGCAAGAGTCAGAGAAAGAGAGCAAACACTGGTAGATTACAATGCAGTGCTGCTGCAAGCATTTTTATTTGCTCTCATATTCTGGCAGTTTTTAAAAGCAGAAGAGAAAAAGATGCACGCAGGCTCAAATTTTAAAATATTGCAAAACACAGAAGTTAAAGGAAGGCAAATTGTGAAAAAAAGTGAGCTCCTTCCATCTATAACATAAGATTAATTTATTATCTGACAGATGGCAGAAGGGAGGGGGGCGGAAAAGCAAAGACTGCTGATGCAGTGAGCTTCCCGTCTGCAATGAAGGCCCCACATTCCCACTTATCACACTGCCACGAAATACATCCACAGTTGCATGCACTCCAGTTTTGCTCTATGTGTTTCAAAAGAGCTAAACCTTATCGTTGTGTGAACAACGAAAAAATGAAGAAAACATCCAGAGGAGCAAATGATCCTTCTGTCAGCTGCCCGTGGCTACTCACAATAGCAAGCAACCGTAAAAGGTGCGACTCCTTTCATTTGACACACGAGACGGAGCCATTCACGCTGACCAATAACACTTCCAGAGCTACCGGTCGCTGCAGCAAGATACCACCTCATTTGCTGTCCCATCACTGAAAGCTGCTTTTCCACATTTCTCCATATTCCAAGACATTTACTCTTCCTTCAGCATCTGCCACATTGCAGTCGTGGGGTGCCAACACAGGAGTGGAGCATATTGAAAACGGAAAACAGCAGAACTGACCCAAACACATTTAATATAAAATGAAAAGCTGCTGCATTAGCGGTAACAACCATCGGCTCATTTCATTTGCTGAACTCCGCGCGATGCCGACGCGGGGCTCCCACCTGCCGCAGAAGCCAGAGGCCGCCCGAGCTCCGGCACGGCTTACCGGAGGGCCCCGCTTACCTCCGACATCAGATTCCCGTATGACCACCCCAAGGCACGCCGCGGCGGCAGAGAACCGGAGGAACCACGGCCCTGGGAAGCGGATTTCGCTACGTCCACCCGCGGGCGCACAGGGGACGCGCTCACCTTGCCGCGGATCGGTGCCCCGGCCACCCCGGGCCGCTACGCGGGATTACGGCAGATAAACAAACACTGCACCGAGCGCACCCGGAGGGGCGAGGAGGGCAGGCGGGAGCGGGGGAGTCTGGCCCCCGCCGCGGCTCCGTCCCGGGGCGCCGGAGCGCGCTCCGCGTCTCCCGGGAGACGGAGCCATTTTGAGCCGCTGCGCATCAGTGGCAGCGGGCGGGGAGCGCCGGGCACGGCGATGGCGATGGCGGGGCCGCCCTGGCGCGTTACCTCGGATGCTCCAGGTCCAGCGGTAGAACTCGAGGGTGTCGTTCACTACGCTGGACACCAGGCCCATGGCGCTGGGGGGCTCGGCGGCGGCGGCACCCATGGTGAGCAGCAGCAGCAGCGGCGGAGCCGGCAGACCTATCTCGGCGCGTGCGTCCGTGCCTCTGCGCCGGGGCTGCTGCTGCTGCTGCCCCTTCTACAGCCGGGGATGTGATTTAAATCTCTATCTCTCGGTGTCTTCCCTCCAGACTCCGCCTCGCTCCCGTCACCGGCTCCCGTGCCCCGCGGGCAGGGTGGAGGGCGCGGAGGCGGGGGGCGGCGCGGCGGCGGCCGCGGCTCCGCAGCTCGGTGCTCCGCCGCTCGGTGCTCCCGGCTCGGTGCTCCCGGCTCGGTGCTCCCGGCTCGGTGCTCCCGGCTCGGTGCGCAGCGCCCGGCGCGGTGCGGGGCGGGGGCGTCACGTGGCCGCCGTCCCGCTGCCCGCCGGCGGCGCCCGCGGTGCGCGGCCCCACGGACCGGCCCGGCCGCGCAGGCGCCCGGCGGCCCCGGGCGGAGCAGGTGCGGACGGCGCGGGGACCCCGCTCCTCCTCCCTCGGAGGCCGTGCGGGGTGGCGAGGAGGCGCTTGTTATCTCAGTTTGGCTTTTTATTTTCAAATAGGTTTTTTTGGTTTTGTTTTTTTTTTTTTTTTTTTTTTTTTTTTTTACCAGAAAGAGGGGGAAATGAATATTTCAGCCAACTCCTATTTTCTTTCTTTCTTTTCTCTTTGTAGAGTTTGGATTTTTCTTCTCTCTACCCCTCCTGCTGCCCCTTGACAGACACGCCGAGGGTCCGGCGTGAGCGGTGCTGGCGTTACCTCCATCTTTGCGTACCGAGATATCGGCTCTTGTTCTGCTTCCAGGAGCCTCCCCTAAAATCCCTTCTCCTCCCAGCACGGATAACACCAGCAACCGCAATGGGACCTCGCTACCACCCTGCCCCACCGCCTGGTAGCACTTCCCCGACCAGCCTTCTCCAGCTGCCCTTCGCACACCTCTCCCTTATCTCCCGGACCAAAGTCTTTATGGTCTCTTCATTGAGCAGAGAGATTCAGCTGCCCGGAGTGTTGCCGGATGCTGCAGGAGAAGGAGCATCCATTCTGCGCCCTATGTTTCAGCCCCAGCAAATCCTCTGTTTGGTGTGAGAGCACCAGCTGCTCCTCACGCCCCTTGCTTCTTATCTCCTCCTTGCCCGCTTGTCTGTCCCATGATCTTGCATAGTGCAGGTGGCTGCATGACACCTTCGGGAGCAAGGGGCAGGAGGGGACCTACTCCACCCAAGTTGCAGGCTTTCCTCCTAGCAGGCAGCAGATCAGATAGTATTTGCCTATCCCTCCTCCACTGCAGCAGCACCGCTGTCACTTGTCACTTGGTCTCGGTGAGCACAGCTCACACTCCTCCTCCTGGGTGAGTCACCCCGGGCTTAGCTCCCGCACTGCTCTGGCTGCTGCGATCCCAGCCCTATGGACAGGAGAGGCACACGGGCCATCACTAGTTACTCCACTGGAAGCAGAGTCACTGCACCAAAACCAGGTGGCTGGGAGTAGGGATCACCTACGCTGGGAAAAGGAAGAGGAGCTATGTCGACACCTGGAGGCCTCGATGTACAGGGAAGTCCATCTTATCCCAGTGCTGCCTGAAAGTTGGAGCGAAGCAAGGTTATTGCATGTGGATATATGGACAGCTGCTACTTCTCTCATGTGAGAAGAGTCGATCAAAATTCTGCATGAATTACACTGACTTGACACCTTATTTTGATGGTGCTGATCATGGCAGAAGGTCTGGTGAGAGCTCTGAAATGGATCTGTCACTGGGTAGGGCAAGGTGTACACCAACCTGCTTCTCAAGTTGCAGGCAGTGTAGTGTTAGCTGTGGTTCCTGTGCCTCCAATAGGTGAAACCGCTGGAGTGTATTGCTGGACATTTAGAATCTGGAATATGTGGTTAGCATTGTCTAAAGCACAGCTTCAGAACTTTTTGTAGCATTATCATTTAAATCAAAAGGAAACCAGGAGATTGAGTCATAATCCTCAAATTGGTATGTGGCCATTTGCGTTGGCCACATGCTTGAAACAGAATGGGCTACTGAGTGAATCAACATGAAAAAGTTTTGCACCCTGTTGGGCAAGATGTGGACTCAAGAGAATGCCACCAACACAAGGAGTGAAGATCCACAGTCTACCAAAGAACAAAAAAGGAACAAGACATATTAGCAACATGAATACATAGTTGTGTTAATATTATAGCCTAGATATGCTTACTTCTTTATTTGAATGACTGTTTATTCTGCGGAAGTATTTTTTGCACAACTGACACCAATTATGATTGTTTATAAAATGTTTATATCATTCAATTTACTGTTTCATCTATTTCCAATTAGGTAACTTCTCTCAATGTCAATTAAATCCTTTATATTAGCAATATGATTGTATACAGATAATTTTACAGAGCAATTAAGGCTTGAGAGGAGCTGCAGCTGAGTTGCAGAGCTTGGACAACAGGGAGAAGATGAACTATCTAACCAGAGTAACTTCCTCTGTGCTTTAAGATTGCTTTTAAAAAATGTGCTGAAATGTATGACTAACTATTTTCATTAGTTTAACTTCCAGCCTGCAAATATGTGGATGTGCTTTTAAGATTAGGTCTTTGTCTGGGGCTTCCAAACATGTCCCAGCTAGTTCCCTACATTTGTGCACCCAGCAGGATATGCTGGCTTAAGAATGCTGAGACCATGTCTTCTACTTAAGAGAGCAGAAGGAGGAAGGCATCCAAAGGCGCAGTATCAAAGCATCCTCCAAGGAAATCTACAGCATGGTAGTCAGAATAAGATAATTTTTCAATATCATTAGTTAGCTAGTGTTGTCATCTTCTATTTGGTGATCTACATGTTCCTAAAACCTGGACATCTCAGATGGGCAAATTTCTGCCAGGAAAAGGCAGATTTGTGGCAGCTGATCCCAGAGGAACACACACATGAATCCCAGCTGTGCTCTGGCCATTTGGCTCCAGGGTGCTTCTGCTGGCAGCAGGCAATTGTGTGCTTTGGGAAGGCTGCAGAAGGTAACAGGAAGTTGTGGGACAGGTGGCTCTAGGAACATCTCCTCCCAGTTCCCATTCCAGACACAAACCATTTGTATTTCTTCCAGATATTTTTATAAAAAAACCCCAATGATATCTCATTTCAGAACTGCTTCAAGCCATTTTCTGCTTCTTCATGAAACAAATAAACAGCAATAGAAATGTTACAAATTCCCGATGCCAGTGCCTTTAGTAATGCTTGTAAAAACGCATTTATTCATTAATTCCAGTGAAGTATATGCTATCATAATGATTGATGAATCAGCAGATGCTTCTGCACTAGTTGAAAGTATTCCCACTCAGGTTTTGCTTCAGGTTAGCAATGAAATTGCTGTAAGGACAAAATGTAATGCAGGTATGTTTGGTAATATTTGTGAAGTGTAGTAGGAAGAAAGCAATCAGAGCTTTGTATGTTGCCACCAGTGATCCCTCCAGACTCAACAAATGACAAAATCAGCAGTAAAAGAATTCTGCCTTGCTACAAAGAGAATCACCACAACCAGGAACTTACCTGGTGGGAAAGCATAAAATTGCTTGATCAACACATTTGACAGATCTGAATGTTACATGACGTGGTAAGGGACAACCTATTCACTTACCAGTAAAGAAGGCATATAAGTATTATGTATGTTGAGCATGACCAAATTTAAATGTTGAAAATACCTTTAAAAATGTGTTTTGACTACTTTAACTATTAAGTTCTCATTTTTTTTCATTTGATTCCATCCATATCTTAGGAGGGAAAATGATTAAATAAATTAGCACTTTAATTTGCAGTGCATGGGACTTTCTTGCACAGCCTGTCCAATTGATATGCTCCTTGCATTAAAGCTTTTGAGCTGATATGCCTTATAAAGACTGCCAGCTGAACCAAAAGAAGCTCATTTGATCTTTGAATCAACAAATACAGGCTCAAGTGTATTCATATGGAATAATACAAATGCTATCTGCTTCAATACAGAGGCTGATTTAAGACAGCTTTATACTATACAAGCTTAAAAGAAGCTGTTTTCATACAACCATAACTTTCAAAAACAATAACATTAAAACCAGCAATGTGTCTTTCAGCGCTAATTAATTTTTTTGTTTATTATGTAACATACTGTTAACTCCATAATTTGAGGCGGGGTAACTCTGCACACAGGGATTACACAGCTTTTGCACAGAGAGTCTTCCATAGGATCTGAAACAGATCCCACTCTTTGTCTTCTACACCATCTGCTAGATGTCATCTGTCTTTTCATACACTCAACTGCATCAAAATGACTTTTTTCCAAACCAAATATATTGGTGTGATGCATCAGAAAGTATCCAGAGATGTTAATTCTCAGTGCAGGCTTTGGCCAAAACTTACCTTTGATGAAAGTTGCTGCAAGGTTCCACCTCACTGTTGTCACTAGCACTGAATTTGATTTCTCATATGTGTCGGCTTCATGTTTTGAACGTGAGCCATTTTTGCTGTGTCTCTATCTGAAATATGAGAATTAAAGTATGTTTAATATCCTGGTTTAAATGGTCAAGGGCCAGATCAAACATTCCCAGTGAAGGAAATGCAAGTTGTGTTTCCACAGGACTCTCTATACATACTGAGATTTCTTCTTCATCTTTCTGCATAAAAATTTGTTGCTAAGAAGATGAGGGAAGTGGTGGACAGCTTTCTCCCAAGCCACATCAGACTTTACTCTCAACTAAATATAGCTGTGGTTTGACTCAGGATCATTATATTTACAGAGTCTTTTCTAAACTGTAGAACTAACCCCATTTACTGCAGTCTGGGCAGAGACTGGAAGTGTTGGCCTGCAGTGTTGGGTTGCATTCAGCTTAAACTGCTGCTGTTTAGTAGTGGTTCAGAAGAGGAGCCATTAGTCCAGTGTTTCCCAGCGCCATTCTGAGAGATTAATCTATAATTGGTTCCCGTGTGGGAGATGTCACTAACCATGATAGTGTGTATATCCAGTATATGAGATGTGTTGTATACCCAGCAGGTCCACATATGTTCATAGTTTTACCTGCATATCAGCTTACTTTTGAAAATGAGTGTTCAACAGACACGAGGATGATAAAAACCTGTATATATACCATCTCGCTCTGCCTTAATGATACTTTTCTTCCATGGTTTCTCATACTTTTACACAGCTAAGATTTTTATCTGCAGCGATATCTGTCACAGCATCTATCATTTGTGAGGTGTGGCAAGCACGCTTTTGCAATGAGGGCTTCATATGTGTACATGCTGGAGAAGGACGATGCTAAACTATGGGCTGATGTTTTGAGGGCGCTGTGTCGAAATGACAGCAACGTGTATAGTCAGATCTGCAGCAAGTCACTAACTACCAAATCCAGCCTTTTCCATAGGTGTGTGTCACTGCTACTGCACCCACTTCACTGGGTGTGTCAGCCTCCTGAAGGCGTGTAGCTGTTTGTAGGGATGATCTTGCACCTTTGCTTCTGCGCTGGTAATGGCCTGAAATGTAGGGCACAGTCCCCTGCAGAAGCCGCTTATAGCAATGCAGTCAGGTGGAAGGGCGTTGGTTGTGCAAACTGGGTGCCACCGTGCTGTCTCCGGCTGTAGCTGTGTGAGATGGGTGGTAACAATGGTGCTGCCCATACCCTTTATTTGTGTGGTGTGTGGAGGACAAAATTGTGGTGAAGGAGTTGCATAAAGGCTGTGTCAGCCCATGGGCCTCTGAACTGGTGTGACCTGGCGCACACTCTGCCTTTCACTGTGCCAGGGGAATATGCTGTGGATCTGCATGCTCTGCAGGACAGCCTGAGTGCCAGTCCTCATTATAGGTGTGTTGTCTTATCCTCAGAAAATCATGTGAAAGTATTTGCCACAGGCTTACACATTTTACAAACAGTAGGTTAGCCATATAGCCCTACTGAGATAATCTGGCATTATTAACTTCATCTTATATATGGTGAAACCAAGCCTAGAGAAAAGTGATGCCAGTTACAGCCCTTTGGAATGGAATAGAGCAGAAGTTTTTGGCATGTCCGTTAAGCTAGCTGTGTCTTGGCCTCTCACTGGTATAAACCCATGGTTCACTGGTCCTTCCAGGCATGGGCATGAGCCGCAGGACACTACTTGGAAAGAACCTGAAGATCCACCAGGTAGTTGTAGGCAAGACAGACACATATAAAACATAACACTTCCTATGCTGGATAGTAAAATTCCAAATTTCTTACTAAACATAGGAGAACTTTTGCTCTAAGTTTTCGTGCAGCGACTACTGTAAATCTTTTAGTTGTCAGGGTTCACAGTAGAAAATTTTGTAGTAGTTGTGTGTAAGCGTGTGTATAACAGAATAGTGTTTTAAGAGAAAAAGCAAGAGCAGAAAAAGATCATAGAACATATGAATATTCAGTTGTTGAAATCAGAAATACAGTCATTACCTTGTAAAGGGCCTTGAAATCATCTTCTACCACATCCTGTTCACACTCAGCCCAAGTTGTCATGCATCCATCTCTCCTGCCTGGGGATAGGCAGGGAAATCCCCAGGGAAGGCTGCTGTGCAGGCATACTGTGCTTCCTACTGGGATTTGCACTGCCCATTACAGGGTGCTGTGGCACTGGGCTTGGTGTTAGCCTCTGAGCCCTCCATTCTTAGTGCAAGAGGCAATTAACACTCAGGAAGATTTTGCCAGGATTACAAAGCTTTGGTGGGAATGAAGTCATCTGTCCCCAAGGTAAGAGTCACAGCTCTACGTGGCAGATAAATGGACTCCAGAAAGGGAAGCTGACACCTTAAACTGTTGTGTTTTTTAAAAGACAATTATTGCCTATGAGTAGGTGCACAAAAAACCCACATTTTATGTGTGCACATTTTATGAACTCTGCATCTACCCACAAATCTTTATTCTGCCTCAAGTCTTGTCTCAAAATATTAGGTCTTATCTATGTAATGGAGCAGGATGCTTAAAACCAAAACCTGGGAAGCCTGACATTGGAAGAGAATCTATCTGCTAGAGACAATATTATAGTATGTCCAAATGACATACTTCATACAATGTCCAATACTGCAATAATTGCCAAAAAATCACAAGTAATGAGAGGCTCATGGACACAAAAGGATAGCTCTGTATCTGAATTATTTCAAGAATTAATGAATCAGTGCTTGGAACAGATCTTGTGTAAATGAACAGACTGCGCTGAATTCAGTAGAGTCTTTACGGACACCAATTTTATGTTGTTTACAGCAGAAACACCAACAGAAATAGACTACTTGCCTTTTCATTGAGAAAGTGGCCAATGTGAGGAAGGCCAAGGATGCTGCTTTATAAGAGTACAATAAAATATTTCTAGTAATATATTCTGAGGATCAATTTATTGATACATATCAAGCTGAAAAAAATTTTTCTTCTTTTTAAATAAGCTTATTGAATAATAAAATCTGTTTTTGTTTCTGCCTAGCTGATTCAAATAGCAAAAGAACCAGGATTGTTTGGTCTAGACCTAGTAAATCATAAGATTTGAACATGGAAAGTGAAAGAGGCAAGTAGTGATATCAACTCTTAACTTAAAAAAAGAGGACTTCAGGGAGATTATTGTTGTGCAAGTTCCCGGGAGCTGCTCCTTTGAAAGGCAAAGGATCTCAAGAGAGTGAGTCTCAAACCATGAGAAGCATCAACTTCTGTCTGCAGAACATGGTGCAGGTGTGAGGAGGCCAGACTATCTGAATGGGGAACTCCTGACAGGGCTTAGATGGGAAAAAGGAATCCTATGGGAGACAGAAGAAGGCATGGCCTGCTCAGGATAAATACAGAAGGAATGCCCAAGTCTGAAATGATTGAATTAAGAAAACCAAAGACTAGCCAGAGTAAAAATTGGTGAAGTACATGAAGGAAGTGCCACGAGGAAGAATAAGGCCAAGTGAACAGGTAGCCTAGTAATGAAGGAGACAGAAAGGTTGAGGTTTTTGCATCCCACTTTTTACTGGCAAAATTTCTTCTCAGACTTCCTGTGTGTTTGGTGGAATACAACCGGTGTTAGGGGAAGACTGAGTTAGAGATTACTCAAGCAACTTGAACACAGAGCTAAGTAGGATGCATGACTGCTGTCACTGCAAGGCTGTTCTCTATCTCTTCAAGAGGTTACAGTGATCAGAAGTTCCCAATGACTGCAGAAGTAAATGTGACACTCATCTTCCAGGATGACAAGGAGGAAGAGCTGGGGAAATAGAGACCACGTGGCTTTACTTTCATCCTTGTGGAGGTTAAGGAGCAAATCCTTGTGTGAACCATGTACAGGCACATAAGAGAGAAGAAAGTGATTTGGGGAAAAAAAGTATGTATTTACCAATTGCAAATTGTTCTTGACCAACCTAATTGCATTCTGCATTGTAATGACTGGATTTGAAGATGAGGACAGAGGAGTGGATGTCCTTCACTTTGGCAAACTTTTGTCTCTGCTCTTACAGCATCTTTGGAACCAAACTAGAGAGATAGGGTGGATGGGTTCACCCACTAGTTTAATTCACTATCTGGGTGAATTAAAGTAAGTAAAAAAACAGGCTAGAGCAACAGGCTGAAAATGAAGTGGTGTCTGTTTACAAGTGGTATTCCTTGGGCATTCATATTGGGAGCAATATTATTTAACATCTCCATTCATGGCTTTGACAATGGAACAGCATGTATCTGCCACAAGTTCACAGATGATATCCAAGTGTAGGGAGCAGTCATTGCGCTGGATGATATGTCTGCTGTTGGAGTCACCTTGACAAGCTGAAGAAATGGGCTGACAAACATTTTATGAAATTCAACAAATGCAGTCCTGCATCTTGGACAGAATGACACCATGCAACACTACCAGTATCCATACAGTATATATGATATATAGTAGCATTCATTATATCAGCATGCTCTAGGAAATGTATCTGTAGGTGCTGTATTCAAACTCCACAGAGGTTATTAAACTACAGAAAGGAAATGATACTTTTAATTTTTTCTACAGTTTTACACAGTAAAATATTTGTACCTGAAGAAAAATGGAGTGCAGGACACTACCTGACTGTAAGAGAACCTATCTCCTGTATTTTGCTGACACAGGGGTAAGGGAGTGCACCATAAACTTCTGCCAAAGTGCAGGTCCATGCATAACCCAGTGCAAGCCTAGAGCTGCTTAGTGGCTGCAGTGCAGAGGACATGGTCCTCAGACCTGCTGGTTACTGTGTCAAGAAGCAGATGAAACATCCTTCTTGGTGTCTGTCACCACCTCTGCTCTGTTTTCGGCCCAGACTAGCTGCGTATCAAATAGTTTCCACTTAACTTTCTGCAGCAAAGAAAAAGAAGTCATATCTTCTATCTCTGGGGCATACAAGAGTTTCCATTTCTCTCCTTTTCTGAATTAATTATGTACAAGTTGTTATTTATCATAAATTTTTCTTGTCAGAATTTCCAGTTGCAACTTTTATATTTTCTTAGCCCTACTGTATAGATCAGTCTATTGTCTGTAATCCCTTCTCCATGTAGGTATTCAATTCATATTTCTTCATTTAGTAACTTTGTGATTTTTTATTGGACTGCAAACCAGATTAGTCTTATTTTGATGGTTAGTGTTAGGCACATTCCAGATGTTATACCATTCACCAAAGTTTTTGCAAGTTTTTAGTATTTTTGTAGAACTGTGAATGCCAGATCTGTCAATGATATCTCAGATATCATTGTACTCCGTACAGCTGATGGTCCATTTGCAGTTACCCTTACTGTCACTTAGCTACTTGTTAATCCATATAAATTAAATTAACTAATTTTTGCATCTCTGATTTTTTCCTACACTCACGTAATTCAGGTGCTCACAGAAGCTTTAGCTTATAGGCTAGTACCTTATTGGTCAGACTTCTGATCTTCAAATAGTAAGCCTATGTAACAAAATCTATATTTCATAATACCCAGTTGGTGGCCATTGATTGCTTACACATTTTATTTTTGTTTTAATGAAATCCAATTTCTGCCTTTTTAACAGAGTCCTGAACCTGAGTCATGTTAATGAGTTACAAGCTTGTGAAATCAACCAACTTAATATTTGAACATGTTTTCTCTAATGCACATTAAATTAATGAGTGTTTCAAGATTAGAGAAAAATCAACTTTAATATTTAAGAGAGCCATTTGGCCAAGTGTTTTAATGTTTTAATACTCTTAGACTCTGAGTTTTCCATTTCTTTGTCATTTGGGATTTTTTAATATTACCAAAATAATTAAAGATCTGCATCCATTAAATTATAATATTACCTCAAGTGTTTCCAATGGGATAGCTTTACTTGGTGAGTTGTGAAGTGGCTAAGTGGGATGCAGTTGTATTCTGTTCCATGTGTACTGCATTTAATGTGTCAGAATTGACAGAAAAGTTTTTGTATGACAAGTGAAAATGAAATCTATTCGTAGAAGTAGTTTGTCTTTTTTTTTTTTTTTTTTTGCTGGTATGTGCAAAAGGACACAGGTTACAATGTCACATGTCCTGAGCTATACTTTCAGTATGTTATCTCACAGTACATCATACAGGATTTATGATCAGGTAATGTTTATAATCCCAAATTTGCTCAAATTCATGAATGATACAGATTAAATCATACTGTAAAGGAATATTTGTGAATGTACAGGTGCAATGATAACCACAATATGCTACTGTATAGGAATGGGAATACTGTGATTAATAATAATAACAGCAGTTATTAATAATAATACAGCCAGAATATCCAACATGGTCATCACAGGAGTTTTGGATGACCATTTTACCTAGAAAACCAAACACTAAACCATGTATAGCATTTATAGAAACTTTTATTGCCACTTGGGCTCAGATTCCATATGAATGTATAGAGATTTTTCTTGCATGACAATATCAAACATGTTAGAATATCTTTCAATATGTCCTAAATGTGAATATTCTGTATGTGTAACATGTGCATAAATGGAATTTCGTCTATGAGTGGAATACATCCACTGTATAATAACTATGGATTATAGGAGGTCTATGAATTTCACATAGTAATAGTCTATCTGTAATGCAATAGTGACTAGAACTGGAACCTTTATGCTAGAAATCACACCTACAGCAGGAACACAGCCCTTACAATAAAGGCCTTGCAAAATAAGCTTAGATAAAAATATCTTGCAGGCAAGTTGGATATTGGCAGTTTCAAAACACTATGATGTGGTTGCACAAAAAATGTTTTGGCCATAGGTGGAAAGGCTAGGGAAAATGGCATCTGGTCTGTGTTATGGCTAGAGGCTGCCAAGATAATATTCCTGTATAGGTATAGTGACCTATAACAATGACTCACTAATCTTACTGATGTTTAAATGGGTAGCTGAGGTGATTCCACCTTCTTCACTTCTTCCTACTCCTCCTTTCCTTCTTCCAAATGTAAGCTCAGCTCTGATGTTACGTTTAAATGGATTCTTGCTGTGTATTCAATTTCTGGGGCTAGGGTTTGCCATGCACTCAGTGAAGAAACCTGAGCTCATGTCTGCAGGACTTGGAGTTTGCAGATTTCCAGGTGATTCTCCAATGTTGTGTCTGTACCCTTAGAAACACAGTGTAATAAGAGCCCACATGTACAATAATAAAGCTGGGTACACACTTGTATACTTTTTGTTATGTGGCTGTCCAATTGACTTTGAAGGATATTGTGGGTACAATATAGGTGATATTTTAGCCCTATCACTCTTATGAATAAGTAAGAAATAGCAGCAGTTAGTTGATCAAAATGGTAAGTTTGTGCTTAGTTTCACTTTCCTCTGTGTACCTGCATATCTTCTATGAGCTGCTTCTGGTTCCATAACCAGTGTGGAGAAATAGATACTTGCAGAGGAAGATATTTTCTATCACCCTAGATAAAGATGATGTATTCTACCGCCCTTAGATAAAAAAAGTCTTTGCCTGAGGTCTTCTATCCCTGTCAATAGTATAAAAAGCCTAGAACAGTGACTAGTAGGTGTTAGGTGACTAAAGAAAATTAATCCCACCCTTATGTATAGTTTAGGTAAACTTCACTCATTCTGAGACAGTGTATATATTCCCTGTGTACTTACAAGCAGAATGTGCTGTCATACTATGAATAATAAGAATACTTTTCATGTATCTATCTCATTCACCCCAGGATATAATCTGTTTATCAATGTTAATTAATGTGTTTTCATAACAATCTCATGAGGAAAGAATTGCCCCCAATTTAGAGATGAAGAAATGGAGCCATAGCATGCTTAAATAAGTTGTCCCCGGTTGCACAGAAAACCAGTGGCATAAATGTAAATACTAGAGGATGCCTCACAATCATAGCCCAAAGATAAGGTAATCATAAGGTGTGGTTCCCAAATCAATACAAACAGTGTAATATGGTCCTTGCTTCCGGCCTATTCAAAGTAAATAGGTTGAGGTGTGGTGTGCACAAGGTAACTCCTGATGAGTTCACATCAGTCATACACTAAACTTGGTGCAGATATAGCCAGACAGAGGAACAAGCAACAGGGCAAGGGTCAAATACCTGTTCCACATACTTGACATATTTGTGTGTCTGCATGATTCATTTATTTTGATTTGGCAGAATCCAATCTTTCAGCAAGGAAACAATTTGACAGCAGCCCTGATGAGAAGGACTAGGAGTACTGGTGGGTGAGAGGCTGGACATGAGCTGGAAATGTGCACTTGCAGCCCAAAAAATCAACCACATCCTTGGGTGTATGAAAAAAAGCATGACCAGATAGTCAAGGGAGGTGATTTTGTTCCTCTGCTCTGATGAGACCCCACCTGTGTCTAGCTCTGGGGTCCTTAGCACAGGAGCAGGTCCAGAGGAAGGCCATAAAAATGATCAAAGGGGTGGAACACCTCTCTTATGAAGACAAGCTGAGAGTGTTTGGGTCCTACTCCCTGAAAAAAATCTTCAGAACAGCTGGGAAGAAGCCCAGCTGGTTTAGGCTGAAAGCAAGACAGGGAGTATTTTAGGAGTTTGCTAGTGCAGCTGATTTAATTTCAGGATCATGAACATTCCCTGCTGCCAATTTATTTTTGGGGACATAGGTATCTATTGATGCCAGGTTTTGTTCACACCTTCAGTGGGCTTCATGTCCCTAGTTACGACCTTGTCTTCAACACAGATTTGCTGTATATTTTCCCCCACAGCACTCCTTTTCACCCCGGCTTCATTCCCCTATGGCCATTCTTGTCCAGCACTTCTTATTTGCATGTATAAACCTGTCATCAGTGTGAGAAATGGCACAATCCAAAGACTGTAACTGTACTGAGTTCAACTCATCAGTGTGAAGGAGAAATCCTGTGCAGTTAACTTCCTGCTTTGCCATATGGAAGCAGCAAACACATGTTGCTAAACTAGTTTCAAAGTATTATTCATACAATTCTCTTCATGTTTTTATTTTCCCTGCTTTTTCTCTTGTCACTCTTCCATGTACTGGACTACTTCCTAATGAGCTGACATTTGCACAATGTTTCACTTTCAACTTCCATATGTTCCTCTCCATTTGCTACACAGTTCATCACAGTCATGCCATCCAACATCAATGCCAAGTCACCTTTCCTGCTGCTACCTGGGTCATGGTATGGTTTGGGTTAGCTGCTGGTGTGAGCAACCAACAGCCAACTCCTTCAGCCACCATCATCTGCTGTGACATAACTTCGAACAGAGGCCCTGTGAACTGTTCCCTGTAGGACACAGGTGAAAGCAACTGAGAGGTTTCATGTTAATGGCAGAGAGGTAGGAGGAGAGCACGATGACCATGGACCTCAAAGTCAGCCTCTGGCAATGGGTGAACTAGAAGATGTTCTGCTGAATGCTACCAGCACCAGACTAAGTAAAAGCTGTGTCTTAGAGAATCTATGACACGAAAAAGGTCCACTGAACCACTGTTGTCATGAGTGAGTTAGAACAGAATAGGAAGAGACTCCTGAATTTTGCTGCAGTACCCAGCTTTATGCACTGAGCTTCTTACTGGTTTACAGCTATGGGTTGTATTTGTCTCTGTGTAAAGATGGGAAAAGAGCATCTCTTTTGCACCACTTCATTTTTTTTTCCTGTTCATGGTAAGCAATGGAGGAAGGAGGAAATTGATCTAAGCATACAACTAAGGCCTTTTTAAATTAGTCTTTGCAATTTTCAGAAATATAAAAGATACAGGTATAGTAAGGAAGAGTACCCATCTCTTCCGATATTTTTGTAGCTCTAACATAGCAGTAGACTAAGATGAATTAACTAACACTGAAAAATTATCTCAAATGGATGGACTGTGGAACACGCTACATTTAGAGTCTTTGGCTTGTGCCATTTCTCAGCAAGCTTTTTCTGACTGAGAGGCATGTGGAAAGGCTTGTGAGACATTTGCTTTTTTTGGAACTCCTCTCATAGTTCAGCTTCTTTTCATGCTTGCCTAAATTTTCCCTGTAGCTGGCAAGGGACACCTCAGACCACTTCATACCAGGGGAATTGCAGTGGTCAGTGAGATGCTAGTGAGTGCTTGTTTTCAATGGTAATTTCCATAACTAACATACGTTGCAGTCCATGACACACTGTTGAGTCACCAGGCAATGAAGAAATCTCCTTTGCATTAACAGATGGAATTATGCTTATCTTTCCATAGTTTCCCTGTTTTCAGTCTCCGTTACTAATGTGTTCCAGGACCTACCAAGTATGAAGCAATAGTGAAACCATTTCTGGTAACACAATCATTATGCCATACATGTTATATTATAATTTTCCCTAGCAAATCCTCCTTATGTCTTCCCAGTTATTAAGTTTTTACTAGTTAATAAAGAAAAAGAAATTCTTAACAGAGGCTTCTGTTTACTTTGTCCCAGACTGATTCAGAGCAGGCTTCCAAATGCACATTATTTCAAATGGGAATAGATGCATATCATGTTGACAACAATTCCTAACAAGACTTTATTTGCTTAGATAAGAGGAGAATATTTTCCATCTCTTCTATTAAAAAATATTTTCTGTTACTCTACACATACTTTTGCTTTTGTATGTACTGCCTGGATACCCTAAAAATGGTATTATGTACTTGGAAATTGAAGGGGAAACATGTTGCACCCAAAACATTTATAGTAGGTAGAGTCTATAAACCCAGAAGTCTCTGATGCACAACATAAATCAATCCATAACAGCAGAGTGGATATGCATACCACACCAGTGCACAACACATGACATGACACAGGGTTGCCTGGCATTCCTTCATTCCTAAGCCACGTCACTGTGCCATAAAGGATGTGGGAGCAGGAGGCATCCCTCATTTTCCCTGATTGCTTCCCCCTAGACTTACAGGGAGGGGATAGAATTTCTGTCTGTGTGTGCTGTATTTACAAGCTGAGTGTGTATGGGGATAATGTATGCAACCAGAGCCTGCCACTAATCTGCTCAGGTAATGAAAAGATAACATGTAGAGTGTGCAAGTGCTCGCTCTGTAAGCTCAGCATTCTGCAAAGACATGGCCAGGACTGCATCCAGGTGTTTCCCTACACACTGATGTTTTCACTGCAGCCTGCACATTCTTTCGTCATCCTGCAGTTGGCGCCATGATAGGAGCAGGTGAGTGGGATTCCTTGCAGCTACTGTGAAATCATGTGCTTTATAATGACCTTATCAGTAAGAGACTAAAATCTCTCCTGTCCCAAAAGGCAAACATCGTAACTCTTTAACAATGTCACCATACATACCTTTGCTAATACTTCCTATATCCCTGGAGGTGTTCAAGGCCAGGCTTTATGGGGCAGTGAGCAACCTGGTCTAGTGGAAGGTGTCCCTGCCCATGGCAGGGGGGGATGGAACTAGACAATCTTCCACGTCCCCTTCCAATTCAAACCATTCCATGATTCTATGATTCTGTGACTCTGTGATATATACACATACTCATACTGAGTATCACTTGAGAATGATGGAATGGCAGCAATTCAGTTTCTGTGTGTTTAATGGATAAATAACGTGTTTGAGTGCCACTGATGGTCTTACTGACACTTGGAAAGTCCCATTCCAGACAGCTGTTATTTCAGGGATATTTGCAGAACTTTCCTATAACCTAGTTATCATTTCAAGGCCTGATTTTGTATGTCGGGTGTCCCACTCCTAGGGAAAGGGAGCACTCAACAGTCATAGATGCTTGTGGTTGGAAAAGAACAACAGAATTTAGAGGGTCCTCAAAAACAAGTTTTATTAGTAAATTATACACTTGGTGTGGAAATCAATATGAGTTAGTCTCTTCTACTATAAACACACACTGGTGGAATTTGAATAAGGAGTAAGGTGAAAGAGAAGAGAGAGGGAAAGACTAAAGAGAGGGAGGGGGAGAAGGAGGGGGGAATGGGGGAAAGGGGGAAGGGGGGAAGGAAGGAAGGAAGGAAGGAAGGAAGGAAGGAAGGAAGGAAGGAAGGAAGGAAGGAAGGAAGGAAGGAAGGAAGGAAGGAAGGAAGGAAGGAAGGAAGGAAGGAAGGAAGGAAGGAAGGAAGGAAGGAAGGAAGGAAGGAAGGAAGGAAGGAATTCGGAAGGAAGGAATTCGGAAGGAAGGAAGGAATTCGGAAGGAAGGAATTCGGAAGGAAGGAATTTGGAAGGAATTCGGAAGGAAGGAATTCGGAAGGAAGGAAGGAATTCGGAAGGAAGGAAGGAAGGAAGGAAGGAAGGAAGGAAGGAAGGAAGGAAGGAAGGAAGGAAGGAAGGAAGGAAGGAAGGACGAGCCAACCAACCAGTCCTGGCTCCAGCATCAGTCCAGCTGTTACCGTGTCCAGGGACCTGGGGCTACCTCCTGGAACAGGAGTGAAACATGCAGCAGTAGAGCAGCATCTGGATACAAATAAGACAGATGCAGGTGAGGAAAGAGATGGACCTTTCTGCTTGGGACAAATAATATGAAGACAGAGAGAGTAAGAGTACACTTTTACAATGTAGAGTTGGGAAGGAATTCTCTCAAAGAAGATGGAATTGTTAGAGAAGACATGAATATACAACCAAAATCATTCCATCAGAGAGGTAGTGCATGTGTATATCTAACTGTAGCTTCTCTTATGAGTACAATACAGCCACCCTTCTTAGAAGTATATTAAAAAGGGATTGTAGCTGAATACTCAGTTTATTCTTTCGGAACTGTTCCCGAGTTCTTCAGTTCTCTAATGGAGCTTATTTTCTTCTTTCTTTTTGCTTCTTATGATACAAGATCTTGATAAATACATAATTTCACAAAAAGCTGCATAAGTCTTGCAATAATTATGCATTCCTTGTTCAACATAAAGGTCACATCTGAGAGAACCATCTCTCAGATATCTCATTTTAAAACTATCTTCTATAAATTCACCATTTCAACAGATGGAGTAGAGAAGAGATAAGACTATGAAGCATAATGGTGGAAACCCTGATGCAAAAAAGGGTTCCACAAAATATTCATGTCATATGAATTACATCTCCTATGCAGCTATGCAACCCAGTCACTCAGCATATGGTAAGTCTTTAGGAAGCAAAAAGTAACTAATAAATATAAAACAAACATGCCAATGCATTTGATAATTCTGGCATGTTTATCCAGAACAAAATCAACACCATAGTCAATGCTGCATTGCTAGGAATGCAGAGTAACGTACACACTGAAATGATTAGTCCATAATGACAAAAAAGGGACATAATTCCATGGAAATGTCATTAGTACAAAATCATATTGAAACACTGTTGAATAGGAGTTTCAAAATGTTCACTGTTTAGTGGGATCTCTTCTCCTGATGAAATGATCTCATGTTGTACTAGGCTTTTTCTATCTTCCATGCACTTTGTGTTTTTAATTCCCATCTAATTTTGGTGTTCATGCCTCAACACTGATCAGAGATACCTCAGCCTGATGGGTATTTTTTAGATGTACAGCATCAACCATACCCATCAGCACAGGCTGTACTTTTTGAAGTCTGACGTTGGTTTTGGCCTCAAACTCACTGTCAGGACCTCTGGAATGAATTATATAATAGTTTTAAGTCAGACAGAACTGTGAAATTAACATCTGTGTTGATATATCAGACTCACTGCATTTCACTGTATTACATTTGTATTGAGACAAAGAAACTTTTGACAAAAAACATTCTCTCAGAGTAAATTCAATTCAAAGATGATTATTTACAAATCCTCTTGAAAGCTTTTTTTCAGTGCTTATGCTCAGTGCTGTGTTTTGTCTCAAGTTCCATCTTCCAGACACTGGTTCCTTGGAACTTTTTCCCACTAAATTAGAGGCCACTGTAATACCTACTTTTTTCTCCCAGCAAAGATTAACAGCAATCAAGTTATGTCTCAAACACCTTTCTTCCTTTCCTCCTTAAATAACAAGGCATTTTGTTCAAGTCTGAGGTATTTTTTTCACTTTTTTGTGTATTCTAATGACTTGTTTTTTGAAATGAGTCATTTGCTGTTGACTAATTTGAGACTCCCCAGCACTACATGTAAAAATAAGATCGTGTCTGAGTCCTGCTCACTAACCACCTGATTTTTATACATGAGAACTGAATAATTTGTTTTTGTGATACCATCATAGTTTTAAGTTTTCTGTCCTTAAAATCCTCTGATATAAATCTCAGTTTCCCAAGATACATCAATGTTCTGGAGCAAGAAAGACCTTTTCTTGGTGAATGAGGATAATGTTAGGGACTATTTAATTAAACTGGACATACACATTGGATCTGATGGGACACACCCACAAGTACTGGCCAGTGTAATTGAAAAGGCACTCAATTATCTTTGGAAGGTCATGGCAACTGGGGCAGATAACTGAAAACTGTAAGAAAGCAAATTTCAGAGGAAATGGTTCTCTCTTCAAACATCCAAAGCAGTCTTAGAAAATGTCTTTTCTGGCCTTTAAAGGGTATTTTGTAACATATTTTCTCAGAAAAGGTGTATTTTATATAAAAAATCAACCTGAAAATCACTCCACAGATAGTATTAAAAAGTATTTAATTTAAAGTAATCAGGTCCTACTATCTTTAATATGTAGCAGCATTCACAAAATTACAGTTTAACATGCCATCTCTGTAAATAAACAAGGAAGTATTTTGCTTCATAGAGAAATCTTGAAATACACCTTCCTGTATCAAGCTAGATGCTGCAGGTTTCCTGAATGGAAATAATTATTCTTCTCAATTGCAGTTACTGTCCCTGACCCACAAGCAATCAAACTTAGGAGCAGTGAGGGGGCAAATGGCTAGCAGGAATCTAGGGATCTGAAGCCCTCACATATCAACTACTCATCAGTATCTCCCTATGTGGCTACTTTCACCTTGTGGCAAAAGTAAGCTCACTGAGAGGTGACCTATTTACCATATTCTTTGGAGGTTAAACCAGGCAGTAGTGCATGGTAACATGGGCAGTTAGGCTAAATTCAGACCCTACCTTAGCCCACAGTAACTGGCTGGTCTGTTCCTCTCTTCAGTGTACCTTCATGGTATTAATATGCGACCACATGGGATTTCCTATCGGAAGACATGTAAGATAAAGATGAAGGCAAAACCAGATCTGATGTTACTGGCTGCTCTGCCAGTCTTCTGGCCAGCTAGTATAAAGCACTGCGGTACTTTTAGACATGGGAATCCAGATTTCAATGAAAAAATCAACATGTAGTGTAATGGTTTCATGTGTCAGAAAATTTTTCTATGTCTGCTTAATGTTGAGTAAGAACTAGGCAGATTTTTTTTATTAAGATGCTGTGTGGGTCTATTTGGTGAAGAAATGCAATATATCAGGGACTCAGATGTCATGACTTCAGAGGGACAGCAAGCACTTTTTTGGACAAAAAAGGACTTGGCATTTTGTAGAGCGCTCACAGAATAGTATAGGCTGTAAGGAATTGCATTTGTTCAACCAGGAATGCTTGATTCTTTCAGTTTAACATGGAGAACAAAAACCTTCCTTCTTATCCATTTAGATTATGTTGAATTTCCACACTACAGTGAATAATTCACTACTCCTGCTCTAATAAGATGTTAAAATTTAACTTCTATTATCTTAAGTTTTAATTTATTTTTGGAAGTAGTAACTTTGGTGAACAAAACAACACTTATTTGCAATCTGTTTTTCTAAGGCTTCTTAAAAGTATTAGATTACATTTTTGTATGAAAGACTTGGTACAGAGGCACTGGATATGCCTGTATTGGTTAGTGGCTGAGCAAGCAGGAGTACCTGTAAACACTCAGGATCTAGAGTTTACAGAAATGATAGAGATCATCAGCTGAAACCACTTTCAAAGCTGTACAGTAGTTTTCCTTTACATCACTCATTGAGGGGTCATAATAATTACTAATTCAAACATATTCCAGTCATCTCCTTTGCACACTTTTCCTCTGTGCTAGCTCAGTCCTTGATCTTTGCTGCTACCTTGTTCAAAACTCAGGCCATCTTCAATGGGCTCAGTACTTTCTAAACATCCACTGGATTTAAGACATCAATAGCTTAAAGTTTCCAACATAATTCTTCAAATGGTGTTAAGCTTGAAGGGTTCCTGACAGGTTTCTCTCTTTGGAAGACAGCCTTTGGAAGACATTGCTTCTTGGCGCTATGTGATCTTCCTTTTTGACAATCAAGATATTTAATTTGGTCATAATTAAATTCCCTTCTTGCCACTGCAAACGGGCACAGGTTTTTCTAACTAGTTTCCACACTCATACACTGGAGCACCACACGGCTACAGCAGCATAAGGAACCTCCTCACTGAGAAGGAGGCTAAGTGCCAATCTCCTACCAAGTAATTACTGTAACAAATAATCAAGTTTTTCTAGTACATACAACAAAATGTCAGCAACCTTGCCTACCTGTGACTGTAACTCCAGTTTTGAAGGACTTAATATCAGCAATGCCAAGAACATTTGCTTGCTTAAGACAATGGTCTTAAGGTTCTCTAAAGTGTCATAATCTTGAATTTCAACTTTCCCGGGGCATAAGGTAATAAACTGGACAACTGATGGAGATTCTCTGCTAGACAGCATAAGAAATGTGCACTGCCATGGTGGTTCTCCTTCAATTACTCTTGTATTTTTTTCCCTGGGGACAAATCCTCTTGTGATGCACTCCAAGTATGGAAAAACGGTTTATTTATGACCTTGCCTTTAAAAAGAAGTTTTGTTTTGCCTTGTCTTACCTCTGGGTATCTATTCCATGAACAATGTAAACAAGTGTTGCTGCAAGACTACCGCATGTAGGTCAGCCCTTCCAATGAGCCTGGAGTTATCTTGGCAGGCAACCAAGGGTAACCTCTGGGTAGCATAAGCCACTGCCTCCACTGGCCTCTCCACATGCTCACCCACAAATGGGATGGACGGCAGCACCACTGGCAAGAACCACTATGTGGGCTGTGCTCTGGGGACCTCAAATAACCACAGTGCTGATAATCGTACCATCAGCAGTTGACAGGGCTATCCAGAATACTGAATACATTCCTTACTGGCCCACACTGTACTGCCACATCTTGACTGTTGTGTTACCTCTGCTTACTGGATTAACCTAGTTTGTGCATGTCTATTCATCCTGCTCACACACCCAGTGGAAACAGGGTGGACAAAGCCTTCTAATCTTTTTTTTTACTGGTATCGTGTGTCTGGACATTTGCTAATTGCTAATTTCAACTCTCATACCTTGGATTCAATCACTCTCCGTGGTTGGTTTCTTTGTGCCATTAATCTATGGGTTACTTTTTGAGTAACCTCCTTCCTTGAGAAGCCTTGGGAGGAGGTGTTGCTGCAGTGAGTTAACACAAGTACAGTTTGCTACTGAAACTATGGTTCATTTCCTGATTTTCTCTGCTTTCATACCCCATCAATTAGGGAAGTGTGCAGTCAGTCTGCAACATCTGATTCTCAGGGAAATCACCTGATTTTTCATTATCACCTTAGTTTCAAACCTGTCAGGACAGAATAGGGGACCTGGCTCCATACAAAATTATCATAATCTCTTAAATTAGTCATATTCTTATGGAGAAAGCAATGCTTTCTCTTAGGCAGCAGTCTCTCCTGTGCTATGCATTATAGGTATTCCCTAAAATGTGCTGTTTGGGTGCCAGAAGCAACAGTGACAGCATGGAGAACTGTGCAGGATAGTGCATGGCTTGTCAGCTCAACAGTTCCCAGCAGTGCATGGGAGCCCATGTTGCTCTCTGTTACTGCCCTTGGACTGCTTTCAATAACCAGGTTAGCTCATTTAAGATGAGCTAAAATTAAGAGCTCTAATGAGGATGTCCTGAGGTGGATCTTTTGGCACTCACACTGGTATTTACAGCTGTGATAACAATCAGTTACATATTTATTTCTAGTAATAAGATCTTAAAATGTACTTCATGTTTGTCAGGCTTAGATCCAATTTTTTTCTTTTAAATATCTCCTGAGGCTCCATTCTGGGCAATCTGCCTACTAAAAACTTTCATTCACTTTGCTTTGCTGTGTAATCTTCGATCATATTTTCAGCTAAAAAAAAGCCCATTCTTTTTGTGGGAACACATCACCCAGTATCACAATTTTAGCCTTTTCAGTAACTCAGTTTTGGGGACTAGACTGTCAGTACTGGTATGTCCTTTGAACAAGTGTTTTGGAAAGACAACTGGAGATTTGTATTCACCAGTACATCCTGAGAACTGGATGTGAGATCACGGTCACTTTTTTTCTGAAAGAGATAACATAAGCAATCAGTGACTGACTAATATGCTGTAGTAAAACTGCTCATAGCAGCAAGCTGCATTGCTGATAGCATAAATAGTTGCTTTTAATAACAGCAACTATAAGTAAGTCTAATCAGTTCATCACTTCAGAGAAGGGACAGATTGAAGAAAGGGACTGAAATGGGCATCTCCTGGAGCACCACAGAGAAGACCACCCCACAAGAGAGGAGGATACCCTCCAGTTCCTTCTCTTACTTAGCATTCAGTCTCTTCCAAGCAATTAAGAAGTGATAGGACAATAAGAAAAAGTATCAAGTTGTGCCTGGAGAGGTTTATATTGGATATTAGGGAAAATTTCTTCACCAAAAGGGTGGTCAGGCATTGGAACAGACTGCTGGGGAGGTGGTTGAGTCACCATCCCTGGAGGTATTTGAAAGATAGATGTCCCTAGTGCCCACATAGATGTGGCACTTAGGGACATGATTTAGGGGTGGACATGGCAATGCTGGGTTAATGGTTGGCTTCTGTGATCCTAAAAGTCTTTTCTTACCTAAACAATCTATGATTCTATGTCTTTTTCCTTCAGCTTAAATTTTTCGCTTTATGCTTTACAGAAACAGCATTTAAATCCATTTTGAGTCTATTCTAAAATTTCAGTTTATTTCTCTTTTGCTGAAGTTTAAAAACTATTTTTTAATTCCAGCAATGGAAACAATCCCTGATGTTTCAATTCTTACAATTTTTCACTGTTTCCATACTATGAAAACAAAAAAGGTCTTTGTTTAGTGGAATGTGTCCCAAAAATAGCCAAAGAATCATTCAGTTGTCTTGAATGCTTATCTTCAGTTAACCAAAGTTTTATTTTTTCATTAAATAGAAAATAAGCCTTAATTTAAAACCTACCACACTTAAAAACTTGCAGAGAAAATATTCTTCTCTTGAAACATTAAAAATCAAACCACAAAATTCAACTCAAGGGAACTACTGACTCTTTTGAAGGAAATAAACTGAGGAAAATAATATCCCAGCACAGCTAATGAAAGAAAACAGTTTCTACACTGCGCATTTTGTGGAGAGTGTTGATGAGATTATTTGGATGTATTGGTAATTAAAAAACTACCTATGTAACTTCAGCTTAAGCAGTATCCACAAGCTGGTATTTTTCTGAGACACTTTGCGTCTCAAGTTCTGTCTTCCTCCCTGGCAAAATCTGATTAATCCCTATTTCCTATATGATTGGAAGTAACAGGTTCCTCTTTCTCAACAATACTGAGGGATAGTAATTACCATGTACATCCAATGCTCAAGACATTTAACACCAACATGACGCAACACAAAGCTGATCTATCTGTATGGTACTAGAATCTGCTGTCATTGTAAATATCAGTCCAACAATATTATGACATGATACTTTCCTACTTCTTGTCTGGCTTCACAAATAAATTAATTAGATTTTGTCCCTATGTAATTTTTTTACCAAATGCCTGCATTTTAAAATGTTTTTCTAAACTCTTTCCAAATTGTAAATATCTTTGTAATAACAATAACTTGGTGATGAAGTGGTAATCAGGAGCCACCATGATGCTTTTGATGCAGTCTGTCCAGGGCTGCTAAAAAAAAGATCAGAAAATCTGAATCTGATCTCTCTCCTAATTCTGGCAGCAAAAGTTTTGTCAAGCTTCTTTGGTAGCAGATCATTAATTTGTTGTACAGTTGTGGTTTGTGCCACAACTGGTTTGTGTTAGATGGTTCATCTAACCCAGGAAAATCTCCTGTTGAAATGAGCAAATGAGTGCTTTGTGTCACTGGAGCGTTCCACTAAAGCTAAGTGTGAGACAAAAGTCAAATGCTGCATGTTGTTAACACTGGAGTTATTTTCTCACTATTATCAGCAAAAGTGGTGAGAACTTTCAAGGCAGAAAATAACTTATCTGTTTCCAGGGGTAGGAGATGATTTTGAGAGTAATTGGCCTTGAATGTTTTGATCATGCTGCTTAGAAAAGAGGTGAGCCAGTGTGAGATACTCCTTTCATCCCACGGTCTCAGGTTACTTTCCCTGTAGCAGAGTGCATCAAAAGGAATGTGTATTTGAGCTGCACTGCTTCAGTGGAGCATCCTGCTTTCACCGGGATTAAAGAAGTACTCTGCATTCTTTATCTGCATTATGAAAGTAGGGACCTCCAAGAGAAAAGGGAGAAATCAGGTAAAGGGTGAAAAGCAAGATTCATGAGAACTTTGTCAGAGTTCAATTGCTTAAAATGTCCATTGCTTTTGGGGGCAGTTATGACATACTTAAGTTCTTGTGTAACATCACCTTTACTTCCCTTGCAGCATTACTGATTGCCCCCTTAGTTGTTCTTTTTGAATGCTTACGGGGTTTTTTTTTATAATTTTGTTTTCTGATCCGGTTAATTTTGTATTCTTCTAAGGTTGTTATATGTTACTTCTATTCCAACTCCTCCCATTCACTTATCAATTTCACTAATATTTTATTTGCTTCCATCTTAAGGTCATTAATAAAGGTTTAATTATTAGATCAGAAGTGCAGTCGCTGTGGCTTAATGATACATTGCTTGGATGCACTGATAATTCAGAGGGTGGAGTATTAATGACTGAGTATTTAAATAAATTTTGAACCCTACTTCTAGTTGTGAGGGGACACTTCGTTCCAGTACAAATATATTTTTATATATGCAATAATAACATTAACTCAATTTACATACTTATAGGAGTATATTCCTCATGAAGAACTGAGATGATTACAAATCCATTATTATCATCATCATTTTTCATCGATAAGGAAGAAGAAAAAATGCCACACTCTAAGCCTTACCTATATGTTACTAAGACAGCAGAAGACTTGCAAAGAAAACACAGACCTTTTCCTTATTAGCTTTTTGTCAGCTCAGTTTTTATAAAATTCTTGAAAAGAGATGCTGGGAAAAGAAGTAGCTGGCAAGTAAGAGGTAGCATAGAAACAGGGTCATAATTATACCTGAGGGCAGGGCAAATGTTCCTATAGGTTGGATTTATTGTCTGAACACTCTGTCTAAGCTTGTTGGACCTTGATTGTGCCTTCTTGGATGTAGTTATCCTCAAACACATGCCATCTCTCTAATTCTACTCTTTTCCCAGCAGATTTCTGGAAAATTAACCCTTCTGATGTTATTGTTGTTATTGTTGTTTTTTTAAATTTTTTTTCTGTTATTAAATATCACAGGTTCACTGGCTAATAGAAGGTGCATATAAAACCAGTCTGATAAGAAATGGCTTTTTGGTTAAATACTTAGAAGTCTCTTCATGTCCTTCTGGCTAAGAGAATCATTTAGGTTACCCAAATCTAGATCTTAACATCACTTTTGCAGGACCAAATTCACAATTATATGCAGTATCTTTTCTTGCTTTCACTGTTTGTGGTAAAGGACACCTTTTAATAGTTGCAATGGTATCAGCAATTGTCTGCAGAGCACCATGGCCAACATGTGCTCTAACCTCCTAAAGTTCCCACATAGTCACATGGACTCGTGAATTAGCAGAAACAAATCTGTATTCTATTTTCTCTGCAGGATCCTATGATCTGGCAATAAACAATGTGGTTTGCTATTAATCTTTTTTTTTGAAGACACTGAAACAAGAAGTGTCTGATACCATACCTGTATGTCCCATTACAGCTAGAATGGTGATTGCTGTTAAGATGTCTCTTACACCTCTTTGGAAAGGTACATGCCAAAAAGACGATACACATTATTGCGTTATGGCCACCTCCTCTCTGAAATACTCTAATAATGCAGTGAACAATGGTCACATGTTGTAATAACTTTAAGCCCTGATCTGGTATTGCATCCAAATGCATCTTTCACCCATGCACATCCTTAAATTTACTACTTTGAGCTGCCCAAGTAAAACTACTTTTACTTGGTTCTTTCTGACAGTCTAAGTATTTTCTCCAAAACCTAGCAATAGCTAAGTCGCAAGTCAGGAATTTATGAGGAAAAATTTCAAGAATAGATGTTGAACAACAGGTCTCAGATTTCTTAAACTGGGTGCCATTCACTGATTATATCCCTCTGCCCACATCCCTTGTTTTCATAAAAAAGTAAGTAGGAGTCTCTCAGGGCTTTCTCACTCATTAGGGAGTGGCAAAAATAGATTCAAGTTTCTCTGGCCATGCTTAAGTAGTCACATAGGAACCACATGCAGTCTAAGGGCTATGCAGAGGAACTCTGCACAAATTAGCATATGCTGATTTCCAGGCAGGTGTCAGAGGGCTGTCCCAGTACAATTGTGTCTTTTCTGAACTGGACTTCTTTCATGTCCAGCTGGACCAGGATGTAGGCAGAAAAGATTATAACTGACTAATTGGCCTAAACTGACCACTTTTGCCAAAGCTTTAATCACTGAAGCAGTAGTCAGCATTATTTACAGTTTTATAGATCAAACCCCAGATTTAAAATTTCACCAGGGAATTGAATAGCATCCAGTGTAACAAGTTTAATAGGTATTATTATATGTATACTATCTGACATTTTTAGAAATATTCAAGAATGCACTAATATAAAGCGTGCTGAAGTAAACATGGGAACTGTACCATGCTTAGCTTCTAGAAAATGGACACTCAAAAGGAAATTTCTGACAGATGTTTTCTTCTGTTCTTTTTACATGGACATTCAACAGAACCTGTGGATCCAGCATGACCCAAAGCTGTGAACCTGCACAAGCAACATTTTACTATTTCTCAACTCTGTTCTTTTCTAGTTATTTCCAGCCCACACAGATCTGTAACTCAGTTTGGTCATAAATGAAATAAGCTGCTGAACAGCACCAGCTGGATCTGATGAAATCAGTGTGTACAGCTGGGTATTATCCTCCTACTGGAGGTACCACAGCTCTCATATCATCACGGATTTCCTGTGTGGCCTCACACATGCATTATACTGGCCAGATAACAGAACAAAACACATGAGAACTCCAGCTGAAAAGTCGTCCATGGCAGATTACTAATTACCTAGTATGCAGGTGAGCAATCATCTTTTTTGTTGTGCTCAGTGTCAGCCTGGTTTACAGAGTCCCTTGGGAAAAGTCCTGCAGGCAAAGGAGTCCAGGAAGGTTGGACATTCTTCAAGGAGGAACTCTTAGAGGTGTAGGAGCAGGCCATCCCCATGTGCCAAAAGGTTAGCCAGCAGGAAAATCTGGCCTGGCAGAACAGAGAGCTTTGGCTGGAACTCAGGGTAAAGAAGAGAGTAGATCACCTTTGAAAGAAGGAGCAGGCAGCTTGAAAGGACTTACAGGGATGTCATAGGGTTATGCAGGGAGAAAATTAGAAAGCCAAAGCCCAATTAGAACTTAATCTGGCTACTGACATAAAAGACAATAAAAAAAAGTTTCTATAAGTATATCAACCAAAGGAGGGCTGAGGAGAATCTCATAGAATCTCACAGAATGGGTAAAGTTGGAAGGAACCACACTGGATCATCTGGTCCAACCTCTCTGCTCAAGAAGGGTCATCCTAGAGCACTTTGCACAGGATTGCATCCAGATGGTTCCTGTGAAGGAGTCTCCACAACCCCTCTAGGCAATCTGTTCCAGTGGTGGTCACCCACACAGCAAAGAAGTTCTTTCTCCTGTTTTCCATCCTTTACTGGATGCGGGGGAACATAGTGACAAGGAATAAGGAAAAGCCTGAGATACTAAATTACTCCTTCGCCTCAGACTGCAATAGTAAAACCAGTTGTTCTCTTGGTACTCAGCCCCCTGAGCTGGAACACAGGGACCAGGAGCAGAAAAAAGCCCCATAATCCAAGGGGAAACAGCAACCTGCTACACCAAACAGACACAGGCAAGTCTATAGGGACAGATGGGATCCACACAAGGATACTGAGGGAGCTGGCAGAGGTGGTCATCAAGCCACTTGCAATAATTTCAGTTATTTATCATCCATGTATTACAGGTGTTCTGGAGTTCCAGTGCAGTCTGGATCACTCCATGACAGATGGTAGGGCTGTGTTTCCACTCTTAGGACAGTCGATTCCAGGAGTACTGGATGCCCTCCGAGCAGTGTCCTGCACTCTGCTGCCAAAGGACTGATAAAAACACATTAGCAATGTCAATTGTGATATGCTTCTCGGCTGCCTTTGACTCCAGCTTGTGCTGAAGTTCTAGCATGTCCAGTATGGTAACACTTAGTGGTGGCATGACTTCATTCAGGCCATGATACTTTATTGTTTGTCTCCTTTCTCTGGGAGACTTTCATACTGTCCATATGGGACTACTAAACAATGAGTCCTGCTGATCACTCATTGTCTCTCCAGTTGATGAATCAGCTCATGGATGGGAATCAGGGAGTCTCGGTGCAATAATGCTGCCAATACACTGCAGTGGTAGGAATCAGCACCTGCTGCTCTTCAGCCTTCAGCAATGCCACAACAGAAGGGTCCTCTGAGAGACCTGGCAAGATAGACAGCTGCTTAATTTCCTCCTTTTCCAAGGCAGCTATACTGAAAGCCCACCAATACTCTTTTAGGTCTTTGAAATACCCTCTCTTGAGACGTCTACACAGCAGATGAATGGAGCCTCTGGGCCAGTCAGAGAGGGGTGTTTTTGCCACTCATTCCCAGTTAGACTTAATTCAACCTTCAACACAGACAGGTCCTGGCATCTCCCATTACTCCAGAAATACAGGTGGACTCTGCCTTCTGATCTGACGGTATTACTGTACACTGTGCACTGGTATTTACTAGACCCTTACAGTCCTGTGGGTCTGATATACCAGGCCATTGGGATCCACATATCCCAGTAAACCTGGTTGGCCCCCTCCTTCACCTGTCTGCAGGCAGGGCCCCTCTGGTACTGGTCATAGACGTCTCCATTCACTTGTAAAATCAGAATTAATTTCCATAGGTTCAGAAGTAAGACCAACTCTTCCACTCTGGCTGGGGAACTGCCCACTGAAGACTGGAGAAGCAATTTTCCTGGAAGAATTCCCATTTGTGATTGCTTTTCTTTGCAATCCATGTACCCATGCCTCTAGAGTCAAGGTAGATTTTCCACCCCATTTCCTCATGTCCCCTTTGTGGTCCCACAGGTAAAACCACAGGGTATCTTGTGGTGTACACCCTCTATACCCTCCCTCTTGAGCAAAATAATACTCACTGTTAATAGCTGAGATACTGGTTTGTACAGGTGAGGAGTAGGACCTATCCTCTTTTTGTTGCTGGAACTCCTGGAACAGCTTTTCCCACTTTTGGACAGTTTTTCTACAGTCAAGATACAAGTTCCTAGGGAGGAAGAGAGATTTTCTTCATATTGCTGGAGTTGGTGAGCCACTTAATCCATCACTGGTGCCTCTTTGTCTTTCCAGGTAATTACTGCCAATGAGGTGGCATATGCAGATAGTGCATTCTGTACAAATTTCTGCCACATGGGTCATATACATTGGACTTCATCTTGATCCGTGGGTGACTGCATATTGTTTGGGTCAGAATAAATCATCTCTAGCATGGCTAATTCCTGAATGTACTGGATACTTGTCTTCATGGTGGTCCACCTGCCTGACACATAATGTCTTTCTTGAAGGGATTCCTTTCCTTCATGCCTGATAGGAATCACCTCCACCCTAGGCCGAGGACTTGTGTCCTCTTTCCATTTGCTTTATCGATATTCCCTTACCTAGAAAGTGATCCCAGCTGCTTGGCTTCCTTACCCTCTAACTCCAGGCTACTAGATCCATTATCCCAGCATTGGAGCAGCCAAATGACAATGTGCTCATCTGGATGATGCCTGAAATCTTTTCACACCTCCTGCAGATCATCAGGGACAGGGATCAAGGGGTTATCTCTTGTTCTGCTTCTTCCTCCTGTTCTTTTGGTAACCCTGCTTTGTCCTTTACTAGGCAAGCTGTCATGTCCATTTCTTCTTGTGTACAGGAGCAACTGAGACCAGCACGGGTTGGTTCTCAAGTTCAGCTGCAGTGCCTGTCAAGGAAGTTGGATTAGCTGTGGTGTCTGTCCACGGGGGTGGGGTAACCACAGTGCCTGCTGTTCTCTGATCCAGAGACTTTCTCTTCCCCTGCAGAGTACTGAATAGTGATGAACAATGCTTGGTAGGCAAAAAGTTATCATTATTAATAGTTTCCAATAGATGGCTCCCAAAGTACAGTGGTGACAGAGATGCTGAGTACAAATACAAGATTAGTTTCACAACCAGCAGTTCTATAACACCATAAGCCAGTGTTACAAAGTACAGCAATGTGATAACCTTAGCCCAGTTCCCATGGGTGAGATACTGCAAGTAAGGTATGACATAACTAAAAGAACAAGCATGCCAACTTTGAGAGCAAATAAATCAAGTGTGACCGGTGACTACTAAACTAATGGAACAAATGCTTGTAATAAAATTGTAATAGCACATTCTAGTCAGATTTGTCATTATCTCAAGACATCATGCCCCATGTTGGGAGCCAAAACGAACTGTTAAGGACTGTTATGGTTTAACCCCAGCACCTCACAGCTGCTGCTCATCACCACTCCCCACCCTACCACTGGTGGTATAAGGAGGAGAATTGGGGAAAAAAAGGTAAAACCCATGGGTTGAAACACGTACAGTTCAATAATTTAAGTAACATAAAATATGATAAAAATAACAATATAACTGTAATGCACAAAGGGAGACAAAAATAAAACAGAGAGAAATAAAACCTAAGCAAACAAAGTGATGCATAATACAATTGCTCACCACCTGCTGACCCTAAGCAGAGATCAAGCCCTTCCAGCCAACTCCTACCAGTTTACATACTGGGCATGACATTCTCAGATATGGGATATCCCTTTGGCCAGTTCAGCTCAGCTGTCCTGCTCATGCTCCCTCCCAGCTTTTTGTACCGCTCCTCACAGGCAGACTATGAGAAACTGAAAAGTCCTTTACATAGGGTATGCACTACTGAGCAACAAACAAAACATCAGGGTGCTATCAGCATGATTCTCCTACTAAATCCAAAACATGGCACTTTATCAGTTACAAGGAAAAGAATTAACTCTATCCCAGCCAAAACCAGGACAATGTGGCACACAGGAACATGACTGAGTATTGCACCTGCTTTTCTCTGTCTCAGTCTCGTCCATACAGAACCCGCCTCTAATTCCTTTTTCTCCATTGGTCCCAGTTTTGATAAATCTACATTTATATCTGGTATGGCTGGCAACATTACCCAAGTAATTTCATACTTCTGTGGTGGTGGTATTCTTGACGTGGATATGTAAGTGCTCTTTGTGGTGTGTGATCCTGCAACACAAAAGATGACCTTTTCAAAATATTCTGCTTCAAATACCTGTGAAGTGTGGCTGTCCCTCACAACTCCTCCATAACAACATGTGAGATCCAGACAACTTTCAGTTTGATCTGTAGCTTTCATCAGCTGCTTATAATGTTATGTTCAGCAATTTCTCATTACATTCTCTAGATTTCCATCTCTCCTCAGTCAGTCTAACCTCCATTCAGGCCCTAGCCAAGAGCCCAATCATTTGCCTACAGCCTTAACACCATCTTTGTATCAAGTTAATCAACAAACACTTTAAATCACCTATATAATACTCACACCACTGTTAGAGCCAATCCCTGAGGTCCTTCCTGACATGAACAGCTTGAACACTTCTTATTGACGCTTACTTTTTGAAATCTGTTGATTAGCCAGTTTCTACATCAGTATTTTGTGTGTGTGAAAAACTGTGCATTTTATAGACCTCCAGCAGAAACTGGAATCAGACAACACAAAGAAGCCTGAAAGAACAAGGATTTTCATTATTTTATTGATTGAATATGCCCATCAATATAGAAAAAAGTTTATTTTCCAAGTCCAGTCACAAAGCGTGCATCCAATCTGTAACTGAAGAAATGCCATAGGATAAGATCCACTGATACACAAAAACAACAACAAAAAATAACACATAAACCTCAAAGTAATCAGTAGTGACAGATAGTATGTCATGGAAACATAACATGTAGGAGGATTGGGAATACTAGACATCTGGTGATTATTTTTTGCTGCTCAAAATCTTAGTAGTTGTTACTTACTCACTGCTTTCAGAACACCTTCTTAGTCGTTGAGGTGACTCTGCCATCTAGAATGTTTGTTTGCTTCTTCTCATGGACATCCATAGATTGTAGCAATGTATTGGGAGTCAGGAATAGTCCAGGTACTCTCAGTTAATGGTGTCCATGAAATACTCAGCAAAGCTTTCTCCAAATGCACTTTCCACCAAATCAGCTACACTGAATGTCTATCAACAGTTGCAACCAAAGACTTACTTTTTTTTTTTCCTTTAGATGAGCCTTTCATAGGCTTCAGACATTAAACATCAAGTACCCAATTGAGAGGACAGATTAGTGGCTGACAAATTTTCAACCAGAGGAGGAAGACCTCTCTCTTATATCTATCATAGAAAACAGCATAGTGCAGTATAAAGATTTTACCAATGTTTGAAAAATCTTTTGTGACTCACCTGTACTTTTGCTACATTTGGATTTGCAATACCATTACCCAAACTGATATGAAATCCTACCATATGATGAGGTATTTAAAACAATGAAACAAGATTCCCCTGATAGTAACTCATTACAAGAGACTGACCTCTCTCTCCTTTTGTTTGTCATCCAACCTAGTATTTGATTTTGCAATTCACAATTCGCTTCTGTCATTCAAAGTGGAATTACCTTTAGGTGGAGACTTCAGTTCATATACTTCTTAAATTCCCTATATATCTATGACTTTGTATTAAATAAAATGAGAAGCATAAGCACTTATAAGCAAATAAAGAATGGTTCTACCAATAATCCAAAAACCACACATATTTTATATTTTGTTGAAGAATACTAAATGGAGGTTCCTTTATTTTTTTCTATGAGTATTACAGCCTTTCTTTCTCTGACTCTTTCTCTTGTTGCTTTTTTTTTTTTTCCAAGATCAATCCCATTTTCTTTCTCCTATTTATTTTGGTTTTGCCAGGAATCTGTATGGTATAAAGATTTCTTGTCCTACCTACAGAAATTAAATGATAGCTCCTTATGGCATTATTCACTTACTAGAACAATACAACTTTCATTGCCTTTGACCCCTTTAAAACTCCTGCTAATAAAATAATCTGTCTCTATGTCCCTCCCAAGTGAAGACAGATGCAGAGCAGATTCATGCACTTTGTGCTGTTTCTTTACATTTTCACTAGATTTGGATTCTGGTGGAACATAAGAACACCAACACAACAAAGCCAACAAAAATGTGTATATGCAAGGAGGAGTAAGGCAATGCTGGGAAAATATCCTCTCACTTAGCTTTAGCTGAGAGTCAGAATTACTCTTTACTTAACAGAGAAACACAGGGACCTCCATGGGATCATCCATTACATTCTAAAATAGGTGTTTGGATTAAATGCCCTTGTTGAAATCTTTTTGTTGAGTATAGAGTGAGCCTGTATCACTAGATTAGATTAGAGACTTAAGATGTAGATGAATAAAGAAGAATAAGATAAATTTCAATGAAAGGCCAGTGTAGGTATCTTAATATCAATACATCATGGGACGTTTATGGCAAGTGAATGATTAGCAACTTATCAAATTTAGCAAATTATCCAATTATCAAACAAATAAAATCTGATTTTTATCACGTGCTAGCAGTATTGAAAATATAATAAGCATAATATTGAATATATTATAAGCATCAGAAGAAGCCTACAGCTGAAAACAACACAAATTATTGCGTACAGCCAGAACGCAAACCGAGAGGCCGAACTGTTCCACTTAGTGCGTTTGCATTACTATAATCCACGAAGAACGGGCCAGCTCAGAGAAGGAGCTGCTTTTAGCAGCCTTAGGCACACTGCAGATATGGGATCGGCTTATGAAGGATCCCTCGGAGGAAGAGGGGAGACGTAACCTTAAGGAGCTGGTCAGGACACACAGACCCCGCTATTCCGTTACAGCTAAATGAAGCTTGAAATCATAACCGGCTACGGCCAAATGAGGAAAGCATTTCCAGACACGCAGTTCAAGTAAGCCGCGCTACCGCATTCCCGTGCCCCCACCCCTAACCAGGAGCGGCCCGCGGCCTCCCCAGCGCGCCTGCGCACGCGCACCGCCCCTCGGGGCCCACAAGGCGCTGGGACCCGCGGCCGGCGCAGCCACCAGCCAATGAGCGAGCGGGGCGCCTGCGTTTCCCTCCCGCGGCCAATCAGCGCTCGCTGCCTCCCGCCTCCCCACCAATGGGAAGGGCGCTCTTGGGGCGTGGGTCGCATTCAAACCGGGGGCAGCGCGCGAAGGCGCTCGGTGCGAGCCGCGTCCCGGCCCCGCGGCGGCGGCGGCGGCCTCGGTGAGGGCGGCTGGACTGGGCCGGGAAAGGCAGCGGGGGTGAGGGAACCGGGCCGGGGAGCAGCGGAGTGAGGGAGGGTAGGTGGGGGGGCCAGGGGGCAGCAGGGGCGCTGGTCGGCGGTGAGGCCGCAGGGGAGCTGTGGCTTCGCTGGGCTTCCGCCCCTGAGGGCGGGGGAACCTGGTTGCGTCTGCTCGTCTCCGTCGCCGCCTCACGGTCTTTGTTTATGCCACATTGTCTCACCTGCTCCGGTGCTGTTCAGTCTCTCTCTTACTTAGCTCTCTTTTGCATCTTCGAGTCTTATCCTTTCTGTGTCTTACGTTAGATTTTAATATTTTTCTATTTTTCTTCGCTAGTGTTGCTAATTTTTTTAAATCGACAGCGCTTTTTCTTAGTGTTGGGAGTTTTTGTTTTCCTTTTAAGAAAATCCTGATTAAGGACTTGTAAACAAAACCAAAGAAAGATTATGTACTTGTATAGATTGTATTTTTTAAAGCCTGGGTAGATGCTTCAGAAACCTGTGTCATTTTACCTCTCCTTCGTAGAGGACTTAAAAGTTCTTCATCGTATACTATCTTGGCATTAGTAGATGCTTTAATCAGGCAGAGGAACAGAGCTAAACAGCTATTCAAAACAACAATGTAGCTACAATGGTGTTGACATATAATGAAAATATAGATAACAGGGTAATGTTAATTTCGTTTACTAGACAGATCAATTCACTTGGTGGATAAAAGCCAGGTAAACTCTTGGGTGCTTGCTTAAAGTTCTTACTGCACTCTTCAGCTCTTTGGGTAGACAAAAAGCAAAATATCACTAGATTCCAGGGATAGGAACAGTGCATCTTTTATTCAATAGTTAAATAATATTTTCAAGCTTTCTTAAAATTTGCACTTGAGGAAAAACTTTATCTGTCTTCATTTGGAAACAGAACAAGTAATGTAATACAGCAAATACAGTATTTCAAGACTGGATGCTGGTACTTCTTTTTATTATTAGTGACTATTTTTTAGTGTGTTAGACGTGGAATCTTATCACCAACCTGTACTGCCACTTCATTTGTTTGCTGCTCTCAAGTCTCTGTCCTTTGGCTCCTTATTTTGTGGGCTGAAGTTACTTTAACTTCTACACTTTATTTAGAAGTAGTTCTATATCTTCCTGATCTTTGCGTTATGTGTTCTCCCTGTTCCCTGCTTTCCTGTCCCCAGCCTTCTCTCCTGTAGGCATTTCTAGATCTCGGGTATGCTGCAGTATAGCTGTTGCAGTTACAACCTCAGTTCCTATTCGGTGCCTATGTAACAGCATTGGGTATTTGCTGTTGTCAGATTTTGAAAATATATATATATATATATATATATATATATATATATACACACACCGGGGAAATTCATGGCAAATGATTTAAGAGTAATTATGCAGCAGATTAAGAAAATACGAACCTCTGAATACTTGCTTATGGTTGAACATTGGCATGAGCAGAAAGATTACTGGCAAATCATGACAATATGTAGATGAATATGCCCTTAGTGTACTTTTTAGTTTCTAAATGTCACAGCAAGCTAATACATTTGGAAGCGCTTGTCCTCATTCAAAAAGTTTTCTTTAAGTTTTTTTTTGTTCTGTTTTTATTACTAACTAGGAATAGTTTAATTGATTTTAATGAAAACTGTATTTCTGGGATATCACGAAGATTAGGTAAGCTTTCAAGGTTTAAGCCATCAATTTTTGACCCACAGGAACTTCTTCAGGATGGAGAGCTACATTTCTTGCCTTTGGGTTCTTGGGATCATCTGAGGTAGTCTGACCCTCATCCATCTTACCTTTTTGACAAGGCATATCCATTCTTCAGGAGAGTTTTTCTCCATAGCACATCAAACCTTGAGCAGTTAAGCAGACCACCATAAATGTAAGTTTGATATTTACTGTTGAGACTTAAAATCTAATTTATACAGAAATGTTTTTTTCTTTTTGTCTACTGCATTTGGGAAGCTATCACTGCAGGAAGAATTACGAACCTTTGACATTGGTGAGGAAAATGTAAAGACTATGTTTAAGAAATCCGAAATCCACCTGGGAGTTGTTAGCAATTACAGTTGTCATGAGATATTGTGTATTACTTAACATGAGGTAAATTTCTTTTGATTGTCTTGGTGCTTCAGCTTCTGGAGAAGCTGACTACTTCATGCATAATTTGAGGGAATGGGTACTGTTCAGAAACAGATCTCTGATGAATAGTCTCACCCATAAAGAGGAGATTTGAGTATCTGATTTCCTGTAGCCCCTTTGAAGGTATCTTTAAAAAGCAAAACTGCAATGTGTACCAAAACTTTCCTTATGAAGTAAATCAGTATCATCTGTATCACCTATGTAATTTTTAGCAGTACGGTCCCCAAAAGATGGGACAGTTTACAGACCTGCTCTCAGAACAGCCTAAATTGACTCTTAGGGCAAAATAGATATTAAAGCAAGTTCCAAACAAGCATTGAAATTAAAATTTATTCAGCATACATTTTTGAATATAAAAGAGAGGAGGGCTCCTTCTTCTGTCTCTGTTCTGTGAAACAAAAATTGTATTTCAGATACTACTGATTTAGCATACAGTCTTTAGCTTTCATAGGTTTTTGGGCTTTTTTCATTGTAGGTGTTGCTTGAGGCTCTTTGAGTGTCTCTCCAGACCCTTAAGGTGCTAAGGACTCGTTGTAGTGGTAATGTGGATGGTGCTTTTGGTGGATTAAGTCTTGGAATTTGCACAGTGAAACTGTATTTGAACCTACAAAAGAGCACCTATACAGACAAGAGCAGGCATGATATTCTTGGTGGGCCATACCTAGTTCAGGATGATCTTGAAATATGCCTACTTTTGCCGTATATACCTTTGCATGCTAGCTCTTGTAAGCATGATAATCCTTCTGATTTGTGGTCTCTATTTGGGGAAAGCTGGGAGTCTAGTGCTTTTAGACATGCCAGCTTCGGGTGCATAATGCTCTAAAAGTTATTTGTGAGACTTCCTGAGAGTGGTGCCCGATGTATTTTTTTAGGTAGTGGGGTTAAAGGTAGATAAACTTTATTCCATTCAATTCCTTCTCTATCAATAATTCACCTAAAAATAGATCTAAAGTTTCTGAGCCCTCCAGCAACTTTTTGTTGATTTGTTATACACAAGTACAAAAGGAACAAAGACGAACATTTCACTGTAGAAGTAAAGTTAGTCTTTCTTTGAACCTATTTAATCTGCCTGAAGTGTGTTACTTTCCCTATTTCTGGGCCCAACTTCACAGTAATTAGGAAGTCAAATCCCCTGAACATGCACTAAATTCACCACAGTTTTTAGTAAAATTCTCATGTTCATTAGATGCATGGAACATGGATGTGGGAAAAACTGTTTATTGTAGGCAAAAAAAGAAGAAATCACTAGGGTTTTTTAAGTTTATTTTAGCAGTCTTGCTCTGGTCTGATTGCCTAGATTCTTCTCTCTCAGCTGTATACATGTATTATCTCAGCTGATGGTAAACTGTTAGAACATTGAGGATTTGGCGTAAGTTTCTTATAAGAAGTCTTTGAATCTCTAAATCTCCTTTTAGAAGCTTAAAAATAGGTGTCAGTTGTCTTTCTCCTTTGAGCAGAGGAGAATGTGAATTCTTTTCTGCTTAGCCCACTGTGAAAACTGTAACCTGTGGCAAGGAGCTTGGATTAACATTGTGTGCTAAACTAAAGCCAGCCTAATTATGAGTTCAGAATGTGATTTAATGCAACAGACTGGAAGGTGTTTCAGACAATGCATCCTACACTATTCAAATGCTGAATATACCTTATTGGAAAGGGCTACTGTGAAGCATGGATTAGGATTTGGGTGGATCAGTTAAGTACTGATTCTTTTTATTTGTCCAAGTTGTCTTCTGTGAAGAAGCTTACTTGTATAACTACGTTGACAAGGGCTTAAATAGAGTATTGGTTACATCATGTGGTTGAGTCTCAAGCTGCAAATGATAGTTGAGAGGCTTTCACAGGGTAATTCCAATCAAAATGAGCTACGACAGGGTTGTTCAGTAACTTCACTGTTTTTAACCTTGTGCCTGCAGATGGAGGAGACAGACCTGAGTGAAAGAGGATTGCCGCAGATAACATCAATCATGAATAGAGTTAGAAACTTGAAAAACAAATACAGAAATGAAGAGAATATCACAGATGAGTTTAACTATGCTAAAATCTCAGCTGATACAACAGGTATTTGGTTTTGTTATTCTACTGTCACTTATGCAAAAGATCTTAACTTAGACTGAGTGGAAGAACCATTAACTGAAAGGGTTTCAAGTTTAGTGTTTCTTCAGTATTAATGACCACAAAGTAAATTTCATCTCTCCTTATTTCTTAGCTGTGTTGTTTTAATCTTGTTTAAAAAATAGTCTGTAACTTTCTTGCATGAAAGCTTACAAAAAGTGTTCCCTTCTGTACATGTTTGCTGCTATTTTAATCAATCTCCTTTTTTCTTTTCCTGTCAGATAACTCTGGAACTGTTAATCAAATAATGATGACAAGAAATAATCCAGAAGATTGGCTATGTTTTTTGCTTAAACTAGAGAAAAAGGGTGTTCCTCAGATGGATGTTAGCCTACTCAATAGACTCATTGGTCGTTACAGTCAAGCGGTGACTGCATTACCTGCAGAAAAGTACAGTCAAGATGAGAGCTATGCTCGCATCCTTGTGAGATTTGCTGAGTTGAAAGCGTAGGTATAAGTTTTCAATATAAGAACTCATCATTCTGTGTTTGAATTAAGATAAGAATACCTTGTTTTGTTAGTGTTTTCTGCAACACATTATTATTTTGAGCGTGGATGTTTTTATTCTGGGTCCTTGAAGGTAAGTTGCTTTGTGTAGTCAGCTTATCTGTTGTCTCCACGGTACTTGCATTTTTTGTATGTGCTAATAAACATGATTGTTTAGAGCTATTTGATTTAGAGACGTTAACACACTTCTCGTTTTTTCTTGGTTCGCTATGTAAGGTACAAGTTGAGGTACATGAATTCCTCTTTTGAGCTTTGTTTCAGTATGCTTTCTCTCTTACTAGAAAAGACTTATCACAGTTTTATTCAATTAGCTACCTTAGGATAGGCAGAATGTCTCAGAACATCATTCTCTAGTTCCATACTTTGAAAATTAGTTTTGGTTGTGATCATTTATTGCTTTATTCAGCCCAAATTTGAACAGTGTGGTTATTCAGATGTGCTCAGACATAGTTTGGGACAGGGTTATAATTAGAATTTTTTTTCATAAGGGCTTCTTTTGTCACTTGAAATACCATTACAGCAAATATTTTGATGAAGAGCTGTATTTAAACAATGCAGCTATCTAAAAATTAGAGCTGGGCAGGTGATCTCCCAGTGCACATAGCTAATCTTTTTCTTGTATATTCTTTCCCTATTTGACTTTTTGGCATATGGTTTCACTTGCAGGATGACAAGTGTCTAGTTCTCTGTACTGTCATTTGCATGGATCTTGCTGCATCACTGTTACTGAAAGCATACAGTGAAAGTAATCTGTTGAATCTCCTGTTGAGAAACAGGAGTGAATAATGACCTTGTGAATCTTTAGTATCTTGAAGAGGGAAAGTGTTTTCGTGTAAGTAAAGAATCTCTTCCAGGAAGGTTTAAAGAAACACTGCAAGATGGCATTCTCATTCAAAGGCTAATTGCTTTTCTTCAGAGCAGAAACTGTAACATAGGCTTCTGGACCGTAGTCTGTGGAAATTCTTTTCCAGAATAGTGATCGAGTCACATCTGTTATCTCACTGTAGGAGAGTTTTAAGTTCAGAAAGATTGTTTCTTACCTCCCTAATCACTTGAACCTATTTTCACTTGATCTTTAGAGCATGGTTTGAAAGGTGGATACTTTCAAGATGTGTACTAGAGCTATGTTCATCATATGTGTGATGTATTGCAGAAAGCAAAACCAAAGGTGCTGTCAGTAGCTTGTTAATTCCTTAATAGTATGAACAGTTCAGTTTTAGTGGTGTCTCACTGAAATGTCTTTAGTTGTTTCACTGCTACAGCCTCTAGGGACTTTCTTGGAAGAGTAGTCTGTCTTGTTTCAGTATTGAAATGCACTCTTCAGTAGTACTAAAATAATTTCTACTTTAGTAGCCAGCATTATTGTAGAATCTCCCTATCTCACTAGGTAGCTCAGATCTGCTCTTTTTGTTTTCTGCTGCGTATTTTTTAATTGGCAAATATCATCAGTCATATGTTTGACTTGCCTAGTGAAATATTTTTAAAAAGATGAACAACCCACTCCAAACACCTTTTAAAAAATGTGTCCACCAAAATCTTATATAGCATCAATTCCAATGGAACTTCACTATAAGCATCTCCCTAAATGATGATTCCTCATTTGGAAATTACTTTCAGATACTAGCTCATTCTTAATCATTTATTATAAGCTAATACTTCCTTGTCCACAGTGGCATATATTATCAAGTATTTATATGAAACTACATTTATGAGCTACATCTGTAATCACACCAGCAATGAAATTGCTTTTGACTGATTGGACCTAAAAACCAACGATGTTGATTCTGTAGTTTTTGGAGATTAATCTTAAGTTAATCAGTGACTACTTATTTGGATCTTTTGTGTTTGGCATATTTACTTACTGCTCATAACTTTTTCTCATTGCTCATAATTTTTTTTCAAAATTTCCATGGTGTTCTACACTTACCTTCTCTGTTCCTGGCTGTCAGTTTGTGTAGTACTATATATTTGTCTGTGTTTGGTTTTAGCTACTGTTAAAGAAAATCCTCTTATCTCATGACTTTGTAGAGTGCTTGTGGTTTATTTTTTTAGCTATTGTAAGTAAAGCAATACTGATACTGCAGGTTAAGTGACACTGATAGGTGCTCTGATGATACTGCCTTTGGTGGGAGAAGAAATGTGCTTTTCAGTAGAATTGTTTGCTGTTCTCCCAAATGTTCCACCTAAACAAGGTGGAAAAGCAAGTCAGCATCACAGACTTCAGAAGCAGTGGCAATGGCTTGAGATTTAAGTGTCTACTGCCAGCACTGTTTTGTTCTGATTGTAGGATTGTAGAATGTTAAGCGATTGGAATGGATCTTAAAGATGATCTAGTCCCAGCGCCTCCTGCCATAGGCAGGGATACCTCCCCCTAGACCAGGTTGCTCAAGGCCTTTTCCAGCCTGGCCTTGAATGTTTCCAGAGTTGGGGCATCCACAACCTCCTTGGGCAGTCTGTTCTAGGGTCTCACCACCCTCACAGTAAAGAATTTCTGCCTCATACCTACTAAACTTCCCCTTTCATTTTGTACCCATTTTTCCTAGTTCTATCACTAGGGTTCCTGACGATAAGTCCTTTTCTGGCTTCCCTGCAGGCCCCCTTCAGATACTGGGAGTTTGCTATGAGGTCTCCATGCAACCTTCTCCAGGTGAATGGCCCCAACTTTCCCAGCCCATCCTCATAGGAGAGGTGCTCCAGCTGCCTAATGATCTTTGTGGCCTTTGTCTGGATTTGTGTCAACAGGTCCCTGTTCTTTTTATGTTGGGGGTCCCAGAGCTGAATTCAGTGTCTCAGGTGTGATCTCCCAAGAGCAGGGTGAAAGAGTCACCTCCTCTGACCTGCTGACCACTCTCCTTTTGGTGCAGCCCAGGATTCTGTTTGGCTTTTGGGGCTGTGAGCGCACACTGCTGGCTCATGTTGACTTTTTCATCAGCCATCACCCCTAAGTCTTTTTCCCCAAGCCTGCTCTCAATCACTTGTCTGTGCAACCTGTAGGTGAGAAACTGGATTATTCCATTCTTGGCACTGGACCTTTTTTGTCCTGGTATCTTCCTTAGCTGTAGTCTGGCTGTGCCAATACCTTTTAACCTATTATGATACCAAGGTTGTCTGAAGAACCCTTGAGTGTGCTCTGAAACAGTTGAAGACAAACAATGCTTCTCTGTCTGATTTTCTGTACTGTACATTAGCAATGCCAGGCCTGCTCTCATGGAATGCTTCTGGCTGTAGCACAGTGCCACCAAGTGTGTGGCACTTGGTGCCTATTGCTAGTGTTAGGTCTTGTTCAGTGTATTGCTATCCAAGCTGTTGCTGCTTGCTACAGGAACTTAAATTTTAACAAACTCTTTGAAAGCAAATGTACTACATCACAGCTTAATTTCTCTTGCTCAGACTTTGCCTGCAGGTGGGTTATTCTGTGCCTGTCCTATTGCTTTGGATGGGCAGAGCTGAGTTCAGTAAACCTACATGACTCTAGTAACATGCCTAAACTATGAGAAACTTCTCTCATTCAAAATTCCTCAGAATTCTACTGAAAATTTGTTCTTTACCTTTCCATGTTGTATTTTTCTGTACTTTTATTTTGAGCCATGGTCATAATCTTTCGCTCTCCTCACTTCTGAGTGGTACCTTTGCTTATCTGTTGAGTCAAGGGGGAACTTTGGAGAGAATTCCTTTATGTCTTGATTATGGATGTTGCTGGTAAAAGTGTTAGGCTCTTTTTCTTTACATCTGTTGAAATGTAACATTAATGTGTTTCATAATGATGTAGACTTAGGCCTTTTGTATCTTGACTGGTATTTACTTAGGCTGTAGTTCCTCTTGAATGTGTAAACATTGGTGTGCTGTGTGCAAGCATTAACCTACTTAGCAATCTGTGGCTGAATGTAACACTAGGATTAAAATTGCCAATAGTAAATGAAGTGTGAAATATCTTAAGGATTTAGTCCTGTAAGTTTTGGGAAGGTTCAGCTTGATATCTTTCAATTATTAGAATTTTAAGATTCTTTGCTTATTTGTAGTTCACTGATTGCTTTGAGAAGGAGGAAAATCTTTAGCCTGTAGGTGGATTGCTTTTTCGAAGTTGTCTAAAGGCTTCATCCAGCACACTGAACTTCATCCTTCTCAGGCTCTTTACCTTGTGTAACTATGAATATGCTGTCTTTACAGTCTTCAAGATCCAGAGGAGGCACGGGACCAATTTCATCTGGCCAGACTGAACTGCAAGAAATTTGCTTTTGTGCACGTGGCTTTTGCACAGTTTGAGCTATCACAAGGTGTGTTTAAAAAAACAAACAAACAAAAAAAAACCCCACAAAAAAACCACCAAACCCAACAACTTGCTTGGTGTTGCTGTTCTGTGTTGTTCTCAGTTTGGTTGTTTTAAACTTCTGCTCCCTTACATAATTTGTAAGGAAACAATAAGTATTAAATCAGAAAGAAAAAAACCTGGATTTTTTCTTTGATTGAAATTTACTGAGAACATGTGTTCACTCTGAAAATGTAAATATACACACAATTCATTGGTTTTTTTTGTTTTTAGAAATAACTTTCAAACCAGGTGAAAATTGTTAATAGCTTCTACTTTTCTAATTTAGATCTTGCAGTGGAAGGCTTTTGAGTAAGGCTCTTGCTTTGAAAAGTGATGCTCAAATACTTTGCTTGCTTGTGGAGGAAATTCTGTCTTCTTCCAAACAGCATGTATAGACTGAGTATGTTTTTTATTAAACCAAAATACACTGTCAATATGCTATTTGGTTGCCCCTGGTACTCGATGGCAATGCTGTGTTGGCTGCCCATAAGCTTGTATTTTTGGATGTCTCTTCTTTTGTTTCCATGGGTGATTTGACCAACAATCTATGTCACCCTGTTTATTTCTTCCTTTGACAGTTTGCTCTGTACAGAAAGGCAAGCTCATTCCATGAAAGCTGTTTTTTCTTATTTAAATGGAAAAGACTTGATGGATATATTTTGAGTTTTGTGATTTGTTTTCCTTCATGGTTTTTTTCAGAATTGTGCAAGTTTTTGTATACTGCCTAGTAGGAGAAATTCTCCCCAAACTTAGCTACATTAAATCTGTCTGTTCTACACTCTAGATTCCAAATACATTTTATTAGTTATTCCTTTCTTAACTTCTGTTTATTTTCCACTGGTAGTGGTTTTGTCTATACATTTTTGCTCCAGTACTACTACTAAACTGTAATTTAGGATACAGTTTAGATGTTCAAAGTGTGGGGCATGAGGCAGAGCCGTTTTGTTAGTCAATAAGTAGATACTCATTTGTCTCCTCAGATTGTCCAGTTTTTCTTAACTGATAAGCTAATTGGTAATGGAGCAGGAAAGGCTGTGAACCACCCCCCACTCAGAAGTATGTGCTATGTAAAATAATTGACAGTGGAAGTTTTATGAATGATTCCTGTACAGGGTGGGGAAAAGAAGACAAAAATCTGTGTTTGTGTCTTGAAATCACACAGTTTCTGTGTTATGCATAAGTCAAGTTATCTGACCAGTCTTGTACTAATACAGACTTGTGGCATTGAATTTCTAAACAGTAGTAAAAATAAGCTAATAATTTATTTACTGAGCACTGGATGTTTATTTAAACAGATAATTAAACACTAATACTGCAATAACAAAGATATTGTTAAATAAGTGTAACAATACCTATTGTGTAATTTAATAAAGTGTAGAAATGCTGCTACAGGTTACCAATGACTAAATTCATCCTGTAGCTATGGGATGTGTTCATGCAATAGTTTCTTACTTTGACAGCAAGTAATCAACCTAAAACGAAGTCCTAATCCCAAAGCAAATAAGCCAGTTATGATCGGCTTTGTTCTATCTGCAGTGTGCTCTCTGATTTATATCTGTTACCCTTGAGCTGATCTAGGTGTCCTTTGGTAATGTGTATGGAGCTACAGTGTCCCTGCTGGGTGCTTCAAAGAGGATTAGTGGAACATGTGAGTTGTATATTGTTACTTAAGAGTGCTGTTCCTTTTTCACTGTGTCCACTTAGGCCAGAGGCAAAGGAGGAGGGTAGTGCTTTGTTACTTTTTCATCCCAGTGATTTCAGCAGTGCTTGGCACACCTGTCAGTATTTCCTTTTGCATTAAGAAGAAAAAGTTAAATTGTATGTTCTCTTCCTTAGCTCACAGTTTCGCTCAAGATAAAAGCTCAAGTTGAAATTGTGAAATTAGACTTGGCAAATTGATGTTGATTTCTTAATAATTGAATATCAGTGACCTGGAAATGGAGTGACACAATAAAGGTGCCATTCTGTTTTTGTGGCTTTTTTTTTTTTTAACTTAAATACTGACTACAATTTCATTTAAATACCTCAGATGAGGAGCTCTCTTTATTTGGGTACCTTGGGCAGTGTACTTGAAGATAATTTGCTGTGAATTGGTCAGAACTCATGACTGTTGATAAAACTCTGCTCTTGGTGGTTTCAAATCTTATGCCAAGGTGGTTGGTTCAGGCGTTTAGTATGTGATGGACTGATTGAAACTCAGAAATACTTCCGGCTTTACTTTTTATCTTGGATCCTCATCTGTTAAAGAGGATGAAGCAGTTAATTTTTCACATACATGTTCTGGTGTCATGCTCTTTCTTACTCAACGAGGCACATAATACTAGGAAGAATTACTTTCGAGTAGCAGGTCTTATTGAAGCAATGTGTGGTTACTAAATATAGCCAAAGGTAGAATCACAGAATGCTGTTTAAGGATTCTTAAAACCTATCCACTTGCTAATGATTAGGAGAAAAATCAGTATTTGACTATATGGTTAAAAACCAAATTCTAACAAATTAGCACGAAATTGATTTAATTGAAATTATAGGTCATCTAATTTTGGTGTTTCCTTGCTCCAGTGTCTGACATCATCCATTTAATATTCTTATAATAGGTTACTTAAAGCATAAGTTCCTGATACCTACACTACACTTCCACCAGCCTGAACTACTGGCAACACTGATGTCTAACTTAATTTACAAAAGGAGTTTTGAGTGCTGCAGACATGTTGCTCTTAATATACTTTTATATGTTATAAGGAATATACTTATATATATGTGGCATGTATGTAAGAACAAAGTGGCTTATGTTTTGCTGCTTTGGAATGGAAGAAGAGCATTTGGGATTTCAGGGGCATTGACAGCTGTAGCAAAGCATTGCATCATTTTGCCCAGATGCTCTTTAAGCCGAGGAAAGTATCATGGTTACAGTACACTTTTTTCTTTATTTGACTTTACTTTTTCTAATAGATGCCTGTGTACCTGTTGATGTATGTAAATTGACTGCTTCAATATTTTGTTAAAGCACTCCCTTTTCTATCCCAGCTCTCTTCAAAGTTACCTGTTTATGGCATTTAGTAATGTCTAAACCTACAATGAAAAAATATCCTTGCTTTTTTCTCCTCTTTTCTTAACTGTAATGCTGTCCAGAGTAGTGATGTTTTACTTAACAACATCTGGGTTTAAATTTGGTTTTTATTAAGTGCATTACAGATGTTTTATAATACATGCATAATAAAATTTTTATCTGGTCAGATCTGAATGGAAGTTCATAAAGGTCATATTTCCTTGCTGATACTACAGAAAAAATGTATTTTGGAATGTGTTGTATTTTCTTACAGTTCCTGTAACATTAAAAAAATACTGAGAATGCATATTTTATGACTTGGTATTCGACTTAATGTGAAAAATTGACTTGTGTGATTCATTTCTAACTATTTCCGGGCAGTTTCCTTAAATGGCAGTGTAAGGGGAGAAGTCCCTAATGAACAATGGCTTCATAGAAGGATGCAAAGTGAATATAAGACAACATGAATGTAACCATCTCCTTAAAAAAATATTGTCCTAGTGTAATAGGTTTTTTTTACTTCTGTGATTTCTAACTCTGTGTCTTACTACTTAGCAAATGAGAAGAAGTGTAAGCAGATCCTTCAGAAAGCTGTGGAGTGCTCTGCTGTTCCCCTGGAACTGTTGGAAACTGCTCTGCAAAACTTTCATTTGAAAAAAAAGCAGTTACTTTCAGATGAGGAGAAGGAGAACTTTGCAGGTAATTGCAGTTTCTTAAAATATTGGTTGAGTTTATGCATAAATGTGATTCTGGATTGGAAAAAAAGTCATTGGTGTTTGTCCCTTCCAGATACAAACTCAGAATGTCTATTGTCCAATAAACAGATATATTTATCTATATTATGAATCTTATTCCTTCAGTGCAGTGACTGTAGTTTGCAGGAGTTGTGGGATGGTAGATTCTGTAATTCTGCAGAGGGTGTTCCTCTGACTGTCATCAGGCATTTGTAGTTTGTAATAGAGACTTACAGCTGGAAGTGCAAAGTAAGAGCTACTGTTGGTTGAGAAGAATTAGAACTGAAACATACAGACTAACTACACTATACATATATAGGTTGCTTCAAGGTATATCTTGGGACAGACTGGGGAAGCCTTGACAGTCATTTCAGTGAAGTCAAATCTAGGAAAAATAATCCATTTCAACTTTATTTTACAGATAGACAAAACCTGTCTATCAGTACAAAACTGAAGCGCTTGGCTGTATCGTAAATCCTAAGTGATCCTTATTGCTGGGTATATAACTTCAAAAAGGGAACAGTTATTTCTTGAAGTTTTCAATAGATAAATTCATTTGGAGTGGAATTGAACAAAAAATATGGTTGACTTCAGCATTGAAGTGTGTGCAGCTAACCTTTTCAAGAGTGATGTCTAGGACTTCCATATTTTTTCATTTTATAAGGACAGAATTAATGTAAAATAGGTCTGATTTAATTTCCTTATCTTCAGGAATGGTGTTTGAGATTTGCCTAGCACCTATTGAATCAACCTTTGAGTGAAACACTAGCTGGGGGTGAACACTTTTAATAGTATTCAGCTATGGCATTAATTTTTAATGAACTTTATTTTCTGTCTTATTCTGTTTACCATTTATCATGGTTATAGGCATCATAAGTGCCACTGCTGATGTACTGGGCCACAGGAGAATGTCTTGTAGAATATCAATGTCCTTCATGGATTGTACAGTTTCTTGCTGACATTATTGACTTGCTGCTGCAGAGCAAAGGCAATACCTGTGAGAATGCATGGCAAAACCCTGCCTGCCAGTTAGGAAGCAGTGAACTTTTGGGGCAAGAGTAGGCTCATTTATTTTTTCATATATATGAGTTTGTAATTAGGTATTTAAAAAATGCTGACTATTAATTCAGTTATTTAAAGATTAAAGTTTAAAAGGTAAATAACACTAGACTTGAAATATCTCAAACTCTGGGACATGCATGGCCTAAATCACTGAATTTGGCTTTAAATGAATTTGTATGGCCCTCTGGAACAGCAGAGGCTGTTTTAGTGTATTGGCATTTAGCTCTTTTCTGTTTTGTATTTCCATTTGAAGAGCTGCTTTTGAAAGTTTTTATTTGGAAATATGAATGCTGTATACGTAAATGCATTTGTTCACAGCTTCAAAAGATTGCTTTTGACAGTTGCGTGCAGTTAGTGTTGTGATGCAAATATAAACCATGCATCAAGTCTAGAAAGCTTTGTTTTAATTCCTTCTTCTCTTTCATTCATGCACAGCAATCTAAAGTATTTGACATACCAGCTGCAATCAAACACATTTAGTTGGGAAAAAGTAATTTAGTATTTAAGAAAGGTAGATCAGAGAATCATGTTAGAATCATTCTGGTTGGAAAAGACCCTTAGGTCATGGGGTCCAGCTGTGGTCAGGAGTATCATGAGAAGCAGATAGGCTCTCAGACTGTGAAGGAATGAAAGTATTGTAGCTCACCAGCTGGATGTGAGAGTCCAGTGGCAGACTTGGTGGTAAAAAAAAAAAAAAATTTCTTTAGAAAAAAAAGTGTGGGAAGCATTCGTGAGATGATGATGGTCCTGGGTCGCTAATAAAACTACATTGTGCATTGAGGCCCTTTTTTATTTAAATGAGTAGTTAAGTCTATTGGCATAAGTAGTTTATAAAACACTAAGTATTAAAAATAAGCAATACCTTACTGTTCATCTGCCAGAAGTCTGACTTCTGGCTGAAAGTAGAAGGGGAATATGGGAGAATTCAAAAGAAAAGTAAAATTTGTTTTAATGAACTGATACAAATTTAAAAATGCTGAGATAAATACTATATTAAAAAGTCCTTAAATTGTGATTTCTTGGAATGCTGTGGATGGCCATGAATTTTGTTGGTGAAGCAGATAATTTCCTATACTGGTGGAACACAAGGCCTATGTGGTGTAGAAGATATTATATAATATCTTAGAATTGTTGTGTGGTTTGGGTTGGAAGAGACATTGAAAATCATCTAGTTCTGAGCCCCTGCTATGGGGCAGGAATACCTTCCACTAGATCAGGTTGCTCAAAGCACCATTCAACCTGGCTTTTGAACACTTCCTGTTGTCTTTGGTGTTCTTTTTTTTTTTTTAATATGTTCTTTGGTGTCTGTCTTTTAAAAAAAATCTTGTCGCATGGAAGAGATCTTAATCAAAATAACCAGATATTAATTTGAATTCTTTAAAAAGGGTTTGTCAGGAAAATAGTTGAGTTCAAGAGATTATTGTTTATCTGAAGGTGCTTAAAATAGCTTGTATTCCTCATTGTTCCCTAAATGAAGAATTAAACTGTGTTGTAACACGTGAATATGTGTTCATTAAGGTGCTGATATATTTTCATTAGTGTATTCTGAGTTCTTGTGGTTTCCTAATTTCTGAGAAATGTCCTTCCCTTCACCTGTAGGGAAAAATAATGTGGAAGACAGTGTTGTTCTGAACTGTTTATTTGTGGATTTGAGGTTCTAGAATGACTTTTCAAATAATTTGATTTCTGGTTCTGCTTACCATAAAGTATATCTGAAATATATGCCTTAACAAAGTTTATTAAGTTGACTTGACACTTCATTTTAAGATTAATGTACAACTTCAGAAAATTTTTGCCAAATCTTCAATAATCAAGCAAGATTCTATACTGGATTAAGATGGGGCTGCTGAATGAGTTGTTTGCTATTGCCTGCCTTGATATTCCCTGACCTTTCACAGCTTGTATGAGCATTCTCAAATTTGCTCTCAATGAAGTCAGCTGGTTTAATTTAGCCCAGTTAATTGCTTAGAATGATGCAGTTGAATTTGTCTGATATGATCTGAATGATTCTAACTATTTTTGCTACAGTATCAAGTACACAGGAGTCTGGACTTCAGAATATAGGTGGAAATCACAGAAGCATAAAAAGGAACGATTCTAGTGAAAATTCTTCTACTGTTACCAGATTTTTATTTAGGTAATGTCTTAATTTCTTATTTAATGTCTTATAGCATCATTTAAACCAAAACCAAACGCATACACTACAGTGTTATGTGTTTTGTTTTGTGGTTGTTTTTTTTTTGTTTTGTTTTGTTTTTTTTGTTTGAGTTTGTTTTTTCCTTTAGGGAAGAGAAGTCACAGGAACTGGGTGCCCTGGTTAATTACCACAATCAATTGAGACCACTAAACAAATCTAACCAGGTAAAACAAGTAACATTTTCTTAAAAATCCTAAACTCTTTATTCTGCTTTACACACCTGATAACTTCGACTTTGCTCTTAGATTTGCCAATTTGGGAGGGTTCCTGTTGCCCTACTATCTGATGATGGTGATGACATGGAGGATTCAGATGTCCCACTCACGGCTAGTGTTACTAAGAGGTATGGTTATTGGGTTTACCTACAGCACAACAGATCTTAATACTCCTTTTCAATGGTGCTTTTATTGGATAGTGGGAATGTCAGATGTTAATGTTAAATTTGACCTGAAGGTTTGAGACAAATAATCGTTATAGGCGCAACAGGTACTGCAGTAACCTACTTCTGATGCTACTACTCAGATTCTTTGTATGAAAGCATGTAAACATAAATTTCTTGTTCTGGCTATTCAGTAAGCTCAAAAGAAATGGAAATTAAGGCCAAAATAAATTTTGTTCAAAATATCTTTACTTTTATGTAGTCCAGTTTTTAAAATTAGAGATAAGGTAGTCTCATAACTTCCAAAATATTTTAAAATCCTCATGTTATAGGACTTCTTTGTATTGTTTCTCACTCTGCTGTCTGAGTGGACCTGCTTTTCTCTACATTTGAAGCTTGTAGTCAAAAGTCTTCTCACAACTACTTTTCTCATCTCATTTACAATAAAAGCCATCACCACACTGTGTGTTCGCATATGATGTAATTAACAATATTACTTCAATAGGCAAATGTCCAGCTCCAAACAAACAGCCTTCGTTGCACCTTTTCCACCATCAGAACCAAAATCTAGTGGGCATGATTCATACAGCCTGGGAGATTTGCAGGTAACTTAAATATTTTTTAAATACATAAAAGGAACTTGATCTATCCTATGGTATTAGTAAGAAAGATAAAAACCTTTTCAATTCAAGAAAGAAATAATGTAGGGTTTCCCTTTAATTATTTGTGGATAGAAACATGCATTGTGGCTTTTAAACTTGAAAATTGTTATGCATAATTGGGCATTAAAAAAGAACTTTTTCTGAACAGTACATCTGAGCAATGGGAGTGGTGTTAGAAATACAGTGAATGAAGAGGGGATAAACAGATTTCGATTTGACTACAGGACCTCTTTCAGCTGTAGTCATGAATTTTAACATGGGAAGTACTCTATTTAATGAAGTCTATTCAACTAAGTTAAAATGCTCTGTGGAGCCATGAATTACAGCTTTTGATAGAGATTGGTTTTCAGCTGTGTCTTACATTTTCATGTCCCCATCCCCTGAAAGAAAATTCCAGAATAGAAAGCATTTAGGTGTCTTTATTATAGAAACTGGATTATGAGATTCAGAGTGTTTATGTATTTGAAAATCGCATCAGTAATACTTGTCTGTGTAACCTGCACTCTTCCCTGAAGCATGTTTGTTTTGTGGTGCATCTGCCATTTAATTACTGTAAGGAAGTGTCTTTTGGATACTACTCTTGAGTTTTGCTTTGATTCTTTAAGATGCTTTTTATGTTCTTTAGTCCTTACAAGAAAAAATGGCTTTACAGTTGCAGATGTTGGATAAGGGCAGCTCAGAAACAGTCACCAATTCAACTGTAACTCTCAAAACCAAAGTGGATACAAGTCTTGTGACGAAAAAAGAAGGTAACTATTAATGTCATGTCTGAGTAGTTTGAAACAGAAAAAACATTGAAAGTGTGCTTTTTAAATGTGTTTATTTTTAAAAAATGTGTTGCTAAATAAAATGTTTTCCAAAAAGCAGAAGTTGGTCTGATTGGATTTGGGGAGTGGTTAAATAAAATTTGGCTTTTGTGTGGTATCTTTGATTGTTGTGGAAAAAAAGAAGCCCCAAAACCCCCAAAAATCTCAACTGTGACAATGTCCAAAACTGTGAAGTGCTGGGATGGAAGTAAAATATCAAGTGTAGTGCTAATTCATTATGTTCTTACCTCTTGAAATACGTGCAACAAATAGGCTTTGAAATAGCAACGGTGGGAGATTTGCCAGACTGAGAGTAGAAAAATATTGCCAGTTTATCAAGTAACAGTATTAGTTTATACCAAAGGACAAAAGGTAGCTGTCGATGGAGAGAAATTCAAATGAAAGACTATAAATTTCTTGAAGCCTCCATTTTAGGGGTCTTTTTTTGAGACCAATTATAATGGTTTGCTTCTCCTATGCTCCTTTTTTTCCTGTCATGCAAAAAGTCCTGGATAATTTCTACCTTTGTTTTCCTATATTCATTGCAATATAATTTAATTTGTATTGCTGGAATCCTTTTGTGTGAATGACACTTGTACTAAATAAATGTATACTTTTAGAGTATTAAACTTCAGTGTCAATCAAATACACTGTTACACTTTGTATTACTTTAAGTGCTTTGGATTAAACATGGGTTTTAGCCTTAAGTATATTGTCATTTTTAGAATTATCCTTTAAAGAAATTCAAGGTTTTGCTATCATTTGAATGGCTGGAATTTTTACTGTATTATTAACATACTTTTGGAGATTGATTTCTAAAGTTCTTTTAAAAACTGTCAGTTTTGGTGTATTTCAGAAATAAATACTTCAGTAGATGTTGAGTTATCAATACATGGACTTTGACTGTTGTGTGAAGTCACCTAGAAACAGGAATGGCATGAGATTATGTTGTGTCTTCCTGGAAAATGTTATAACCATCTTGGATTTATAGCAAGGATTTCAGGGCCAGTAAAATCTAGAAGGTTGCTACTAATCATTTACCAACATCATGGAATATGGAGTATGTGTACTAACCTCTTGTGGTTACTTGCTATTTCAGTGTTTCATCAGAAAACTAGTTCCCCAAGTAATTCTCTCATCCTGCTGAAGAAATTAGGTGAAAATGTCTAATATTGCAAGAGTTGAATTTGAGATTATATAAGTACATACGTATTATAGGAAAGAAAACATTTCAGTTGAAAAATGGTGATTTTTTGACTTCAGTGTCCCCTCAGCCCCTCAGTGAAACCTTTCCCACTGACTTGCATTGGGAACAGTTTGGGTTTCAGGTCATACTTTCCCTGTTCATGCTGCATTCCAGTTTTTAGGTGAGATGCTGGTTGACATAGTTCAATCCTTCAGCAGCTGAATTGCATTAAGCTGCTCAGCATGGGATGCTGCTTTCTAGTAATTTTAAAGGAGAACTTCAAGCGTGTGAAGGAGCACTCTTAAGCTGTGCTTTTTGCAGCCTGCACTGCCACATCCCACCAATTCACTCTTGTACTACCTGTGCAAATGTAACTAGGGGACAGAGTGCCAAGTCCCTTTATGCCTCTGGTTTCAGTCATTACGCTGGGTTATAGGTTGCCTACTGTCACGGACAACAGATTTTTAGTTTGGAGTATTGTAATAAGCTTATCTTCAATGCTTTATAAACCTGCTCAACATCCCAAGATGATGTAGTATAATTTATAAACATACTCTTATTCTGTGTTGAAGGAAACAGTTGCATCTCTGTTATTGTTACAGTCATATCTTAAGATTTTGAAGAAAGTTGCTATGTTATTACACTGAATTGAATATGGAGCCTGAAGATTACATTGTCTTTTAAGGCCTAATTCCAATAAATCAACTGTTTGTTTAGTCTAATGTAGAAAATGAGGTAAAATTATTCTAGAAACTTTTCAAGTATTGAATATTGTATCCTTTTACTAATCTGTGGTTTTGGTTTTTTTTTTTTTTTGTTTTTTGTTTTTTTCAGAAAATAAAGTTCAGCATCAGGAGCTGAAGATGCCAGAGCCCAGGAGTCTGGAAAGTCAACAGCAACAATCTAGTTTTGGTGAAAGCTATAGAAAGCAGTTGGAACAGATTAAACTAAACTGTGTTAGTGCCAGAAAAAAATGGCCAACTCAAGAAGTGTCACAGAAAAGCTGCTATGGAGAGGTAAAGTAACGCGAACGTGTACTGCATGTGTGCTAGCAGCAGCCTTCTCATGTTGAAGAAAATATTTGTGCTCTTACTTGTGTGATAGAATATCTTGCCTTACCCTTTGTAGGGAAAACAAATGAACCTTGAACAGTCTGGTCATCCTGTTTCAAGACAATTATCACCACCAGATGCTGTTGCTAAGAAAAGTGACCCATCACATGTTTATGGAACACCAAGCACCACATCTAATGATTATATGGCCTGGTAAGCCTACTATAAGATGGTAGTTGATCTCTGGAAAGACTTAAGCAGATTTTTACAGGGTTTCTTACATTTTTCTGTTCAGATAGGAAACATTCCATGTGCTTCTGTAAAGTGCCTGACTTTGAGATTCAGATTGCATTTAGGGACCTTTGCCTTTTCTGTCAACTTTTCAGCATTTGAATGTTTACTATCAAATAAATAAGTCCTTAGTACAGCATTTACCTTTTTTGCTGACCCCTGCTACATGACACTTTCTTTTAGATAACTTTTTTTGTGACTGACAGGCTTTTTAGATCGATAAGTGTATATCAGCTTAGTTCCTATGATGCAAGTGTCTGAGGTTTTTTAAAAGTACTTCAAGAAATCCAGAGGCTTGCAGAATTAAGCACTTAAGTTAGGAAATGATAGCATTTGTTCTTCCATGTGACCTTAAATTAGGCATAAACCCCTATGCCTGTGTTGGCAAATCTTTCTAATTATGTGATTATTTATTGTTTTCATAAGTTTCTAGGATGAATCATATAGGTCAAGGTTGTATGCTGAGTAAGCACTGTTCCATAGGTAGGACCTATGTCTCTATAGCTGTAGAATTCAGAATATATGTAAGGAATGAATTGCATCATTTCACGAAGGAGTTTGATAATAGTCCTTGATTAAATTCTCATTACTTAGTTTGTATGTACATGGTAAATATGCAGAATTGCTGAGTGCTTCTGTATTCTGTGAGAACCATGCTTTTGACTGGTTTTGTCCTTTATTTTTTTTTTTAACTTCTGTGATTTTACTCTACCAAATAAATCCTAGGTGTATACATTCTCTTCCAGTTCTGATCTTGGCATTAGTTTCTGTAAACAGTGGGAAAAAATAAAGTATCTTCAGCAATATAGCTAAATAGATGGTAGACACCTCAACAGAACAAATTTAAAAAAAATTGATTTTTTGCAATCTTTAGTTTTCTTAAGTCCATGATCTTTCCACTCATACACAGTATAGCCAAAGCTCTTAATGGCAATAGTGAAGGTTTTTGAAGTTGTCTGTCTCAGTATGCTTACTTGAAAAAATAGGTAATCTAAGAAGTTTTTGAATAAATAAGCTGGGGAAAAGTAACTGTCTTAAACTCTTGTAGTCAGCTCTTCTAGCTTTATAGTTCTTTCACTTTCTAGTTGCTGGGAAGTGCCAGGTAGTGTCTGAAGATAGGGAGTTAGTGTTTTAAAAAGTATTTTCTAAGTATGTTGTAGTTTCAGTGTATTTCTAAAAGGACTTCTAAATCAAGAAGTTGGGGTCTTTATAATGCTAATTATTGAATGAAGTGGAGGCTAGCTTTCAAGAAATGTTGAAGATTTCAACTTTGTTGTTAAAGTAATCCTAAAAACATACAACTAATGCAAATATTGTTCATATTTTTGTTAGTTTCAACACACCAGTTGTAAAGGACAAGCTTCTACCAGGACATCAAATTTCTACTCCCTTCAGCCAGTTCCCATATTATTTACCGCATACTCCAGCAACTCCATTTCAAAATCAAATTGGCTTGCAGGTAACAATTTTGTCATTTTTTCAGTACATATGTTCACTGGGAACTACTTTAGGTAAAATAAATGTGTGTATATATTTTTCTAATCTGAAGTTACTGTTCATATTCCTGGATCAGTAATGGAAAGTAGTCTATTATTCCCAAAATAACTTTCTTCATGTGTATGTCTGAATTTAGATTAAATTACTCAGGTGTTGAAAAATAAGTTCAGTTTTGTCAAAGTGCTGGAGCCTTTGTCTGCAACCTAAGCCTTTTCAGATCCTACTTAATGACAGAGGAAAGAACTAGAGTCTGTTTTTGTTCTGCAGTGCTTTTACAGTGGTACTACCCACTATAGTGCATTACCAATAAAGAGAAGCAGTGTGTGTTGAAAACCATGAGTTTGAGGGAGGTAAAAGATTGCATTTCTACTCCATTTTTGTTAGATTTCACAAATTTTGATACATTTGTTGTGGCCTGACATAATGTAAAAATGTTACCTTAGATGTGTTGCACATTCAGATAGGAACCTTCCCAACTGTGCATAAAACTGGGGGATAGGTTTAAGCTTCCTACCAGAGGATAAGAATTAATAAATCAAATTTGAGGCCTTTCTATGGCTTGGTGTAGCAGGCAAGGGCAATGCAGTCTGTTTTAACTTTGCAGTACTGAAGTCTTCTAGCTAGTAATTAGGTTCAAATAAAATGGTAGGTGACTTCAGTACAGCTCTTAAGTTGCATGCTGGGACTGAAAGTCTGTTAGATAATATAGTTTCTGACTAAAAAGAGGGAGGTGTCCCTAATGATCTGGGGAGCCTTGTTAAAGAACACCCTTCTGTTGATTTCCAGTATGAAGAGCATTGGCACCTTTTACAAGAGTTCAGTGATGTTACATACCAAATGGTGATCAGTGTCTGGGAATCTAGCTTTCATTTGAAGTTTCTTTACTGTTTGTAAACAACTTTTATTGTCTTCAGAAAGAGCAAGGCAACTTAAAGCATTTTAACTCTACAAGAAGTAGAGCTCTCTTAAGTTCTGTTGCACGTACCAATTTTTATTTCTTGACCTTTTCTGTGTGTACACAGGTTCCAGCTTCTATACCTTCACATGAATGCCTTGCCATCAATGGCAGGGTTTATACGGTATTAAAGCAAATAGGTAGTGGAGGCTCGAGTAAGGTAAGGTGCTCCTTTATCCTTTTAGGCAGTCACTAATTTATACAGTAGTAGTTCTATGTAAATACATGTTGAAATCGTCTAATGAGTGCCTAGTGTTAGCATGTACACAATGTTTGACCCAGGAAATCTAGAACTGGTTTAGTGCTATGCTTAGACCTTTTGCTCTTGAAGATAATTTCTATGGTAGAGTAAGCATTAAAATTCCTGGTAGAATCAGCTCTTCAGTTGTGAGAGATGCAATGCCTTGTGTACATGCTAATGTGAGAGGCTGTCATTTAGAGCAGTGTGATTACATTGTTGGGAAATGGGTGACTTGTAAAGTTGGTTGAGAGTTCGTGAAGGAGACAGACCATCTCTTAAGACTTCTGTAACTTGTGTGAGAAGCAGAGTTGTAGCTATGTTTGAAGGGGTGAGTGAGCTGGTTTTTGTATGGAAATTTGGGGTCATGGGAAGTTGGGAAACAATTTTGGCAAAATCTCTTGGTTTTGTTATAGTTCCTTATCTTCTTGACAGCATAAGCAGTTTGGCTGGATGTTGTGGGGGATTATGTTAAAGGCCTTACAGAAGTCCAGATAGATGACACCTGTATCTCTTCCACTGATGTAGTCCCTCCAACACAGAAGGCCACTGGGATGGTCAGACAGACTTGCACTTGGTGAAGCAGTGCTGGCTCTCAAATCACCTGCCTGTTCTCCATGTGTCTTAGCATAGCTTCTAGGAGGATGTGTTCTTAGGATAGCTAATTTAACTACTTAAAGAGGTCTTTCCCATTGTGAATCTGTGCCTAATCATGGCATTTCAGTAGTACCCAGTAGGATATTCTCTGTAATTTTTCCAGCAACTGAGGTTAGGCTAACAGGTTTGTAGTTTCCTGGGTCTTCCCTCCAACCCTTCCTGTCAATTGGAATAACGTTAGCCACCTGCCAGTCAGCAGGGACCTCCAGAAAGAAGAGCTCCCTGTGTTGCCAGTATACAGTTGTAGAATGAGGTAGGATGGCAGGGACCTCTGTGTGTCACTTTCTCACAGTCAGCTTAAAACAAGGCCAAAATAGTCTGTTACCGATGGGTTTGTGTTTGAGTATTGTCAAGGATGGAGATTTCATAGCTTATCTGGACAAGTGGTTTTCCTGTTGGACTATGTGACAACACGGAAAATATCCAATTGTAATTTTCCTTGTTGTTAGCTATGTCTGTTACATCTCATACTTTGATGATTCAAGCGGAGTCTGTCATACCTTCCCTTTAAATAGGTGAAGACAGCAATAGGATTTCCTGCAGCCCTCTCATTTTAAGACTGAATGGACTTTGTGCTCTTAACCTCCTCTCATATGCCATGTGATCTAGCCTCCAAATTTTGGTTTGACATAATGAATGTGTGAGGGCAGATCAAACCTGTGTCTCTGGGAGTGTTATTTTGTAATCTTTATCTTAGGGGCACTCCAGACTCATGATGTACTACACCCAGTGAAATACAATGTGGCACCAAGATAGCTTCTGATAAGGGTTGATTCTGTTATAACTGGTGTCTTCCTTCTTGATTTTTGTTTTTCTTCATGCTGACTTTGTTTGAATTGTTTCTTCCTTTTGAAAAGGTAGACTTTAAAATATTCTGGCTGAGATGAAGGACCATAGTAAGTCAGAGCTAGGGATGAGTGAAGTTATTAACTGATACTGTTTTGCAGGTGTTTCAAGTACTGAATGACAAGAAGCAGCTGTATGCTGTCAAATATGTGAATCTAGAGGAAGCTGATCAACAGACTGTTCAGAGCTATAAGAATGAAATTGCTCATCTGAGTAAACTGCAGCAACATAGTGATAAGATCATCCGCCTTTATGGCTAGTGAGTAAATACTAATTTTATTTAACCAGTATTTCTCTATAAAAAGACATTTCCTTCACTTTTAACATACGTATATTTATTTTTAGTGAAATCACTGATCAACATATCTACATGGTAATGGAGTGTGGAAATATTGATCTCAATAGCTGGCTTAAGAAGAAAAAAAAGATGGATCCATTGGAACGAAAGAGCTATTGGAAAAATATGCTGGAAGCTGTTCACACAATCCATGAATATGGTATTCTTAAATAATTCTAGGTATTTGTATAGGGTATATGGCAGAGAATATGGATCTGTTTTGGAGGTGTGCTGGTTTGGACAAATTTGGAAATATATCCTCTGAGAGAAGGCAGGCCACAACCACCCCTCCCCCACCAGGTTCAGGAAAAAATAAATTTTCCTCAAAGGAAAGTGAAAGAAATAAAAACTATTTATTTAACAAACACACAGGAAGAAAAGGACAACGATGCTAAACAATAAAACCTCGTGCTCTGCTGAGAGAGACCTGGGAAAATTTTAGAGTCTTTCCGTAGCTCTGTCTCTCCCCCCCTCCCTGGAGCTGGGTCGTGGTGGGCCCACCTCCGGGGCCTCGGTGGAGGACTCTCCCAATGTGTTCTGATGTTGAAATGGTCCAGGAAAAGAAGGGAAAAAATCGAAGTCCCAGGAAAAAAGCTCTCCGTCTGTCTCCGGAGAGAAAAAAGCCGAAAGCTGGCTGGAAAGCAAGCAGTGTGCTTCCTCCGTTCTCTACTGCAGAAAGCAGAACACAGAGGAGTCTGTCTATCTGTGTCCTTGAAAACAAACTGTAAACTGCTTTGAAAGTTTTGCTGGTTTTTTTTTCTCTCCCCTATCAGGCTCAGTTTAAAGGCACAGAAAAGGCAAAAAATTAATTTCTGGGCATATAGCAGAGATAGGGGAAACACATCATGAAGTCACCCCAAGACATGAGGTGATACTGTTTTTAGTGTTGGTGTAATCTTAGTGGTCTTCAAAGATGGGTGTTTACTGTATTTTTTAAAAAAACAGTGAAACAAAAAACCAAGGTAAATCTTGATGCAGAGGTGTAGATTTAGATAGCTCAAGAGGGATCTACAAATATCACTATTTATGTATGTAATGCTGTTTTCTTACAACAGCCAGAAATTTTTTCTGGTTTAGGCTGTTGTATATTCCCAATTCCACTTGTTCTCTATTAGACTCAAATTTTAGCCTCTCATTCTCTCCAAAAATAACTTTGACATTAATGACAGCTCTGTCATCTTTACTTTGACAGTGTTTCAGCTTTTTCTTAGAGTTCTTCAGGCCTTCCTCCCATCTTCATCTATGTCATTAAAGTGTATGCATGTGTATTCAGTTTGTCTGTATAGCACAAAGGGGAGGGCAGACTTGGATGTTTTCCTATATAATAATGAAGTGAAGACTAGTACATATAGCAGAAAGCATCACCTATTTTCAGAACTAGAGCATTCAATAATATAGCAAACAGCAAAGCCTTCTGAAATTCAGGGTACATACACACCTGTGATATTTTGAAAGAGGACACTGATTTTTGTAAAATGTCAAGATGGATTGGTTATGTAGATAATAACCAAAATTCATATTAAATTGTCCAGGTAGTTTGTGAGAAGTCAGTTGTGTATACTTGTCAGTAAATGGTACCTTTGATCACACTAAGCAGTAGAATTCTTTTGTTTTAAATACCTGCTTAGCTAATTGAAGAGAGCTACAGGCATGGACAGGCCACTGAATTGCTCCAGAGCAGCAGTTCAGTGTGGCTGTGTGCACACAGAGCTGGAGGGTCTGTCTCAAACTGAGACAAGCTGTGCTACTCAAATGGCTTGGAGCTGTTCTGGAGTACCTGCAGATTTGAATAAGTAGTAATTCTAACTGTAAACTCATGCAAGTGTTAACTGTTTAGAAAGAAATGGAAGCACTTTTATGAAATATGCAGAGATTCAGGTAAAGCCAGTCTGCACCTTCTCTCTGTGCAAGGGTTATGGGAATTGAGTAATGCTAAACCTTATGGTAGTAATTTGGATTTACTTTAAACTCTTTTTTACAGGCATTATTCACAGTGATCTGAAACCAGCAAACTTTCTGATAGTTGATGGAATGTTAAAACTAATTGACTTTGGCATTGCAAACCAAATGCAGCCAGATGTGACAAGTATCATTAAAGATTCTCAGGTGAAATACTTCTGGAAAATTCATGTCCATTTTTCTGTGAAGTGCCATAGTATCTGCTGATAATTTTGATTATTGTAATAACCTCAATTAATGAAATTCTGTGCTGCAGGGTTTTGTATGTGTATATATGAATATTCATGTCTATTGATTTTTACATGATTTTAATGAACAGAATAATAATGGCCTTCAGCCTTAATACAAACAAACTTTCAAGATGTTTTCCAGTGTTTTGGGACAGAAATTTAAGTTTTTATTAAGTGAATTAAATTTAATGCATGCTTTACTTAAAAGAATGTTTTTACATTTTTATGGCTAGGCTGGCACAATGAATTACATGCCACCTGAAGCAATAGAAGATAGGTCTTCCTATGGAGAAAATGGCAAGCCTCGTTCTAAGGTAGTATGATCTTTTTCCTCCTATTTCCTTCATGTTAAGAAGGAAGTGTAATTCATGTATCTTCAGATTTGGTTTTTTCTAAATCTTCCACTGAAACTTGAACATAAGAACTTCTTGTGCCATGATGATGGTGTGCAGAGTGGAAGGTTAAGCCTAATCTCCCTAACTACCTAAAAGCATTTGGCAGATGCTGTTGAGAAAAATGTAAGTGCTCAATTACTGAGTAAAATTGAAAGTAAAACAGATGCACAGGCTTGGGCATTGGAGGAGCTAAAAATACAGTGAAAATATCTAAACTAATAATAACCATAAATATTTTAAAATCAATTTTTATGGAGAAATACAAGAGTTCACTATGTTATCAGTGTGAATAGCATTGAACAGTATAGAGTACAGTGCAATACATGAGCCTTTTGCATATCAGAGGCTGTACTGCTGATTTGTGTTACAAATGCCTTTTGAGCATCTTACGGGCCCTCCATGCTGTGCACCTCTGAAATCACCCCAGGCTAGAGTTTTCATATGTGCTTCTCTTAAAGTGCTTCAGCTTCCACAGGGGAAGCGCAAAGACATCCTGCAAGGAACAGCCTAGGTGTTGTGGTTGAAATACGGATCTGAATTCTATAAACCATGGGGAATTGAATTGTGGCTTTCCACTTTGGAGACATAGCTGTGATCTCTCACTGTTTCCTGGATTTAATTAATTTAATGTGCTTTTACTTGTATTTATTTTTAAATCTGAAATTAGAATCCTGCAGTTCGACTTGTTAAGGACTAACTTTACTTTTGGGTTAGTTCTTCAAGTAAGTTCATTTTCAAAAATAGTTAATAAGAATTGTTTTCTTACGGAATATCAGTGAAGGAAGCCACATCACTGTCTTAGTAGATAATGGCATGTTGCCTTAGTGATTTTGTGTAATAAAGATCTCTTATACAACAAAAACTGTACAATTACATGATAAATTGATTGAAGGGACAGTTTCTTAAGTAATATTCAATTTTTTTTTTTAATGTTAGATAAGTCCCAAAAGCGATGTATGGTCACTAGGATGCATTTTGTACTGTATGACATATGGAAGGACTCCATTTCAGCATATAACAAGTCACATCAATAAAATGCATGCTATTGTTGATCCAAGTTATGAAATAGGGTTCCCAGATATTGCTGAGAAGGATCTTCACGATGTGCTGAAGGTAACCGTCCCTTAAATTTTGAATTAAATAATGGGAATTTCTTTATTTAAAGCATATTTTCTAAAACTGAAAGAGTTGTGCTTGAGACTTTTTCCACAAATAAATGCTTGCTGCTACTTGTAGTAACAGGCCTTATTCCAAAAGAAGAATGAAGCTAGAGCTACTTCAAGTAGTTTCCATGTTGAAGTCTCTTTTTAGCTCGATACCAACTAAGTAATTATTGAAAGCAGTTTGACTTAACTCCCTTGGTTAAACATCCAAAGTAAATACTGTTAATTCCTAGGATGATTTGTAATTTATAGGCAAAGCATTTTTCTTTTTTCATTTGCAGCGCTGTTTAATAAGAAATCCTAAGGAAAGAATTTCTGTTTCGGAGTTGCTAGTACATCCCTATGTTCAAATTCAAAGTCATTGTCAAACAGGTACATTTATTTTAAAACACATTTTTATTAAATAGTATTTGTAACTCTGCTTTAAAAAATGCTTTACTGTTAGGTGTACTATGAGCTTGTTGGCATGACTCAATTTTGTTTGGTGCCTACATGTGCTTCAGAAAAGACTTCAATATTTTAATTCTTAAACTTCTTACAAACTGTATTGGCAATTTTCACACTGATAATGTATACAGTTTCAGCATAACTATAAATTAACTACAGGTGTCCCAAATGCAAAAGGAACAACAGAGGAAATGAAACGTATCCTTGGCCAGCTTGTTGGCTTGAATTCTCCCAATTCTATTTCTAGAGCTGCGAGGGTAAGTAAATTCTTTTCTGTTTTGTGCAGTAGTACTTGCTCATGCAAAGGTTAGAATGTTTGGTAGTGAAAGCTGAAACAATACATATATGAAATCTTTAGCCATAGCTGGAAAAACATTGTGCATCTTACTGCTTTTATTTGCAAGTATGCAGAATCTCTACATTCTTCTGAATTGGAGGGATTGAAAATGATGCCAGCAATCTTTACTTTTAGCTGTTTCTTTCCTTTCCACCTCTCAGTACATCTGCTTTGCTTTTAAGCTGCCCCTAAGCTGAGGGTCTTCTAATTTAAGAACCCTCACTAAGAAGAAATTATCTCAATTGATCTGTTAAGTGTGCCCACTTTTGGACTGCAACTGTTCCTGCTTTCCTGGAAGTTGCTGAACTGTTAATGCAGTGCTACGTGTAAATTAGTTCCTCTGTGTTGAAGTATTGCGGCCTCTGTTTATTGCCTGAAAGAGAAGCTTGATAAACCTTCAACTCTGTCATTCCTACCTGTGTCTCAGAAGAAGTGATGGTGGTAAAGTATACATAAGATGTTGAGAATGCAGAGCTGCTTTCATGGTGAGGAAAGCAAATTCAGTGTGTATTAAATATAAAGGAATTTATGCTTACACTGCTAGTTGTACTTGATCTGTTTTAAATATGAGTAGTTATCCTTTTAACAATGTAATTATCCTTTTAACAATACGGCAGTGTGGCTGTTTGTGGGCATTTGAGTATCTGATGTAAAGCTTGCATGCCCCAAGTACACAAATAACTCCCTCCTTCCAGGCTGGTGTTTCCATATTGGAGACAATAAACTTGATTTTAGATCTCTGCAACTCGTTTGTTCTCTACTGACTTGTGAAGCTCTGTAACTTTGCCCACACTGCTAAGTCAGCACATGTGTTTTCTTTAAGGCACTGCATTGCATTGCAGCTGGTACAACTAAGCTGTCTTAAGTGTGTTTTTATTTTTTGATTTGAGAAAGGAATTTTGGTATGGAATATTTCAGTATGTGATGATTTATTTCAAGTGGTAATGTTATAGAAGTTTGAATCCATGTGCAATACAACTGTGTTCACCTGAATACCCTGTGTGTTAACTTTCAGACTTTATATGAACAGTGCAACAGTGGTAAAACTCTTGATGTATCAGCATTTGCAAAACCTGGGAGTCAAAAAACGTGGACAACAAAATGATGTACTGCTGCTCAGGAGGCAACAAATGTCTGGTCTGTTCAAAAAGTATTTTGTGCTGCTAGCTTTTAAAAGGACACTCAGCAAATAGTTTGCATTTTGTTATGTTCTTTGGGTTCTTCTGATAATGCTTTCCAGTCATTAAAAAGAATTTAACTGAATGCTTCTCACCGTGGGCTTTCACTCCTTGCATGCTGCTTGGGTCAAGCAACGACAATGGCTACTTGGTGATTTTGATCTGTGTTACTTACAAAGCACTACAGTGTCTGGAGTACAAAAACTTGTATGAGAATCTTTTAGTTCTCTTGTCCCCCTGAAGCTAATATAAAAAAGTTCCCACAAATGCCAATTGATGTACAAGAAAAACATGAAATATGGTTTAAAACATCTCTTAAGGCATGAACAGAGTGTTACGCTGTTCTGTCTTTTGCAACAAATACCTCTTGTCCAGTTTTGACCATAACCAAGGAAATGAACACAGTATAAGCCACCAGTTACAATATTGGCAGGTGCATGTAAATGTCACCCAGTTTTTGAGCTGTTCCTGTGGTTAAGTGTTATGATGGAATCATCAGTACTGTTATGAACTTACATGAATAAATGGCTCTTGTATTAAAAATGCTATTATAAGTGTAGTCTGCTGTTCAAATTTCTAAATAATAGAAATCCTTCAAGATTCATGATGGTAATAAATTACTAGTTTTTATTTTTAAAAACATTAATACTAAGCATTCTATAAAATGCACTGAATGTAAGAGAAGTGGATTTTACATGGTTGTTACTGGATTGGTCGGGTTTTAACTGAATTGCATTTCTGGTGCAAGTGTATGTTCACACCTGCCCTCCCTTGTTTTGAATTAGCAGTGATTCTCCACATTACACAGGGAGAGTGATCAGGAGTGGGAACTATTCCTGATAAAGAGGAGGGCTGAAGCAGGGACAGAGAATGTGTGCTCACTCCAGTGTTGGAGCACACACAAGAACAGCATATCTGCTGTGTAAGTTTGTCTCTCCAGGTTTGCTCTTAAGGTGTTGATCTAATTGTCATTGTATGAAACAGGGTGTGGAATCTCAATTAGTCATCTGTCAGGATGGAAGTAGTTATCCCATATTTCTAGTGAAAAAGGGTTGTTCCCCATAATGGTCTTGTTCTTGCTAATTTTTTCTTTTAAGACTTAGTGCTGCTGCTGCACAAGTTCAGTGGTATTTCAGGCATAAGAAGTACATATGCTAATTGCACTCCGCCTTTAGTTTATAGTTCATTATATAGGTGTTAAAACTTTCAAAGTTGAAGCCAATGAAGAAATTTTATTGTTCTGGACATTTCATAGTCTAAACAGTATGAGAAACTGCTTATTGTATGGGAACTGGAACACTTTGGCTTTCTCTGGAGAGCAGGGGGAAGAAGTATCAGCCTCTTCAGAGAACAACCTGTGAAGAAAATCTTTACTCTGCAGAAATGTCTTTGAAAAGTTTCCCAAGTACGTGTCTAGGTTACAGATCTTGAAAAAAAAAAATCTTTGTAATTATTCGAATGTTATAATTGTTAACTTTGGCTGTTTTGCTTCTCTAGTTTGTGTTGAATATTGAGAAGCAGTGCTACATTAGTGCACAGCAATGCTACAATAGCTACAGCTATTTTTCTTTTGTAGTGTATGGTTTATCAAACCTTTCTCTTATTCCATGACTGCTGAAGAACTCACAGGAAGTATAAGTGGCATGAGAGGGGAGCTTATGGAAGAGCCTTGGGGCTGATGAGAGGCAGTGGGCTGTTATCAGTCATCCCTTTTAAATAACTTTGTTCCACTGCAGATGGGCAGTTGATTTATGCTCCTTCCCCACCTCACTAACATGCTGCAGGATGTCTGTCTACCTTGGCAGCTGCCACTTACCAGTCTTCAATCTATTCCAATTTTTTTTTTTTGCCTTACAGACAGCTTTCTATCTTCTCAGGTTCTGCTGGAGTCTTAAAAGTGTAAGTGAATTACAGAATCGCTGTGTGTGAACAGCTTTAAAGGACAGAAAATAGTAATTTTAAATGCTGGGTAACAGGTAACTGCCAGAAGCTTTCTCAAGGTTACAAAATGTCCATCCTGCATTACTGTCACCCTCAAGGCTGCATTTCAGGACATTGTGTATAATGGGGAGAGAAGATGGCTGGTAAAGCAGATTGTCTCTGTATAAGTTGTTACTGGATACATGTACAGTATAATACTGTATCAGCTAATAGTGAGATACCACCACTATATGACGTGTACAAAGGTAAATGAGAACTCTTCAGTAAGTTCTCTGTTGTAATTCTTGATGGAAAAATGGGTTTGGGAACTTACAGCCTTTAAAACTGTGGTCCAAAAGCTCTGCTGAGCAGCTGACACTATAAAAGAAACCTAACTGCAGAAGGGTGACTTCACTTTCCATGTATGAATGGGTATAGTATGACTCAGTCTCCAGCTCCCTCATGAGGGGAAGCAGATGGGCAGGTACTGATCTCCCCTCTCTGGTGATGGGAGCTGAGGGAATGGACTGAAGCTGTGTCAGGGAGGTTTAAGTTGGTTATCAGGTAAAGGCTCTTCACCGAGAGGGTGGCTGGGCACTGGAACAGGCTCCCCAGGGAAGTGGTCACAGCCCCAAGCCTGGTTTAAGAAGTGTTTGGACAACATTCTCAGGCATGTAGTGTGACTCTTGGGGTGTCCTTTGCAGGGCCAGGGGTTGGACTCAATGATCCTTGTGGGTCCCTTCCACCTCAGGACACTTTTTGATTCCATGATTCTATGACTCTGCCTGAACAGCTGTATGGTTAGCTGGAACTCAAACACTAAAGAGTTTTAAGTTTTGAAGGCTCTGTTCTTGTAGTGAGTCTTCTTGTGACAACACCTATAATTGAGTCCTTGACAAGTACAAGAAAAGGAAGCTGTTTATACATAACTGCTCTAAGGACACTTGACCAAGGAGCAAGAAACATCTATCCACAGATCCATCACTGTGATGCTGGAGGAGTCAAACTCTGTTTTCTCATGTAGTCTTGTGGAAGGCACTCTTAAGCTGCTACTGCTGTACATGTGTAGCTGTGCAGGAGGGAAATGTTTAAATCCCAAACAGTTGAGAGTGCCGAGCAGGGTGTCAGTTAGTCTGAAGGTAAGTTGTCAAATCAACTGTTTTGGTCACTCCTGCGGGTTTCTGTTCTTTAAGCACCTGATAATGGTCTCATGTTAAACTAATTCTGGGAGTGGTGATAAATATCAAATTAAAAGTTCAACAGTTGAATAAAACTTGTGTTCTAGCCCAGGTCTGAAGTCAAGCTTGCTCCTGAGCTGCTTGGCAAGGATCACTGGCTAATCCCTTGCAACTGCCAGTTATGGCAACTACTTGCTTTTCTTTTCCAGTTGTCTATATTTATTGTCTTGCTGCTCACACAAAACAGAGTTCTCAGCAGCAATGATAAAACAAATGCTAGTTTTAATCATATTTCTCTCTTTAACACTCTTACTGCTAAGGCATGTCTTGTTGCAGCTAAGGATAAACTGCTAATATGGGAGTATTCACTTCCTGATTGATGTATATATCTCCTTCCAACTTGGTTGACTTTTCCTACCTGCTTGGGAGCACAAGGCTTGTCAGTTTGTCAGGGACCTGGTACAGTGTGCCCTTGTTTGCTTACTGCTTCACATAAAGTAATTAAGAGATAAATCTTGCAAGATAAAGGCCATAAAGAGTGGAGCAGGCAATGCAGTGTGATTTACTGGTAGGATATAGAGGTGTACACCTGTATGGACACAGGAGTCTTTATACAGCCTGCCCATACACTTTCATGGGAGTTGCTGAATTGAAACCTGAGATAAAAATCTGACTCCTCACCTCAATTCCTTCTCTTGGCAGGTACAATAGTCACAGTTAAACAATGATGCAATTTCAAGATTCTGGCTGTTATCAGATGAGTTGCTAAGATCCAGGCAGATTTTGCAATAAAAGATGACTAATTTAATATGGAATTGTGGTACCACTGTTCTGAACCCTGAATAAACAGAAGGAATAGGTCAGTTTTAGACAGCATCTGTCCATTGGTCTTGACCCTTATATGTAAGGATCTCTGCCTTGCCTCTGTACCCACTTAATGTGTATGTTATGTGGTAAGTGCAGGTAAGCTTTGAATTCCTCTTTGTTACATGCTCGCTCTGGCTTTTACCCTATTTTATGTCACTGTTAATTGTATTTTTAATTGGCTTTTAAGTAATTATATTTAGGTAAATATGAATTAGATTTGTACCTGCTTCCTGTGTAGTCTTGAATAGGCTAAATCTTAGAGGTCCTAGATGATTCTGTTAGCCTAGCACTGCCAAGTCACTGATAAAATATTTCTTAGTCTTACCTCTTTACATTCCTTGTCTCGTTTGCTTAGTGTTTGGCAGAAAGCTGTTCAGTACCATGGATCTGCTGCTTGTGTTCAGTGACTCATTGGGGCATAATGCTTTTCTATTGCAGGGTGGCATTGTACTTTGAAATACTCTTATTGGCATGAAACTTGTCACCCACATGGTGTTTGGATGTTCATGCAATGGGACACAGTTTGGTGCAGCAGAAGGCAGTGAAGTCCCCTCCACAGTGGTGGGGAAGTGCTGGGAATTGCAGCAGCTGCTGTGTGGTGGAGGGACTGCTGAGCCATCCAGCAGGAAGCACCAACATTTCAGGAAGGTTCCTCAGTAATGAGAAGTTTTGAGTCTTCAGCAGGTCTTGGGTACCTGACTGAAGGATGAGTGTCTGCCTAAATCTCTTTCAGTCTGATCTTTGGACTTAGCAGATGTCCAGCACTGTGAAGGTAAAGACACTTCGGAACTGCAGTGATGTGTGCTGAGCAATGCAAATACGAACAGAGCGTTGGTTTTAGGGACAGCAGATGAAGCTCCAAAGAAACCCTGGCTCTTGGCTTGCTGTTTGCCATGTGTTAGAATGCTCCTGTTGCTGCTCTAGCTTCTCGTCTGGAAAGAAAAGACTGACAGAAAAGCCAATTCACATGCATCAATGTTCAGTGCTGAGGAAGCTGGAAACTATCATGTCAGAGCCATGCTTTATAAGATATTAGTCCAAGGAACCATTTGAAATGGATATGCCAGCAGCTTTTTAGGGCAGTTAATAAAGCTCTCCAGACCCAGGCAGCTTTGACTGCTGGAGTCTAAAGGAGTGTGTAAGAGCTGTGTTAGATGTTGTCCTTTATCATTTTTAAATTAGCCTTAGGAACACAGAAAGGGAAGGTAGTAAATATGATAGTGTTTTTCATGCATGTTGGAGCTTGTAAATTAGAGTACCAAATATGCCTTCCATAGTAAATAAAGCCTATGTTGACAGAACACAGGAATTCACATGGGAAAAAAGTATCCTAACATACATACAACACAAGGGGCTTTGGAGTGGTATTTTTGGGATGGTTCTTTTGCATTATACATAGTTCTCTGAAAATGTCTGCCCAAACCTTGATCCAAAGGAACCAATTAGAATATTAATTATTGGGAAAGGAAGAGAACTCAAGAAAATATTGTTGTGCTGCTATGTAAACATATTTGGTTTGAATGCTGTCTGCAGTCCTTGAAAAGGTTTAGTAAAGCTAGAGAATATGGAGAGAACTAATGCAGGTGTCCAAGGAGATGGAAATTGCTTCCTTACAAGACTAAAGCTGTATGATTTCCTTAGGAAACAGTTTTGCTCTGGCTGGGTGCTAGATAGGAGGAATCAGCATTGCATAGAGCTAGGAACTGATGAAATGATCAGTCAGACTGTTAGAAATGGATGAAAGGAAGATCCTAGGGTTTAGTGTGCAACATGTAAGTACATCTGAAGTATTGTGGAAGCCAAAGATACCAGTGTATTCAAAAAGAGGTTGGATATATTCAAGGAGGTCAGGATGATCCTTGGCACTGTATGTAAGTGGTGAGATGTAATCTCTGGCTTTGGAATTCCCCCTATATATATATATCTGATCCCAAGTGCCTGGGATGCTTTGCCAGAAATGGAATCACTTACCTTGCTGAAAGGGTTTATGATAAAAAAGTTGAGCAGGCCACATCGCCTTGTGCTCTGCCCCACTCTGACAATAGATTCCTTAATTGGCTGGGTTTCTTTGGGTCCTAGATACTTGATTTCCATCTCTGTGCCTGCTAGCATGGCACTTTCAGCAAACAGCGTTCGAATGTATTTGCTCCATCAGTGTCAATGGAAAGTGCTCATGTTTTAGCAGGCACTGTGTATTGGCAGCGGCTTAGCCAGAGCTGTGCTGTGTTACCTTGCTTCCCACCTGCCACCTGAGCCACTGCCTCAAGGAGTCAGGCAGGTTTTGTAGCTTTGCTGTAGCTTCCCTACTGAGATCATGTGTGGTACCTCAGGAGGGCACCTGGAAGCTGGGATCATGGCAGCCTGGGTTTCAGCTTTGGAGCAAGGCTACAGGAAAGCAAGTAGCAAGCGTAGTCATCTACAGCACTTTGTAGTAGAAGCAGGGTTCAGATCCGTTTGTCAGAGGTTTGGTCCCACAGATTCACTTTTAGGTTCTGTGTACACGCTGTGGCTTTCTTGACTGTTTGTAACCACATCCTGACCTAGTTGGCACTAGGTCCCACTTCACACGCTGCCTGCTGATAACACTAGCAGCAATTCCTGCTGGCAGCTTAGGTCGGTGCAGGTCGTGATGTTTCAATAACCACTTTGGCACACTGGTGGGTTTTTGTACATGGGTGGGTCCTGCAAAACTTGTTTAGCTAGCCCTTCCTTTTCAGAGTTCCCTGTGTGCTCAGTCTTCCCACAGCACCTTGCCTCACACTTTGCATGTCCTTACACCCTGTTTCAGGGCAATTGCTGGAACCTTGCCAGTGATGGTTTCTTGGGGAAGTGCTAGTTCAAGGAGTTCACAGTGTTCCTTTCAAATTCTTCTGGGTTTCACTTTAGACAGGGACCTGGTATCATTTGGGTAGACTCCTGCCATAATTCCAAACATAAGGCCTCCATGTCCTGAAGTTTAGGTCCTTCCAGGATCTGGAATAAGTGCTGAAAAATAAGGAGCCCAAAGCATTTGCTGTTCACTTTGTGGTCTGTCACCATATTGGAGTATTAAATCTTGTCCATTCAAATTCTGGTCAAGGATCTTTCTGAGTTCAGGGAGATTCTGGTTTGTGGAAGACAAGTGAAAAATAAACTTTCCTACATACTTGACATCATGTTTTTTGATCATGTCTGAAAACCTGTATGTTCTCAGAAGGTATATGCATAAAGACTGGTTATGTAATGAGTCAATCCATAAACATTGCTAATGCATGAGTTGTGCATCCAAAGCTACATCAAGCATTTTTTCCATAAAAGCTTATTCATCTTGTCTGATTACAAGGAGTCACTACAAGTGGAGGCTTGCTCATTCTGTTTACTGAAATATCGTATTTTTCTCTCAATTTTGCAATTATTATTTTAACTTGAAGTCTGTATTGAGGTATGGTATCACAGAGGTTAATTGATTTTCATCTTAAGCATTGCTTAGAACACCATAGCGTAATAATGAAGAATTTCCCTAAGACAGGCCGAGCATAAAGGAAAGATGAAGGTATGAATGCAGGACTAGATGAAGCATCCAATTCTATCTAAAGGAAACCATACTGTAGTTCCTGGTGTGAATGGATCCAGTTGAAAAAACCAAAACACACAACAAAGCAAAAAAGCGCAACCAGAAAGAGGGAGGTGCTACATCCTCACTGTTCTGCCTTGTGAGTTATGAGCCTCTCTGGATGGTGACTGCTCTCCTGCTTTCTCTCAGACTTCCTTCTTCTTGTCTGAATGAGTCAGGCTTTTCTGTGGAGCTTTTTCCTGACCCACCTACTAACCTGTCTTTGCCCTTTTGCACATCCTCGTTGGCCACATTCAAAGAAGATGCATTGAAAATGAAAAGATTTCAGAAGTCTCACCAGGTGCCTTTTTAGAGGGAAATACTTGTTTTTTCAGGGAATACTTTAATAAGTACAGCAGTGATGCTTCATAACTAATAAAAAATGAATAATGCAGAACTCTTTTTCTGCTCCCCCTTTTTCACTTCCAAGCTTGCAGCACACAGTGAAAGGCTTTGGCTCTAGGTACTTGACCTGCAGTAACCTCAATCATACAAAGAGCAGCTTTTTTCCTTACCACCTAGATCTGAATGGCTGATCCTGAACTGAGGGTGATAAAGGTAGAGGTAATGATAAATTATATTAGAATACTGGTAGTGTTATTAATTATCTGTGATCCTTAAACTTTGAAGGAGCTCCAAGAGCCTCTTTTCAGCCTACTGGAACAGCTCATGCTTTGCACTGAGCAACTCAGGCTTCTGATTTCTTTCTGACCAGTAGGATAACACCTGAAGTCACATGATGAACATGAATGTTAGTACTGTGTTGTCATCTGTCTTCATGGTTCACTTTCCCCCCACTTCAACCAGTAAAAAGTTATGCCAGAAGATGCATGTGAAGATAAATGTCAAGCATCCTGATCTCCTGACTGTCATAAGGAAATAAATTCTTTAGTAGTGTCTCATTTATCATTAATACCTAAGCTGTATTTTGTGTCACTTTCTACATTATTATTTCATGCTTTTAAATCTAGACATACTTTTGAGATCAGGCTCATTAGTCTTGCATGGATCGGCGCATTTTTTGCCTTTTACTAGTCTTGGTGATCTTCAACCATGTTACATTCACTTCAAAATGAGTCTATTTAAGCTGCAGTTTCATATGCCAATCCTTTCAACAGTACTGAAAAGCAGCTTGGTGGGGTTAGAATTAAGGCCTATGCTGCCTTAGAGCTTGTCTCTGGCCAGTACTGGATGCAAAGGGAAGAGTGGCCTGGGGCAGGTAGGCAGTGATGCTTCTGAGATGGTGATCAGCACCTTCCCTTGGGTGCAAATACAGCTGCTCTTCCAGTTTCAGGACAACAGAGTTGTGCAACACCATGCTTAGTTTCAAGGGCTACCCTGCCTTTGCTCCAAGGAGACATCATGATCCTCACTGGAAGCTGAGGCAGAGAACTGGTTTCTTTTGAGTTTATATGTACATTTAGTTATGTGTATATTGTTCCCATTTTTCCCTGTTGCTTTTTATGTATGAGAACATCTTGTTCATTTTGATAACCTGTGCAAGGTCAGTCTGTGCTTACCTTTTAGATGAAAAAAAAAAAGTTTTTGAGACGTTCTGACCCTCCCCCCTTTTTTAAAATAAAAACTTCTGAAATGTTGCATCTGGTATTCATGATTTTTGAGTTTTTAAAAATCAAAAGCTGTATTCCTTGATCTGCACTTGTTTGTCCTGGCACCTTGACTCTGTGATCACTCATTATTTCTGAAACAGTATCTTGCAATCCTTCTATCATCTTTGCTTAACAAAATGAAACTGCCGGCTTTTGGAGACTTACAGATTTAGGAGCTATTTGGTAAGGAGAAAGGTCTCTCTCTAGTTTGTATCTTAAACTTTTTGACGTTGCCAGTCTCCAAAATGGTACGGCACGTGGTGATATTTAGTCTCTATTCTAGCCCCTATACCTCCGGACAGCAGTTCTTTCCTGTAGGCAGTGCTGCTGCCCACAGTGACAGAGGAGGATGTCACCTGCTGGCCAGAATGGTCAGAAAGGAATCAGAAGCCTGAGGAGCTTGGTCTGAGGCAAGCCCATAAATCAGTACTTTCCTCATGCTGCTGGTTTGGTGTGGCCACAGACCTGCCCTGGGAAGTGCATTTCAGGTTGGGCCGGGACTGGTGCTTGGTGAGCACTAAAGGCTAGAAGAGATTTCCTCAGCAGAAGGATATTCTGCTGCCTCTTCTACACACTGAGCTCAACTACTTGCCTTGATCAAAGCATTGCCTTTTAATTGCTTAATGTTTCATTTCTGCAAGTAACTTAATGTTGCATTTCTGTTGCAACTGCTTGCTTACTAGTTGCCCTTGTATTAACGACTGCAAGCTTTTAATGTGAGCTGTGACTGTATCCAAACCAGGTGCGTAGCAGTGGCAGCCAGAGTGAAGGTTTGCTTCCTTCAGCTATCCCACTGTCATGGTCAGAATAAAGTGCCAGGTGTGAGCAGGGTTTCTTTTCATGCTGTCCTGGGGTTTGTTACCAGTGATTATGCTACAGAGCAGTATGTCATTGTCCAGTCAATGTCAAATTGATAGTGGCATTGGTGTAAGAGCTGCTCTGGCAATGTCAGCAGTCCCTTCTGTTCTCTGCATGGGCCTGTATTTTTGGCATAGAACTGGCAGGTGCTGACAGTGTCCTCAGTCCACCTTCAAGCTAATATAAAAGGTCTTTTAGCTTTCTTAGATCTCTCTCTATAAAAAATAATTTTATTAGTCAGAGTCTAGGTGCCTTTAAACACGTTTGTACCTGTACTGACAGCTTCCTCATCTGCCACTAAGAGATTATGAACAATCTTTTGTGTTCATAGTTCTACCTTTTTTTGGTAGGGTTTTGTTTTGATTTACAGCCCTTGTAATGGTCATCTGAGCTGTACAATACTGACATGCCACTGGCTCTGCACTGTATTTTAGCTCACTTCTGATGGATCCTCAGGGAAAAATTTCTGCACTCACCAAATATCTCCTGGATTGGCATTTGTTTTGTGAGTTACCTATGTTGACTTCAAGCACACAGAGCTTTTTGATCATGTCTGAAAGGCATGTTTCTTGAGGATAGAGATGACAAATGTTTTTCGTCCAGAGTCAAACACTGGTCTTCCAGTAGTGGGTCTAAAATTTGCTGTGACTGTAGGCTGTGACCAAACCTGCTGTTTCTGCTCAAACATACTGCTTGCTGGGGTTGTTTGTGCCTGGCCCACATGCTACCAGCTCTGTGTCCTGCTGGTGTTTTAAGAGTGCATTGCCATGCACTCCTTCAGTGATTCACAGGTATTATAATCAGGTTCTTTAATTAACTATGAAAGCTAAATCTTTACCAGGTTTTTAGCAGTGTCTTGCATACTTTTGCATAGGAATACTCTAAAGCAACTGATTCAGAGAACTAAATTAGGGAAGCCATTTCTGAAATTAGTTCACTGATTTAAGGAGTTTTGTATTCATTCCTGCTCTGCTGGGCAGTTTCTTCTGTTTGATTCTGGTTGGCTGTGATTTCTCTCTGCACCTAGGAATGCTCTTTCTAATCAACATGGTTTGATGTAGCTTTAGTCTTGTATTGCCAGTTCTTTCCACAGCTGCTCACAAGATTAAGTCCTGCTTGACTAATCTGATGGCCTCCTATGGTGAAATGACTGGATCTGGAAATGAAGGGTGAGCAAGAGATGATGTTTCCCTTGACTTTAGCAAGACTTTTGGCACTGCCTTCCATAAAATTCTTGTAATCAAGGCAGGATACTAGGGACTGGGTGGATGGACAGCTAGAAGATGGGTGAAATGCTGGTTGGATGACTGTGATCAGAGGGCAGTGGTTAATGAGTTGTGCTTTACAGACCCCTGCAGTTCTCTACTTGTTGCTTGGGTATGTCCTATTCAACATCATCAGTGGCCTGGAGGAGGCCAGTACCCTCATACAATGTACCCTCATCAAATTTGCAGATGATTAATGCTTGAGGTCAGGGATGCTTTTCCCGGGCAGTCTGGAGGAATGGATAAACAGGAACCCCATAAAATTCAGCAGGGGCAAATGCCAAGCCCTGCCCTAGGCACCAGGACAGTCTGGGCCTGGTGGGAAATAGCTCTGTAGAAAGGGCCATGACAGGCAGTGAGCTGGGCATGTGCATGACACGGATCAGTACCTGCATAGCTCTTCCAACAGAACTTCTGCCTGTGGAGTGTTTAGCTGAGGTAAATTAGCTAAACACTGCTGTTAAGTTTTGCGTCATTCCCCATGATTCAAGTTCCCTCTAGCAGTAGCATGACTTGCCCTGTGACCTCTGAGCAGTAAGCTCAGCCATGCTCATTGTATAGTCTTAAAAGTTAGGGATTTTTTAAAATTACGTGATGTCATACATGAAATCCCTATTTGTGCTTGGTCTTTGCATATTAAGTGCTTTAAGTAATTAATTTTGAGTTAATTATTTTTAAATTGAATGTTACAATTAACCCATCAGCCCAGGTACAAAAATCCAGTTCCATTATCAGTGTTTCCATTTGTTTAAAGTTTATTAATAGAGTTGCACCCTTCCCAGTTAAAATTTTTCCCAGTAAAAAAATCACAAACTTGTCCCTTTTCAAGCTACAAACCACTGGTACACCATAAGAGTTACCTTTCCTGTGTTTACTGTATACTTTTACAAGTGTTTTGAGGTGTGTTGGATGTATTTTAATACTTTTTTTAGGTGTTTCACTTGCATTTTGATTCCAAGGCCAAACCCCCCACCCAGTCTTAATAGCCAGCAGCTATTTTTAGCTACAGAGCCATTACTCTGCAGGCAAGTTCCATGGCAACCTGAATACCTGAATTTTAATGAAGGCATTGTATTCCCTTATCTCTAACTGATACCACCCCCCTTGACAACGATGAGCCATTGGTGGACGGAGATGATCCATCAAAGGGAAAGCACCAATCGCCTTGGACCGAAGGGGCGGGCTGGGGGCGGACTGGGGGCGGAGCAAAAACTATAAAAAGGACGAAGCCGAGAGGCGGGCTCTCTTCTCTCTTCCCCTCTTGCTCTCTCCAGACTAGCTGTGGGAGATGTCGGTGCTGGGCATTAAAAACCTTACCCCTTTTAAGGGGCTTTTAGTAATTTTTTTAAAGTCAACCCAGCACTGCAAGTTCTTTTTCTCTACCTGAGGTCTAGTGCTGTCTCAGCCAGAAGATCTCAAATCCCTGCACTCCTGGGGCATACCATCTACCAAGCCATAGGATCCCAAATTTTTATTTTTTTTTAATTTCTGTAATTTTTCAATTTTTCTGTTTTCAATAAATTAATCTTTTTAAGAGTTGTCTCATTTCTCACATGTGATCTGGGTGTCAGGATGTTTTTATTTCCTTTCCAGCCTCTCAAGATCTTCCCTGTCTTCTTCAAGGGTGTCTGTCAGAGCCTGTGCTGCCCCTACATCTTTGTGATGTGACAAGGACACAGTATATGGGAAGAACAATCATGAGGAGGAGGAAGCCATACGTGGGTAGCTTGCCACCAGTGAAGCAGCAGGTGGCAAGTGGGGTATTTCACGTCTGCTGGCACTGTGAAGTGGTTGGATGGCACATTGGTAGAGGCTGGTGTCAGGCAATTTGGCATCGTAGGGCCAATTTCCAGAGGAAGGCCACCAATACTGCATCTGGTGAAGGGAATCAAGCTCAAGGGCATTTGGTCTGTGGTTGGACCCAGAAACATCTCTATTTTCTGCTTACTCCTTGGAAATAGGAGGATAGTGCTGTGACCAATCCCCCTTTTTAATTTTTTTTTTTTTCATAAATCAAATAATTTCTTGAAAAATAAGTTTCTCTTGAGTGAGAAACTTCTGGTCTGGCAATCTTAATTTTGAAGTACATTTATTCCTCTGGCATTGCAAAGAGCTCTTGGGGTGGGCAGGTGCTTTGTTTGCAGCCTGGGTTTGCGAGGCAGGGAGCGGGGACTGCAATGTAGCACATTTCTCAGTGTTCTGCGTCCACTTGAGGGCACCACAGTATTGCTGGTAGCAGACATTTTGTTAACTGCGTGGGGGACGGTACCCTGCACTTTAAAGGAGTGCTTTAGAAAAAAAGCGTAACCGCATAATTTCTTTAAAACCATCACCCCATTGTAAGAATGTGTATTTCTGCTCTGTTTGATCGTTCCCCGGATTGTGGGCACTTTGCCCCAGCACACGAGACCTTCGTGTGGTGAACACGTTACACCAGCCCTTTCCTTGCCAAGAGGAACAAACACAAATGGAGAAAAAATAAGGCGTAATTTAGTTCTTAGCCCTGGTGAGATACCAGTTTTTCCAGGAGAGCCAGGGCAGTGACAACTCCTTTATTTGAGAAGGGCCTGTGAGCCAAAGGCAGATACTGTACTTAGCATGGGGAGTGGGCTGGACATGCAGCCCTCTGCAGCCTCCCTCCAGCAGGCAAAGCCTCCTCCACTGAGATGCTGAACCTCTTCTTCCTTCCTTTTTATATTCCATGTCTGCTTCCCATGCTTTCTCTCCCTTCAAGCACTGCTTTATGGAAAGGCTCTGACCTTTCCATACACAACCAGCCTACAGCAGTCATGTTTGTTACTGCCCTCTGCAGCATCCCCTGCAGGCAGGGCACAGTCCAGGTTTGGGTGCAGCTGTATTCCCTCAGCCAAGTGAGTTCTTTTAACAGTAAGGTCACCTTCGTGTGGCTGAGCACGTCCCGCCAGTATAGCACAGCTCCCGAGAGAAGCAGAGGCAGAACAAGCCCCAGAACAAAAATGGCCTCGGTTCACCCTGCATCCCTTCAGAGGTGGGGCCCCTTGGCTTGCTTGGTTGAAGGAAGGCAATGCTAGCAGTGGCTGAGGGATGGTTACTTGCTGGTTTTAGAGGGGTGTTTCTGAATTTTTATAGAATTATTAAAGTTGGAAAAGACCTCTAAAACCATCAAATCTAACTGGTAACCCAGCACTGTGAAGTCCACCACTAAACCATGTCCCTAAATGCCACCTCTGCAGGCCTGTTGAACACTTCCAGGGATGATGATTCCAGCACTTCCCTAGACAGCTTATTCTAATGTCTGACCACCCTTTCAGTGAAGCAATTTTCCTCTAATCTAGCTCCCCAGCACAATTTAAATCCATTTCCTTTCATACTGTCACTTGTTACCTGGGACAAAAGACTGATCCCCACCTGGCTACAACTTCCAGAAAGTTGTAGACTAATAAGGTGTCCTCTGAGCCTCCTTGTCTCCAGGCTAAATGCCCCTAGCCCCCTCAGATGCTCCTTATAGGACTTGTGCTCCAGACCCTTCACCAGCTCCATTGCCCTTCTCTGGACTTGCTCCAGCTTCTCAATGTCCTTCTTGTAGTGAGGGGCCCAGAACAGAACGCAGCACTCGAAGTGTGGCCTCACCAGTGCTGAGTACAGGGGAACAATCACTGCCCTGGTTCTGCTGGCCACACTATTGCTGATGCAGGCCAGGCTGCCATTGGCCTTCTTGGCCACCTGGGCACCCAATGGCTCATGTTCCACCAGGCACCTTTCCAGGCACTCTTCCTCCAGCCTGTAGTGCTGCAGGGAGTTGTCATCCAAGCGCAGGACCTGGCACTTGGCCTTGTTGAACCTTACAGTTGGCCTTGATACATTGATCCAGCCTGTCCATATCCCTCTGTAGAGCCCTTTTGGCAGAGAGGGTTGACTGAGGACCTGACTAAACTAGAAAGAACAAATGGGTGGTCTGTTCCTGCTAGGGCCAATTGCTAACAGGTCAGGAGTCCTTCAACGAACTGTGAAGAGGTGCCTGGTGAAACCTCCTGAGGGGTACTTTGAATTTAAGCTTATTACTTCAGAGGAATAAAAAGGAGGAGGTGTATGCTGCTCTGGCAAGTGTTGCAGGCCTTGGAGTTGTGCCCCAAAAGTGTTTCTGTTTATATGTCAGAGGCTGGGCCACTTCAGGCTTGTCAGCACATGAATGGGCTCCCAAATGAATAAAGCTTCAGTAGGAGAGATCTGTCCTACAACACAAGAAAGAATAATAGATTTAATTTGGGGCTCAGCCCAGGCCTCCAAAGGGCCCTGATTGGCAGAGTGCCGGGCAAATAAACAGGAAAAATGGGTTTGAGTCTCAAATCTACCATCAGGTTGTGTGAAAAACTGTGTCCCCTCTCTGAGCTTCAGCTTCAATAGCTGCACACTGCACTTCATTATGTTCACATTCAATGGCCTAAAATGTAAGGGTGACATTGCTGTCTAGATTTGTTATTTATGGCCTCACTGAGAACCTTCTCTTTCCCAGTGACTCATCGCTTTCTGGGCTCCTCTGCAACAGATGAAATTTCACCCAATAAAAAGACTTTGGGCAGGCTGGTGTTGGTCTAAAGGGTGGGAAAGACTAATGCCTCCCATCATTGGGTCAGCTGCTTCCTTGCCAACTATTATCTCTCTTTTACCTTTGTTGAATGAGGTTGGTGATCAGGCTGTGAGATTTGGGACCGCCAGTCATTCTGGTGAGCTTGTGCCAGCTGGGAGTGAGGTGCAGCCTGCACTTCCCACAGAGGCTGCAAATCAAACAACTGATTTTAATGAGCTGTTTGAACAAAAACCATTGATAGAAATAAATCCCTGGGTTTCCAAAGTGAGAACCCAGAAGTTTCCCCATTGCAGTGCTGTTGCACTGAATGAGCTGTATGAGAGCCTCCCATTGTCCCAGCCAGCCCATAGCGCTGGGACTGTCTGTCGCTTCTTGAATCAAAGTGTGGTCTGAAAGCCTCAGGATCAATTCCACAAGCTGTTTTATCTCTTTCCTCTGTCAGACCACCTAACTAACCAACTTTCTGGAGAGAAAACAGAACTATGTGCTGTGAACATTGACTCCAACAATGTTTCCATCACCCTTTTTAAGCAGTTTGGTGTAGGTGTCAGAAGAGAATGGTTTGTGTTCACTGGCATCTAAGAGATCACTATTTAACAGGCTTCTGCACAGTTCAAAAGGGTGCTGAGAATTAGGCTGGACTGTAAACTTTTGCGGTGTATTTCTGCCACCTTTGGAGGCCATGGGCTCTTCTCCAGTTGTCTGTGAATTCTACTCTCCCTTCCAGGTGCTGGGTAGTTCAGTTCTACTTCTCAGTCTTCAGTTCCTTTCTCTTCCTGCCCAATTGCTCCATCCATGCCAGAAGGAGTGTCTGCATGCAAATCCCTCTGGCTCCTGGTTTTCTTTCATATAAATCCATTAGCTTGGCAGCTTCTAGTACCTGCCATGGTTCAACCCCAGCCAGCAGCCAAGCCCCATGCAGCCAATTGCTCGCTCCTCCACCTGCAGGATCTGGGAGAGAATTGGAAGGGTAAAAGGTGGAAAACTCATGGGTTGACGTAAAGACAGTTCCATAGGGAAAGCAAAAGCCAGGCACACAAGCAAAGCAAGGAATGAATTCAGTGCTTCCCCTGGGCGAGTGGGTGTTCAGCCATCTCCAGGAGAGCAGAGCCCCATCACACCTAATGGTGACTTGGGAAGACAAACGCCATCACTGCAAATGTCCCCCCCCTTCCTCCTCCCCATCTTATATGCTGAACGTGATGTCATATGGTTCTGAGCATCCCTTTGATCTCTTGGGGCCACCTCTCCCAGCTCCTCCCAGTCTCCCAAGTACCCCCAGCTTCCTCGCCAATATGGCAGTACAAAAATCAGAAAAGGCCTGGGCTCTGTGTAAGCCCTGCTCAGTGATAACAAAACATCTCTATATTATTAACCCTGTATTCAGCAAAAGTCCAAAACACAGCCCCCTATAAGCCACTTGAAGAAAATTAACTCTACCCCAGCCAAAACCAGTAAAACACCTCATCTTCTCCAGTGAACGTTTTTCATTCAGGTTCTTACTTTACCACAGATGGTCCCCTTGGCCACCACCTCTGCTGCAGTGAGATACAGATTTCATCTGTCTCCACAGAGTGGTCATTGTAAACCTGCTTTGTATTTCTAGTTCTGTCTTGTACAGCAGCACTTCCTCAAATAACCTTTGCATCCCCTGTTTTCATTTCACATAGAAATACTATTGATTCAAACTGCCTGGGGTATCTACATGCAGTGGAACATAGAGATGAAGGTGTGAAGGACTTTGTTAGTAAATTTAAGTGAGGTTACACAGTTTACCTTTGTTTTTTCCTGCCCTATGTCTCCTGTGAACATAAATGGGGAAATTAGTATTAGAATTATAGAATTATATTAGAATATATTATATCACTGGAGAGAAGTGCCTGCTTGTGTTTAAATACATGTATGTGTAAATGAATTTTTTTTTTAAAAAACAACTTTTATGTCTGCAAAGTTAACATTAAAGCAGTGGTTTCACAGGGTAAAGTAAAGTCAAAACCAAAGCAGTCCGACTTTGGTTCAGACTCGGTGTCAAATGCTACTCACTGCACTGTGGCTTTAGAGGGTAAACGTGGTCATGTTAGACCAGAGATTAATGTTTTCCATTAACTTACTTATTCCATAAACAAGACAGGATTGTGTTATTTTTTGCTTTTAAAGTAGCATATTAACAAGCACATGCTGCTGCTGGATCCCAATTAAAGGTTAACTGCAGTCAGCTGTCATATTGGTCTCTTATCAGTTGTTTTCTATCTGTGAAGTCAACTTGCACATAATTATCTGTCCTTGGATTTTGCAATTACATCTGGGTAGTTTGATTTACCTTTAAGATGGTTAGAGTGAAAATAAATAATATAGTCATGGAGGTGATTGTCAGATCAAAAGTCACTGGGTTCTTGAGAGAATTACCAGGTGTGTGGTCATCATCCTGTTTGTAGCTAATCTATCTGCACATGTAGGGACTCAAAAGTGTACCTGCATTTGTCCAATGATGGAGTGAGAAAAGAAAATAGGGCATAGGGAAATTGGAAATAGGGTGGCAGAGCCAAGCTTCACAATACTCTACAAACAGGGAAGTATTTTCCCATCAGCACTGCTCTTACGTGTATTATCATAAATAGCACCTGCTACACGTGCTACACATACACGAGGGCATATCCCAGCAACTGTCTTAGAGATATTTGATTATCAGGGTTAATCTGCCTTCCTTCTTTACTTTCACATTTGGAAACCTTCTGGGCTTTGAAAGCAATAAGCGAGGATGCACCTGTAATTTGCTAGAGCTTGTTTACTTCTTCTATTAATTTGTTTTGTGATGACTCTAAAGAAGGTCAAGGTCCAGTTGTTTTATGTGCTCAAACATCCAGTGAAAAACAAGCACACAAAACAGAAGTCAGGAAAGAAAGGGTTAGAAGAAAACATTTGTTTATAAAGTAAATTAATGCCCGTTTTGATGTATCTTTATATGTCATTGTTTCTTTTAGCAGTTTTGAATCATAGTATCAGCTATGTGCAGCTAAGGCACATCCAAACCCAACCACTTGTGTGGTTTTTTGTGGATATCAGTGAAAGCAATGCTTTATTTGCAGGAAATAAATTATTTCAGTGTTAGAAAAGAAAATTAAAGGGGGGAAAAATATCTTCCCATCTTTCCCTATTTTATCTTCTTTGAGATTAAATCTTCCATAGTAAGATCTTAGCTCAGACAGTGAAGTGCTAATTTCTCAATAAATAATAACAGTAAAAATAAATAACCAGTACTAATAATTTTTCCCAATTATTTTATTTTATTTGCTTGCCTGTTTTCTTCCTTAGTTGTTCTCTTCTTCTAAATGCCTCTACCTGTTGAGATTTCTGTGTCAGGATTTAATGTAACAGAATGCACCAAGACCTCACACTTAATCTCGCCCTTATCCTTATCAAAATGTTCTCAGTAGCATTTTTCAGAAGGTTTGATATTCCAGAGACCTCTTCCTCTCCTGCCATGATTATTTAATAGGATTTTCTATCATCTACTAATTTTTTTTTTCCTGTTCTCTTGCTGCCTGAAATGACATTTTGGGTCAAGATCCATGTTTTCTGAGGCTGTATTAACAATCTGCTAATCCTCTGGGCACACTGAAACACAAACTCTAACAGAAGGTGAGAAAGGCCAGCTAATAAAGCAACTCTGCTAGCTTTTTTTTCAAACCATATTGCTTGCTGTGGATATATGAATTGGGGCTGGGGGTGGTTCTTCCAATAATAAATCTTTTTAGCTGTCCTGCATGGTGTTTTTAAATATATTCTATATCATTTGTTTTAACTTTAGAAGTTTTAAAGTGATATCTTGTTTTGACACAACAAATAAAACCAGAATTACTTTTTCTCCTGTTTATTTTGACTTAATTTTTGCCCCAGATTTTTGGGATTTAAGGGTGACACTCATAATCACAATAAACTGAACATCTCATGTGGATAGTTACTGAAGAGAAAATGTGTGTGAAATTAAAATTTCCACAGGTTTCTTTCCTACTGGGTGTTCCATTCTTACATTTTTTCTGAAAAACAAATCTATTCTTTGCCATAGTTGTTAGTTTATTAGTAAAGTGATGTTAGCACGATGACAGCAGAACAAAGGTGAGTGCTGCCCTTTCCAAACGCCGCTTGCAGTTGTGTGGGGGACTGGGCAGGAGCACAGAGCTCTGAAGGGGTGACCTCCTACCACAGGATGGGACCTGTGGGCCAACTTACTACAGCTTGTCCCAAAAGCCTCTACAAACACTGAGCTGGGAACTGAGTTGAGGTACCCTCCAAAGTACTGTCACCTCTACACGTGTGATTGCTGCCAACTCTAGACTCAAATGAGATCAATAATGAGCTGTGTCATTTGTTCACATGAGATTGTGTAACACATGATGGGCAGGGTACTTGGTGTGGGTACAGAGCAGGAATTCTAACATGAATTATTTATATAATGGGATTTGGGCATTTCCCAGATCAGTTCTACTTCACACTGAGCTGAGAACTTGCTAAATCCTGGTCCACTATGCGAATAGCCGTAAACTGTCTGTGCAAGGAGAAACCCTTCTGCCCTGTCCAAAAGAGAATCACATCTCCACAACAGTTGGCATCAAGACCTGGCTTAAGGGAAGGAAATTCTAGAGCCTTTCCTGCTTGACCTAATGAACCAGAAGCATATGAGGCAGGAGAGGTTTGGGCCAGAATAACCTCCATTGTTGGATCTGAGCTACAAAGGGAAACAGGTCCTGGAGGTATAAATGCTTCAGTCCATCTGAGTTTGGATGTGACCTCCCACAAGATTGTCACAGAGCTCTCACCATCCTGTCACAGGAACTGGGGAGGGTGAAAGGACAGTTGGGCACTAACTATAAACACTGCAGACATGTGCTTCTCTTGGTCTGTAGTTTCTTTTAATGTCTGCACATAGGGCTTGTGGTTAAACTGATCTGTGGTTTTCAAACCTTGCCTTTCTGAGCACAATTTCAAGTACATGGCTGGATTCTAAGGTGTTCCATTCAAGGTGGGAGTACTAGGTATCAGACACACTCCTGAGGACAAAGATCCTCATACATGTGTTTCCCCAGGTAGCTAAGGGAGAAAAAGGTATGTCTCTGCTTAGTTTCAAAGGCTGGTTTGAGAGGTGACAATGGATGCATCTCTGAAGGAAGAATACCTTCCAGTTGCCACTGCAAGCTAGGAGCAGTCACTGGCATGTAGCATGATAAAATCACTCTGGAACTGTGTGAGTCCCAAAGAAGAACGTTACATACTTGATTTCTTGCCCAGTTTTATAATGTGTCTGAAATCAGTACATTGCATATATTTCAGTTTCCATTGCTCTAATGATCTGATGATTTCCTGAAACACTTTAATGGAGTTTCCACTGACCTTAAAATAATAGCGTTTTTTAAAGAAGTGGTTAAGTGCAGACTTTTATGAGACAAATAGAGCCAGATTTCTCTTCCAAAAATATGATTTTTGCAAATGTGCATGGTTCTAAAAATCTCAGAGCTGTTTTTCAGAGTGACAGAAATAACATAAATGCCAGAATAAGCAGCAGTTGATCTTGCAACACAGAAGTTTCAAGACTAAATAATTTACTGTATACAGAAACAGGTCCAGAAGAAGGTCTGAATGTCTTTCAAACTACCACTGAACAGCATGGAAGTGTCTGTGTCTTGTGGCCACCTTTGACTCAGCAACCCACATCTTCATACAACTATTTGCAAATAGCATTTTTCCTGTCATAATCTGCTCTTATTAAATGTGCTCAGACTGATCTTTCCCTCCTTTCCCTCCCTTCTGTTTTTAACCTGTACTACTTAACATTTTCAGGTTTCAGGATCTTCTACTCTATCAGCAGCCTAGTCCTTGCTAGGGAGAGACTGTGACTGTCCTTCTCTGGGTTTGAGCATTTGAAATTAATTTCCTTAGCCATAAGTTCACAGGACTCTTTGCTCAGAACTATACTGGTCTCTGGCAAAGTTTTCAGTCTTTCTCCTTCACCTCTGCTGGACCCCATGATTCTCAGAAATCTGGCTCTTTCCCCAAAGTATCTTGACAGCAGAGCCTCACACATGGAGATAGAAAAAATTAATTTAAAATTTACAATATATATATATGACTCAACATCTCTTCTTTCTCCCCAGTTTTGTCAGAGCAACCTATTCCTAAAGAAAAAATTGCCTAAAGGCTGGCAAGATCTTGCCCTTATTGGCCTACAGTGGTGCCAGTCAGGTAAAGGTTTAACAGATTGAGTATCCCTTGTATGTAATACCAGAGAATTATCAGATTGTAAGTACTCTGACCTCATAGAAAATCCAAATTTTGAGATAGATCTGCTTTCTTCCTTTTCCCCAGTTTGAACAGACAGACACTTAATTCAAGAATTATTGGTAGAGAAGTTATCCTACGGCAAACAGTGAGGGAAGTCTGGGCATGTTAATTTTATCACAGGGAAAATTCAATACATTAGTCCTATGCTTCTGGCAGAAGGCATCTTCCTATCTTTTTGCCCCCTATACATTTCAAAATAAAATGAAAGAGTTTGGGATTTAGTTTCTTGGGCCTTGCTCATCTGATCATAAATGAAATGTATAAAGGCAAGTCTGAAGATATACACCACATATCTCTTCTGCCATCTAACCTTTGCTCGCTAATCTGTGGTATTTATAGAGTGCTAATCACTAGATTAGGCATTTATCTTCAATGATAAAAGACAGACTTAACTTTAATGTGATAGTGGGCTCCATACTACATTAAAAAGTTTATCATCTTAACCACTCTTCTCAGCAGGGGAGAGGGCTGAAGGAGCAGCTGCCTTTTCAGTGCTTCTCTGGAGATGGCATTGCTAGCCAGGAGCATTTTCTAACTTTGCTTTGCAGCATGTTTCACCAGCTGAGCAATTATAAGTGGTACATCTATCTGTATTTAAAATGACAGATGGTGCCTGTCCCAGTGCTGATAAGGGTGACTGTACAAACACCATCTCCTCAGTGGGGGAGCTGGAGAAAAATGGCACAAACTCGTACAAGGTCACTTCTGATTTATTTTAGAATCTCTACATCCCAAGGTGTGCCCTTACAAAAATTGCCAATTTACCCTTGTAAAAATTTTAATATGAAGAAAGCAAACAATTGGTGTTGGGCAGTGTAAAAGCTATTCATGTCTCCAGATCCATGCCCATTTCTGAACATGACTTAAACCAATCCCTTACCTGTCACCAAGGGAGAAACGTCCCAGAAGCAGCACATCTGCTATGGTGTGCAAAGTGATTAAAAGGTTCTGAACCCATGTTACTGCAAGGCAGGTTAGAGCTATTAAAAAATCGTGGAAAGAGCTTACTTATCCAGCTGGGTTTGCTTGATTTTGCTTGTTTGTTTGTTGTTTTGTTTGGGGGATTTTTTTTGTTTCTTTCTTTCTTTGCTTGCTTAAACAACATGAAGAGCCCTTTTGGGTTTATTTATGCATATGTATACAAAGAAGTCTCTTGCTTCTTTAGATTTATAAGAAACTGAAGACTTACGTTCCTGTGTCATCCTGTCTTCTGCCTGAGGAGCACCGCAGAGCTGTTATTTACTTGCTGTGCTAATATTTTAGTCTCGTATTTGGTTATAGCTCCAGATGGCACATGTTTGCATTCACATTTGCAACAGCTGAGCTATGGTCGGGCAGCATAAAATGTCTAACAAAATGTCCTTGGTTTAAAATGAAGATAAACGCTCCCCCTACTTCAGTCAGTGAGCAGCACCCGCCAAAAAGTCACTTTAAGTGCTGCTCCAGTGTTTCTTGAAACAAAGAACAGCAGGACATGAGTTTAATATAGATGCCTTGGGTAGGTTTTTAGGATTGGGCTTCTTAGAACTCCTGTTCACATCAAGATTTGGGGCAGAAGTTGAGAGACACTTGCCTTCTATCTAACTCACTCACCAGAGGCAAATTTAAAACAGGCCTGGTTTCAGCGATAGACAACAGTTACAGTGCGGATTTCACTGCAGGGCACCTGCCTCTCTATTAATTTGCCACTTTTATTCAAATGGCTATCATCAAAAAGATGCTGATTCTAGCAGATATAACCAACCAAAGTACTTTATGCACATGCTTACCCTCAATCACTTAAGCTTCAAGAAAGGCTGAACATGTTTAAATTAACTGGATTCATTATTCATGTAGACTTGCTTCAGATATAAGGGCCAAATCCTACTTTTAGATGGCATTCTCATAAGCTAAAGACACTGTTTCAGAACTTGTTTAAAAGCTGAGCAGGCTTCAACGTGGGCCTGACATTTCCCAGTATCTGCCTAGCCAAAGCTGGCAGTCTGAATGGTGGCTCTTGGTTTCTCTAGCTGAGAAATGTATGCCTTTATTGCTCAAGAAAGGTGAAGGAAATGTAACCCTTTTAGAAAGATAATGGTTTTATTACTGTTTCCTCTTTTTAAGGCTGCTAGAGAGATCGGCTGTCCTCAAAAGTACCCGTGACATGGAATTCACCCAACTCCTCCCAGAAAATTGTTGTATAAAACTCCTAGGGATTTGTGTTCTGAAGTGATATGGATGTTTATAGGCCAATTAAATGTTTGCAAGTGAGAGCAGAGAGATAAGAGGTCACTGAATCAAGGAATATGTGCATATATCAACCTGGTGTGACTCCAGACAGGCTGCTGTCAGTTTCCTAGGAAGGTGTTTCCTTCTTATAGCCCATATGAAATAATAGTAGATTTATGAAATACAGCAAGCTATAGAGAGGGTGAATACGGATTGATTGATTCCCTTTTTTTTCTCCACAGTAAAAGAGCAAGAAGGCACCAGATCCAGTAAATGTCATGTTTGATCAAGTTTTGTCTCGCTCACAGGCATCCACAGAGTTCCTTGACATAGGCTGATGTAGATGTTCATGTGGCTTTGGGAGCAGGCTGCAGAAGAGCATAGGTTAGAAATTATTTGAAAGTTATTAAATGCACAAAACCATTCTGGTTTGGGATTTCCCTAAGCTGCAAATTATTGAAGACAAGAAAAATAGCCATGAGAAGAGTGGTATATGTCATACACTCTTCCTGAAAGAGTCATGTTTGGCTACTGCCAAGGTAAGGATAAGATTGCCATGTAAGCTCCCCTAGCCCCAGGAATGGACAGCAGCAGGGAGCTGTTTTATGAATGGGGAGGTGAACAAGTAAACCCCACCAGGTATTCAATGCTGTGTGTGCCCTGGACCTCCACAGCAGTCAGTAGTAGCTGCACCTCAGCAGCACTACACTCCTAAATTTCTCAACTTTGGAGCAGTCACCTCTTTCTCCATTTTTTAACTCCTCAGAAGGGGAAAATTTTGCAACATAAATATCATGAAGACGTAAATAAATGAAAATTTTAAAATGGCCCAGCATGGAAAAAAAAAATCCTGTTGTAGCAAAACCCAAATTTGCAGCTATGCATCTGATGGAGGGGGGCTCTTACATGCCAAAGGCTTGGAGATCTGTCAAATGAAGACCTTCAGGCTGTTGTTTTTAATGCTTGGTTTTTGCTAAGACATGCTAAGAGCCCAGATGGTAGGAATGCATAAACATTATGCTTGGTGAAAAAAACTTAGTACCTTTTCCCCTGTATAAGAGCAAGCAAGAGAGTGTGAAGTAACAAAAACCTGAAGTTCAAGTTCTTCTTATTAAGGCAGAGTTTCTTTCTTTCCTGCTGCTTAGTGTTCTCTGAGGTTGAGTGAAGAGTCCTGACAATTCAATCATTCAGCTCTTGAGCTGCTATAGAAGTTCACATGTACAGCAGTATGAATTGCCATTTTTTCTTCATCAGTTTGTATGAGGAGAATTTAATTACACGGCCTGTCTGGGAGAAACATTCTAAAGTTAAGGAGGAAACTGTACTGGATGTCTTACGTTGTCTTGTTCTGCATCGCTGCCCAGATGCCCAGACACCATTCCCAGAGGCATTTAAAAGCATGCAAATGTGGCACTTGAGGACATGGTTTAGTGGTGGACTTGGCAGTGCTGGGTTAATGGCTGGCCTTGATGATCTTAAAGGTCTTTTCCAACCTAATAAATTCTATGACTCTTAAGCCCTCATATTCTGAGTTTGAAACAATCATTTGTGAAATGCAAGAGAGAACACTGTCATGAGCTCCAACAGCTGACTTTCTCTGAAGTCTCTCTCAAATCTCACAGAAACAAGAGGTAATTCTGAAACACAGGTTTTCCATCCCCAGGACTGTCCCCAGGACTGGCCCACACCACCTGCTGCCCTGGGGCTACAGCAACCTGCAGCCACGCCTTGTTCGAAACACACTGGTGCAAGCAAAGTTCAAGGTAACCTCATGGATCAGGGTCATACTGCTTTTCAGCACCTGCCCGTGTGTATGCTAGCACACAATGCCTCCCTGCATGGCAGAAATGCCCTCCCCTGCTGCTGACATAGCTTCAGACATGCTGTTTCCTGCCACAGGGAACTCTGCCTCCATGGCTGTCAAGATCCCAGCTGAGAAATCTGGGAAATGCCAGAGTGAGACACACCATTCTAAAAGCGTCCTGTACCAGATCCTTAACAAAGAGCATGGAAGTGAGACCAAGTGGCACCAGCAGCACTGCAGTCCCCACTGCTCCACAGGAAGCAAAGGCTGCCCTTGTTTGGGCAGGAGAAGAGTTGTCCTGAAAACACCAGAAGCCACATGCTGAAAAGCTTCTGAAGTGCTGTTGAAGACTTCAACTTTTATTAGAAACTTACCTTCCTTTTATCACATGCCTTGGGAGGATCAGTTTGTCCTCATACAACAGAACTGGGCCCCTCTTTTTGTTCTGGGTGTGGCACAAGAAGGGGTGGATTTTGACCTGAGAGAGATTCCAGCCATTAGTTTATTGAAAAAAATCCTCTTTGTCAGTCTTTGACAGCTATGAATGAACTGGGCAGCTCATCAGCAGGAGCATCTTTAGCAGAAGTTCAGAAGATGAAGAATTTAGTGTGGAAATTCTGGGACCTGGACATAAGTGCAAAATAATATGCCTCTCTTAAAGGAATTATTCTTTTTAATTCTGCTAAGTCCTCCAAGAACTTACATAGATGATTATGTGCCTAGAAAGATATTTGACATTTTCATTTACATATAGGCAAATGTTTAGTTTTATTCTTTTCTATGACTGTAGTTAAATGTTCTCAAACACCTGTATTCCACGATTTAATGGTTTTTCTGCCTGATGTGGTTTATTTTGGTTCCTTCGACATGTGCAGTAGGTCACTCACTGTAAGCCAAAACAACCTCTATTAGACAAATTTTAAGTCATGAAGAATTAACTGTGTCACTTCAAACTGATTTCCAGTTCAAAGGTAATAAAGCAGCCTCACCCTCACTTCACAGCAAAGGAGAGATGGTACCTGGGTACGTGATGTGAACATTAGAAGTATTTTAACAAAGGCTCCCTCACTGGAGGAGAAGATAAAATAACCATCTGACTTTCATCAGTGAGGAAAAGGATGCTGTGTTGAGGTTACACAGCCTTTATTTATTTATATCCTTTATTTATATAATTTAGTATGTCTACATTGAAACCCTGGGACAGCAGTCACAGAGCAAACTAGGACTACTGATTGCATCCTCTCGCTTCTGATGCCAAGTTCAAGCTCCTTAGGAAGGAAGGTTGCCTCGGTCAGCACCATGGAGTGCATGAGTCAGTAAAAGCTGAGCTCTAAGTACACTAAAGTAAATGGAAAGACTTATTGACTCCAGCTTGCGCTGGCTCAGACCCCCGGCTCCTTCCACAGCAATCACTGCTCTTGGCTGCACTGTCAGCAGTGTGCTATACTTGGGACTGCACCAAAAGGATACTTGAATGCTTCGGTTGTTCCATTATATTGCTCGTGGTGGATGGTTTATAGGCTGCTCAAAGGCTGTGTGACTTTATATTTGTTTCCAGTGGGATTCAAATTCTGATTCTTGAGGTGTAATGTCATCCAGATGCTTGGTATTGCCTTGAGTGTCTATGCTGCAGCATCAAACCAGCAGAGTTTGTTTCAGTGCAAACTTTTTTCACAATAAAATCAGGCTGAAAGATCTGGGGGATGATAAGAGGAGAAAGGCCTCATCTACAGCAGCTTACACAGTTTAACTAGCTGGCATTTTTATTGTCTCTGTGGGTAAAATGCAATTTTCACCTAAGTAGAAAGTAGCAGAAGCAGGGTTATGTTCTGGATTTGTGCCTTCTAAGGCCTGCTGCTTCCCCCGGGTGCTGTATGAGAGAGCCAGCAGCCCTTGATTCTGTCTGCAAGCACATTCCACAGTGTCATTCAGCTCTTAGGTGGATGACCCTATTCTCTAGAATATTTCTCCATGAGCTGCAGAAGGCAGCCTGGAGAACTTCAGTTAATCCTAAATTCAGTTAAGCCTCCATATGAAACAGACTCACCATCTAACTCTGGGCTGAAACAGGTACTCAGAGTTTATACACAGCCCAAACCACCCTTTGCTGCAAACAAAGCTGTTGTTTCACAATTACTATTTTTAATAGTTTTTCAGCACTTTCCACCAAACTCAGAAAATGTTTTCTACATATTTGCAACACATTTTCAAATTTTTCTGGTTTGGCTTGATGTTTGGCAAAATGTTAATATTTTTGCAGGCTTCAGTTCTAAGAGGATTTCAAGAAGCCACCAGCAGTGACAATGGTACAATTGACAATCCAAGAGAGCAACATCTCTCTTGGATTATGGAACCTCATAACCACCCTTAATGTTTTACTTCTTTTAAGACCACCAAAACTGACTGAAGCAATGGGGAAGGGCCAGGTACAGAGCAGTCCAGAGCTGGGTCATGAGCTGGAGTTCAACAGGACACCCAGGCATGCAGCTGTATCAGCAATTGCTTGGAAAAGAAGTATACAACTATGCAAAACTTTGCTTGTACCCTGAGTGATCTCTTGTGACAAAGATATTGTGCTTACTATCATTAGAAAAATCCCCTTGGCAAGAGGGTGGCAGGCAGCATGATGGAGTGTAGAATGTGCTAGAATCATGCTAGAATCATAGAATGGTTTGGTTGGAAGGGAAACTAAAGATCATCTAGTCTAACCCCCCTGTCATTAGGAGTGACACTATCCACTAGACCAGCTTCCTCAAAGCCCCATCCAGCTGGGCCTTCTGGCCAGCTTCCAGGGCTGTGAATATGGCATTCACATGTCTGGGCAAGCTGTTCCAGTGCCTCACCACTCCCACAGTAAAGGATTGCTCTGTACACATCTGGCCTAATCCTGCCTACTTTATTTCAGTTCAAGGCCATTCCCCCTTCTCCTATCACCACAGGCCCTTGTAAAAAGTCCCTTTCCAGCTTTCTTGTAAAGCCCATTTAGGTACTGGAAGGCTGCTATAAAGTCTTTCTAAAGCCTTCTCTTCCGCAGGCTGAACAACCCCAGCTCTCTCAGCCTGTGTTCATAGGAGAGGTGTTCCAGCCCTCTGATCATCTTCAGGGCTGTCTTCTGGAGTCATTCCAGCAGGTCCATGTCCTTCTTATGCTGAGGGCCCCAGAGCTGGAAATAACAACAGAATCTGTGCAGAACCTCAATGTGGGAGGCTCTGGCTGGGTTACTGATTGACCACATCTGGGCCAGCAACAACATGCGAAGAAGAAATTGTATACCCAGCCCCTGAGGGGAAACCAGCACCTCACATCAACAGAATGCAGACTCTCCAGAACATATTGGCATCCCTGCTCTTCCCAGGGGAGCTTTGGCTGGGTAGCTTTGGAGTGGTCTCAGTGTCTGTGGGTTAAGGGTCCAGCTGCAAGGCCTTCTCTACTAGGACCCAGGCAATAAGTCAGAGGAAGAAATAGGACTGTTCTGCCACACAGAAACAGCACAGAGTGAGGTGAAAACATTCTTGTGTTTTTGACAGTTGTCTGAAGAGCAATTGGGATTGCACAGTGAAGAGATGGGAACAGTGAAACACGGTGCTGTTATTATATCAGTGCCATAGATATACATATTTATGTGTGCATATATATTCAAAAACTCCATCAAGGCTGTGACAGGGCTTTTGTTAAAAAAAGAGATACTCCCAAGAGAGTTACAGTTCAGCTGGAAACATGTGTTTTACTGAATATTATTACAACAGATCTCAGAACAAGAAGAGTCTCATTATATGTAAATTAAAACCAGTGTTTGGTTACATAGAAAAGAAGACCAAATGGAGAAATTAAACATATTTGAAGGGATATAAACTATTTCAACTTCATCCTGAATCCACAAAATCCTGACAATTTCCTTTCCATGAAAAATCTAACATTTGGAATTGTGGTAATCCTGGGGGAGATGATGACTTTTCCAAACTCTTCATTTCTGGCTAGCCTGGTTGCAGGTTTGGCTGACACTTCTCCTCTGGAAGTGATGTTTAGGAAGAAGAGAATTGCTGAAGGCTGACAACAGTCAGCCAGTTACAGACTTACAGAAGAAAACCCAACCAGGTTGGTTTTGCCCTAGTACAGGGCACGAGGCAAGAATGCTGAACTTCCACACTTAAATGAATGATCCTGTGTGAAACACTCCCTGCTGTAAGATATTCAGATTCTCTTCCAGGTAGGTATGGAGTCAGTCGCTGTAAAAGATGACAAATGGTGTGTTCTACCTTCTGTCCAGACTGCAACAATCCCAGGAAAGAAGAGATACTGTTATCCTTAGAGAGTGAGGACAGGAGGCAACAGGTTGCTGAGAGCTACATGACAAGGCAATCCCTCCAGAGGCAAAGGATGAACACAGGGTGTCCTTAGCTCTGAGTTCTGGCACCCACAAAAACACTCAGTGAGCCAGCAGGTCACAGGCTTTGGGAGGTATGTGATTGAGGCTCCAGACCATGACTCCACAGGGCAAAGACCACTCCTTCTTCAGAAATGGCTGAGGCAATCCTCTTGCACTTTTTAGATTGTAAATGAAGATACCCACATAGTGTGGTGAACCACAGTGCCCCAGGTTAGTCTTGTAGGCAACAGTAGGATGGAGATGGGGCTGGGTGTACTGGAAACCTATGTCTTGAGGCTGCGAGCCTGCTCACTGCTCCAAACCATCACCTCCATCTCCTGATGTTACCTGAGTAGGGTAGATTAGACCTGGAGTATTTCCACCTGCCCAGACTACTATATCAGCATCATTTGGTGGCTAGACAACACTACAAAACTTCTTCTCCATCTGTACTGAGTCAAAATTACCTGCTTTTTTCAAAGCTGAATTTTAATGTAATGGGCTAGATTCCAATGTGCTTACAATGCTGCCCAATGCTCATTCAAATTATTGAGTTACACATATATTCTTTTTCCAAAAGCTATGTTAGAAAGTGGTTTTTTCTACAGAGAAAGTAATGCTATAAGCCAGAAATACAGACACCCACTATGAAGGGCACAGAACAGAAGTGTTTACTCAGGATTCGTTATTTTACTTTTTGTTTCAACAGAATGTCGTGTCCTGAAATGTCTCCCTTATGTACAAACACTGCAGCAGGAAGCTCAGAAAGCCCTGATGGAGTTTATCTCAACAATGCTCCTTGGAAGCCTTGGAAGGTTTGCTTGGATTCTTCAGGTAATCACCTCTCTTTGAGACATTGATGCAGATGCTATTGACGAGCTCTTCTTCAGGCCTGTCCTAGGAGAGGCCACCCTAAATGTACTATTTAGAGAAACCCGATATATCAAGCCAGACTGGCTTTGAAAACAAATGACATCTGAGCTCTAAGATATTTAATTTTGAAGAGATGAGAGAATACTATGAGCTAAATAAACACATTTTGAACAAATCATTGATGTATATTTGTAAGCCATATATGCTTCGATGATGAAGTGATTTTGTAACATTTTAGAATTAAAAGCAGAGAAAATGAAGCATTTCATGATACTGTGTGCTTTAACCTTGGTCTAAGTATTTAAAGATTCTCTAGGAGCACCAGCATGCTTTGCAGTTGTGCTAGGTTCAACTGTATTATTTCTAGTGAGCATTTTTACAGCAGTTTATACTGTATGCTTTTGGCTTTAAGGACCAGGGGCAATGGCCAATTTTATTCAATTGAAGATAGGTACATAAAAGGCTGATCAATGGTAAAATCAGTATAAATCCTTCCTTTTCCTTGCCAGTCCCTGATCCCAAACCTTTTTCTGTTCCACTCAGAACTCTAGTCCTTGGCTGTAATTGCTGGATGGAGCTCCCCCTTACTACTTTCTTAGAGGTTCTTTTCTAAGTCTTGCAGCAAGCAATGGGCATTAAACCCCTCTAAAAAGTCCTTCCCTAACTAAGGAACTACACAACATGAATCAAAAGTTTGTTGATGGACAAAAGCCATTGTGCAGGATTGTTTCCAGAATGGGAATAACAAAGGCTGAAAGTTACTGTGTCATGCCATAAGTGGCAGAACTGATGTAGCCCAGTTTCCTACATATTTAAGACCTTTTCCCTTTAGCACTCCATGTACCCTCTTATAATTACCCTCACTTCCTTCCAAATAGATGTCAGATATTCCTTGGACAGCAGAAATGCTAAAATATGGTTTCCTACAGATGTGTACAATCTGTTCCTACGTCTCTTACTGCAAGAGTTCCACATCTCCACCTCCAAATGCACTATGGCATGCCCGAAAAATCTCTCTGTCTCCTACCCTTCTGGCTGGAGAACAGGCAACACGTGTTGGGATGGGTGCCAAGTGATGTGTGTGCTGACTGGCCATCTGTCAGGATGAAAAAAACATTGAGCTTATACTTTAGTGGCAATAGGGGAAGCTATTTGTATCCATTTCCTGTCCCGTTCCTCTCCCAATGGTTTCCATGAAATTTAAGGGAATTAATTTCTGAGTTTTTTCAGTACTGGGTCTAACCTAGTTTTGCTTGGCAAGGGGGCTCAAATTCACCAAATGGGGGCTGACAAACAGGGAGACAGACAGGTCAACAAAAAGTATGATAGCTTAGAATGCCTTAGAATGTCAAGCTAAAGTCAAAGGAAAGAGAACTTGTGTACACATATATGTGTATATATATATATGTACCAATGCACATCAACAGAGATGGATGTTGAAAGGACTCTTAGAAGTCAAACAACTACAGGAAAAAAGAAGTTTAAATAATAATAAGAGTTTAGTACCTACCAGTTTTGACAAAAGAACACACATTTTCCCCCCACTTTGTTAACTGAGGAGTAAGTTGCAAAAATAAAGTGGAAAAAGCAAAGCCCAAACAAGACAAACCAACTAAACCCCTGGGTACTAGAGTGATCATGGAAGTAACACCCTCTACACAACTCACCTCCCTATGTCCCTAAGCTAATGAAACCTTTCAGAACTGAATATTTTTGGGCTGATATTTTCCATGGAAAGCCCTCAGAGCAGAAGTTTTTGGTAGCTTTTCTTTTGTTAAAATGGTTCAATAGTACTGCCACAGACGAGCTAGTGCAGGGTAACATGGTTAGTTGTTTGTGATGCTGAATGAAAATATTAGTTCCACACATTTGCTTTTTGTCTGTTCTTCTTAAAATTTAAGCAAGCAGAATACATCCAAAACTGGCATTTGTACCTTTGGTATTTACAGTATCATTCGGTAGCAGATGTACGAGTTTCTCAAACACCTCCCAAGTCCTATAAGCTTCTACCTTTACTACAGATGCTCCACTTGCACCGAGACAGTGCAGCACAGACCAGGGTGGAAGGAGCAGGGCTCAGCTGACCTTGCACATGCAGCCTCTTCTGTAATGGAAATGGGAAGAGCTATGCTCTCATCTCAGTGCTCCCACTGCTGGTGTGAAGAGTGAAGAGAGGGGAAGAAATACCCTCATCTCAGTGGGATGAGTGAGGAATTTCAGAAAGAGGTAAAATGTACAGAAAACATGTAAAATGAGAAACAGCCTTGGGGGCTTAGAGAGAGGAGCAAAAAGGATGAACAAAAAAAGGAGGAGAGAGGGACAGAAGCAGCTCATTAAGAGTGCTCATTTCTATGCAGAATCCAGCTTACCTTCCTAAGTCAAAGGCCTGCTTAATGACTCACCAACAACTTGAACCCAGGAGAGGGTTCATGGTTCTGTAGCCTGAATTTCAGGCTAATGAGAGCACGCCAGACAGTCTCTGCTCACAGCTTTATTTCTTATCAAAACCTGTTCAAGGTCTTTGACTTTATCTACATGATATACAACAGCTTCCACTCAGCTTTCCTTGAACTGGAGGGCACAACGCCAACAAGTTCCCATGGCTTGGCTCACCTGGAAAACAATGCTGTATTTGCTGATGATTCTTTTAGCCTGGTGTGTGTCTATGTAACCAGCTGTCTGAAAAGAATGCCTAGTGCTCCACAGGGAAGATTGTGGTCAACGTCTTGGGTTTTCAAGATGACTTCACCTTCTACCATGAAGACAAATACTAGGCTTCAAAGGGAACTCCCACAAGAACTGATACTCATGGATCTCACCTCACCATGCATTGAATACAAGATTCAGTCCTTCAACAGGTCTTTAATGAAACACATCTTCTTTAGTATGTATACAGTTAAAAACCACAACAACCTTGAGCTAATGCTGTGTAACCAAACATTCCCTATCTCAGACCCGATCATGTAGGGAGCATGAGTTGTAATAATCTTGGTATCTTGTTCAGAGGGGCTGAGATACCACTGTCTTGCTGAGGACAGAGTAAGAACCTGTATTTACTGTACTTAAGCTTCATATGAAGGTGGAGGCTGTGCAGGTACAAGAAACTGGCAGGAACAGGAGAGGTGAGGGATTGTGAGCAGAGGTTAGGAGCAAAAACAGGAGCTCTTCCTGGAAGGTGGAAAGGCGTAGCACCAGAGAGCCTTTGGAAGTCAATGGAAATAATGCATCAGAATGAAGGAGCAGAGACAGAAATGAACAGAAGGCAAGAAGATAACAACAGAAAATCCCTACACCAGAAAAAAAAAAAGAGAGAGAGTGAGGGAGAGAGAAGCAACTAGGAAAGGTTTGTAACCACTTTCTTTAGCTTCTGGAACTGAAAACAGAAGGACTGTTTCTCCAGCTGTGAAATCCACCAACGAAGCATGTGTATCCATCCCCCTCTAGTGCCCAGGAGATGACAGCATTGCCATCACCTAGACTGTGAGCTTGGCTGCTGGAAGCGTGCCAGATAAAGCACCTACCACTGCTGATGACCCAGGCAGAGCTTTCACTCAGACACCTCTCCTCTCCTGTGGCTGACTTATTCAAAATTGTGTATGGCAATATTTTTAAATTGTTAGAAGAAACCTATATTTGCAAAATCAAGAATGAAAAAGTAAATTCAAATTGCTTGTGAAACCTTACTCCAGTCTCCTTCTGAACATGATCATAAACTCTTTTAATGACCTGGTTACAAACTCCTGTGGTTTCCCCTCAGGACTCCCTGCCTTACTTAGGGCAAAGAATGGCCTGTGCTGTGGGAGTTTGTTATGACTGTGAAATGGAGGAGGCTGCTGTCGGCTGCAGCTCAGCTGCTTTTGTTGCAGCACCATCATTGCAGAACCTGAATTAAAATGGATCTGCAGGGCCAGGAACAATGCCCTTACAGTGAAATTGGATGAATGACACCTTACAGACTGTGGGCCAGCCATGTAAATTCAAGTGGCATTATTCCAGAGTAGTATTGTCCCAGGAAAAGATTGCTACTAACAGTGCTGACTGGAGTAAAAGGTTATAGTTTTTCACAGTGGCAAATACAAGACCTGGGAAAGGTCACCACAGGCTGTGTCTCACACTTCCAAAATGATGTATAGTGCTGTAAGCTCTGAAAAATCAGTCTGTGCACACCTGAAGTGCAGGAAGCTTTCAGCGACTCTAATCTAGGTGTTTTCATTCCTCCTATGTAAAAGGAAGTGATAATAATGCCTTTCTTTTTAGACACATCTTTGAAGATTTTAATCAGTGTTTGTAAAGAGCTAACAAATACTGTACTTGAGAACATGAGGGAATCCCACTGAAAATTAATAAATTCAGTGTTCTATGCTAAATTCAGCAGCACACACTAAAATAATGGAGAAGCCTACACACTACAGGGAAAGGATAAATAGAGAAGATACTGAAGATCAAGCTTTAGTAAGCACCAAGTAAGGCAGTGATCCTGTAGCAAAAGTAACATGCCATTTCCAGTGGTGGGATCCATCTTGCAAGAGAGTCACTTGCACTCTTTCTAGAGCATGGAGAGACACATGCTCTGAGGGAGATATGCCTCCCTTCTCTCAGACACCTACCTTAGTTTTGGATGAATCACACTATGAAGTGCTTTACCTCTGCCTATTGATACGGCTGAGGAGCCCACCTGACCATTTGAGATTCACTGCCTAACTTCATATAGTAAAAATGAGATTAATCCTATCTCTGCGGCATATACAGAAGTGTTCTGGATCTGGTTTGCACCTGCAATACTAACTTTAATGTCTTCCAGTTAACGTCAGAAGCATGCTTGGATTTGCAGTCCTGGTCTTCTTTAAACAGTAGGTTTTGGACTTATGCTTTCAGCTAAACATGTATTTCTAATAACAAAAACCTGATCTAGGCTTGGAAACAAAGCTAATTGTGTGATTTTATTCATCTGCCCATAAATGCCTAAGAAGGCACACACAGGACATCACATTTATAAATCTATGTCCTATCTATATTATCTATGTTAATATTTCTATGGACTTTTTTTGTTTGGTTGGGTTTTTTTGTTTTTCCTGTGGAATGCCTTTCTTACCTCTTTTCTAGAAACAAAGATATTTAATTCAAAACCTAAAATTTCACTTTTGCTAGAAAGCACTTGTAAGTTACAATCTCAGACAATTTTATTTGCAGACAGGGCACTCTTGTAGGGTATGGGTGTGTGAAACGTGCAGTTCTTTACTTCATATTAATAGAGGCACACAAGGAAATACATGCCCCTTTTCTATCACAGGTCTGCTGATAAAAGCAGCCTGACTCAGGGGAAAAAATGGAGACAAGTTTCTATAATAAATGTATAGTCTAAAAAAGCATCAATTCCTTTAATGGCAAAAAAGGGATCTCATTGAAGACAGTGTTACTATTTGTACAGAAATCATCAGTCTTTCCCAGTAGGCTAGGAGGGTGAGTCAGTACTTTGGTTTTGCTTGGGCTTGTTATCAACTGTTGTCCTTATTAGGTTGTGATTTTGAAAGTACAAGTTGTCATTCTTCCTGTGTTGTCTCTCTCTTTCTCTGCCTGGGGGGTAGCAGAAATGTTGCAAGATGAAGCACTCCACATCTCACCTAAGATAAGAACATCTTCATCAAAGGAAGACATGGCCACAGCTATCTGCAAGTAATCTCAGGAGCCAAGAATGCCAAGCTTCAAGTAGCATGGGAATGGTCCCCTTTCAGTCACAGCAGAAACAGTGTGACCCACACACACTCATAAACTGTAGATTTTTACTTGGAGGGAAAAACGGAAATCTAGTGTGAAAAATAAAGGTCTTGTTTGTGCAGACGACCACACTGTGAAGGGTCCAATAATCTTTCCTTACCAGGATCTTATTAGCAATAAAACATAATCTGTCATACACCTATAACAGACAAATGTTTGCTTCCAAATATACAAATATTAGTTGGTGCCTTGGAACATGACTTGATGCAGTAGATGGCTGTGGTCACTGTGGCATGAGCAGGGCGTTGCAGATCTGTTGAGAAGCAATGCAGCTCCTGGGATCAAGACACAAAGTGTGATCACAGACAAGGAAGGGATGCTCTAACCAGGAGGAACAGTGGCACCATCTCCACTGTGCAGCGTTGTCTAGGAGCTCAGCACAACTGGGAGGGCAACCAAAGGCGTAAGAGTAAGTTGTCATTCCTGGTGACATGGTACATAATGGTGGTGTATCAGACCAGTCTGCTACCAAACACCAATCTGTCATACAGAAGCAACCACAGAGATGTTGCATGTGGCTCCTGACCATGCTGCTGTGGCACCCTGGACTGGCAGATGTTGGTACTATATTTCTTCTGGGATCTTGAGTCCCCACAGCTCTGCTACATCATCCTGTACAGTCCCTCCATCCCTAATCTATGTAGTTTTCACACTCCTCTGAGGCACCGAACATGTGAGCTCTGCACAGCTTTCTGAGGGTGTGTGGATAGGTGTGGACACCCTCGCCCACACTCCAAGTTGGACGAAAGCAAGCCAGTTCAGATCTGAAAGTCATGTATTTGCACAGATTCAACAACTTGGGTAAAGCCCTGGGCCACTCCAGCTACACAGATTCCAGAAGTGGGTGGCATCCAGTTGGCCTGGAAAGTGAGTGAGGCAAATGTGTGTCTGTCTGCACCTGTCCTGGTCAATATATATGAGTCAACAGCATCATTATTAGGAAAATAAGATTAGGGCAGGGACTAGGAAGGTCCTCCTACAACATCCAATCTGGTCTCACTCATCGTGGATTTCAATTCTGTATATGATTGCATCCCCAAACTTATCAAGTTCCACCTGAAGATAATCTAGGATGTGTTTGCATACCCTCTTCCTAATAGGACAGAGCATAATGGGACAGAGCCTCCTGATCTGATGGCTGGAAACTTTCTAATTCCAGAACTTTCTAATTCCAATTCTAGATTGCTAACATTTTATTATATGTACATACTTTCTACTACCGGTATCAATTCAAACAACTTTTCTCACTCAAGGTGTTGGATATCCAAGATGTTTTTAGACAACTGTGGTGTTCCCTATCCATCTGCCTCTCCTACTCTGATAGGTTGCAACTTCTGGTCCACATCTCAGTCTCTTGTTTTTGACTGATGAGCTAACATTATGCTCACTTGACCTCCTTGATGAATCTCTCTGATACAGAGGTGAATCTCAGGTTTGCTTCCATCTGTTCTTTCCTTCACCTGGAGGTCATTTTGTTTCCTGTTCTATGTCAGTATCACATAAGGCTTCATTGCTTCTTCTGAGACTCCACCTCCTAGCTATCTCAACCATATTCTCCCTCTCCTCTGTTGCAACTGGCTTCCCTAATTTTCTCTTTTGCCATTCCATCATCTGCCTGCTTTTCCACATCCATTCCCATTACTGCAATTTAATTTCTCAATTTTTTCTTCTCTTATCAGTCTTTTTGTTTTTGTTTTTGTTTTGTAACTGCATCCTTCTTCCTCTCTTACCCTTCAGGTTGGTTTCCTAGATCCCAGCCTTAAAGAAAGGAGGAAAATTCTCAGATCTCCTCCTACAAATTGCTACACAAGCCACCCTTGCTGTTGTTTGTTTTGGGAAGGTAGAGCATTGCTTGCAAGAGTAATTTTTCCTTTAGTCTTGCTTATAACAGTCTTTCACAAGAAGCTGAATGTGTGCAGTCGTAGGCAGTAGCTTTGACAATACATATGAAACCACCAGTAGGTCTTGTACCACCTCCTGGCACATTTGAAGGAAAACAACCCTAGGCATTCTTCTACTGCAATGTAAATCATCCCAGTATCTTCAGACCTGAGCAAAACCATTCCTGTTTTCTATCTCATCCTCCTTCTTGCTATCATCTTTTCAGCATGCTAAGGAAAGTGTACTAAGAAAGCATACTTCTTTATTTCCACTAATCTCATCTCTGGGTGATGCGAGAAGCCTATCAGGAAGACAGAGCAGCATGTTAGATAGCATGAGTGTTCACAAAGTCGTCGTATGCCTAGGAAATACACTTTGTTCTGCTGATCTCCAGAATATTTTGACTTCTCCAGCTAACTTGCTTCTGCTGTCCTGCCTGAGATCCCTTTTTCAAAGGAAACAGTTTTCATTCATTAATCTGAGTTAGTTCAGACCAAGGGTTTTCCTACTATTTTACAGTGAAAGATTATCCCTTCTTTGCATTCCAAAATATGTTTTAGTTTACTGAGGGTTCCTCAAAAGAAAGCACCGGAAAGTACAAATCTACAGTTTATTATTTAGGTAGCTCAAGAAAAACAAAACCAAACTGTTTCATGCTTTCTATAAAAAGGAGATGATGCACAATACCAATAGTTGGGTTTTTTTTTTTGGGGGGGGGGGGAAGGGGGTTGAAGCAGATGATTTTTCAAGTTCTTGTCTTTATTATATCCACCTCAGAAAGTAAATGGAAGATGACAAAATCCCGCAAAGGGGCTGAACTATGTCCTCTTGGACACAGCTTAGGAGAAATCAAAAAGGTGGTTGTGCCCACTCTCGCAAACAACTGTAAATTCTAAGGAGAATTCAGGAAGACTGAATCTTGTTTAGGTCCTTACATTATCAAAATATCACAATAAGTCAGAACATATTTATCCTCTTCTTGAGTAGACTTTCACATCTGATTGTAAAACAATGAAGGGACCAAAGGTAGAAACAGAAATATTCAGGATTTCAGCTCAGCTGAGTAAGCAACTCTTGACACTTCTGATGAAACTGTAAAGAACAACATAAGGAAAACAGGCTGATAACATATAAACAGTGTTTCCTAGCTGCAGGCATATGGTAACCTACACTTGAATTATGCAGAGTGGAAAGACCTTTCCTTTGTGGAGATCCAAATATTTCGTACTACTTATCTGTGGTTTTAAAAATATAAGGCTTGATCATTATGATTGTTCCTCCCTTTCCCACAAAGATAAGTAAACCACCTCTGCCCCAGACCGAATCCCAGCATTAACCACTGTCCCGTTAGGCTCTGTGCTAGTGAAAGCCCAGCAGCAGCATCAGGATGTGCAAACAGAGATCAGTTCCTGTGCAGCCCACCCCAGGGCTCACAGTGCGCTGCAGGCTCCAGGGACAAATTGCAATGTGCACATGGCTTGCACTGCATGTTGCATTGCATGGCACCCACCTGCTCCCAGCAGCCCATCCTTCGCAGAGCCTGCGCAGCCCCACTGAACACAACCCCCTCTGAGAAATACACTTGCTTAGTGATTCCTGTTTTTCATCAATCTCTCAAAGACAAAAATGTTTGATTATTGAACAACTCACAGTGCACCAGAAAAAATACTGCTTGTTTGGTTTTGCACAGTGTCCAAGCTCAGTCTCCAAACACACTGCACTCCTCTCCCATGATCTCCAGGGCTGTGTTGCAACTTTCCTGGGAGGGCCATGATCTACACAGTTAGAAGGTAGAAACAGGGTAGGGTGATCTATAGATTGACTGCAAGACTGATCCATTGGGAGTACCAATACTGCTGTCAGATGCTAAGGCTGACAGCATGTTGAATGAGATTCAATCCTGCTTGGCAGCTTTCTGAAATCTGTAGCTATTATTTGTGAAGGGAAGAAACTGCTGTTGAAGATGACCCACCTCTTATGCTTACAGCCATGGTGGCCATGAGACTGTGATGAGCACAGGCATTGAGTATTTATATCTGGAAGGAATCTGATTTTCTGCAATCCAAGTTAATAGAACCTGTTGCTTAAGTCATCTTGTGGTACCATCATTATTATTGGGTTTGGCATTTTTAACTATTGAAGATTCCTGTATCAGATAGAGAGTTTCCCACAAGATTGCCTATGTCTGAACTGTGTGGATACAACACAGTGACTAAAACTCAGAGACTAAGATTAAAAATATTGAATTTTAATTCAAGCAGATGTGGACTTCACAGATAGTGAGGTTACAGTTTGTGTAGTTACTGTCAGTGTTTTCAGGCAATGCTGGGGCTGAACAGGAGGAACAAAGGACTCCTTGCTTCCAGAGGCAATTGCCTGACACAAGAGACACACTGTTAACAGTTCTCTGAGTTGCTACCACACATTTTTTTGTGAATAATGAATTTCCATCTCTTTACTGTCACTCACTCACTCACTGTCACTGTTATGTTAAAACTGCATTGAGCTGAATATCTCTGCTTATCAGACTAATCAATAACAAACCAACAAAATGTCTCTCTTGTGCTTCTCTTCCTCTCAGGCATTAGCTTAGCAAATGGGAATGGCAAACTGCAGCTGTAAAATATTTTCTGGAATTGTTACTTCTCTGGCACTAGATTATTACATAAACATATGGAAAAATCTGCTTTGGGATTTTCCAGTTAAGCACGTGTGACAATATCTGTGGCACAGTTCCTACCAATAGCACTTGACAAGTTTGATGGAACAAGGATAAATCTCTTAGAGGCTACTCTTCCAAGGGATTTAATTCCACATTTCTGGGAAATGCTGAGCAAAGATTTCCTTATCTCCTACAGTCACTAGTAGTGCAATTAACTTCCCATACATCAATCACTGAGTGAGTTATCAAGCAGGCAAGTTTTGCCCTGTGATTCCTGCCACCTATCCTCTCACCAGTGACATCCACTGCAATTCTAAAATCAGCAACCAGCTGGGTTGAGAGACACAAAAGTTGCTGGCAGTATAAATTCCCTATCTTTTTACTTGCAGCTATCTGTCTGTCAGCCTGGGTGTCTAAGCCTTGTCAGTTCAATCCTTTTGTACCTATGCTATGTAAAAGGTCCCTATTTATAGCTGGATCCAGACAAAAGTGTAGCCCTTACAACCAAGGCTCTCAAAAGAATAATAAACTTTCTTGCCTTCCACCAATGCCTACTGAATTAGACTGGCCTAGGGACTCCTTCCAGCAGTCAGATTTAGCCTGACCAGAAGCAGAGGTTAGAATAGTTAGATACACAACAGTGCTGATGTTTAATTTTAAAGAACTCCCAGTAGGGTGAATATGCCTTGGGTTTTTTTTCTTATTTCACAAAAGGATTGCACAAAAATGAATCTGAAGCAGTTTTGATGAAAGCAGTGAGTCCTGCTGATAAGTCATTTGATAATTAGCTAAACAAAGCTCTTGACAGTTCACAGTAGGAAATCTGATTCAAAAAAGGGTGGAGAGAACAATCTGATAGATCTGTATTTCAACATATGTATTTCATCAAGTAAATCTTTATTGTTCCCTGCCACCTAATGGTATACATGAAAAAGTACAAATCAGTAAGACAATTCTCAACTTATGCTATATCTAATAGACTTTGATATATTTATTTAAATATAGAGAAAGATGAAAGTTGGTGATAAAAATGTGAATTACTATTGCTGACTTTCACTGAGGTCCAGGCTGCCTAAATTAGTCTAAATTCTGTGTTTTAGTGAAGCTGTATTTCTGCATTAAATGCCTATGCTACCTATGGGTGCCACTGAAAACCTATTTAAAGATGTTCTGTTCATCTAAATGAAACGTAGGCAGAACTTTTTCATATACATATTTGAAACAATCTTTTATATAAATTTAGAAAGCTTTAATGAACAACATTGCCACGACCTAGCTGAATTTTTGAAATGGGGCATAGAAATGCTGAACCAATCCTAGATTTCCTAGAGTCATACAAATTGCATGAGTGTTAAGCATTCCTTCTCTTAGTGGTGACCAACAGAATTCTCAGGTACTCCATGGTGATGAAAATCATTAGTCAAAAGAGACTATAGAAAGATACACTCTTTCTATATTAAAATTAAAAAATGTACCTAGACATTTTTTTCTCAGATGAAGAAAATTGATTGGGTGAAGGAAAAGAGAAACAATAATAAATACCACAACCATCTACTTTATTTAAAGACAGCTGGGAGTGGGTGACTGCAGTGGTGCAGACACCAGTGCTACACTGAAAGAAACCTTAGAATCTGAATGTGATCTGATACCTGAAAAAAATACATAGAATATCCTATAACTGCACAGATGATCAAACTAAAAGGAAGAGATATGTACAAGGAAAAAATCCCTTGCAGTTTGGAATAAATTCAGGCAAACTGACAGCTGAGTATGGGGTTTGGCTCTTACAAAATTAATAGCACAGGTATCCCTAAAGTATGATCTGTTTTTGGGTAGCTTTGATTATTGACACTCTGACTACAGTTCTCTTCAATCTTCTCATGCTTGACAGCAAAGAAACATGGGGCTGGATACTGCACTGACTTATGCAATACTGCTTCTCTGGCTAGAGATATTAGTTCAACAAATGGCCAGGCGATGCACAGAAATTGATGTCTCCATGTGTAACAGTATGGCATATTTTACAATTTTATGGCAGCAGTAGGACTTTCACTTCTTCACCAGCTGGTAGAGTACAAATTCTGTATGTTTAATTTCAGAAATTACTATTAACATTATGGGGTGATGGGAGATTTATTATTTTGTAACTGATCACAGCTCCTTCTCTGATCAGCAGCTAAAGGCCAGTCTGTAGCAAGGTGAACAGAATCTCAAACATTTATTTAAACCTGTTGAATGTGTTGCTTGGTACATGGTTATCTCTAGAGCAGCACCTGCCAGCAGCAGGCAGAACACTGTGGAAACCTGTTGGGAACTCATGTGATCCAAAGGTGACTTCACATCACCATTACTTAAAGCCATCTCTGTATATTTGTTTTTTGAACACTGCTTATAATGTCAGCTGTATGTATGTATATACATATATACAAAATACATTCAACGTACATCACTCCACTTGTTTCTGAATCTGATTAAGATTTTTGGCATAGTTTCCTGACCAGTCAAATAGCAATTTTCTCTTATTACTGAACAACAACAGGCATTTTAGAACTGCAAGGCATTAATAAGATTATTTCAGTATGACTTCACCCGGTAGTTTTGCTATCAAGATCGTAACTTCTGCTTGAGCTACAGTATCTCTTCTGCAAAGAAATCTAGTTATGATTTGAAGAGTGGAAGTGATGAGAATCCAGCATGTTCTCAGGTAAATTGTTCCTACATTTAACTATCCCCAGGATAAAAATGTGATCCCCATTCCTTATACAAATTGGATTTCATTATGACTTTTTTTGGCATTAGAATTATAAGCTGTCAACTATTAGAAATCATTTCCCTGTACAGGTATTTCTAGATTGAGTCAGTAGAAAATAGAGTTAAATATGTTCTGCAGTTTCAAGGCAATTAAAACTGATTGAATTAAACAGAGGAGTGGGATTCTCATCCTGTAATTATGAAACACTGAAATGTCGCATAAAGAAAGCTGAATAATGTCTCTATGGATAGACACTGCAGTTTCTAGCCTTGATTCACTTAATGTTATGAATTACTCATGTAATTTTAAAATAGAACCGTCTTCAACTTAAGAGTGCAGTGTTTAAAAATCTAAAACACAGCTGGGGATGAAACCCACAGTTACTATTCCAGACTCAGCGGGAAGCACTGTCTTACCACAGAGGTGGGTCATATGGCACAAGTAACTGGATGATTTCTGACCTTACATGCAAATGAGCACAAAACTACTCCATTAAAGCTTCTTTTCCTTTTTTTTTCCTGCTCTCTGCCAGACTACAACTTGTCTGGTTCCAGATAGATTGCCCCAACCTGCTTTTTATCAAAGTGTAAAATAATAATTTCTCTGCTAAACTGCAAAAGGGTCCCTGGCTTTCATGCTACCTAAGATGAAACCATTTACTTCTAAGTCCTGTTGATCAAAACTATTGCTTGCCTTGTTCAGTTTGTCTTACTCATTCTTAGGGGCAAGACAACCCTTTCTGTTCCCACATTTAATCTGTACAGGACTGATAATAAAACCAGTCAAGTCAAACTTATCCTTCTCACGTATGCAAGAAAGACTGTCCCTAGTCAGCAAAATACCCCATTTGTCTGAGAGGGGAGGAATGGGAGAAAACAGCTCCAAAGTACCAGCACAGAAAAAGAAGGACAAAGCAGATAAATAATTAGGGTAGCAGGAAGACAGAAGACAGCAAACACACGAAAACAGCTGTAGTGCCAAGACCCAGGATCAGTGTGACAAGAGTGCTTACTAACAGCTCCTATTAGAGGGGGTGAATCAGCTAATCAACTGTTGGGGTGGAAACATGCAACAGGGAGGAAAACTTACAGCAACACTATAGCATGTCAGACAGAAGTGACAAGAAAACAACTGTGCTCGAAGGAATGCAACAGAAATCACCTGGATGCTTTATCATCTACAGAAATGTAATTTCAGTAAAGTAACACCTACTGGGAAATGTGATAAGTTTAAGGTTCAGCTGCAAGCTATGTAAATATTTTGAGAGATTTTGAAATAGAATAGTAGACTTGGAGCCATATGTTTATGTCCAAATCCAATACTGCAGCTTGCTTACAATTAGATCCATGTCAATCAGAGGAAACAACATAGACTTCAAAGGAGTTACATCTGATTGATGCTGGCACAAATAGGGGCATAATCTGGTCTGTGTCAGTAGGGTCTGCAATCATCATCAGATCCTCATTAATTGCTCTGCATGATTATTCACAAATAATAGTAATCCCTGCCAGAGTTTTAAAATGGTTGTCAAAAATACTAAGGATGTGCAAAATGACTAATACACACAGATGGGGAATGCAGCTGATTTCAGCTCTTAATATCTGCTGTACAGATTTAACAGAAGTGGCCCAAAGTGATTGAACAACTTCCAAAAGAGAAAAATGTCTTCAAAATGTAATTGAAGTTGCTGGAATATCATAATGCATACCAGCAACAATGTGGATGTAATTATTACCCCATCAGAACTGGAAAGACATGAATGCTGGGACTCAACTCCACTAAAATATTGGTCAGCCAAAGTACATTGGGATAAACCTCTCTGATTGCCCCCTTTTTTTTTTTAAGTACCAGTGCAAATATCCAAGGCCATGTGGACAAGCCATCTTTTGTACTCAAAAGACAATAATAATTCAGGTGTTAGTATACCTATGGATACTTTTTTCTCTTTCACCTAGGTCTGACTAGCAGGTGAACACATCTTACTGAAGATATTTCTTCTTTCCACCCTTCCATCATAAATGCTGTAACTTCCTCTATAAGATACTGGGCCACATGACCATTCTTTTCCTTTTCAAGTTCCATGTATCACCAGGTATAGGAGACAAGAGTCTCTGAACTAAGGAAGTAGTATCTTTATTTGCCTGTGCTGAAAATTGAAGCCTCTCCTACAAGGTCATCACCACATTTTATAAATAACAGCATGGCATATATTAACTGTACATAAAGAGAATATATCTTACAGTTTATAATATGAGTTTAGCAATTCACAGATCCAACAACTGAAATATTAGTAATAGACAACAGACTCACATGTAAAGGAATTCCTTTCTATACTATTGCTCTCCATTTTTAAGTTTCGCAGATCTTGCCACAACGATGTGAAATATAGCTAAATTCCTCCTACTCAGATACACTGCTTTCTGAAAGAAACACAATTATTTGAATACTAAACTTGGATATTTGTAATATCTTGCACTATTAGCAATATATATTACATGATTATATATCACTTGATGGTTATGATGTTTTCCAGGTACTAAACTTTTTCAAACATCTATGTGTAGCCTTCAGATGAAGCTGAAAGCAACCTCAATATTTGACATTTATACTCCTCGTTCATTGCAAAGATGGATTTTCTATTGCTTATTAAAATTCTCACCCCTTTAGAAACTTAAATAGTGACTTGCTTCCCTGGGACATACTGGAATATGTTCAAACTTGTTTGATGCCATGATCAATCACTCAAAATTTGAGTGCATTGTCAGCAGTTTCTAAGGATAAAGGGCACGTTAAAGAGCAAGTGGATGGTCTCCCTAGTTAGCAGCAGGATTAAGCCTTTTATTTTGCACAAATCCTAATGATTAAGAAATTCTAAGTCAACATGAAAAAAAAATTTCACAAAATACATAATGAAACAATAGTCTTCACTGAAATGGAACTGTGGTCATTACAGGGATTTTCAGTAATGGCTTGGAACTCAGAAAAAAAAGAATATCTAATCATAACAGTTATACATATTTTAAGTTAGACATGACATCTCATATTCCAGTATTTAAACTAGGCCCTGTTCATACAGGGTTACATATGAGCCCTCTCATTTGGAAGAGGTGATGCCATATAGACATCATTCTAATTTCTAGCCTTTTCCTTTGAGGCAGGGTTTTGAGTCAGAGCTCTTGGAGCAAAGTAAAAATGCTAACCAGTATGGTTGCTCTTACAGATAATATCAAAACAGACAGGGAAGAACAACTCAAAGCTTGTCATGTGTTGGAGGCTGCATGAAAGGGGTTGATGAAGAGGTATGCACACGGACAAGATGTGAAGCACTGACAAAAGGGAAAGGATTGATGTGGAGACAACTAAAAGGCAGCAAGGATGGCTGCACAGAGGAAGATATGAAGGCTGCAGAAGTAGACCAAGAAGAATCACGTGGATGATGGAAGGAATGTGAGGTGTTCACTTTGGCAAGGAGAACATTAGAAAGAATGTTTTTATAAAACCTTACAAAGAAAATAAGTGCATATGAAAGATCATAATTTCAATAAAATACTGTAGTGAAGGTATGAGCAAGAGTGTTTGGAAGAAAAGAACTTGGAAAAAATTAATTAAAAATAAGACAGACTGAGAGCCAGGTTGGGTGGGCAGCTGAGAGGGGTTTTGAGAGACAGAGTGTAATATCTGCAGATCTGTGAATTCTTTTTACCCTTCTGGGGCACCTGCTGGCATAGCATTTGAGGATTTCAGATATAGGTGAAGGCAGCCTAGAAGAAAGATGGAGAGATTTCCAAGGGCATGTAGAGACAGGATAAGGGGGAATGGATCCAAACTGGAAGAGTATAGGTTTAGATTGGATATCAGGAAAAGAGTCGTTACTGCAAGAATGGCGAAGCACTGGAACAGGTGGCCCAGAGAAGCTGTGAATGTCCCATCCATAGAAGTGCTCACCGCCAGGTTGGATGGGGCTCTGAGCAACCTTGCCTAGTGAAACGTGTCCCTGCCCCTGGCAAGATTGTTGGAACTAGATCATCTTTAAGGTCCCTTCCAACCCAAACCAGTCTACGATTTGTCGATTCTGGGGTGGCGACACGACAACCCCTGCAGTGGAAGAAAAGAGAAGAGTTTAAGGGGAGAGGTGCAGCCTTCGGTTTCAGCTGCGACTGTGACTGCACCGAGGGGGCGGCGAGGCCCCCTCTGGCCGTGCCTATGCCTGCGGCGGCCATGGCTGTGCCTGTGCCTGTGGCCATGGCTTGTGGCCGTACCTACTACTACACCTGCGGCTGTGGCTGTGGCTGTCCCCAGAGCTGTGCCCGTGGGCGCGCTCCCGCCCTCAGGGCGCGCTCACAGCTGCCCCGTGGCCCGCCCCCCCCGCGCAGCAGAACGCCCTTCTCTCCCCTTCCTCCCTCCCACTCCTCCACCCACCACGGAGCCGCCTCTGATTGGCCCGTGTCCCGGCGGCGCTGGCCAATCGGAGGCCGGCCCGGGACCCCGCCTCTTTAGAACCTGGCGGCGGCGGCGCGGCCGGGGACAGCGGCGATGGCGGCGGCGGGGCGGGCGCTGCGCGCGGCGCTCCCCTGCGGGCTCTGGGGCCGCCTGGCCCCGCTGCCGGGCGCGCCCCGCCGGGGCGCTGCGCACTTCGCTTTCCAGCCGGACCCGGCGCCCAGCGAGTACGGTGAGAGCGCGGCTGGGCCGGGGTCCACCCCGCGGGCCGGCCTCAACCTCGCTCTGCTGCCGGGTCCGCCCTGTCGCCCCCGCCTTCTTGGGGGAGGCCGCCAACAACCCCGTCTGGGATGGGAGGGAGGCAGGCAGGCAGAACCCGCCGAGGGCCCGGTGGGGCGCTGCGAGTCGGGCCCCGGGCGGCGGAGGCATCCGCATGGCCGCGTGACCCCGCTGCGTCCTCGGCGCTTCCACGCTCGGGTGTCCCGCAGAAATCCTGGGCTGTGGGTGGGAAGGCCCCTGTGGGCCGCTGGCGGGGCCGGGGGTGCCGCAGGCCCCCTCGGCGCGGGGCGTGGTGAAGTGTTTCGGGCTGCCAGAGCTGCGGTAGATGGGCCCATCGTGTGCTCAGACCTGCAAGGCCATCCACGGCCCCTATCCTGTTCCAAAAGCTTCTAACAGTAACTTACTGACTTGACATCTATCCCGGTTTTTGTACTGCGTGCTTAGGTCATGAGTGTGATAATAAATCTATGATGAATAAAGACTGCTGTCCGCTGAAAGGTTCGAGGTCATCCTCGTGGTCACATGGTTGAGAGTAAACACAGATAACTTGGAAATGAACAGCGCAGGTCGTTTGACTTTTATTTCTGAGATGCATCCCTGCAAATGGCTGGTGCTGAGTTCACCTGGAAGAAGCCTGACAGCTGCAGAACATCTGTTTCTATCACATGAACCTCAATATCCTCTAGAAAACTTTTTACTTAGTTGGATACCTTGGTGTTGCATCTTGGTCATGACCAATAGAAACAGAGTTTTCTCTGGTAGTGATAAAGATGTACAGGCATCCAAGGTGCCACTGGTGAAGCACATGTATGGCAGGTTCCTGCTTGAAGTCATGTGAAGAAGCTCTGGTGTGGCATGCCAGTTATTGCCATTTATTAATAGAAAACTAGTTCCCTGTGAGTTAAAATACACTTTGAAATTATGTGAAAAGTAGTGGAAGTGAAATAAAGTTTTGTCTATACTGGTCCTGATATTGTTGAGATAATAATGCTTTTCCAACTTTGCTGTTCAAATCTGAAAGGCCCAATTAAATCCCCCTTTCCTGTGTGGGCTGTTTTACAAAGGCCTGTTTTATAAGCAAGAGAAGCAGGTTAGAACTATCATGGTGAGGAGTTTCTCACAGTAGCTTAAGTAATAGCCATTTATATAAAATACTGGAAGGATGGTATCTTGTAGAAAAGATAACCTAAGTACTAATGTGGATGACTTGGGAAAGAGAGAAACAGCTGCTGTTCCCCAGCTTTTCTTTTCTTGAATTTGTAAATTTTGTTCAGTAGGGATTTTGTATAACTTGAACAGTTCCCGTATTTTTTTTTTTTTTTTTTTTACATTTTCCTTTCCTTAAAGGGCCTTGTAAAGTATAACAAGTGAAGTTACCACGCACAGGAATGTCTAGGAAGGCAGCTACTGAGGTGTGGCATGACATGAGTCTTTAACAAAAAATACTAACATTAATTAACAATTTAGAAGAAAGGGAAGCTGAACATTTGTTGGGAGGTTCTGTAACTACTGGAAAAAGAATGTAGTTCTCCTTCCTGAATTCTATCACTTGTTATGTTTGTGTGGGATCTTCACATAACCATCTTATTTATTTATTTAATTTTACACACTGTAGTGTTGGTAGGTAGCATTCTCCTGGTCTGTGGCTTCTAGTCATGACTTAGAGGTTTTGCAAGTTAAAGAGCTACCAAATGTCAGCCAAGCAATTTCTTACTTTCTTGCTTTCTTTTAAGAATTATTTTATTTGCTTGGAGAATCTGAATTGGTCACAGTAGTGAGAACCAGGCTGTTGTTTTTATCCATCTTTGCTTTCAGGCCTCCTTGTTTTTCCCCGCGGTGCTGGAATGAAGAGGGGCACTCTGGTAGCCCTTCTTGGTTTGAATTAAAATTCAAAGATTTTAAGACAGCTTGCTTTTCTTCAGCAAAGTAAACCAAGTTTCTTTCTTTGAATGATGGATTTGATGCTTCAGACACTTACTAACTGCAGTGCAGAGAGCAGGCCAGTGGTCTAGAAAACTTCTGGTAACAATAGGTGTCGGTAAATGGGAAAGGCTGGAGCTTTAAAAATTGTGATTAAAGAATGATAAAATAAGCTTCATGAGATCCGGTGAATTTTAGCAGGGGGGGATCCCAGACCTTAAAACAATAGTACGTTGGTTTCTTCCTTTGTAAAGGAAGTAATTGTTCCCAGTGTTTGACTGAGCATTGCAAAGCTGCATTTGCTCTAGGCAAGAGCATAGTTTTTTGAAAGGAAAATTGGATTCAGGGTAGTAGAATTACAGTCCCTGGGAAGGCAAGGTATACAATGCTCAATCCCATCTATCCTATAATTTAAGTTTATTCAGCAAATGAATCTTGGGTATTCCTAACAGGGATCTTGTTTTTAATGGTTAAGTTTTTAGACATGCTTGCACCAGTGTTTTCTAATGTACTTTGTGTTTTGAACCAAATTGAATTGCTGATGATCACTTTCACACAGGGCAAACTCAGAAGATGAATCTCTTCCAATCCATAACAAGTGCCTTGGACAATGCTTTAGCCAAAGATCCAACTGCAGGTACCTTATACTTGTTAGTGTGTTTTGCTTTGTGTTTTGGTTTACCTGTGTACAATATTTAATGTATTTCTCATGGCCTTTAAAGTTTTCTAGTAAGTTATTTCTACACTTCGATCTCAAATCTTAAAAATGTGTTGCATTAACAGATTACTAATGGATTGTATGGTCTAAGATGCAGTTGTATCTTCTGTATTCACTCTGTGTATTTCATTTGAAAGTGAGGACAGAAGATACATTATTTAACATGCTTATAAGTATTATTGATGAGAACTGTACTTAAGGGCAGCTTGAGTCCCACCAGTAGGAGTTTTAAAAATGTAAATGTTACTTGTAAATTTCTTAAACTTTCTCTAAAACCGGTATTTTTTTTGAGACCATATATTCCTCACTCCATACATTCTGCTTTCTTCTGCCCTCCAAAATTAATTTATAGCTTTACAGATATCTGTTCATTGTTGTGCATAGGCAGTGTAAGATTTGCTAGGCTTTTGCAGTCTGGATAACCCAAAACTTGGAAGATGCTGCTTCATTATAGTGGGATTTAAAAGGCTTATCCTAAACTCTTGCACAAAATTATTTAGTCCACTTTTAATTCTTATCTATAACAGGAGGTCTTTTGCTTCTGTTGTCCTAACAAAGGCATGATGATGGCCAGATATCTGAAGGAGATGCTTCAGAACACAGCTGCAAAGTCTGCCTCATCTTGTGTAATTTTGGGTTTTCTTTTAAGTATGTTAGTAACGCTTTTTGGCACTGCTTGAACCACTGCTCAACCTAAAGTCTGACTAATTGTCTAATCTGTTGGGACAGATTCCATGTTGTCTGTCCCGTACTATGCCTGTATACGTTCCCTCTCAATCTACAGCTGTGTTATATGCACCTCGATTAGATTAAACTTAGACAACTGAGGGTAAATTCGGGCCAAGAACAGATTTTAGTACCACTTCTATAGAATCTGCCATATAAAAGCAAGTAGAATGTTAGTCCAGCAGGAACCTAGACTCATATATAATGTTCAGCCTTCAGAGAACCAGTTGCTCTAAGGTTCCAGTCTTGCTCATTGGCTTTGCGGGGCTGAGTCTTTGTAAAGCCCTTTGCAAGACCATGTTGGAGTTCTACAGTGCAGACGTGAGTTCTCGGAATCGCTGCACTTACTGAATTAATTAGGACTTTTCGCAGTAGAAAACATCCTTCATATGTTTTTTGTTGTATGGGAATTGAGCAATTGTTTAAGTGTGGAAATCCTCATACTTGTGTTGATGAGAATTAGAATCTCTCCAGGAAAATATATTTCAGTGGCTAAACTGAATGAGTAAATCCATTCAAGTTTGTGGATACCAGCATTAAATGGGAATATTTTTTGTAGATGCCAGCTGGCTCAAAAGTAAGGAGCCATATGGTAACAGAAAGGTTTTAGTACATTAAATCCCTCACAAATTATTGCCAAAAATTAATTAGAGAAGTGATCTAGGGACATAGTTCAATCATACACCCCATGAGTGCATTCATTTTATATCATTATAGAAGTTATTTTTCTTTAAGCGGTGTCATTGATGTGATTAGCACAAGAATCTTAATCCCTTTTAGTGATTCCAAACAGAATTTTATTTTATTTAATTAAGAATAGTATTTGAAAGGCAAGAAGGTTAACTTATTATTTTGTGTCCTTTGGAATATGGAGAATATTGAGGAATTGGGGAATAATCAGAACTGACCCTAGTTCATGCAAGCAGCTGTTGGTGATACTGCTGCACATTTTACATGCTTAAAAAATTGAAATGTGCAATACTTGTTTCTGTGAAATAAATAATAAAACTGTTTTAAGAAAAATTAGACATAACCGTTCCATAAATTCAAAGAAAAAAACCCAAACAGATTAGTTGATATGAAGCTAAGTTTTAAAGGCAAATACTTTTCGTGATAAAACTTTATTGACCACAAGAATAGCAGTGTTAAATACTGAGAACTGTCCTAGTTGATAAATAGTCATAGTTTCTGTAGGAGTTTCTTAGAAGTCATTCTTCAGGGATCTGGCAAGTATATTTGGAGAAGGTTTGAAACTTCATATTGGATTGGTATTTTTGAAAAAAACTTCAATTTGATGATTTTCAAAACACTGTATTACTGAAATCTGTGGATGAAGAATGTAAATGGTTGCCAGTTGAAGCAGAAGGCTTAATTTCAATGACTCTGTAGTGACTGAATGTGATTGCTTTTTGGAATTTTACTCATTTAGACACTGTGTTGTTATAGGATATTTCAGAAAAATAATTAGTTTAATGAAAGCCTAACAGAATCAGTTTTGTGAATTCTGTTTTGAGACAGCTGTGTTGGTGTTCTGATTTCTCATTAACCTTGGTTCTTCATTTGTTATAGTCAGGCTGTGCATAAGAAGTGCTTAGATCTAAATAAATCTTGAAGTGACATGAAATTTTAGGTGTTACTTTTTTTAGTGTCTCATATAAAAAGCCTTTGGAACATGATCATTTATAAGTAAGATGTGTTGGAGTAATATTAGCCTCCCCTGCTGTTCTTCTTTTCAGTTGTATTTGGTGAAGACGTGGCCTTTGGTGGAGTCTTCAGATGTACAGTTGGCTTGCGAGACAAATATGGTAAGTTAATTTATAAATCTGACATCAGTTTCATATTAACATCTCTGCTCTTTTTTTTACCCATCTTGCTGTGACAAGTACTGTTACTGGAATGCTGAAAAACCGTAAAATCAATGTTTCATGTATGGCAGGCTACTTAGTGCACAGCATTTTACAGATCTTGGAAGCTGGTTGTGGATACAGTGACATGATACAGCTTTTAATTTGGCAATTGCTACTCCCCCCCCGCAAATGCTACTCCCCCACTGCGCTGTTAAAGAGGAGGTTATAAAATATTAGGTTTCAGCAGCTTACTTTCTTCAAGGCACAGAGATGATTGGGACATTTTGCAGCTAGTGGTTAAATCTGTTTAATGATAATAAAGATGTGTTACAGCCATCTAGGAGAACAAAGATCCACATTTTTTTTGAGCAAACCAAGAAAGGGAGAGGACAAAGACTACACTTACAAGTTTCAGAAACACAACCATTTTTTGTTGCCTTGCTTCTCTGCATCAATTATTATGTGCATGTTCTCTTGCTCTCTAGTTTACATGTTAATGTTCAAATAATTTGGATAGAACTTCTGTTAGCAATGATCTTTAGTGCTGCTTGTTGAGGTTGAGTTACAGTTCTGTAACTGGTGTGATATGTTGTCTCTGTGTACTAGACTCCATAAGAAAACCAGGCCTCTGAGACAGGAACCAGTTGCTGGAAACATAGGTAACAGAAGACATTGTTTGGGAAATAAGCAGCAGGAACAGATGGTTGCATAAGCAACCTTCTTGGGGTTTAGTGAACATCTCCAGTTTAAAAGACAGAAGGGACAAACTTTATTTGTAAGGGTGGTGCTTTGAGGGTCATTTGATGGGGTTTTTGATGTAAGACAGTCATATAATATTGGAATGAAGGAAAGAGAGGATTTAATCTTTGTTGTAGCATTTTATTGATAGTGTATTCCAAAGTGCCAGTGCTGTTCAAAGACTCTGTGACAGCCCTGACAGAGCACAGGGGGTCTGTTGAGGGAGTGCAAAGGACTGTTTACACTGTGCTCATCAGGATGATAACCAGCAGTCACAGCAAATCAGCAGCCTAGCTAGAATCAGGTTTATTTCATGGGTATAATGACAAAGATTTTAAATTAGATTTTTGAGGAATCTATGATGTGACTTTGGGAGTATTTGGAAAGAACTCCTTTAAAGTGTGAGAGGGAACATGAGAATTGGGGAAGTACTTATATGAACACTGAACAAGGACTAATGAAACTGGTATTGCCATTTGCTCAAAAAGGGTACTGACCTCTTCAGGGTGAATAAGAGGATAGATTTTATGAGGAAAAACTAAGAAGTACTCTTGTTTCATGGGATTGTAAAGTAAAATGGGTACGTATATAAAGTGTTGGTAAGATCAGATTAACAAGGTAGGACTCTGCCTCTTCACATTCATTCAGACTATTGCAAAGATCTTACTTGCTAGAGGAAAAGTGTGTCAGCTAGAAGAGAAAATTTGAATTTTTGAAAAAAACTTGAAATTTGAAAAATTTGAAAAGCTTTTTGATGTTTTCCTACATTTATAAAAAGTTTTGCAGATTCTGGTGTTTGGTCTAGGTGAAAAGTGAACTGAAGATGTTGATAGTGATTGAGGGAGAGGGAGGTGGAGAAGGCAGAGCTTGATGCGGGTGTTTGACCCTGGCTAGAGGCCAGTACCCACCAAAACTGCTCTATTACTCCCCTCCTCAACTGGACATAGGAGAGAAAATATAACAAAAGGCTCATGAGTTGATACAAGGATATGGAAAGGTCACAAACCGATTACTGCCTTGGGCAAAACAGACTTACAGAAATCAGTTGAGTTTATTACCAATCAAAATCAGAATAGGATAATGAGAAATAAAACAAATCTTAAAAACATATTTCCTCTACCCCTCCCTCCTTTCTGGGCTTAACTTCACTCCTGATTCTCTACCTCCTCCTCCCCCACTGCAGCACAGGAAAACAGAGAATTGGGGTTATGGTCAGTTCATCACTTGTTGTCTCTGCCACTGCTTCTTCCTCAGGGAGACAAGTGCTTTCCCTGCTCCAACATGGAGTCCCTCCCATGGGAGACAGTTCTCCATGAACTTCTCTAGCACGACTCTTTCCCCTGGGCTGCAGTTCTTCATTAAGTGCTCCAGCGTGGGTCCTTTCCACAAGGTGCAGTCCTTCAGGAGCAGGCTGCTCCAGCGTGGTCCCACATAGGGTCACAAACCCTGCCAGCAAAGCTACTCCAGTATGAGCTCCTCTCTCCACAGGTCCACAGGTTCTGCCAGGAGCTGCTCCAGTGCAGGCTTCCCACAGGGTTACAACCTTTTTTTTGGCATCCATCTGCTCCGATGTGGGTTCCTTGAGGGGGCTGCAGGTGGGTCTCTTCCCCCATCGTGGTCTGCAGGGGCACAGCCACCTCACCATGGTATCCACCACAGGCTGCAGGTGAATCTCTGCTTTGGCCTCTGGAGCACCTCCTCCCCCTGCTGCTTCACTGGCCTTGGGGCCTGCAGGGCTGTTCCTCTCACATATTTTCACTCTGCTCGTCTGAGCACAATCATGGCTGTGCCATAACTTTTTTTGTTTCCTTCTTAAATAGCCCTTGGCCAGAGGTGGGTTTGTCCTGGAGCTGACGTTGGCCCTCTTGGACACAGGGGAAGTTCCTGGCAGCTTCTCAGAGAAGCTACCCCATCACTCTTCCCCTTCTATCAAAACCTGGCCATGCAAACCCAATACGAAGGAAAAATAAAAGTTCTTTATGATGCTGCTGAGGTGCACATAAGTAAATGAAGACAATGTCTGAACTGAAGTTTGAACAGAAAGAGTGTCTGAAGATAAGGTCCTGGATTCAGGACTCATTTACAGAATGGTAATTCAGCTTTGTAAGGCAGGTAAGAGGACATGTGTAACTCAGCTTCTTTCTTCATTCAGTAGAAAACAGGCAGTGACTGAAGAGGGAATGCCAAAGATGACTTGGAGGTGGTACTGAAAATGTAGTTACAATGCTGAGGAGAAACAGAAAAGACTGAAAGTGCAAAAATTGAAAGAATACAATGTTTTGAAGGATGTGTCTGCCTATCAGTGTAGTCTCAGAGATTAAATAAGTTCTAGATGGAATGCTTGTTTTATGAAAAGGCTAGATTCCTTGTAAAATAAGGAGAAATTCCAGATGGAAGTGACAACCAACCAACCTGATGAATCTTATGAGGAAGATTACATACACTTACTGACTCTTTCCCTTTTCCCCTCCTGAATTTACCGTCAAATTAATAATAAGCGATACAAGTAATATAATATGAGGTTGTTTGTATGTGTTGATATAAAATATGAAGGAATTAATGGGGTTTTCTTCTCCTATCCTGGAAGAGGGAGGCTGACTTTTTTTTTCATTTTTTTAGTTTCTTTTCCTTGTAGATAATTAAAATCACTAGGTGGCAGTCTGTGCCTGTAAGTTGTTATTTTGGTACAAATTGGTAGTTCCTTTGTAAGCACTTTTATAGAGGTCAAGGTATAAATATCATCTAATATTACAGTAGGAAGAATTTAATATATTAATACTCAGTAGCAGTATTATAGAGATGTTGGTTGCCATCCAGAATGTTACTGAAGTCTCTCTGGAGAGACAGAGAAGAAATTTGCTTTTAGAATAAATTTGTCATTAAATATAAAAGCTGCCTCTTTCCATTTTTTTTTTCCAGTGTAGTATTATGTTGCATAAGCACAGCCAGAGGCCTGTACTAGTAAGTGAAGGAAAGCTCATTGACTTTTTAAGGAAATAAATCCAACCTTTTGATCAGATGAATTTTTAACATGCTACCAGGAATTTTGTTTAAAAATATTTAGTTAAGAAATTGTATGTAAATAAGTCAGTGTGTGGGAGTTTCATTTCCGTGATAGTATGACTAAAGGTAGTGTGTTTGTTCCTATAAATCTTACGTCTAGATCTGAAATAGTGATTCTGGTTTTCTGGCATTGAATTGAATGCTTAAAAATCTGTTGCTGTATAATCCTCCATTCTGAAAATGAGTAGACTTTCTGAAATATTTATGCAGAATGCTCCTTTCAGATAAGGGAAGTAAGTGTTGTACAGTTATTTTCCTTTGTCCCCTCCCTCTGGTCTGGTACACTGGAAGGCATATTCATGTTTTATTTCTTATCTCCTTCCCCATCACCCTCTGACAGGTTTTTGATTGTCACTGTTTTGCAGAAGTTATATCCTCTAACCTCTAGAGTATCTTTATTGAAATAAGGCATGCCTGCTGTTCCGTAGTCCTACTCTCTGGAGGTGTTTCCTGTCTTTAGAGCAGTGTGATGCAAACTGCCTCCTGTATTTTTATAGCTTAGGTAATGTGTGCAAGCATTTTAATTTTTTTTTTTTAAAGGGAAGTACATTATTATTTCAATCCTTGGTATCTATTTGTCCTTGAGTCTGCAAATGCATTTGAAACAATGATCTTGGAGTGGGAATACATATCCCATTGCTCTGCCTGAAGTGTGAAATAAAGTTGCAACATGTAAAGATCAGTATCATCCACGTTACAGAATATATAGAGGAGATCAGAGGTAGGAATTAGATCATAGGAGATAAAGAAATGGGAGGAGAAAAACAGAGGCAAAAATAAGGTAAAAATGGAGAAAGTGGACAGAAGTGAAGACTGAGAAACAAGAATAGCAGAAATAGTGATTGACAAGGAATGTCACTCAGAAGAATGCTAGGGCAGGTTTTTTTGTGTAACTCAAAAAAATACCAAGAAATCTATCTATCTGTCCCACTGTGGCCAAGAAAGGAAAATTACATAAACAGGGACAGTGAGATGTATATATATAAAATACCTTTCCTTGAATGGTCTTTCTCCTGTTCTCTGAGCACCTACAGCTTCAGGGCTTCCTTTTCTTTCACACCATTCTGGCCTGCACTTGAAGGGAGGCTCTAATGTGCACTTGCTGCCATGTCAAGAGATTGTCCTTCATGAGGGTAAGGATCAGGAGCTTCCTGACGATTTTAGAGCTTGATGTTTTGAGAATGTGGAATAGGATCAGTCCTTGCTCAGAACCTGGAGAGTCCAACAGAAAAAAGGTGAGCTTGGCAGGTCTTTCCCATAGCAGTGCTTGGGTAGAGGGTGACTTCTTTTTGGGTTTATATGTTCACTTTTACAGATGATGTTTGCAAATTTTTTGAGGTTCTGCTCAATTCCCTATTGCACAGCAGCCTGCAGTTCCTTGTCATGGAATGTCCTTCTATTTGCCATCGAGGGAATTTAGGCAACTGTAAGTTAGATTCCCAATATTTGCAGGCCTGAATAGATTGTTTTCTAAGTTTTTGAGCTATTGAAAATTGTTTTTGACTGAAAGAGTAGTGTAAATGAGTCTTTTATTTTCAGTAGGGAATTCCTGAATAATGCCATTTTAATTTCTTTGCAACTATTTGCAAATGCAGGTAGAATGTGACTACTTTGAATGGGAGTTTTTATTTCAAAGATTCTCTCAGTTCCTCGAGGATGTCACTCTGGAGGATGGCAAATGCTTGCCCAGGGTATGAGAGACTTGGCCTAGTGCTGTCCCTCCAGAGTTCTGAACTTAGTCCACAAAGAGTTGACTGAGATGCCAGAGCTGATCTTTGTAGTGATACAGCAGAAATGGTTTTGTCAGCAGTTCTTTTGAAATGTTTTGGAATTAATTTTTCTTTTGCTCATGTGATTCATTTGTCACTGTTTGGGATCCTTTGTGTGATAGTAGAGTGAACAAGAGGAAGATAAGTTTCTTCCTTTCTGGATTAATGTCCCATCACTGGTGGGAGGGTTTTTGACTCATGGCTTTTTATTTTTCATCTGTTCTGTTTGGTCTCTCTTACTGCTGTTCCCCTCCTTTTGTTTGTCGGCGCTCACAGAGATGTGCTGCCCACAGCAGCTTATGGTGCTCTCAAACACAGTCAGTTAGAACAAAGTGCCTTTCACAAGGTTTCTGTGTAATATTGCTAAAATGTTCTAGAGCGATGTTTGCTGCCTTTGTTAGTAATGCAGTGTTGACTTCCAGTTTGTGGCCTGATTTAGTCCCCAAGTTTTTCTAATCTACTGCTGTGCAGCCATGAATTGCTTTTTTTGTGGGTAGACACTTGATAACATGAAACTCAGATGATAACAAGAACAGCTGTGTGTCCCTCCTATACCTATGTAGGCTAAACCAAAATCAATCTCAGATCATTTCCTTTTAGGTAATTCTGAGTTACACACATGGCTAGAGACATTAATACATGCAGACAGTAGTAAATGTGTAATAAGCAGCTTGATTTTTTTTCTCCTTACTCGTTTTTCAGTTTTGTCATGTGGAGTGGAAAGGGTGTGCCCAAGTAACTTGAGATGTAATTCTCATTTTTCGCTAATATTTTCAAGCATATAGGATTGTTTTATATATAATCCTTCCTGTGCCTAATTATTATTTTGATGCAGCTAGAAGTGTAAATATAGTTGGTAGGATTATTTTCTTCCAAACCAGCTTTAAAAAAAAAGTGTGAAATAGACGGGGAGCAGATTGTAAACAGTAATTTCTGTCTGTTCAGTCAGTTCAGGATATTTTCTTGCAAATTGATAAATCACAGGAAAAAAAGGAACATCAGGAGAGGTAACACTTGTGTTGAATTCTGTGAGAACAGGGGGAGTTGAATCAGAAATTTCCCCTGTGGAAAATTTCAAACACATCAAAAAGCAAGTGACTGAACAACATATGAAACCACAGTTGTAGCAAGAAAATAGTATCCTTATGTTCCCTATGTTCCTTATGTTAGGATGACCGAGCCACATGAGCCATCAGCTGGATGCTTTAAAAATGATTTTATTTATCACTTCCATATTTGTTTTCCTTTCCTTTCTGTCTGCCTTACAAAATTTTCTCTCTGAAGCACAGGGAATGTTTTGGGATAGATCAGCTGGCAAAGGCTGTTTTTAGCCTTCAGTGGTGGGAGTTTCTCTAGCTTTCCTACACACGGGGTCCCAGTGCAGGGTTATTATTATGGTTTGAAGCTTTTCTTTATTGATCAGTTTTCTCTGAACTCTGATTGCTGCAGCTGGAGGATATAGAGCATTCAAAACTGAATACTTTACTCTTGTGTTTTGCTGAGTAAAACCTGGTTGCTTACAGCTCTCTGTTGTTACATCTCATGATAATGCTAGCTTTTCTTGCAGCAATAATGTTTATTTACAACACCTGATCCACTATAATCCCTGGTTGTTATTCTGTAGACCTTGTGTCTAAGGTGTAAACACCTGTGTGAGTTTTCAGGGAACACTTTATTCTCAGTAAATGAATCATTTATTTATAGTCCAGTAGACTAATTCAGGAGTCTTCGTTTATTTGGCCAGGAGATGGCTGTACCTAGCCATGCCCAAGGGACACCAGCCTTTCTAAAAAAATGGTAGTCATTCTTTGAAGATAAGTATTTACTTGAGCACAATATTATTCTATGAGCTTTAGCTGTAGAAAACTCCTGAAAGCAAGTTCTGTGTTTTAAGTGAAAAGCTTATGGGGGAAAATACAGGTGAGAGGATAGAGTTGTTATGGTATTTGGTGAAGGTTTTTGACTGAAGTTTGGATGTGCTTGCAAAAATTGCTTGATGTCCCAATGGCTTTTAGTAGCATAAAATGATGGGAGAACCTTTTGAAGCTGAGCTAACAGAAGTAGATATAGTATAGGGTTGTTTTTTAAAAAAATTCTGACAGTTTGCCTTCAAAATACATAAAATACTTTAAAATGTTTATATCCAAAATATTTTTGTTAGTGATTTCAGGACATTTTTTATTGTGTAGACTACACTTAATGTTACTGGTAAGGGAGCAGAGATCTGTCAATGGACATTCTGGGTTGTCCCGGTTGTTGTTCTGGTCCCAAATGTTACAGTGCAAAGGTAAGAAGTACAAGAACACAATGTGGATGGGCTTTAATGCAGTATATTAAGGCAGAGTGTTCTGCCTCCCAGAAGCTACTAGTAGTTGGGTCTTATCAGCAGGTGGGAAGACACTCTGAGGTTTTTATGTGGAATTTTTAATCAATAATCATGGTGTCTTTTACATTCTTTTAGAACATAACCATATGCTATTATAAGGAGGAGGAAAAACTCAGCCTAAAGTAGCATAAGTGTTAGGGCTTTACTGTGTAAGTAGATAGAAAAATGTTATCTCAGTGCTTCAAAAGCAGACTGCAAGCTTGCTGAAGAAACATGGTGCTTCTTTGGCATAGGTCCTGGTCCTTCCTAAAACACTGTATGTGGTAGAAGGAAGGAGTTCAGAATTTTTGACATCATGGACATATGCTAAGGGTGGAACATTTTATTCAGAGTTCAAAATGACTGCTTGTGTGTAGATTGAGTAAAACCTGAATAGCCTGGGGTTTGGTTATTGTCATTTCTTTGTGGATGGAGTTAAGTGGAGAATTCTGTAACTTGCTTGCCTGGTTCTTCCAGAACAGTTTGGCAAGACCTGGATTTGTTCTGATTTGTATAAATGTCTTTGAACAGTAACATCTGGAGAACGTGTTCCAGACTCATTACACAATAGTACATTTTGTTCAATTTCATCTTAAATAGCCAATTCTTTTTTTAAGATTTACAGTTGGAAAAAGAAGAAAAGTTATTTGAAAACTTGCTAAAATGTAGTATATCCTTTTACACCTTTTGTATCTGTGGGATAATGATATAAATCAGTCTCTTGTCAGAGCTAAATAGCTTTTATTTCAGTTTTGTTTTTCTTTTCTTTTTAATGGTTCTGATGGTGTGCCTGGTGTGAAAACAGTATTTTATTTATTTGTGACTTAATAATATATATTATGTTTCTTTTCATATGTTGTAAACCTTTTTGAGGGAACAATAAGGAATGTATTTTTTAATGGAGAACTTGATACTCAGTACAGAGCTTAAGAAAGCTGTTCTCACATTTTTAAGATATTTCAAGATACATTGCTGGGCAAAAAAGTATGTGCTGCTGAACTTCATAAAAATGGAATTTTCCACTTTAGAAAATACTTGCAGTGAAACATATAAAGACAATATTTTGATAATATCATGTCAAGGAGGATGAAACTTTATGTATTTAAGACCCAAGATGGAATTGATGAGCATAACCAGTCTTTGCAGTCTGTATTAATACCAGGTCTGCAAGCACATTTTGTGTACCTTCTTTTAGATGTCTCTCTTTATGTCTTTGCCATTCCATAGGTGGAATTAAGTGATTCTCAATTTCTTGGGTTAGTCCTGTGATTCTTTCTGTTTCATTTGTATGTTTATTTATCCCACTCATCAACTGGGGTTAATTCAATTCGTTTGCTGTTTCTTCTGCTCTGAGTTTGGTGGTAAGAGGGTGGTAATTTCAATTTAAGAAAGTGCTGCAGACTTTATTACAGGGAATAAAACTCTCCAGAGTTTTCTTGGAAGTAGTTTGCTTGAAGCCTAGAAGGGTGAAAAAAGTCAAGACTAATATCCAAGTCTGGGAATTGTCTAAGCAGATTTGCAGCAGAAGCACTTTGAGGTGCAGGTTAATCTCATTTTGACTTGATTCAGAGCCATCTTCCAGTGACCAGGTTGACATAACTTGCTAGTCATTTTTTATAAAAGATCTGTTTTCTTTTTAATTTGCAGAAACATTAAATCCTCAAAACCTGGCAGGGGGTTTTCATACTTACATGGAAGCACCAAGTATAGACCAATTTATTAATTTTTCTCACGCACATGCTTTGCATTATGAAGGGACAGGCATGGTTACCAGTGAGATTTGTAAGATGGTTTCCATTATTGCAGGTTACTGGTCACTGAGCTCTTTGCTCCTGAGTACTTCTACAGCAGCATGAAATCCTTGCTCTTGTGTTGAAAATACTTGCTTCACAATTCCAGGTAGATCCACATTGCTTTCATGTTCACTGTAAAATACGTCTACACTGCTGATACTGAGGAATGCAAGAGAGGGTAACTTGTATTTGGCATTTTTGCCTACTCCTTGATTTGTCATCCAGATAATGTGCACAGCTTATTACAGCAGAATTTTCATTCACAGGCTGCAATACTTAGCTTTGATAACTGTTCTGTGTTTCCTGTTGGATCTCTGTCATGTCATGTGATGTTGCAGACAATGTGAAAATGCACAGAACTGACCTAAGCCTTGTAATTTAAGCTGGTATGTTGTCCTCTGCTTCTATCCACATATAAGTATTTGGTAGATGTCAATTTTGGGGCATATCTTTGCAAGTAAGCACTCTGTCATCTGGCATAACTTCTCATGTCAAACCATATGTCAGCTATGCTTTTCTGCAAGTGTGGTTCTCACACAGCAAAATTGTTTTGTAGTTGAAAAAGGAATGTTATTAATCATAGCTGGAGGAATATTTGAATGCCTTGTCCAGTTAGGCATTGCTCTTTTTTTATTTAGGCTGCAATTGGGTATATGAGCCAGATGATGAGGAGGAGTTCAGTGTGGAGTGCGCAGCCTGCATGAATGTTTGAACCAGCAGTTCCAATTCAAAGTGTTTTCAACAAGTCATTCTCTTACTCAAGATGATGTGTTTTCTTTCTAAGAGCTCATTAGATCACAGCTATTCTTTCACCTCTTCTTCCTCCAAGAGTCCCTTAGAGAAGTAAAAAGAAATTCTGGTGAGGAAATCTGCCACTGAGATGTGAGCTGTTTTTTAAATGCTTTCCTAAGAGTGGGATCTGAATCAGTACTATTTTACCAATGTCATTAAAGGCTTCCATCAACAGGACAGGTACAGGCATAAAAAGTTTTGGCAGTGAGCATGTATCCCTGCTTGGGGCTGTTAATAAAGCATGGAATATTAGTGGTTGTAAGGAGAAGACCTTGAAAGTCAACTCTTTCAAACCAGTACTCAGCACAGAGTTGAGTTTAGGTTGCCTGTGGTCTTGTCCAGGTGAGTTTTGAACATGTCCAAGGCAGGAGCTTCTACAACCTCTTGGAACAGCTTATTCCATCGTGTGACTACTGTCATAGTGAGGATTTTTCCTTTAATATAATTAGTTTAATTTTTGCATCGTTTTTTCACCTGACACTGTACCTGAGAAGAGTCTGGTCTTTCCCCTGTTCATACTACTGCTTGGTTGCTCCTGAGTTGTGGAAGGATTAAATGAATTGCAAGGTTACCAGCATCCAAAGCTAAGGCAAAGCTTTGCATTAACCTCCACCAACTCCTTGCACTTCTTCCCTGAGAAAGGCAGAGAATTACATGATATATTTTAGTATTTTTGGTTTATTCTTTAGCTTTTGGTGGCTGCTAGTTTGTCACAAATGACAGGAAATCTGAACTAGGGGAGAGGGCTAAAAAGCAAGTCTTCACTCTTTGCTTTAGGAAGGCAGAGTTTTTCTGGGTCCTCCCTAATCCAAAAGGCTGTACACCTGTCAAGAACATTCTTAATGTTATATTCACGCTGTGAACTTTTAGAATTTACTAAGTTTTACTAGAAAGTTTTCCTTCCAAACCTGAAATTTGGTAACTGCAGATTGTAAGAATTTCTAGGTAATGGAGGAGATTAATGGACTCCCAGTCCATGGTAACCTTTTCTTTGTGCTTCAGCAGACTTCTCCTGACCCTGATATTATATGTGGTCTTTGAGAGTGAGGGTTAAATGAAAATGCAATAAACATGCTTTTCTCCTGAGGGAATCTTGGGGGAGAGGAGGTAAAAGTGTAGTTGTGATCTGATAAGCTTTTGGAAGAAAATGCATTGTCTTGAGTCAGAGGATGACTTGTTGAGAAGACTTTGGGCTAGAACTATTAGTTCAAACATTTATGTTTCTTCAAATGTATGATTTAGTAACTGGGGAAGCCTTAAAGGAAAATATACCTGTCAGCTGTTCCTAATTTCCAAATTACTTGAAGTACTTTTCTGAAGTGTTGGTTATGTCAGTGACATACGTGATAAACCTGTGGAGAATTCCTGTTCTTACCAGTTGCCAGGCAGAACAGGTGTCCTTTACTTTGGGCAACACAATGGTGACAAGTGGTTCAGTAGGATGCATTTTTTTGTGTGATTTTCTTTTTTCCCCCCAAATGAAACATAATTAAGACTCCTGTGAACAAGTGAAACCATGTAAGAAAGACTTATCTTTCATTTGATCTTTAAAGTTCTGTCTAGAATAAGAAGTCAGCTCCTTTGTTGCAGAGTAGAGCATAATCCTGGATTTTGCAGCAGCAGAATAGGAAGAAGCTAATTTAGGTTACTGCATGGAAATCTCATTTCTGACCCTGCTGTCAGTTGCTCAAAGATTTCAGCAGTATGTTTTTTTTACTAACTTTTGTATCTTACTTCCATAATGTGACTTTTTGGAATATTTATGGAAAATGTAATGGGAATGCCATGTAATTAGTTGCTAAATAATCAAAACTAAGTGTTGAAATTGTTGTGAAGGCATAGGCAGTGTATGGGATATATGTGTTTCTCCTATAACTGACCAAACTCACTGCACTTGACTTGAGACTTTACATTGACTTAACTGAGGCTGAGACCTGGCCACTCAGCCCTGTGGTTGGCTGAGTTATGCCAGAGGCATGGCTGGGTCCTTGAAGCCTGTTGTGAATGTTTGGACACGCACGAATTCTTTTGGCTTTTGCAGGATACAGGGCTGGGGAGGAACAGGAGAGAAGTAAGGTAATTTCTGTAAGTTGTTATTCTGTGCACAATAGGTAAAAGTCATCTCCAGAAGATAAAAGCTACTGGCGTATGAAATCCTTTTCATGTCATACAATCACTTTTCATCAGTTAGGTAGGTGAAATAACGTTTTTTAACATGGATAACTCTGGGAAAAGCAGCTTTTTAAACAACAGGGCACATTAGTGTGCAAGGTTTCAAGACTGAGAGTTAAACCATCTCTGTGTCAGTGAACCTGAAGCCCTGCTTTGGACAAGTAGGTTTGAAATTACTATATTCAGCTGTAAAGTTAATGTGTATGTAGTGGTATTCCCTTTAGAGTAACAGGGCCTGTTGCATTTTTTTAAAGCTGGAGAACTGTGACTAGGTTATCAGTAGAAAAAAGTGGTAGAACAAAATGATTAATAAGTTAGTAGAACTATTTTTTGTTAACCCAAGAGCTCTAAACCAGCTGAGTATAAATTAATGAAATTTACTTGCTGTTTGGCTTGCCCTCTCGTATAGTATCAGAGAAATGGAAGACTACAAGTGTCACTGGTTGTGGAAAGGGGCTTAAAAGGGATGGTGGGACCAAGAAAGCTTGAATGCTGGATAGATTATGTTAACTGTGTTGAGAAATAGAATTAGTAGATTTATGTAGAGGTGCATCTATGAAAAATCCTAGCTGTTCTAGGGTTAAAAAAGGTCTTTAAAGGCAGGACTGATAGGAAATCAGTAATTTCTATTTGAATTTTCTACAGGAAGTCCCTGGTGAGTAGCAAAAAAGCTAATCTGCTGGGGCTTCCTTTTCTTTCCAGTCTTTTCTGCATGTGCAGCCTGACTGCTGCAGTTGAGCACTTAATATATTTAGCTTCTTAGACTTTTCTATTTGACTTCTAATGGATGTTTTAAATGGAAGTCAGTGAGATCATGGGGACAATAAAAGGTTGCCCACATATATGATTAATACTGTTCAGTACTGACATCCTAAGATGCATTTTTTTAGCACCAGTGATGTAGAAGTATTATGAAAACAAAGCACTGTTCTCCTTTGACTAAATCACCAGCAGTACTCCTTAAACCACCCAAACAGTTCAGTGTGGACTTGAGCAGAGTGATATGAAATTACTCAGAATTGGAGCATTGGGTGGTGTGTTAACATTATAGGAGATTTAATATTGTTCGAATATCTCATTTCTGAAGTTAAATTAAGATAGGAACATGACTTGTTGCAGTTACTGAAATCTGAAATACTTTTTTCCTGATGGCTTGGAACAAATAAAGATGAAGCAGCCAAAACATTAATGCACAATAATCGACTACAAATGTCTGTAAACATGTTCTGTTAGGTTGCTATGAAACTCTTTATTCCTGGCGAACGAGAAGATGACTGTGAGACTGCCTTAAAGCTGTTGTCTCTTACACAAAGGGTCGGTGGTAATTTGTGGGGTTCTGAAAATCACAAAGATCGCTCTTTTTTTTGTTTAAGTAAAATTGAACCAAGTATTGCTTTTTTTTCTTAATGTTTGTTCTTCATAATTTCCTTATTAAGGAAGTCTTAATAATAGGATTTTCCTTATTAAGGAAGACTTCTAGGGTGTTTTTTCACTTCCTTAACATGCATCTAGTCCTACTACTGAGTTACTGGGATGGAGAGATGAGAAGAATTGTCCTTTTTTTTCACATGACCCTGTTTGCCATATTGCTTCCCTCAGTACCTGGCAAAGGGCACTGACCTGTTCAGATGGCTGAAACCAGGGATGTTTATAAAGCCAGGCAGGTTAATTGAAAAGCACATCAGCGCGATGTCCTCCTGCAGAGGCTGATGCACCTGGCTTCAGAAAATGTAGAGGTGCTACTTTCACCCGGACTGACAAGTCAGCCCGTTGAGTTGGTGTTAATTTGTTTTGAGCTGCGAGGCTGACGCAAATCCTAGGAGAAGAACACATTTTAGGAAATGTTTCTTTGTTGGTAAGGAAATTACATAAGGAAACACAAAGTATCTCTGGGTTATTTGCTTGAGTCAGATTTCAGCTGAAATCTGACTCAGCTGGTTTGCAGAGGGTGATTTGAGTGGCTGTTTATCAAAATGGACTCCCTTTTCACATTTTGAAAAAAAAGAGAAAAATAAGAAAATGTGAAATAAAATAGATAAAAATATGTAGGCTTAATTTATTTAAATGAATTATATTTAAATATTTTGTGTTAGTTTTAGAAATGATTTTTATACTGTATCAATAAAAATAGTTGGTTACAGCAACGCCATACAATTTTTAATGTTTGGGGAAATGAATAAATTTGCTTTATCCTAACAATGTGTATGTCTTTTTGTCATAAGGGGCTAGATTTTATAAAGAAAACCCTACCCCTTGATACTCTACCCAAGGTTGTTTTCCATCTAATAAATAGTAAAGTGCTTTAGGATTTGCTTTTAAGAGGTCAGTATTATTGTTTTAATGCTATAGTCAAAACCATTCCTGAGTAATAAATCTCATTCATTGAATTCCCTAGCTCACTCATTCCTGTTTTAAGCCATGATACTTCAGAATTGTGCCTTTAGTCCTGAAAGTCCAAATTAGGTACTTCACACTCCTCACATTACAGCTGTCTTGTTACATTTCACTTTTTGCTTTATTGATTTTCACTTCATTTGTTCCATCATGCTCCATTGATAGCAGCATGAGGCCTCTAATTTAACATCTCAGTAGTCTTTCAGCAGTTTTATTAGGATGTATTTTATATTTTGAATTATAGAGTGACATACTAGTGTGGTGGAGCTAAAATGCTTCTAAATTAATTCATCACCCTAAATTGATATTAAAAAATTATTTTTCAAATTTGTATCAATTATTAGTTAAAAGCTCATTTTACAGGATTGTTCAAATACATTTCAAGTTTTGTGTGAGGGTGTAAAATTACTTATGGAACCTATGTATTAGGCTATTTCAGTGTACTCTGAAAAATCTGTTAATAAAGGATAAGGTTAGGTAAGCTGTAAGTCTTATATCAAAATATCCTGTAAGCAAGTGAAGTGAAATATAGTGGTCTGCCAATGGACTTGTAGGAAGCAGGAAAGTAGGAAGGAAAATTACCAACATTACCATATGTCTTCATAATGTTAATGTATTTTTAGTTTATTAAAATAAGATTTGTTTTAAATTAAAATTTAAATGTGTCAGTGAAAGAGGAGGAAATCAAGATGGCTAATTCATGGTATGCTATATAAGTAAAAAGAAGGGAAGAAGATGTTTGCCAAGTGTTTATGGTGTTACAGATGGGTATGGGTACAGGGACAGCTCTCATGGTTTTATCTGAAGCAGGGCTTCTGCACCTTCACAATTGTAGGGGTAAGGCCTGGGGCAGCTGCACATTTGCATAGGAAGTTTATTTGCCTTTTTCTTTGGCCATGTTGTCTGTCAGCAGAGAGAGTGCACCAGAGGATGCAATACAGGAACTGAGATTACAGCTCCTTCAGTAATGAGAACAATTTACACAGTAAACAGTCCCTCTAGGGGAAAAAAGAATCTTGCATTCTCTTTGTTTCCAGTGTCTTGTATGAGAAATTGTGCTGTGTCCTGCAATTGTGGCAGCTCTTTGGACTTGGTGTTGGCTTGTGTGTAGCCTCACTGACACCACCAACATTACAGTGTCATTTGATGGCTTTTTTTTTTTTTACATGCTTTAAATGAATGTTCCTGGGGGGGGGGGGGGGAAGAAAAAAAGGAAAGCAGAGGGAGAGCCAAAAACATATTCACTGATACTTATACATACATACATGCATATGGACAGGATACAAGGAGATACTGGAGTGGTATGTGAGAATGAAAGATGTGTACTTAAAGATCTGTGAAACATGCCTCCCTTTAGTATATTGCAAATGCACCCTTGGACAATGGTTTTTCCCTAATCATCCCTTTCTGAAAACTTCTGTTAGCTTTCCTTTTTCTAGTTGAACTTACAGCTGTTGAAATTAGAAATTCTCCTAGTAACAGCTTTCCCACTTACTAGTTTAGTTTGTTTTTTTTGGTTAGTTATTTCATGGTTATTTTGTTATTGTTTCATTTATTTCATAGCCACTGGTGTGCACTGTGCACATTTTTTCCATCCAATTTGAAGTCTTGGCATTTTCATGCATGATGGATTCCTATAGAAACCTACTGTCTATTTCCCAATGTTCTAAAGGGAAGATTTAATAGCAGACTGAGATTTTTCTGCTGTACTCCCTTGACAAAAAAGTAGTGCTGGCAAATATTTTAAATATGTGTTATAGAGGATATTGTAGTGGTGTTTCATCTCCCACTCCTTGTTTTTGATTTCATGAACTGAACAATTTTGTATGCAGCCATCTATTAGACTGATGCATATTTGGTCTCTGAAATTACTGTGGCACAGAAATGTGGCAGGACTAAAATAACCTTTTGCACTCCCATAGGGAAGAAATAAAACGAAATGTTTTGGGTTTGTAGCAGGAGCAGCATTTTTTTGTCTTGCCTTGGAGGCAAAGCAAATTATTTAAATGTGGCCTTACCTTGTGAGAGAAGACTGGTAAGAATGGGCACTGCTGATGGGGAGTGTGGATGAGAGGCAGTGTGCTTTTGTACAGGTGCTCCTGTACATCTGTCTGCCTTTGAGTAGGGAGTAGGCACTTGTCAGTGCCTGAAAGAAAAAGGAAGAAACAACGCTTACCTTAATCGTAAACATTTTAAAATGCTTGTAAGTATTGTGTATTCTCATATAAGCATGAGGGGTATGCACGTTTCAGTGTGAATAGATCAGAACAAATTTTCCTTCAAGTATTAAGAATGTTGTAAGTTACAAACTGTTCTTATCTTTCGTTTAGTTTCTCCTTTTCTTCCTCTGAGTTGTTACAAGTTAAAGTATCTGTACCTGTAATGAATGGCTATTGTTTCTGCACCTAAAAAAGCCCATCTAAACAGCCATATGCTTAATTGCATGTGACTTGTTTAGAAGTAAAATATTTCTGGGACAATATTTTCCACTTAGAGCTGGTGTATTGAAGGAATTGTGTGGTGTTGTTTCTTTTCTATATAGGTAAAGACAGAGTTTTCAACACCCCTTTATGTGAACAAGGAATTGTTGGCTTTGGTATTGGAATTGCTGTTACTGGTGCTACAGCCATTGCAGAAATTCAATTTGCAGATTACATTTTTCCAGCATTTGATCAGGTTAGTACTAATAAATTTGAGAGTGGTTAAAAGAAATCTTACAACTGTTTAAATTACTCTTCTGTTAGCATTAGTACTTGGTTTGAATATGTAATTTTTGCAAATATAACCACAGCTGTATTACTAATATTTGTGCATGCTTTAAGTAAACAGGCATAAACTGCAAACAGTACTAGTACTGTACTGTAAACAGTAAACTGTACCAAGGCCAGTTTGAAGGCTTATTGAATAATGGAAATTAAAGATGTGGCTTGAGGCAAATGTCTGTTTGTTTTAATTTTTGGTTTTGTGGCTGTGTTGGCTTCAGCAGCCTTAAATTCAACAGCCTGTGTCTTCCGAACACAGTCTCTCATTTCGCCAGCATACAGCTGCAGCTGGCCATGTGTCCGCAAGACAAAGTACAGATCTGGTCTGGGCTGATTGACAGTATGGAATGAGGAAACAACTGGGTTATAAGGCTACCCCTGAGGCTCAGGCATCTAACTTGAACACAATAAAATATTGGTTTATTTGCCTTGGAAAATGTTTGTCTTTGCACTGACTTAGAGTATTCCTTTGCTTCTAATTTCATCCTCTGAATCCCATGCATGGAACAGATGATGTATTTACATTGCATGTATTGAAGTGTCTTGATGCATAACTAGAGGTATTGAACTGAATGTTACTTTTGTATATAAATCTTCCCAGATTGTTAATGAAGCAGCAAAATACCGTTACCGCTCTGGGGATCTGTTCAACTGTGGAAACCTCACCATTAGAGCACCCTGGGGCTGTGTGGGCCATGGTGCACTATATCACTCTCAAAGTCCAGAAGCCTTTTTTGCTCACTGTCCAGGAATAAAGGTATAGTAACTCTTACTTTATGAAGATTAATTATTTTGTTTGTTTGTTTTGTAATGGACCTGACTAGCAGTGAGTCTGGATGCAGACAGGGGAAGAAGAGTAGGTGTCAGTCCATAACAAAATATCTGACTATGTTAATTAAAAACTATTAGAAAACTTAAACTGTGCTAAGTGTTTGAGAATTTATAGCCATTATTGAAGCAATCTTTAGTAGACATAGCATTTCGTATTTGTCAGTTTTTGCACTACAGCCATACATTTTACATAGTTTTGTGTACGGTATAGTACAGAACCTAAAAACTAACACTTGATAGGTAGTACTTTCCTTTCTGTTTTTTTTCTTTCTGCATCTGTCTTAAGTGCATTATTGAATTAATTTATATGAAATTAAATTAATTTCACAAACTGGAACACCAGAGGTTCTGTCTGAACATGAGGAAGCACTTGGCACAGATTGCCCAGAGAATTTGCAGAGTCTCTATTCTTGGAGGTATTCAGAGTTTGTCTGCATGTGGTTCCAGGCAACTGGATCTGAATGGCTCTGCTTGGTCAAGGGCATTGGCCCAGATGACCCTTGGGAGGTCCCTGCCAACCTCAACTGCTTGGTAATTCTCTGAGTGAGAACTTTATGCAAGCTTTCTGCCTGAGACGGTGGCATCCCTTGAAATGAAGATGCTGAGTGCTTAGGTGGATAGCTTTCCTAGAGAAGAGGGAGGGGCAGGATCTAGTAATCTCACATTAAGATAGCACTGTTTCCCAGGCTCCCAATTTTTTTTTCTGAGTAAGTTTTTGTCTGTGAACTTGTTAGCTGGCACCCAGACCACTGAGCAATGGCTCATGGCAGATTAATGTGGAAGATTTAAGCAGAACCAGTATTAGTGTTCTAAAGGCGCGTTCATTGTTTATCTGCTGTTTAAACTGTTGTCTATGTATGATTTTGGTGTCCTAAAACTTCAGATATTACTCATCTACAGGGAGGCCATAGCAATTTCTCCTACTTGTTTTTCTCTTTACTTATGTAAAACCTGGTATTATTCACATTTTATTTCATTATATTTTGAGGAATGGGATACATTTTTGGTTTTGGGTATTCTTTATGGTATTTGAGGTTCTCTTCTGAACTTGAAAGTATTTCCTGATTATAGACAAAAGCAATCTACAAAGTCTTTTGCCAGGTTATTAAATCAAATATTTTCTGGAGCTTGTTTAAACACTAAAGTAGTTTATTATCATATGAAAGCGAAAGATAATTTAGATGATTCAAATACTGATGCCAGGTCTAGCTAATTTCTGCTGCTCTTTGTGTTAGTTTTTCACTTTCTTTCACTTTCCTTTGGGTAAAATGCTAAAATAAGCTGCTACCACTAAGAGCTGTCATCTCAGTTAAAGGTAAAGGCACATTGATTCTGTGGAACTGATGGAACAACCTACTAGTTTTTTGTGCACAGAGAAGTGTTTTAGACTCTATCTTTTGAATATTGTTGCTTTTTGAAAAGTGTTGTTCCTTTAATATTTTTTGCAAAGCTGTTTGTTAATGCAGTTCATAATGTTTCAAGATTGCAGGTATTTTTTATTAAACCTGGCTCTTAACGTAGAAATCAAGAAGTTAAAATGAGCTTGTGGTTCAGGTGCATTTTCAAATGTCCCATATCTATTTAAGTATATTTTCTCCATATTACAGGAGGAAAGGCAATGTCTTATAAGCTGAGAAGGGTAGAGTTTGATGTTTGGGAAGAGTGGCTTTCAAAACAACCCTCCTATTAAACTTTGTGAAAGGTTTTTGGCTTTTTACTTTGTATTTTTCTTAAGTGGCAGGTAAGGTTTGGATTTCCCAAGCCAAAGGGAGTTTGTACAACTTTGGTTATTCAGGGGAAGAACTGTGGTCATTGGTACTTAGACAAAGCTTGTTGGGGTTTGGGGACACTACTGGATGGCTGTAGCTTTTGTCCACTATTGTGAGGATATACATGGAAGACGTTAATATTGATTCTCTGCATTCCATTGTAAGAATATCTTCTCTCATGTTTAGAAGCTTTCTTTTTCATTTCCAGCCTAAATTTGTCCCTGACTAACTTGTATATTTATCTGTCCTTCTCCATGCCCTTTGTATCCTAAGAGTACCACTTGTACTCTCTTTAGTCTTTGTTTCGTTAGACTAAACAAAGTATCAAAGAAATATTAATATCTGGAGCTCTTTGGACATCTGTTCAATTTGTTTTCTTTTCAAAGGGTTGAAAGAATAATTAAGTATCCAGCTGAGTTTCTAGCAGTGATTTTTGCAATAGCACTAACAGTTCCTTGGTTATGTTATGGTTTTTTTGTAGAACTATACTGTATAGTATGCTAGTCATCCTTTGAGTAGATAATAAATTCCAATCTGAATTTCTACTGCTGAGTTCTAAATTTGTAACAAAAATATAATCCTTAGACATGTGACTTTCAGTATCTGTTTTTCAGTTTGTTTTTGTCAGTCATGTCCTCAATATGAACTGGGTCTTTTTGGTATCATCCTCTGTAGTGGTAGTGACTCCCAACTTTGGAATAGTTTTCGTTACCATGCTCTGACTTAATATCGTAAATGAATAAGGTAAATAAAATCTGTCCTAAAAATGGTTCCTAAGGAGCTGTACTAGTGACATTCATGGGTAATTTCCCATGTGTCTGTTACCAAATGCTTTGGTGAAATACTAATAAACTGCTTTTCCCTTGTTTAGAAAAATCACTTACTGAGTTAATTTCATGTAATAGGAGATTTAGGTTGTGTTTTCACTCTTTTATATTACTTTTATATAAATAAATGATATTACTCTCAAAATATATTCTGAAGCCATGGCTGTAGTTAACATGGATTTTTTTTTTTCAAACAAGTGCTAGAACTAATGTTTTCAGTGACTTCTAACTTCACAGCTATAGAAGTGTTTGCTGGTAGACTTCATGCTGCATGTTCCAGCTCTTTGAGGTCTCTGGGATGTAAATTAGTCAGTTCTTCTGATTTGAGGGAATTCGGCTCTTGCATTCTATTTTCTTTATAACTGCCATAATTGGGTAACTTTCTTCTTGTAATAGAAATTCTCTTAGATCATCCGAAGTTAACTCTTCTGTTGGCATATGAATTATACTGTTTCCTTCCAAGTATTTGGATTACATTTGGAGGCCTTGCTTAATTTTCTTTGCTTGATAATAGTTTAAGGTATTTATTGGTTATTTATTTCCAAAACGAACAGATTTCAGTCTTTCACCGTAAGCAAAGAAAGTCAGCTTTAAATAGCTTTTTCCTTTTGTAGCCTTCAAAACTTACTGGACTAAGTCTGAATACCTTCAAGGTCTGTTCTGATGAATCTTTACCCAAGCAAATGAGGATCACTCAGCTGAATTTTTTTGTTATACATCTACATTAATTTTACTAAGTTCATATATATATATATACTTACGTATGTATGATTTATATATACTTCATGTATCTGTAAATCTGACTGACGTTTTTCTGTTCCTTTTACTTCAGCTGTTACTGTTAAGATGTTAGTTCTGCCTTACCTGGGCAGAGTACCTTTGTATTTAAATCACTGTATAGAGGGGAACTGTTAAAGCCTCATCAATGAACAAAGTAAAATTCAAAATTTGGAGTGTGTTTTAATAATGTAGCACTGATGTTAATTCACTTTTTAAGAACAGTTCAATCTGTGCATAGATTTATTTAAAGCAAATAATTGCTTAGTGTTGAGTATTATTGAGGAAGTTTCTAGCAGAATTGCAGTTTTAAATAAACTATTTAAAAAATATTTTTACAGGTTGTTATTCCAAGGAGTCCTCTGCAGGCCAAAGGATTGCTGCTGTCATGCATAGAGGACAAAAATCCATGCATATTCTTTGAACCTAAAATACTTTACAGAGCTGCAGGTAAAGATATGTACGTTGTATTTTCCAATAAAGTAACAATGTTTGGGGTTTTTTGTACATATATGTTGATAGTCACAGCTAAAACAATACTTTAGTAGAAATCTTGACTTGTTTGGTCTCTAGCTCTGTTGTGGGCTGGGTTTTTAGAGGAATTGTGTAAACTGAATAAATTCTTCAAGTTTGACTGCAAAGATAAGTGAACATTTACAGTCTCAGGTTAAAAAAATAAGTAGAAGTAAGAGGTATTATTCTGTATCAAATTCTGATAAAAAATTGGCAGAACTTGAACTACTTTCTTGTGGTGACTTATATACTAAAATAAGTTTCCAGATCAGTTTTTATTTTTCCAAAAGAACTGAGCCCCGCCATCACCGTTTTCCCAAAGTTAAAATTCCTTTGAAATGCTTAATTTCTAAAAATCTTCAAAATCTGCCCACTTAGATTTTAACCTTATTTGAAAAGAACTGTGATTGCCATTGCTTTGTTTTAGTCATAGTGAACTTTCTGGTTCAAAGCCGTTTTAACAACTCTCATTATGTGTAATGTATTGGAACAGTGAAAATTGACAATGATGCTGCTTGAGTTGGTTCTAAAAATTAGCTTGATACTTGTTTGGAATAGAGAAACTTGACAGAACAGTGGAGATAGGCAGAGAAATTGGATGAGCGACTGATAAAATAGACCTGAAGCCACGACTTACCTGTAGCATTTCCCTGTCCTGTGGCTTTATATATGTGAACTATGCTTGATCCGTCAATCCAGTTTATAAGTTGACTGTGTGGACTGAATTTGAGTGACAGACAAAATGTTTCTATTTTGCTTTGGACCTTTTAAGAATACTTTTCCACCAGTGCATCCATTTTGTCCGTAAATTTATTGTCTTCCTAGAGAGACAATAACAAGGGAAAAATTAGAAAGCAGACATCAAAACTACAAAAAATTGTAATATAACTCAGGAACACATAGGATATTTACTGGTAAAACTGCTTATTTGCTTTTATATTTTCAAAAAAGACCCAGAAGTCCCATTAGCAATGTAAATTTAAAAGTGCAGCTATATTTAGTGTGGTGGGGTGTGATGTATCCATAAGGTATTGCATTCCTTAAGTTCAGTGTGTTTTGAGAACTTACTAAAATTCAGCTCTGTCCATTCATTTAGAGCAAGTAGTTTGAAAAATGAGCTTGAGTCTGAGTCCTGTTAAACAAAGAAGAAAAAATGAAGTGTCTTTAAAACAGGCCTTTATTCCTCCTCCTTCCCCCCAGTATTTGCAAGTCACACGTACAGACTGTAGAGTTAGTAAACTACTTGCTTTCACACTGGCATGAAAGGCTGCGCATCAGTATCACACAGCTTTTGAGAATATAGGGAGGCTTTTGTGCTTGAGGAAATGACTTGCAAAGCAATTGCTGGATCATTTAGTGAACATAAATCAGGCTTGTGATCAAAATCTTGAGTAAAGATGTGCTGAAATAGTGGTTAATGTGATACATGTGCTGGTCAGTAACCAGATACAGTGTTGCTGTTGTTGGTAATTTCTGAAAGACTGTGATTTCCTCCTGTATGCTCATGGCTGATTTTCAGAGACTTTACTTATATTTTTTATTTTAAAATTTCTAAGAGCATCAGTTTAGCTGTGTAGGTTGAAATTTATAGTACATGCTAATTTGTGTCAACATGTGACAGGAATGATTGTAACAGGTAATTTCCTTTATCTACGTGGATATTTTATTACTTCTACAATGTAAAGTAGGAATGTTTTACTATATGGAATAGTTTTTATGTTCCTTTTATTTTCATTGTAAACCTTTCTTTGTATCATTGTTACTTTGTCATCTTCACTGTTAAGCTGTCCTTTGGGGGTTGGGTCACCTTGGACTGGAGGATTACTGTTGTCTGGGAGTTTCTCCTATAAAACTGATCTCTCTTAGAGTTCATTCTTATTCTCCTGACCATAGTCAGGGTTTCTGGTAAATCTACCATAGAAACCAAGTGGCCTGGTGAATTCAGAAATGGACCAGGATCATAATGATTGATAAGATCAAGAGGCAGCAGCAATAAGACACAAGCCTGGTAAAGAATAAGATAAATGGTGGAAAGAAGGGTTTTAAAAATGTGACTGACATGTGTTTCATAGAGAAAATTTTTACAATACCCCATGTGAGTGTGTTGATTCTAGCAGGAGAAAGAAAATGTACAGATTCAGAAATTGACTTAGACAGTAAGCTTGAACTATGTCTGTATTTACTGTTTCTTTCCACTAGTGTCTCGAAACAGTACAGGGTCTTCTGAAGGCTGGGAACATGCATGCTTTCCAAAACAAGAACACAAAATGGTATCAGTTTCCCTCTATTACTTAATTTATCTTTTTTGTTCCTTTTTACCATGGTATAAAACTTCACCTAAGATTTGGGATCTCATTGTTCCAGACAAAAATAGTTTTCTTTATTTCCATGATGATGCCTCAGTCATTGAGTAATAAAATTATATTGCCCCTCCCATAGCTTTTTTTTTTTTTTTTTTTTTGCTGTAGCTTCATGTGAGTAGACATGTTTGTTCAGAGAGCTTTGTGACTGATGTTACAGTGGGTGTGTAGGGACTTAGTTGAAAAATTAAGGTGGTAAGGATGTTAATGGGAAGGAAGATTTTTCTATCTGTAAAATTAATGTAGACTTCTGAGCCTTGTAATTTTCCTCTAATGGAGCTTGCTTTCTTCCTATGAGATCTCGAAATATTTTTCCATGATATTTTGTTCAGTGTTGTTAATGTAGTTGAAATTATGGCTGAAAAGAAACTGTGGGTTGGATGGTCTTTAAAACACAGGATATCTGTCCTTATTTGGGTGGCGTGAAGCTAATAATGCATTGTTTAAAACAAGCAAAAAATCAAACTAAAATAATAACAAAAATCCCACACTCACTCCACTGCACCCACCAAAAATTTAGGCCCATTGCTTCTGCTGCAAAGTGTTGCTATTATTGTTGGAATTGGATGTTGGATGCCAGCGATGGAAGGTAATTTATATCTAGCTTAGAATGTATAACCTGAAGTTGCTTCTTGAGAATGTTAAGCAGGATGCCAGGTCATTGGTTTTTTGTGGAAGCTTTTGTGCAGAACCAACCTCGTGATTTTGCATCTGATACATACTTCCAAGGAGCTATATAGGCCCACTAACTGCTTTTAAGTTTATTGGTTGTTTTTGTTCAGGAAGTTGTTTTTGTTTGCTTGTTTATTTTGCTTGCTTTGATGACAGGGTGGTTCTGCAACATTCAAGCATAGATTTCATAAGAGTAAAGAAACTGTACGAAAATAAGAAGAATCTTCATAAGTGTTTTCAAATGTAGGTCTGGTCTCCAAGGTAAATCAGAGCTGTAGCATAAGTATTTCAGTGTAGCTATCACAGGGAAAGTGTGAGATTGCTATTTTTTAAAAATAATGTGTTTAGCTCAATTTCTTCCCAAATGAACACAGATTTTCCTATTCAAATATGTTGTGTGCTTATTCAGAAATGGGGTAAAACTAACCACACTAATTAACATTAATTCCTATAGGAATATTTGCTACCCAAACATGCCTTTGCCCGCACAAGATACAAGAGTAAAATTAGGCCTTAAGTCTTTGCTTTAGTCATCCCTGTGGATCCCAGGTGGATATTTAAGTAGCATTGCCTTAAGTTCACCACATTCACACTGTGATGAACCAAGAAGAAAAAGCAAATTCTGAAGTGAAGAACAAATCTGCAGGAACTTTTTGGAAATGTTTTCCAGTTCATTCAAAAAATAATGCACACCTTAAATATCCAAGAGCCCTAGTAACACCAAAAGGAGGGAGTGGACTTCAAGCTAAGATCACAGAATCATAAAATAGTTTGGGTTGGAGGTGACCTTTAAAGGCCACGTGGTCCAAGCCCCCTGCAGTGAGCAGGGACATCTTCAGCTAAATCAGGTTGTTTAGAACCTCATCCAACCTGACCTTGAATGTTTCCAGGGATAGAGCATCCATAGCTTTTGTTGGAAACCTGTTCCAGTGTTTCACCACCATCATAGTAAAAAACTCTTATATCTAACCTAAACTGACTTTATAAGCCCCTTTTTAATACTGAAAGGCCATAGTAAGTCCTCCCTAGAGCTTTCTCTTCTCCAGGCTGAAAAATCCCAGCTCTCTCAGTCTGTCGTAATAGGAGAGATGTTTCACCCCTCTGATGATCTTCATGGCTCTCCTCTGGACCCACACCACTAACTCCATGTCTTTCCTGTGTAGACAACCACAGAGCTGGATCTTAGAGTTTGCCTGGGTATCTGTTAATAGTAAATTTTAGAAGTTACAGAAGAGAACTATTTTCTTTGAATGAAGCTGAATTGGTAAGTTTCATTTTCTCCATTAGCTCTGGTGTGCAAACAATTTGAGCTAGTTCCCATATACGGATACATGATTTGACGTATAGGTATATATGTTATCTATGTGAATACATTTGTAGATACATATGTATGTAAGACATATATCAGAAAGCAGTAGCTAGATGGGAAAAGAAGTATACTTGCCATGCACAGTTGTAGCTAGTAATTGCGGATTTGTACTTCCCTCACTGTGAAGCAGGATGATGCTTTTGCATCTGTGGCTCAGCCCACAGGCCTGTTTCTCTACCCAGTCACCCACTTTGCTAGCAGTTTGTTTAGCAGAGGACCTGCTGTTCCTTGCTGTACCTGGGCTCTTTGAAGTGCTCATCCTTAATCTTTGTTTACTTCCTTGAACTGTTATGGCAGTGCCACCACGAACTTGGTTGTACATATGTGGAGTGGGAATTACAGTGATTCTGCCCCCGGATGGCTCTTTACCTTTCAAAACTTTTGAGTGGAGGATCTTAGCCAGTCTAGGAGCTCTGTGTGTTTCCCACTGGACATAGAACAGCTTTTTATGACCCTGCAGTCCCTCCTGGTGGGTGGTGTTCAAGCCACATATTATTCCCACACCAGCAGCTGGTTCCAAGACCCCTGCTTGCTCCTGTTGTTCACACCACAAGCCCAGGGTGTCTACACACTGGTTTGTCTCCACTTGCTGGCCCCGTGTCTTGTCCTTTCATACTTGTGTAACCAGCAGCTGGTACTTAGTCCTTGCAGCACACAGCCCTTGCACTGGACAGGATTTCCAAGGAAGCTGGGACTGAAGACCATGATGAGGCACTAGGCTCAGTCAGACAAACATGCTGACCAGCCCTGATAGGCTCCTCCTATTGTGACCCTTTCTGTTTCTTTCCTGCTTTGCTCCTCACCAACCCCCTTCACCTTTGTGTGCCTTCATCAGCTGGTGTAGTTCCAGGCACCCTGTTCCAGCACCCTGGACCCTTGGGTTTGTGTGCTTACCAGTTGCAAATTCCTGGATATGCCCGTCGTTTCTTATAGCCCTTCCCTGAGTGTTCCTGACAAGGTTTGTTTCTTTTCTTAGTTATGTTTGTCTTCAGGTTTGTGTCTCCATATTTTGGTCATAGCTTCTCCTTTTTCTTTATCATCCCATCAGATAATTTTACTGGAAGGAATACTCCCATATTTCCCATACCCTTATCAATAAGTGGGACTGAGCATGTTTGGTTCTTGTAACTGCCACCCTCAACCTTCGTGGTAACGTTTGTGTCCCTGTGTGTTCTTCTTTGTGGCTTTTCCCTCTTTCTATTATCCCATTTTGCATTGTAAAGATTCTTGTCTAGACACCCTTCAAGGAGCAGATGCTGTCTTCTTTCACATAACCATACAAGTGTTTATCAGAAATTTTCCCTTTCCTTTCCAGCCCTGTATTTTTCTAGCCACTTGTTATTTAAAGAAATCATTACAGAAGGACACTGATATTTTAGTGTATGTTAATTTTCCTTCAATAATATTAGGAAGGAGCAAAGAAATGTAAGCCTTTCTGAGTAAAAATCCAGAGTTAAATATACAAGTACGTGTGCAAAGAAGAATTCTGTTGCTATTTAACTTATGAGATCATAATGTTATTGCAAGTGCCGTAGTGACATCCCCCTAAATGTCAGAGATACTAAGAAAATATCTGAATTAAAAAGGAAAAGGAGGCTTTGATTTATAAAAAGTATTAACAGCCTGTGCAGTGTCAAGGGCACATAATGGTTATGAATCAAAGGAGAAGATGAGTCACCTTGACATTATCAGGTTTAGACATCTTGTGGAGAACCTACTCTGATGTTTTTTGACCTTTTCAGTTTCATTTAATTGTACTATATATGACACTGGTGGTGTAGCAATAAATACGACTTGCATCAGTGGTTGTTATAGAGACAAGGCAGGTAAAATGAGAAAACATGTGTTTTCTTTCTGCTGTTCAGACTGCTCTTTTAGAAAATGCAGCAGATGTTGTAACCTCTTAAAATTAACTTGTCATGGCCCTTTTTCACTGATAATTACAATTTTTTGCTAATTGCTGTATTTGAAATCTGTATTTGAAACATTTGATTTAAAATACTTTATTTCTTCAGTAATAGACAAATAGTCTGCTTTGTATATAAACACTGTTATCCTGAATTAGATAATTATTATGAAAGAATATTAACAGAATAATTTAATATGCTATTTTTCATCTTTATTAGTTGGGAGAGGAGTTTTTGCAAAGGCAATTGAGAAAAATCCTTCCAAATTGGACTTTCCTATAAATTTTTGACAAGCTGAATTTTCCATTTAAAATTGGCAGGTATTATAGATGAGCTCATTTAATGGGCATTTTGTTGCAGAATTGTTTAGCTATAGTAAGTAATTAGTTAATTTGTGTAATTGTGTCTTATATTTCATTTCCCTAAGTGGATAAAACCATGGCATAGAGAAAAGGCATTTATTTCTGTCATGTACACCTTCCAGTTCTTCCTCTGGCTCATCCCACTCCTTTCAAAACCTTCTCATTCATGTCAGTACCCTGGGTTTCCACTAGAAGGTCCTGTGGTATCTTTTTGAGTTTCTTGTTCTCCAGGTTTCATGTAGGTGACCATTTCATGACAAAGACACTTATGCAATGCCAATTAGTGTAGTTCTGGGTTTCGTTATCTCTCAGAATCTCTTTCTGTTGCCTGAGAGTTGTACAATGTGCAGAATCCATAGAAACCTGGTCTGCCACTAATGTGCAGTGAGCAAAGGCTGAATGTGCCTTTCTTCCCTTTCCTTTCCAGCCCTATATTTTTCTAGCCACTTGTTATTAAAAGAAATCGTTACAGAAAAACACTGATATTTTAGTACATTAAAAATTGTTTGCAAAGAGATCTTTGTGCTATGTTTAAAAGCACTTCGTGTTTAAAATACATTTTAAACATTTCCTTGATTAAATGGATATGTGTTGTTGAATTATGCTGAAAAAGAATTTGTTGTTATGTTTTTAGGAAGAATGATTTAGTTAATATGTATGTCTCTTCTGTGCCTGTTCAGGTGAAGTGAGATATCTCTAATCTAAGCACAGGCAAAAACATTCTTTACTGTGAGGGTGATCAAACATAGGCATAGGTTGCCAAGAGAGATGTGGGGTCTCTGACCATGGAAGTGCTCAGAACTTGACTGGACAAGGCCTTGAATGACCGGCTCTGAGCTGGGGGCTTGGACGAGGTGATCTCCAGAGGTCACTTCCTACGTCAGCCATTCTGTGATGCTGTGATATATGTGGATTTATATATCATTAGCAACAAGGAAAAAAACATTATCTGCTTTAATTGAAAATTACTCGCTACTTCATTTATTGAGGTTATGTTTGGAACTTGTAAGCCAGGAAAAAACCTAGGTCATTCTACTTGTTTTGGATCTACCATAACAATGAAGGAAAAATACAAACCACTTTACCACTGGTACCACTCACGGAGATTCTGTATCGTAACTTCAAGAAGCAATTTTGTTCAGCAGGAACTCAATAAGTATTTTATGAGCTATGAAATAAGTTAACAAAAAAAGGCAGAGTGTTTTCCTTATAAATTGTTTCTGTGTATTTAGAAAGAATAAGATTTTTTTTTTCCTACTATCACTAGAATATCTTTTAAGAAGAATTATTTGACTTGCTGGTGCATAGACAAGTTCATCTTTAGATCAAAAACAGTATTTCTTTTAAAATATGATATATGGATGTCTTTTGTCATTGATTTAGTCGTTAAACCAATGTATAGTGCATGGGAGCACTGATTCAAAACTAGCATAACTGACCTAACATTTTTCCATCTGAAAACTAGTAAATGAGCCTTGAATGGAATTACCTTAAATGTCTTAGGACAAGACAAGATGACTAATTCTTGCCTACTCTCTCGAATTGTGGTGTATTTTTGGTGAATAGATAACATTTTTTAAAAGGAAAAATATTTAGATTTATTTAAAAACGCTATAATCAGAAGTTCTTCCTGACACTTCCAGTGTAGGTTCTGAAAACTTTTAACCTCAATTTAAACATAAAACTGTAGAGCATCACACTTGGAGCTTCAGGAGGATGCTGGCACAGCTGTTCCTTCTTGTCTGAATACTAAAGTACGATTTCAAAACTCCTCTAATGATTACTAGAATAATCAAAAATTCTAATCAATTAGTGGTTACTTGAGATTTTTTTATCAACTGTGTAGCACTGTCCATCTCCAAATCTGATGCTGATATTTTGTCTTGATGTACACTGGAACTTATTACTATCTTTTGCATGTGCATATATGCATCATCTTGTTGTGTTGCATATAACATAAATTAAAATCTACACTGAACATATTTCAAACAGTGTAGTTAAAAATAATTTGAATTGCAGCTAAACATTTGAAATGAATGATAATACTCAGTTATTTTGGCCTAATGCTAATAGGGTCACACAGTTGTTAGGGTTGGAAGAAACCTCTGGAGATCATCCAGGCAGGGTCACCTAGAGCAGGTTATGCAGGAATGTGTCCAGGTGGGTTTTGAATTTCTCTCGAGAGGGAGACCCTACAACCTCGCTGGGCAGGCTGTTCCAGTGGCCTGCCACCCTCAACGTAAGGAAGTTCTTCCTTATATTGAGGTGAAGCTTCTTGTGTTTTAGTTTATGGTCATCCTGTCGCTGGGCACCAGTAACATACTCAGTGTAATTTTGCTCTGTTATTTTAGATGGCTTTAACATTAAAGAAATATTTTAGTGTATGTTTTTATAGGATAATACTGACTAATAAAGGAATCTAATGCTTATTTTCGCCTGTTTTCTCTTTATTCAGTGGAACAAGTTCCTGTAGAGCCCTACAACATTCCACTGTCTCAAGCCGAGGTGCTGCAGACAGGCAGTGATGTGACAATGGTTGCTTGGGGCACTCAGGTCAGTAACTCTCTTAACAAGCTATTTCTCACCCATCAAAGCCTAGCATTCAAGCTCAAGTGCAGGCATTAAAATGTGTCTTCCATCACTATACGCTTGAATGAATGTTTGTCAGTGTTTATATTTCTGTGAAACCTGCTTTTTATTGTGGAAGTTTTTACTCATTTTTGATTGAAGATGACTCTGGAAATGTAGAAGAGGTACCTGTGCATCAGGTTAATGATTTTTCTATGGTTATGGAAATGATAGGTTTAAGAATGGGGCAGTGAGATTTAACTCTGAGGAAGGCAGTGGGAAAGAAAAGTTCAAAATAGTGTACTGAAAGAAATGTATACATCTTCACTGCATGATTTAAGGAAGTGTAATCTGGGGTTCCCTTTATACAGAAAGTTAAAAATCCACTGAACATTTAATACAAGTAGGGATTGATACAGGTTTGTTCTAACAGTTACATTCTAAGCTGTTCAAGAACATAATTGGCAACTTTCCCCCCACTGCCAAATTAGTATCTGCAAATATTGAAAAAGTTCTTAAGAAAATGCATCTTCATTGTCCAGAATTATAGAAAAGAGATTTGAGTCTAGTTTGGACTTGTCAGAAGTTACTATTTCCTTGGGCTAGTTGAATCTGAGAAGCTTTTAGAGGAGAGAGTGTTACAGCTTTCATGACAAAGAGTATTGAACTGATCTCTGGGTTTGTGCCTTTTTGTCATTATTGTTGTTGGGTTTGTTTGTTTTGTTTCATTTGAAATTTCTAATCTTCTGTGCTTGTCTGTGGTAGTTTCCTTGTTTTCAGACTACTTGATCTCCTTCATATCTATAGTTATTCCTAGTAGTTTCTGATACTTTGCACTGGTGTTTAATGATGGACTTAAATATCTTTACTTGTACATGTTTTCCTCCAGCAGATGTTGATAAAGTAATTTGACTTGAAAAATAATGGCTTAGAAGCTGTCTATGATATAATATCCTGAATTTACTCAGTAGGCAGTAGTGCAGAGAGGACTTGGAGTGACATGCTTAAAAAAAATGATGTGTTCTGGTGCTTGGAAAAATTTAAGACAGACTTTTCTTTCGGTGTGACTAAAAATAGGACTGATGTGCAGACCTAATCCAGATTTAGGATCTGACCAAACCATGGGTGTGGCTGTGCCATACAGCATGGGGACAGATGTTTCACAGATATGCAGTAAATCCAGTGTGTTGGATTGTCACTGGAGGTGACAGGGTTCTGCAGATCAAGTAGGTTCAGTGAGTTTGTGCTGAGGGTGTATTCAGGTGAAGTACATAAACTTGGAGTTTGAGTGCTAATTGTGCTACCAATCCAGAATTTACTGTCAATAGGCAGAGGGCTTGCACAGACTCACTGGTAACTTGTCATATGGTTTTGGACATGAGGTAGTTGCTTGGCAGCTGCTGCTCTGGGGGGGTTCCCGGATGCTAATTGTCCTGGGTGGTGCTCATGAAGGGCAGCAAAGGCTTTTAGCTCCTCTCCAGTTGTGCTCAGTCTTTTATTGTCATTAACTAATCTGTTTATTGTCATTAACTAATCCATATCCCCTGTGAGCTAGGTAAATGTTTTCATTTGTACAGAGAAACAGCAAAAACATCCATTCTATGTGCCATGTTGAAAATTCTCAAACATTCTTATTGCAGCCACAGATGTATTAGAAGTTTAAACAAAAACACTGCAAGCTATGTTTTCTTTCTGTTATTGCAATACTTCTATTGATATCCCTTGTAAAATAGTCCTTTTGCATTTAGCTGTTCATGTAGGTATGATGTAGTTTAAATCCTTAATCATCTTATTTCAGTATAGAATTTATGCCTGTCTAGGATTTATTAATGCCCTCTAACCTTCAGGCAAGTGACGCTGCCTGACCATGTCCATATTACTAAATTCTTTTGCCTTCAAGATGAAGATGACCTCATCCAAGCTGATTATTTGGGATGGTCCTTGGCTTCAACCCTTACCTATGCCTAGAAGTTGCTTGATGGAGGTCATCTGCCACAGTCCAAACCTGTATTATGAAATGTTCTAACAATCAAGAGAGCACCAGAGTTTATTGGCAACATCATATCGAGAAATTTTTTTACCCTCATATCTCGTGAGCAGATGCTTCTTGCTGAGATATTTGTGGATGATAATCTGAGTTGTAACAGTCGTTGTTTTCCATGTTGGAGCATTTGCTAGCAAATGCTTGTTTTAGGGAAGCCAATGCTTGAAATACATTTTGCTGAGAAGTGTTTTATAACCAAATGTCAAGATACAGTTTTGAATGTATATAGTATTGCTTTATTTTCTGTTCTTAGCATAATATACCTTATGGAAAGGATGGTAATAGATGTGGATTGTTTTATATCTACTGTGATGCAGTTACATATACTACTAAATAGATTCCTTAACTGATGGATAGGGAATAATCTGTATTCCAGTTCAGTGATGGCCACTTGCTAGAGGGGAATACTTTTTTGTTTTAATAAAATGTTAATTGTAGTAACCAGCTAATGCAACATCTGTAATGTTGGTGTTAAACTGTATATTGGAAGACCAGTAAATGGTTAGAATATTGTGCTACTGCTATATGCTTTGTTTGTGGGGGTCAGGAATGGATATTTACAGGTAACTTTTTATGTGATGCTTACTTTCCTAGCTGTTCATAAGATAATGCTTTGGAGATGATCACTTGGTTATGTTTCACTTTCAGTAAGTTGTAGCAAGTGTAGTTACTGGGACTACTAGAACTGTTTCTTGGCTTTTTGGCTAAGATCAGATGCAGTGCAGTGTAGTATTTCTGAATGTACGTAATGCTTCTTTGCAGAATTGTGTGGGACTGCTACATCAAAGTACTTGACTGTGATGTATTTGGGTATTAGCTTAGTTACAGTCTTAACAAAAAACTTGTAAAACACATTCAAACTGATTACAAATAGTAAGGACCGATACTGTTAACTGAAAGTCACTTCTCTAGAAAGAAAATTTTGTTCTCAGTGATTCTCCAGTGAGTTTAGTTTTTGGGGTGGAGTTAAAATACTAGGAATAATTAGGTAGTAAATAAGAAGAATGAACTGAATACTAAATGGTTATTACTCAATAGAAAGGTCTGTGTTCAACGTGCAGGTGATATGTTAAATCACTGATTGTATTCTATATGTGTAATTTAGAACAATTTACGTAATTTAGATGATTTGGTGATGATACATTGCTTTTTCAGGTACATGTGATCAAAGAGGTGGCAACAATGGCTCAAGAAAAGCTTGGTGTGTCCTGTGAAGTTATTGATCTGAGGACCATCTTACCTTGGGATACAGAGACTGTTTGTAAGGTAAGGAAATGATGCATATTAATTTAAAAACAGCCCCAGTTTTTTTAAAGACCTAGATTTTTTGCTTTCTTTTGTATATATTGTTCTGTCTGTTTTGTTTCATATCATAAATTCAGAGTACATGCACCCTGCATGGACCAAACATTCGCTTTAGCATTAAAAGGGAATTCTGTTTCAGGGTTCAAAATACTGTCAGAATACCTGTTCTTTACTTTGAAGCAGAGGACACAATTTAATCAGACTTCTTCCTGAAAATTGCTTTTCCATGATTTCTGACTTTTCGTCTCATCTTTGTTGTCTTTGGGTCTGAAAAGATCCGGTGAAATCTTTATCTTTTTTTCTTGCTGTTTTAGGTTAAGATCTTCATCTAGTTTTAGGTGTGCAGTAATGTGCCTAAGTGTTGTTTATCTGTATTTTTAGAAATAAATGTTTTGATTTAAGGTATATTGAATTTTTGGGTTGGGTAGAAAAAGCAGCATTTATTCAGACTACCTAGTTTGAAATTCATGGGTACTGGAAAGTCCTTTTCTTCTTTGTGGAAGTCTTTGATGTTGCTAACAGAACACTTGCTGCTTCTGCTAGAGCTGAGAGTTTCCTTAAGCTGGCAAATCTACAGTCCTGCAGGACCATGGCTAACAACTCCTTGGGTCCTAATTCAAGCTAGGTACACTCACTCATGTTGCTGAACAAATCGCTCAGAAGACTGGGAGATGTCTGCAGCTTTCTTAGCTCAGGCCTGGTAACTGTAGTGCACTGAGTTAACCACAGGGATGAGAACAGCCATGGGCTTGCAAAAAGGTATGTGATTCCATCCAATACTTTCTCTGCTTGCAGTTTCTAGTTTAGAGCAATATGGTGTATATCTACAGCTAACTCAGATGGTACAGATGTTTAAATAGGGCAGAACAGGTGCATACCTGACTCTCTATATACTTGGAATATCTTAGTTGTGTAGACAAGGGTTTTGTCATTCAGTGTTTGCTCAATAAGGGCCTTGCTTCTGGTCAGGTAACATATAAACACTTTAAGTATGATAAAGGGAAAGATGCACCATTGATCTGCTACGCTATGGCAAAGCTTGTATTTCTCCTCAGTTTTATTTATCAGAGGGACTGCCAGTGGGATGGGATGGAATAGATTACGGGAGGAAAGAGCCATGTTGCACATCTGCTGTTGGCAGTGTTCTGCTGTCTGGTTGTGGATGTGTTACAAATTGTGTACTTATATGTGTAGCTATGAGTTGCCTCATAAATTTGATCTTCTTGGTTGAAGTGTTTTCATTCTTTGTTTGAAGTATATTTCTTGTGACTTGGCTGTACTTTCTAGCTGTAAAAAATGAAATGTGTTGAGTAACTGTCATCAATATGAAATGAAACTTTGGCCATAATAAATCCTTTACAATCTCTTCTGAACAAGCTAAATGATTCTTTTTTTTTAGTTAATTTTTTCCCCTCCTTTGGGTATTTGATCTGTCATTCTTTGAAAACAAAGTATGTCTTTGAAAGAGCAGTTAAGTCTATTTTTTTGGGTTGGACCTGCACTGAAATGCCATCAGGAAAAAACGTAGCTGTGCATAGGAAGTGCAGAGCTTTAGTTGTACAATATTTTGCAAATATGTTCTTTAAATTTGGATACTCTGTGAAGATTTTCAGATCATGTTCTGTCCTGAACGTCTTTTAAAGTATTGTGGCATAAATAAAAATATCATAGAATGGTTTGGGTCCTAAAGGACTTTAAAGATCATATAGTTTCAACTCCCCTGCCGTAGACAAGGACATCTTCCATTAGATCAGGTTGCTCAGAGTCCCATCCAAGCTGGCCTTGAACACTTCCAGAGGTGGGTCATCCACAACTTCTCTGGGCAGCTTTTCTCTGCCTCACTGCCCTTACAGTGAAGATTTTTTTTTTTCTAATATCTGATCTAAACCTGCTCTCAGTTTGAAACTATACCCCCTTGTCCAGTCACTACATGCTCTTGTAAAAAGTCTCTTTCCATCTTTATTGTAGGCTCCTTTCAGGTACAGGAAGGCTGCAGTTAGGTCATGCTGAATCCTTCTCTTTTCCAGACTGAACAATCCCAATTCTTAGTGTTTCCTTGTAGGAGAGGTTCTCCACCTCTCTAAAAGATGGAACAGATGGATCTGTTGCTTTAAATCTGTTAATAAGTTTACTACTAAGAATTAAGAGAGTAATTTCAAAAAAAGTATAGTGCCTGTTGGCTAGGCAGTTCAGCTATTTGTTATAATAAATACCAAATAATGAATGTTTTTAGTTAGCATTGCTGTTATGTTAATTTGGCTGTATTCTGGCTGGTCTGATGGGAGAAAAGTTAAATTCTCTTCTGTAGATCTTGTCTGTTTTGCTCAGCTGAAAATAATTAGTGGTTTGCATTTGTGCATTAGGTGGTTGCATTATGTAACCCTGAAACTTTTTAAATTTAATTTGCATCCTGTACAACTTTTAAGGTAATTGCCAATGTAAACAGAAGGATGGAAACTACACTTCTAGCTGCTTGCTGTAGCTTTATCTCAAGAGGAACTGCTTGTGGCAACTGTTGCAGTTGGTAGTGGCTTACAGCATCACTTTGCGTGATGGGACTTATTATTCCCTTCCTGAGATGCCAGTGTCAAGGTCCAAAAGAGCAGTAGGTAAGTTGGCCATTCCAGAGAAAGTCCTCAGCTGGTCATTGGTCTGCTTATGTTCTCTCTGTGGGCTCTTAAATGATAATGGAATTACTTTTACTCCAGTCCAACCAATAAGCAAGTTATCAGCTCTCAGAGGCTGCCCTTTGCCTCAGACTATTACTTGTGTCAGCACTCATAAACATCAGGCCAGCTTTTTGTTTTTCCTTGTCTCACATGTGTGTTTGAAATGTGTCCATTGTCTCTTTGTCCTGTTGGATGCAGGTGATGGTGCATGTAATACATCATAACCTTACTGCTCTTCTGCTGGTGCTGGGATGCATGGTCCTTGGCTGAGGGGAGTCTGTGTGGTGTTGGAGACCAGGACTTTGGGTTTTGCTGTAAAAACAAATCCCTCAGTTTTACTGCTAGAAGTGTTGTCCTTTGTGATCAGTAAAGGCTGTCATTTTAGTCTTTCTTAGCTGGAAAGATATTCGACTTTAATTTGACAGCTGTGGTGTAGGCATGAAGAGGGATGGGCTGAAATTGTTAGTGCTTTGGAGATGAGCAATAATATGTCAAAATTTTCACTGCAAGTCTAACTCCTTAGTCTGCTTTTTGTAGCTTTTTCTATAGAGGAAATTATGTCATCAAAAGGCATATCTCCTAGAAATATGAGAAGTTGTACTTCACAACTGCCACCAGAGGCCTCTTCTAGTCAAGTTAAGCATCTGTTCTGACTTTGCATTGCTCCTATGAGCATGTTTATGAATATATAGCTTTGAGGGAAATATAAATTTAAAGAATAAATATAGTGAGCATGAAAAAAAATTGTTGTCTAATTTTACTGATATTTTCTTTGCATTTTGAAGATTTTGAGATTATGCTTGGTTTTGAAATACGTTAGCATTTGCCATCTGCATGTGGAGATGAGGTTGCACCTGCCTGGAGCAGACTACCATGGACTTCAAATGGATCCCAGCAGTAATTGAAACTTTTTTTGGTACAATTTGTGGAAACGTGGGTCAACATGCAAACGGGGGCTGGATCTTGCTTTTGTCAATCTTCAGATGTCTAAGAAGGAGAAATGAAGTTTGACCTAGTTACAGCAGCTCATAGAGAGAGCTCATTCTAGAGAAAGGATATTTCCTAAGGGTCATTCATCAGAACTGCTTCAGCAGTGTGTTTTTTTTATGAGATAAATTGGCCTCTGGAAATACTATGGTTTAAAAGTTTGGTCTTTTTAAAAGTAAGTTAGAGAAACCCTAGTTTTCCTAGAGTAAAGTTAGGTGAGACAAACTGAACTCTTAATTTTGTAGCTGTGAGATGACACCTGCTGCTGACATAAGTAGTTGGCCTGTTTAAAAAACATATCTGACATATTTTTACTAGGATAAAAGCAAAGAATCTATGAGTGTATGTGTTTTATATACATTTCTATACATTAAAATGCATGCTGATCTGTAGTCTTTCTAAGGTCTTTCACAAGAAAAATTGAGTAGATTGTACCAGTTGTACATGCACAGAGCTCCAGTGTATTGCTTCTGAATGAGACACGAAGCAAAAGCAAACATGCTTTTCCCCTAGAGGGTTGAAAGTAAACCCAACATCAACTCCCAATATGTAGCTGTATAAATCAGCTTCAAAAGTTTTTTTTTTATGTGTTGGAAAAGTGACACAAGCTTGTTTAAAGAGTATGTGTTGCCTTTGCTGCTTTCTTAGGAAGTGTAATAGCAAAGGCCATCCTTAGATTGCTGAGCATCTTGTCTGTGTATACATTTTCAGTGTCATTGTGGTCAGTGAGAAATTTGCTAGGTCTCTTGTTTACTTTGACAATCTTCACTGATTTCTGACTAAAACTCTTGTTTTATTCACTAGGACTGGTATATGAGTGGTATAGCAGTTATAATTCAAAGAGAGATGAGCTAGCTGTCCATAGAGTTGATTTTTTTTTTTTTTTTTGTGAGGGAGAGAATGCATTCCCTGTGCTTATTCTAACATCAGCATCCTCCATCTGTGTTTTTTTTTCCATGTATGAGTGGACTGGGATCAGGAGTGATTTTTTGCCATTATACCTTCACCTGTAAACAGGAATGCATGAAATGAATGTGTTTCTCAACATACCCTGCTGACAGAGAAATCTCTGCCTTGAACGCTCTGCTGACTGTTGCATGTGCATGCAGACATCTGCTTTTAGCACAGGCACAGCAAAGATGTCAGTTCCTAATCCAGACAGGTAACACTTCCCCACTACTTCATTGTTTACCTGTGCTACTATTGAAAGAACAAGCGGCCATGAAGGATGCTGCTCAAAAAACTGAAACATGAATTATATATGAAATATCTATAAAAATGGTTTCTTTATATACCGCAAAACTGTTTAAAAGCACTTTTTCTCCCTTCCGGAATGAAGTTTTCAAATAAAAGTTTTATTTTCTTCACTATACTTAACAGATTTGCTTGGACATTCTGAATAGATTAGGCTGTGTGGACTTTCCTGTGTAAGAACTGCTGGGTGATGTGGTATTGATTAAAAAGCCAATGGCACATTTCCCAGTGCTTCACTGGTCACATTCAGGATAAAATTCTGTAGTTGTAGTGGGTTTTATATTGAAAAATATGCATGTGTTACTGGAGGTAGGAAATCTAGCTCAGGATTTAGTACTCTTAAGGGATTGTGCAAGTTACTGTAGCTTTTTCACCCTGAATTCAGCCAAGAATGTTATTTAAATGTTGAACTGATTAGTATCACTCTGCCATTTTAATTTCGAAAGTGAAAATTTGCAAATAACATTGTTATACTTTTGTATTATTTAGAAGGCAAGTATTTGCCACACAAAATGATACCTAATTAGTCATCTTAACTGTCTGTGAATGGTTGCTACCTTAGTGCAAAGAAGTGCTGAGAAAAAGTCATTCTGAAGTTGCTTCCTTGGGGCACTATGCTGCAGTCAAGTGAAGGGGTGTTTGTAGTTCTGGGCACTCAGTGTTGCTTTGCTCCTCTCAGGAAGGGTTCTGCAGACCCCCTCATGGAGGTCAGCATAAATGCTCGTCAGGCTGCAAACACATAGGCTGCTCATTGGAAAGAGCAAATCTGAGCAAAAGAAAAGCAGAGTTCCACAGAGGGAACCAGGGGGTAATGCAGACTGGGGCAAACTCTGTGCCTGTCTTCCATCGAGGCTCTTTGATGGGAACCTTTTTTCCAGCATGTACTAGAGCATTATCCTTAATGCACAAGTGGCATTTTTGTCAGATATGATCAGTGAATAATTTTCAGTAGTAGATCTTTCATGTCCTATACTTAATAGGCAGCATGTCCTAGCAGACCTATGGGTCTACCAGCTTGTTCCATTCCTTTAAGTTTACTTCATCGACTTGGACTGTGAATAAAAGGAAAATCAAGATCAGCAGGCCTGATGTGGGTTTTTCATGCATTAACTACACTCACCAGGCATTGAACTGTACAATTGTATCACAGGTATCCTGGGATCAGATTTATGTTTCTTGGCTATCTGTTCTTGATCTTTTGCCATTTTACATGTTGCTCTTTGGATTTCTTATTGAATGGATCTTGTACCTATAAAATGTGATTAAAATTGTACTGCTTGCATGATGACAGTTAACTTTGTCACTGTTTCCATAAGAAACTTGTGTCTTTTGGTCTTGTAGTTTCAGGTTGCTAGAGAGTGCTGTGGACTGTTGCTTGGCTTCCAGAAGCAGAATGCTGGAGCCATACTTGGAGGCAGACATTTTAGAGTTATGAGAATATATATGTAACCATTTTAGAAGCTAATTATTCATATCTTTCCTCTTCTGTGTTTTAAGAAAGCTTTGAATGGAAGCTTTGTTTTTTGTTCCCATGTATCTTGTTTTTTCAGGGATGTACCTCAGTGGCAAAGTGTTTGTGTATATATAGTTCTGTTTTCTCCTTTCTCCCTCCCAATATAAAAATAGTTCTCAGTCTTTTTGCCTATGTATTGACAAGGGATACTTGAGAAACAATCTGATTAGAGAAAACCATAGACAGAGAAAAGGCATTTGCATTTAGTTTCTGTTAACATAGAGTATAGTGCTGATGATACTGTCCATCAGTTCTTCATCAGACCTTTTCCCTTTTGCTCATGTTATATATTACAACCTTCAGATTTAAAGGCATTTAGGCAAATAAATGAGCAGTGGTACATAGTCTATAGTTAGAAGCTATTTTATGGTTCCAATATGTGCATTTATTTTTTTCCTTGCAAGTGGTGCTGATTGAATTCTAATGGAAGTTGGGATGAAGTTCCATGATGGTAATCATATATGAATCACTCTTCCATAGATGTAATTATTGCTTCCCTACAGTATTGCCTTTTTTTAAATGCCCATAGCTATTTATCCTGCCACTATCACTCAGTTGAGCCAGCTGCTCTTTTAAACTTTTTTTAGGATTCATATGCTGCAGATTCTTATTATTTGTGCTTTATTAACCTTTACCCCATGAGAATGTAGTTTTAAGTATTTCTACAATAATTTTGTACTTCTAAAGATAATGTTGAAATTTGTCATGCCAAGATTTAATGTTTTTTACTGAATTATTGTCTAACAATATGCATTTATTAATAGCACAATGCATTATATTTAGCTTCTTGTAAGTATTTTTCTATTCACAGTGATGGCAGTCTGAAATGCTTGTAATAAAAGAATAGACTGCAGATTTCCAAATTGTCATAAATATTGTTGGAATTTTTTTTATAGTAAGGCTTTGTTTTTCTTTAAGATATACATACTCACTGAGATCTTTTCCAAAGAGCTTAGAGCTATACCTGGTATTAGACTTAGTTTTCATTATGCTGCTACCTTCTCTGATACTACTAATGTGGAACAGGATACCATTTCCCATCCCTCCCATCTTCGTTTTGTGTTCAAGAGTCTGTACTTATGGATTGCTTTAATTTCTGTCTGCAACACAACAGTATTCTGCACAAGCAATGGGTTTCTTCTAAATAAACTCAGTCTATTCTATAATTGCTTCTTCTGTCAAGCTAATATGGACTACTCCTAAAGTCCCCCAAGCCTCTTGAAATTCTTTTAGTCTGTTTGACTGCTCCGTGCAATCTGGTGGGCTGATTTAGTGCATAAAATCCTGAATATCTGTTTACCTTATTGACTCATTAAGATAGAAACAGTTATTTTCTTGTTATACATATTATAACTTCTTGTTACTCAATTTTTGGCAGCTCTGAGACACATTAAGACCTTTACCATATTGAAATGTTTGAAATTCTGAGTATATGTTAATGAGTCCTCTGCTACTATTTTTATCATAAGGAGGTTGAACTAATCTGAAACCCTTGCAGTTTGCTTACTTGTTCTATGTATGTAATTTGCACTGTCCTGGAATTTATAATATTTTGCTGAATAGTGTGATAGAATAGGACAGAATTTGCCTGGGCTTGGTGGACATACTACTTTTGCTTGTGGATATAGAAAACCAAAAAATTGCTGTTTTGTAATGTCACAAAAAATGTCATAGAATGAGATGCATGTATTGAATTATTGCATGATTATATAGTGGTTTAACATGGAAAAAACAGGTCTGCATTTCTCTTTCTCTCCAGAAACAAATTAGACTAATTTTGTTTTCCTAGCTTTTTTGTTTGCAAAATATGCTTTTGAGATGTAAAGCTGCTACTGCAGAAATTTTCATTTGATGAGCATTTTTGAGAATCCTGAACTCTGTATATTTCAAAGTTCCTGAGGACTTTAATGTAAAAGGAAATTATAAACCAAAAAAATGAATTATATTTTTCTATGATACTACATTTCAGCAGTGTACTTTAGCAATTTTTCCCCTTTATTTGTGATTTCCTTTCAGTTGTTATATGGAACTAACCCTACAGAACCAAGAAGCTGCCTGTCGTACAGAGTATTCTTTTTCATATAACACATGACAAAATTTCAAGGGACAGATCCTAACTTTTAGTCTGTTCTGCTTGAAATTTTTCTTCCGGCTAAATTACATTTAGATTTTGGGTGTTTGTATGCTGGATACAGCAAATGATTAGTGATGCTGTGACACCATGTAGCTTCATCTCTTGGAAGATGCTCATCTAATTTACCTTTAATATCAGCCCATTAATATCTCTGGAGGTCTTTGTACCTGTTCATTACTGGCATCTGAGCATATTCTGTTTTCTGTGCTGAAAAAGACTAAAGCTTTGCTGTTATTCAACTTGATTCTTCTAGGCACAAAGGAAAAAAAAAAGAAAAAGGAAGTATCTGATTACAGAGGTTGTCTTTGTCTCTCCCAGACACAAAGAGCAGGAGGAATGACTGTTGCAACATTTGCTACTGCTCTTGTTGATCTCTTCTTTCAGGTACCCATTTGGTACACAGAGATGTGTTAAAATAATTTCTAGCCTTTGTACTTTAAATACCACTAGTTAAAATGAGGAGCCAAATGAAAGGAAGTACTTTGAGCTATGGCATGTGTCGCCATTACTTCGAGAAGAATGCAAAAAATTGGGCCTTAGTGGTAGGAAATGCAGGATGGACCAGTGACATCTGAGAAAAAGCAGGAGATTCCATTGGCAGTGCTAGAATGTTGTCATATGCTTGATTCATGTCCTATTCTTCTGCCCATGACTTGACTAGGAACTACACATCTGTATCATTCTGGAAGTGGTGTGATTTTACTTACTGTGTAATGAATCTCACTACAGTGGTAAATCTGCAGGGAAATTGGGTGTTCTCTGCTTTTTGTGAATATTAGTACAAAATAAATTTCCTGTACTATCTTGACACTGTTCTTCCTCTCCTACTTTTCTACTTGTGTGATTATTCTGCGAATAGTTTTGCTATTCAACCTTATAGCTTGTGAGATGGTGAGATATAGATATTTTGCCAATTTATTTAAAATAGGAAAGATTTTCATTCATAAAATTATAAAAAGTCTTTAGGGGGAATTAGTTCAAACTGATTTTTCATCTCATTGATGAGAGAATATGAAGGATAACATATAAGAAAAACAGAAATTAAATTAGTAAAGTACTGGTAGGTCTTAATCTGAAGCAATCTAAAATAACTATGTTAAACATAAGAATAATTTTTACTATTTTTTAAAATAGTGTGTTGTGAGGGGAATTGTTCATTCAGCCTACTGAAGAAGCTGCCAGCATAATGAATGCTTGCCATGATACAATTTTAAGATTACACAATTCATTTGTTTTTTTCCATTCAATTCATGTGTGAGGTATTTATTCACTTGCCTGAGCAGTATTCTGTTTAAACTGTAGTCACATTACTTGGATCAACAGTGAAGTGTGCTGTAAATTGTAATTGTGCTTTGATTTGTGTCTTGTGGCTTAAGACATGCAATTGTTTACAGAGAATGCTAATCAAACTTTCCAGATGAGAAAAAGTGGTAACTTAATACCGCTTGGTTACTGTATAATGCTCGTGCTGTAAATGTGCATTCTGTTTCTCTGTCCAGCTAAAAACCCCCATATTGCCAGTTTTAATAAGTTCCTTGATCTGCACATGACAAAACTGTAAAATCACTCTTTTGGCATGTGGTCAAACATTACCAATAAGTACTAATCTATACTATATTATCACAGCTGGCACTTGTGGTGCATTTACTGACATGCTACCTAGACTTTGAAATTCTCAGTAGTGCTGTGCTTGGAAGGTTACAGATTTAAGGAAGAAGGGCTTGAATGGTTGCTGCAAAAGGGGAATCGGTTTTGAGTTTAAAGAGCATGTGGCATCTATTTTTCATTTGCCATTAAACTGGTATGTTATTTTAGTACTGAAGGCAAAAGTTGATTTATTAAAACTTTTTCAAAGTTTAAAAGGTTTCTCTTAAAAATTATGATTTCTAAATAAAATTTAGAAGGTGTGTGTTTTCTTTGTGCTTCTTACAGGGAAAATGGAGTTGAGGAGAAAAAAAAAAAATTTGGGTTACTAAGCTTGGCAGTGGGATTTAGTTTTTCATGTGTTAGTATTGAACTATTTGCAATATGATGGCAAAAAAATGTTGCACTTTTACAAGCCCATGGAAACAATTAATTTCTGATTACCAGCTGTGGTGTTTTGCTGACATTAGAGAACCTTCTTGATACTGTCATTTTTTTGGCTAAGAGCTTAATGATGTTTTAAATAGTGGATTGCCTAGGGGAAAACGTGATTTTTAGATCTTAACACACTGTCAGCTGTTTGTGTTAATATAGTTTTATTTTCCAGTGAAAGAAAATAAATATTTCAGAGTAATCTGTCTACACAGTCACTCGTAAATTGTCCTTTCTACTGGACAATCAAAATGTATTTAAAGTAGTTAATGTATATGTTACTGTGTATCTACGTGTTAGATTTAAATTATCATCTTGATCATCTAGACATTTAAGTGTCATCAGGATTGGTGTATACATTCTGAAGTTAAACCTGAAAGATCTTGGTTGTTATATCTGATTTCATAGGTGCAAATGTTGCAAAACGTAGAGATTTTCTAGGGCAATTACTTGGGATAATTGAAAAGCTAATATATGGAACCTTTCTTGTTTCAGAAATGACTCAGTAACACAATGGAATTTGCTTAATAGAAAAGATGAATTTAGCTATATATTTTTTTCTCTGTAACTTCAGTAGTTCTCAAATATTTAATAAAATTGTAACTTGTTTTGCTCAAGTCATCAGTGTTAATTTTCTGACCTGGTCCACACTAGAATAAAATACCTTTTTTTTTTTTTTTTCCAGTATTGGGAAAAGGTCAAAATAAAGAAGTGTAGAAGACTCACAATCCCCCTCTCTCCTGTATTCTTCATTAATTTAGTATTTATTTAATTATCACCATTATATCAGAACCAACACGATTGAGCAACCGATGATTCAGCAAAGTACAAAGGAAATTGCTGATGTGATCAAGTTTTGAGCTTTCACCATCTGTGTTCTAAAGAAATAAAATATTTCTTGGTAACACAGAAATGCTATCTTTAAATAAATAAGAAACTCTGAGCAATCTAAAATTATGTAATTTAGAGGCTCAATGCTTTTATAAGTAAACATCATTAGAAATGTGAAAGCATAAAGGAAGAAATTGTGATTTGCATTAGTCAAGTGCCTTACAGGTCCTTTAAAATAATTGTCAGATTATTCAATTTCTTTATGCCATGGTCTTGCCTTTCATAAAATTTGTATTAATCTTCCATTTTTCCAGTGTTGCCTAAGGTAAATACATTAATTATTTGGGGCTTCCAGTAACTTTTAAAGCTATGGATCTTTTGTCTCATTTTCTTCAAGGCACTGCAATACAGAGCTTTAGTCCCCCTTTCCAATTTTCTGAATTTAGCATGCTGTTTAATTTTTGCTTAACCAATTCCCCTTTGAGGAAAACAAGTGACAACAAAGACTAAGCAACAGTCTTTCTCTAAAATGATAAGATTCCACTCAAGAAAATTTTACCTAAGAAATCTAGAAACTGTGATAAACTTGCTTCTGAAAAGCTTTTTGCAAACAGAGCTCTAAAGAATATCAGAGAACACAGAATTTGTTACAGGGCAGTAAGGTGCTCAGCTTCTGTGAGAGGTGGTGTGCAAGTACTTTTCTGTAAGCAGATGTTGCTCAGAGTGAAAAAATGGAGAAAACTAGTAAACAACCTCATTTTGTTTGCCACCTACAGTGCTGGGTAATTGGTCTTCCCTCTGGCCCTTCCCCTAGCAAAAAAAGGTTTTTAGAGATCCTTAACAGAACTACAGCTCTGCTAATTACTGCTTTCCAGAAATGGATTGACATTTTGGTCAAATACGGTTTTGCTCCATTGACAAGCTTAGTTATGCTTCTTTCATCATCATGCTCTGAGATGTACAGAGCTTCTTGGTAATTTCCATGGATATGTGTTTAACGTTTTCTCTCTCTGGTTCCTGCATATTTAGAGGATGTAAATGAGGAGATCTCTACAGGCATTTCAGTGATTACAGTGATGCAGTATTAATTCCAGACTGGGAATGAATGTTACTCAATGATATTGCATTTGGAAATTACAGCTTCAAGACAGGAAGGTCTCATTTGTGCCTTGTATGGTTCTTACAGCAACTTCATGGCTTTTCTGTCTCTATCCCATCTGCCATCTGCCTTAGTGATTTGGGAGAAAAATATTATGTGACACACAGTTCAAGACTATGACATTTCAAACTGTTTAGAGGAAAGACTGTCTGAGAGATGCAAATAGTATGAAATAAGCAGAAAGGAGGGAGCAAAGACTATTACTCAGCAATATTCAGAGCTCTGCAGTGAATGAATTACAGGCTTTGATTATTTATTTTGTCATGTACAAAGATGACTGCTGTCTTTTAGTTGGTAAGCATGTAAAGAGTTCAACATCTTTTAAGCTGCTGATCTAAGTGAAAAATGCAAATGCCTATGTATCATGTTAAACAGAAGAAGCCAAATAGTTAATTCTTTGAGGAGTATACACCAAATAGATAAGGAATACTTACAAACTCTTATTGCTGTTTTTTTCATGCTGCTGACTTGTAATGCTATTTTTTCATGCATCACTCATAATGGTGATCAGTGATCAATGAAAAAAATTTATAACATGCTGTTTTTCCCAGATTATTTTCACAATTTTTTCAGCTTACCAGGAGAGGCTATTTAAAAATGAAATGTATTTCTTGGTCTGTAAATGAAATGTATTTCTTGGTCTGTAGGTAGACTTTCTTTTGTGTACATTTTAAAATTTCTATAATTAGTGATTCTTGGGCTAACGTGTTAAAAGGTTCAATGCAGCAATTAAATATAGCTCTATTGTGTGTCAAGAAATATCTGTCTCAAAGATGAGGCTTGGTTTGGTGTTTTTCATTGAAGAGAATTCCATTGAGATCAGTGGCAAATGCATATATTTTGTGACAGTTTCTGTGTATGCTAATGCTTCCTTGTCCTGCCCTAACCCATCAAATGTCATTGGCTTGCTGTAGCTCTCAGTAGCTGAAAGACGATGAAGCTTTATGGAAATGAGTAATTGTGCAATGACTTTGGTTGAATACAAGTAGCACTAGAAGGCATATGATTCACCTTAGTAATGTTTTTAAGCACTGGAAGAAGTTCTTATTTTACTGTAGTTTAACATTTTTATTAGTTTTAGCTTGGATATGGAAGACATATGGAACATGCTGGAAGATTATAATAGTGGCATTTTCCAGAAAATAGAATCATAGTTTCTGAAACTCAAGTCTATCTATTAAAGGAGATTGCTGAATATTAACCTTTGTTAATATGATACAACTTCAGACTTTTTGTTACATACAATTGGTCCAGAAAACAGGAATAATAAAACCTGCACATTTGTATAGACTTGAGTCATCATGTGATCTTACTCAGCTGATACAGAGAAGTAATGTTTTACCTTTATCCTGAGCACTGCAGCTTTAGTCCCTCTTCTGGGGAAAAAGAAGTTTTATCCAAATTATTGGTTTGAGTGATAGACATCAAAAAGATCAAATTAATTGTTGTAAGGGCAACAGAGTTATTACTTAAATGGAAAACAACTATTGTTTCATGGTATTTTTATAAATTATGGGCAAATTACTGAGTGCTAACTCTGTGTTAATGATTTAAAAATCGTAACAGCATAGTAGGAGTGTTCCATGAAACAGAAGCCTGAAAAAACCCCCAGAGAACTCTCAGATATCTGTTCCATGGGTTTTGGATTTGGATTTACCATCTTTTCCCTTCCCATGCAATGTTGTGAAGGCACAGAAATGAATTTATTTCTTTACTTTGGAAAACAACATTATGATAAAGAATGAAAAATAATTACTTTTAAAAAGTAAAAAATTGCATGAGGAGTTAAGCTTGTTTTTCTATGAATTTATGTCCCATAGTTTCTAACTTCCACCATTCTATGTCCTCCATTTACCTACGTTAAGATGCTCAGCTCCTTTCTAAAATGGATGGCTAGATAAAAAGCAACAGGGACAATTTGTTGGTGCTTACTGGCTGCTGCTGAAAGAGGTGTGGGAGAGCTAGTGCTAAGTGCAGCTTGTCTTTTATGAGGTTACAAAATTAGTAGGAGTACTAATCTACCTCATAGGGACTGATTTTTACCAAGCTTTTAGGAACTTAATATTTTTAAGACTTGCATTTGGCTGCAAAATGTCTATCAGGACACTGAAAAATGGACAGAAAAATGAGATCAGGTTGCAGGACCCTCATTATCTTGGCTGACAGGCTGAAAATTAATATATACCTAGAAAATGACTATTCCTTCTTCGAGGTCAGATAGGGAGAGAGTGTAACTGATAGAAAAGAAATGGAGATTGTAGAAGAAATGACATGAGGATTGCTGAGATGGTTTGGATGAAGAGAGCACAAAAGATAGAAGGAAGAATAGGACAAAATATGACACTGAAAGAATGAAAAGAGAAGACGAGTTGGTTGTTGCTTTAGAATAAATGGGAAGTAATACAAAAAACTATATTAAGAAGAACATAAACAAGGGATACAGTAATTTTTAAAGCATAGGTTTGCAAGATACTTGGCACAAAATTCTGTAAACAACCTGTTATTCAAATAGTTGTCACATCTATCACTTCACCTACTAATGCTTCTTTTTGGAAGGGCCAGAGATGGCACAGCTCTCATTTTCAGACACCTACTTGATCATCCTGGTCTACTTAATATTTTTGTTTAATTATTTATTTTGCTCAGATCTTTCCCTTCTATTGCCTCATGCTTTCCCATATAGTCCATGTTAGTAATTCAGATACTAAGTCCAGTAAAGCCTAAGTGGGTTCAACATCTTCAGTGAAATGAATTCAGCTGTCTATGATGAAATTAATGAATTTATTGATCAGAATTGGAAGTAATTTAGGATATAGGAATGAAACAGATGCTGGATGCACAGATGCTGAAGCTCCTGCTTCTTTGGGAGCTTTAGTGAAACAAAGTCTCACTGCTGTCCTGCTCATGCTACAATTCCCGGTATGAACCAGAGTGAAAAACAAACAAGGGGTATGCCACTAGTGGTATAGCCAGCACTTTTCTCAGTTCCTTTCTCCATACCTTCCAGAATCCAGGTATTTTCTTTCCAGAACTTGGCATGTCTCTTGCCATGGCCTTTTCTTTTTTCTTGCTGTTCTTTGTGGATACAAGAAAATTCTTGCTAGCAGCAATATTGTATCCACAGTTCTTCGTCAACATTCCTGCACTTTTCATTTTCCAGAATTCATGTTTTTCTTCTGTCTGTTCTGCCTTCAAGTTCTTGTATTCTCACAGTCTTCTTCTTCATCTACAACTTTAAGGAACAGCACTTCTATTTTAATCTTTCTCTTTGGATCAAAGCATGTTTTTTGCTGGGACACTCTAACTATTGTTTGTCCTCATGGTTATTTGAATTGTGTTAGAAGCTACTGAGCAATTCATTGGGGGAAAATGAAGTATTATTGTCTTCAGCAATAAAATTCCAGTCTGTTTTACTTATTTTATTGGTGACCTGATGCTATTTTTCTCCTTTCTTTTAAGAGCAGTTGTTGGCTTTTTTCAAGCTCTCCAAACCTATATAGTTAGCTTCAATAAAATTATTCTGAAGAGACCAGTTATGTGGGTCGTATCTGGCAGCATAGTGTTTTGCTTCTGGATGAATACTGCCAAGATTTGTTCCAGACAGTGTTTTTGTGTGTGTGTTGGGGTGTGAGTATGGCAGTGAATTAGCTGGCTTGTCCTTAGATCCTCCAGAATAGCTGGGGAAGTTGTCTATCTGGTGTTTTTCACAGAAAGTATAGTACAATAGTTGTGTTAGTAGAAGATGTATGAATCTTACAAATAACTGGATTGTCCATGGGAGCCCTTTAAGAATTGCCCAGGATCCCATCTGTTTTTCAAGAATAAAAGAATAGCTGAGGCACTGTTCATCCTCGTGTTTTATAACTCAGCTTTGCTGTCTGACTTTTTGATGTGACTCTAGAGAATCAGAGCACCTGGAAGAGCAAGGGTACTGAACAGAGAGAATGGTGGTGGCTGTGAGGAAGGGGGATAAATAAAGCTATCTAGATGCTCTTAGTATTTCAGATACCTTTATAGTTCTGGGGTAGATCCCTCTAAGATTTTGGGACTTTCATCTTATGGAATGTGGGTGTTTTCTCTGCCTTTTTGGCTGTGGAAGACTGCAGTCTTTCCTTAAAGGTTATCTTGGAGGAACCTCAAAAAACACTCAGACTTAAAAGCTTGGATTTTATTCTTTTGTAAAGAAGTATTATAGTGAAAAGGAGATGTACTGTTACAGCCTGATTATTCCAGGAATTTGAGGGACAGATGAAATTTTCAAAACCTGAACATATTAATAAACAAGATGCATGTAATTTCTGAAAGGCAAGAGGAGGGCTAACTAATCTCAAATTTTAATTTATTAATAGACTTACAACATTTAAGGCCTAAAATAAGTGCTGAATTTGAACATGAATATAGAAAACTGGAGAAGCAAGTTAATTTATGAAGACACTAATTTGTAATGTTTAACAATTAATTAAAACTCTGAAAAGTACTTCTCTCCATGGAATGTCAGATGAATGTGGTGATGCCACACAAACCTGATGGGTGTCTTATAATGTGTTAATGAAGATTTTTGGGATGAAAAGGATCTCTTTAGTGCAAAGGATCTCTTTGGTGCAGTATTGTTCATCTGTATTTTCTGAGACTTTCTAATTTTGCTCCCATAAACAGGGAATTAAAAAGTATAGAGGATGAAGGGAGGATAGATCTGTCCATGGTGTTTTATTAATTACTGGTCACACTGGTGAAGGTTGGAAGCTGCTGCAAAAGTTCTTGTTTTCTGAAACCTTTGCTGTTAAATTTTATGTTTGAGGCTATACACAGAGAAGGATTATTTGAACAGATGTATTTAATTGTGGTCAAGTAGGCAAATATATTTCAAAGTATTGAGGAATCACGAGTTGCCAGTCCAATGGATTCATGAATATTTTCCTTAAGTTTAGTTGCCATTATACTTTAAATGTCTATTTAAGGAATCTGCTCATAGTTATTGCTAGAACACAGTGACTGGGAGATCTAGAGGCATTTGGTTAAAAGAAGTTTATTTTAATATTCATGCTACTTATTTCAGTAGTGTAGCAGATTGTATGTGGAGATCTCAGAAGTAAACATACTCTTGCACCAAATGTATATTAAAATTATTAATTGTCACTATTAAGGGGAGATTCCAGTGACAGAAAGTAAATGAGATGTGAAGAGGTGGAGGAAAAGAATGCAATAAAGTCAGTGCAGTGTATGTAAAGTTATAAGAATGAGCCAGATGGGTTTTATTTTTAAATTTGCTTTTGAATTCTGAATCAGTTTTCTTCCCAAACCAATTCATTGTAGTTTGTGTGTAGCAATTTGTCTTAAGGATATCAAAAAGCCATGCTGTGGAATCCCAGAAATATGTTTTCTTTGCCTATCTCTTAATGAAGTTGATTGCTGTGTTGTTACATACTTTTAAGTTAAACGGGAGTACCCATCTGCACAAAACATAAATTGTCCCCACAATCCATGACTATTATTATCACCTATTGTTTTCTCAGCAATTTTCTGTTTTAGGGTATGTAGAATGATGTTACAAAAGTATTAGAAGAGGGTTTGTAGCACAGTTGTATTACAAGAGTAAGTTTACTGAAAGGCATTGGAGACTTAGTCACTACTTGATAGAATGTTAGTCCTTTTAGTCTGCTTTAACCCTCTCCTATTAAAAATTATATCAAGCAGTCCAGACTGTATTGAGATGCACCCTGCTGTGTGTCATACCTCATTTCTCTTTTCACAGTCTCAGCTCTTTAAATTGCAAGTTCTTTGGAGAGGAATTCTCTGCTACTCTTTATAGGCTACTCTACACATTGGCGATCTGTCTTTGGTTCTTGACTTTGCAGGAAGCTTATAAATCTCTATGTTGGTCATCTCAGCCATACCTTGACAATGTTGTGTAGGGTATAAAGGCCATAACTGTTTTACTATCACCTCTTCATTGCTTCTTAGGATGTTCTACCTAGCCCTGGAGCAACCCCTTTTGGTTTTGACTGCAATTTTTAAAATTTTCTATGTTACTTTGCATTATTCCTGTGCTTGTTTTCATTCTTCCTTATCTCTGCACCACCGTCTTCATACTACAACAGTTTTTGGTGCTATGCAGGAAAAACCCACATTAGTACTTTAGAATTATTTTTGGCATTGATAGTGTAAAATGATACATACTGGAATATTAAATACTAGTATGTTGAGTCAGTAAGTTTTATGGTAGTGTTAACATTTCTGTGCAAGATGTTTCATATGTGCATCCCTGCTGTGGTCACATTAGTTCTTTATGAACTGTTCCTGCCATACATACAATGGGGGAAAAGATCCGTCCTGATGTGGATTTCAGTATGCAACATCAGCATAACAACAGAAATTCTGCCTCTGGGCACCACTGAAAAGAGCCTGGCTCAGTCTTGTTTGCGCCCTCCCTTTGGGTATGTAGATACATAGATGAGGTCCCTTTATCCCAGTTCCTTAATCATCCCTGTGGCCTGTTGTTGGACTCTCCAGTATGTCCATGTCTTTCTTACTGAGGAGCACAGAAGCAGATCCAGCATTCCAGGTGTGGCCTCACCAGTGCTGAGCAGAGGGGCAGCATCACCTCCTTTGTCTGGCTGCCAGCACTCCTCCTAATGCAGTCCAGGACACCATGTGCCTTCTTTGCTGCAGGGGCACATTTCTGGCTCATGGTCAATGTGATGTCCCTTTCCTGCCAGGCTGCTTTCCAGCTGTGCAGCCCACAGTGTGCACAGGTACATGGAGTTGTTCCTCCCCAAGGGCAGGACTTGGTGCTTCCCTTTTTTGAACTGCATGAGGTTCCTGTCAGCCTGTCCAGGTCTCTCCAAATGGAAGCACAGCTCCTTCAGCCTATCAGCTGCTCCTCCCAGTCTGGCTGAGGGTGTACTGTCCACCCCATTATTCAGATGCAACTGCAGATTTGCCCAAGAAGAAAACACCAATAACATTTTCTAAATAATGATGTAGAGTGCAGTTCTGAAAATGTGTGTTGAGATTGCTGGAGTGCTCCCAGCTGTGGGTCATCTCACTGATACCACTCAAGACTGCTCACAGGTGCATGTCTTCTGCTTCAGTGAGCACTTGGTTGCCTTTTTGTGATCAAATTTAAGAGAATGTTAAGTATTGTGTGAAAGAACTATCAGTAAATGCTTTGAAGCTGTTTTTAGTAAAATTGGTGTTCTTCACCCAAACTGAAAGTTTTGTGTGATTTCTGAATGTATTAAAGAGATGAGGAAAAGTAAGCATGGCCTTGCTAAGGCTTAATCTGTGATAAGTGTCTGGATCTGTGGACAAAGGATAAGCAATGAATGACACCTTGACTGCAAAAAAGCTTTTGTTACTCTCAGAATACTCCTGTATCCAATGAACAGCTCTGGTGCAGTGGACAGCTGGATAGGCAAAATGCTGTTTGTGTGCTTGCATGGTCATGGTTAGTGGGTAGAGTACAATATTCTACATGCAAGCCAGTGACAAGCAAGGACTGCAGGGGTCTGTACTAGGGCCTGTCTTCCCTCTCTTCCTTCACCCATGCTACTGTTAGCATCCTCTTCTGCTTCTGCCTTTGCATTCTCTTTGCATTCTGCCTTTGCATCCCAGCTTTTCTCTGTGCTCCAGATTATTTGTGTGTTGCTTCCCCTTCCTTTGAGCTCTCATTAGGATTTTCTTCCAGCTATATATTGCTAGTACTAAGGAGTTGGTAAAAGAAGAAGCCAGGTAGAAGCACAGTTGGACTGATCGTTTTGGAGAGAACAGATTTAAAGGGGCCATGTAAAATGAACTTAAGTTTATTTTTTGGAGCTTTGCTCCTTATTAGAAATCAATATTCAAATGCATAGTATTAATTTTCAAAGAGCTGAGTGAACAGTATGGCAGCTGTCTACAAAATGTTACATTTTAGTGCATGGTTTGATAATTTATTTGATGAAACATTTGGTTTGAGGTAAATGTCATACATTTCTAATACTTCTCTTAATTTTCCTACTCTCTGTTGTTGTCACTGTTTCCTGTTAGTGTTGTCTCCTCCTGTGTTTTGCTTCTCCTTGATAGAAACCAGACTCAGAGTGTCTTCATCTTTGTGCTCTTTGCAGTCGGGGAACCCTAAAGGATCTCCTCATCATCATTCTTGACATGTAAATTAGTTATCACAAATTCTTTTGGTTTGGGGAAACTCATTCTGCACTTCCAAAGCTGGCAGTAGGTCTGAGCCTGGCCCAGCAGCCCTGGCTGTGCCATCTGCAGTCAGTGAATTCCAGACTTGTAGGTCAGAAAGCACAAACCTCGGTTGCATCAGCTGAAAAAGCAGACAGGAGTGGATTAGATTCTAGCCTCTGTTTTGGTTAAGTAGTAACAGGAAGATTAAGATTTGTGCTCTGCTAATGTGGATCAGTTCAAATTGTTTAGCTGTTTCTCTCAAGCTAGAAAGGTGATGGACTTGTTTTCCACTCCCTGCTGTTAATCAGCATGCTCATCTATTACAGAATTGCCTATGTTTTTTTCATTTTATTGTTTGAGAAGTTTTGGTTAAAGATTTTTGTCCAATGGCCTCCTCAAGTGATGTAATAAAAACGACTTCTTTTTCTTTCCAAGTAATTTTATCTTTGATCTTCCTAGATTGTTGCCAGTGTTAGGCTAGGATTCTTTGCTATACAATTGCAATACTGTGATAATGTTTGTTATACTTAACAGAATCTTAACAGAAGGAGGGGAAGGCTGACTGTCTCCTTACCAGTAGTTGAGAAATCTCATTCATGCTTTGGGCTGTTGAGCTGATGAAATAATGTTTTTTCATGTCATTTGTTTATCTCATAATTGTCTTGATTTTATTGAAAAATGTCTCAATGAATTTCAGTTCACTTTTGGAAGTGTAGTGTAGACACTGTGATAGAGTACATCTCTCATTTTCCTTCTCTGGAAATTTAGTTCTGTTGAAACCCACAGCAAATGATGTTGTTTTGTTTTCTTCTTCCATTTTTTCTTCAATGTTAAGAATTATTTTTGTTGGTAGGAGCTTTAAAGAGAGCATACTTTTCCTATCTTTTCCTTCTTCTAGAAGAAGGCACTCTTGGGCAACTGATGGCTATAATTTGCAAACATGATTGTTCGGAAGCTGCAGGGCTTTCTTGTGTCCAGGGTTCTAGGACACAACCAGTTCCCCTTCCCTTCTATTCCTTCTCTTAGGACCTTGGGAGAAAAAAATGGTGCTTGAGGATCTATTCGGTTTTCCAGAGATCCCACAAATCCAGTGAGATTCATCTGCTGGGATATCTGGAAATTGGGGATGGAAAAACTGCATTTGCTAGGACTGTCAGTGTATCACATGCACAAACTGTAGTTAGGATGTGTCATTCTGTGGATCTGCATGTGCTGAGCGAATGTAATCCTCAGTGATTTATCTGGCAGATTATGTTACATATTTCTCTGTGGGAAGTGCTGAATAGAAATCTGGGATCTTATTTCTATCTCTATGCTTGTGGTGTTCAGTACCAAGAATGCTGCTATGCAATTTGTTATTGAAACATTAAAGGGAAAGTAGAACTAATGGGCTGGGGAAAGTAGCCTCCCTCAGGTTTTACATTTTCCAAGCACAAATTGATTAAAGCTGGTCTAAAAATGAAAAAGGAAAATGTTTTTCAAGACATTTATTGAAACTTTACCAAGTAATTTTTTTTTTAAATCTCCCACATTCTGATTTGTTTTTGGTAAAAGCACATACCAATTAATGTTCATTTTTATACAGTTTTATAATTGCTTCATACATGCTTAGTACAAAATGGGATACAATAAAAATATAATTTCAGTACTTTTGCCAGCTTTTTAAAAATTATTGTGGAAAGCTAGTTTTTCGATGATGCAGGAAGTTTTTATAGTCTCTAAAGAACACAATCAAAAGTATGCAAAAATATAAAGGGGAAAATGAACATTAAAAAAATTCCTTTTCTGTAAGAGATGGAAAATCAATTTTTCTGAAAACAGGATTTTCTTTTTAAAGAAAATCGCCAGCTTACCATTGTGACAAAATAACAACTTTATAAGAAAAGTTTTACTTTGATAATTTCTTTACAGGCAGTGTCTGTGTTACTGAAGCAGCTGTTTACACTGGAAGTAGTGGTGTTGCTATGTGTGGAGAGCAGTAGTGTTAAATGTAGTTTAGCGTCAAACTCATTTTGGTTTAAAACTGCTTTCTCCTAAGTCAGGGTGGATTATGTTACTGGTAGTGTCAGCACTTGGATTTCAAAGTGCTTGGAAGTGCCAGGCTTGCATTGTTTTCTTCTGTCATCGGTGCCTGTAGGAGAGGAGAAAACATCCCACATAATGAATTGAGAGTTGAACAGAAAAATGATTATAAAAACTCTTGGATAGAGAGTGCGGTCAGGGAGGTTGAAAACAATTCGCACAACTGCTTCACTGTGAAAAGACTGGGCTGCAGTTCAGAAAACCTTCAGAGTGCACCTTGAAAGCATTTGTTTTGCAAAGGCATTAGGTTTTTTTACATTTCCTTATCAGTGATCATGCCCTTAGCCTTTTGCTCTGATGCAGCGTCAGTTGTTGTCCTTGTGAATGACACCAAGCTAAAACAGTCATGACAATGAAATTGAAGTGAGAAAGTATAGTCAGTCCTGGTTTCTGATTTTGTTTTGGTGTTAGTTTAATAGTGTGAAGCCCTAGAGTCTCTTCTCTGATGACTGGATATAGCAGAGGTGACATTGGTGTGCTGTAACCTGGGTCTCTGCTGCCTTCCAGAGGGAGAGAGCACTGCTGAAGCTTTTTGTGTGCAATGCCTTTCATCTCTAAATCTGTCTCTGAAGTGGTGTTTGCTGCTCTGTGCTAACTGTACAGGACAAATCAGATTATCCCCTCCAGCTGGCTTTCCCTGTAGCCCTCTCTGTGTTGATATGTCAGGGATGGGCTGGGAAAAAGGAGTTCTGGGCAGGGTAAGACCTCTCTCTTTTGGACCCCAGGGTTGTATCATCTGAACTGGTCTGTGACAGCACAGAGTGACCATACAAAGAGAAGCCATACTCTCTAAGTGCCTGAATGTTGCCTCTGACTTCCCTTTATGGTCTGTTACTAAAGATGGCAAAAAAAAAAAAATTAAATTTTCATTTAATTTGAGATGTGGTATACATACAGAATCTCTGGTGCCCTCTGAAGTATATCTGGACTTAGAGATCAGCAAGCAACAACTTCTAGTTGTAAAGAAGGAACATTTTTGTCAGTGCCAATCTCTTAAGCCATACCACGTTCTTTGAAGATATATTTTCAAAAATACTCTCCATGAGCTGCAGAATGTGCATGCATTTCGAAATTTTATTTTTTTACTTAGGTACGCAAAAGTGTAAATCCTGGGGTTTTGGAAGACAGAATGAGGGTGTTGAGGAAATAGGGGAGAATCAAGCCTTTACAGAAATACAAGTGTCTGGTTGTGAGGGTACAAAATACATCATTCTTTGAAAAGCCAGCCTTTTCTCTAGCTACTCCAGTTTAAAAAAGCCACTCCATCTGTCCACCTTTTAAAAAGGTGGTAAGATGAGGGTAATTGATTCTATACTGGCCAATTTGCTACACTTTGCTGATTTAGCCACTGTTTTCTCCAGTTTTTCGCAGTGTATTTCCTGTTAAGTTTGAAGGTTGAGGACTGTATTACTTGATGTGACTGAGCTGCATTTATTTGTTGTGTAAATGCCCTTCTGAATATTGGGCTTTGGTTATCCTGGAGGTTGAATGATCACCTTATTTGAATTAACAGGGACTAATGTTTTGCCACAGATTTAAAAAGTGAAATTAATGTCTTATAGATGAGCATTGATACCTGCAAGTAATCATTGACCATGTCTGCTGTGCCCTATAGATAGTAGAGCAGCTAGTTTTGAAATTTGCACTTTTTACTGATTAACTATTTTGCTTCCAGGAAATAAGGTTAAATTTTCATTTGAAGATACAGAACATTCTAGGACACAACCAATGTATGAAAATGTTGGGGGTTTTTGGCGGGTTTTGTTCTAAGCTATATGGACTGAAACATTTTTGTATTGTAATATATATTTAAAAATTGTGTTTAGAAGAATCACATCTGTTGCTGTTGTCTGCTGTTTTTACTGTATAGTGCTGTCATATGTAAGATAGAAAAAACAGTATCATAATTAAAATTAAGAGGGTATACAAAGACCCAATGTTTGCTGAAAAAAGTCTCTTGATCAGGAATTTACAAGTCTGATACCTTAAGGAGCAATTTTTCTACAGAAAATCTGTACCAAATCAATTAGGGAGAATGATCCATAAACATGGAAGACATTATCAAGAAAGAAGCAGCTATTCAAAAATAATTAGAAATACATGATCAACAGTTCAGTCTTGTTTGAGAACATTTAATTGGTGCTCACAAAATAAATTGCCACAGTTTGAAAAGTAAGACATTAGTACTGAGCTGACTCTAACTGTATGGCATAGAAAGGCAGTGTTAGTTAATGGAAATTGTAAAGTCTCAAGGTCCTGCAAAGTTGGATTTTCAACCTGTTTTTTTAATATTTCTATCAAATATCTGGAAAGCATAACCATTGCTGGTAAAAGAGGTAAGAAATAGCTGAGAAACAGATGAAATAGACTGTTACTGATAAAGAGAAGATAAGATCATTAACTGAGCTAAGCTAAGGAACATAAGATATTTTTCAGCATATCTAAATACAATTTTGTGTCTTGAAATAAAGGCACACTATATTTTCATCTTTATTCCAGGCAGCCATTATCCTTTAACCTTCTTTCCCACAAGAAAGGAGTTGCAGTTATCAGAAAAATCTGGACTTGTCCTGTTATGCTTTGGCCAACAGGCCTCATACATCCAAGAGCCACAGTACTGAGGCTGCATTATCTCTGTATTTGATGGTGCTCTGAAAAAATCTGGAATGCTGGTTCCAGATGGGTGTGCTTCAAGAAGGACATAGAAAACTGGAGATGATTCAGGCTAGGGTTGTAAGAATGATGAAGAAATTGGAAATGGGCTGTTTGCTGAAAGATTTAGAGCTCAGTCTGCTTAATTTAGCAAAATTGTGGTTAAGAGACCATTTGATCACAGTCTTAATATATTCATTTGGGAGCTGAAATATGATAATAGATAGTGTCTCCTTCTAGCAAACAAGAAACAGCAGCTTTGAAGTTAAGTAAGCCAAATTATTTGGAAATAAGGTGCAAAATTGTAACTAGGAAGGGAGTTAAAACCTGGAACAATTTACCAGTAGGTATGATGCATTTACACACACTAGAAATACTTAAGATTGCATGTGTTCCTGAAAAACTCACTGTAGGCTAGGTTGGGTACTAAAAGCACCAAAGTTCTGCATGGTTTTGTACCAGGAGTGATATATATAGTATGTTATACTAGAGCTGAGATATTTGTATGCAGTGCTTGGTGACAGCTGCTTGTTCACTCTTAACAAGCTCCCACAGACATGGGGTCCTTGAAGCCCCTGGGAATCATATGTAAAAACAAGGATTACTCATACAGTAGAAGCAGGTTACTCATACAGTAGAAGCAGGTTACCAAAAAGAGATTATCTTCCCTTCCCTTCCCTCTCCCTCCCCCTTCCCCCCCTTTTCTGTATTGTTTACATGGATTCAGTTTGTGAACAGATGAAATAAAGTTATTAATTATTTAGTGCAAAAGACCATATTGGATTCAGGAAACCGGTAATGTGAAAATAATTGGAGGCTGAGACATAGTGAAGGAATGCATTAAAGGTCCTTCTCTTATTCTTCCCTAAACATTAAATTATCTCTTTGGGGAGATAATTTACTGGACTGGCAGATTCATGGTCTGACCCCATGTGAATTTGCCTATATGCTTTTTAACAGTGTTTGATTATACTCTGTTATATTCTGAGAAATGGGATCTGTAACTTCAATGATAGCTTGTAATGTATCAAAATGTGAACCTCTCAGAACAAGTATATGCAAAAGAATATTTTTTTTAAATAAAGAGGACTTTAAAAAACCCAAACAACCAAACTGAACTTTAACACTGATTACTTGTATTAGTTTTACTATAGCAACTTGTACCCGATTATATCAGTTTTATCATATCAGCTTAAAACTGGAGCATACATTTTGTTCATTGAACTGTTGTTTTGATGTACTGGACAGATTTATAGTGCAGTTAATATCTCTGTTTCTTTAGATACAAGTTTCCAGTGCTGGAAAAAAAAACCCCAGGAAATCAGCCTATGTAACTGAATTACTTTCCAACTGCTGAAATTACTTTTTCTGTTTTGTTTTCAAATCACTTCATAGTACAATATATGGAACATGTTTGTAGCCTGCGACTTGCCAGTTACATCTGTGGATGAGCTGTTTAGAACCACTGACTGAATCATTGCTAGAAAAGCAAAAGAGTTAGAAAAATACTTGAATCAGAGAGAAAGCTGCATAATTGGGACATTGCCTTTATGTATCCTATTATGTAGATTACATGGAGTTGTCTGAGTGGGGAATGTGCTGGTATAGACATTAAATTGAAGATCACAGTGTTCAGAAGGTCTGATCTCATAGCAAGCGCTGTCTTGGGCTCTTCCACTTGACTAATGGTAGATCAGCAGTACACTCTGTACTTATCTTAAATGTCAGACTGTAGCTGTTCTTGAAAGATTAACATAGACAATAATCTGATTATTTTTTTTCTGATGTGCATGTCTATAAGTTTATGAGACTTTTTTTTAATGAGCCTTTTTATTATAATAGTTTTTAAATGTGTATTATGGAAGCTGACGCTTTGCTGCTATATTTCTGACTAATGGTATTTGATAGGTTTGATTCGGGCAATTTAGCATAGTTGCAGTAAACATCTATGTATTTGTTGCGGTGGAGCTTTATATTTCCCATCAGATTAAAAATATTTTGCTTTCATTGTTATGTTTCACAATGAACACAGTTTTGGTTTTTTGATCAAAGATGCTTAGATCATCTATATATATTATGCTATTTATTTATCTGTGAAGTAGATCACATAAAACTGCACAAACATTGAAATCTAAAATTAGAAAATGGTACTTCTAATTGCCGTGTAAAATTTAAATATGCAGCACTAGTCCACATGTTTTCTTGCTGAAGTTTTTGTTTAGCAGTTCTACTTTGTGAATAGCAATGATCCATGACTTTACATAGGATCTGTTTGTACAGAGATACGAGTGAAGTATTTCTTTATGTGTCCTTTAGTATTTTGAGGATTCAGATTTTTACTGGCTGCTTGTTAAAATCCTTATTCTATTTCAGAAATGTTACAGTTTGCATTGATAGAGTAAATTCATATAAAATGGGTTCAAATTTATTCTTGATACTTGCTTAAAATAGAGTGGAAAATGTGAATACTTTTATAGTAAGTATAAAAACATCCTATTAATGACTCATTTAGTATTTTAGGATAATTTATCGTTCACTGGAAATGCAAGAGGGGAAAAGCAGGTACATTCTAACACTGCTAACAAAGTAATATATTTCATATATTCCACAATTAGTACAAGTAAGAAATCACAAGAGCTGTAATTTGATGACATTTTGGGCATTTGTTTTTCCTTTTTAGTCGGTGGCAAAGACTGGGCGGTTGCTGATTAGCCATGAGGCTCCCTTGACAGGAGGATTTGCATCTGAAATCAGTTCCACAGTTCAGGTACATGGGTTATTTGTTTTTAAATGTTCTGCATGACTGAATATGGTTGCCTGTAGAAGAAATACTTAACACTACATTAAAAGTTGAGTTTTTATATTTTTTAAAAGTTATTCTCTTTTGCAGTTTTGTGGATGCTTGCCTTAATTTATCTGAACAGCTGAGAAATCATGTTACCTACTAGGCACTATGCATAGTGTCTGCTAAGCTAGAAATTTAACTTTCACTGCAAAGCAGGGAGAATGGGCACTGTCAGATGCAGGGGAAAAAGCTTCATGTATAGTCTGGTTTTAATGTTCTTTTTTATTTTTCTCATATGCTTATCCCTTGAGCTTCTTAAAAATACATTCTAGGAATGTTGAAATCAGACACAGAAAAAGCACTCAGGTCCAGTATGGTATAACACAGTGTGACACACAGTGTTCAGAGACCTCATTAGAAATGGAGTCTGCAGAAGTTGTTCACATGTGTTTGTAGTGATGCTCATGCACGTGTTGAGCTTGTATGCACAGAACAGGTTGGAAAGGCTGAGATGTACATCAGTATCAGTTACATCTTGAGCATTAGGTTTTGGAAGTCCTTTTGAGCTTTCTGTTGTGTTTTATACCTGTACCTGCATGGAAATTTTCCCCTTAACTTGATTTCTTTCCATTGTGCATCAGTGGTACTGGTTTGTAGAAACACCTAAATTAAGCGTGTCCATCACTATCTGATTACTCTTTCTTGGTTATTCTAGGATAGTTAAATTATAGGACCAGAGAGAAATGGGATTGTAAAATTCACAAAGTACGAACCATGTAGGCTGTAATTAAAGCTTGGTAATTAGCCTTTTTATAGGAAGGAATAGAGTTATTAGTCCTGGAAGTGTAATTCTGAATAAAATATGCGAAGGAATCAGAATAGTATGTTTTTTTATCTTTGTGGTACAGTTTCTTTTAAAGAGTAGTTGTACTAATTTTAATGCAATTATATTAAGGTAAACTTATTTTTTTCTATCAAAATTTTTTCTCTGTTAAGAACCAAATATTTGATTTAATGGAGATCTCATAGCAGCCCTCCAGTATCTGAAGGGAGCTTACAAGGAAGCTGGAAAATGACTCTTCGTCAGGAACTGTAGTGATAAGAAACAGAGTCATGGATTCAAACTGAAAGAAGGGAAATTTAGGTTAAATGTATGGAAGAAATTCTTTACCGTGAAGGTAGTGAGGCACTCTAACAGGTTGCCCAGAGAAACTGTGGTTGCCCCATCCCTGGTTCATGTTCAAGGCCATGTTGAATGGAGGAGCTCCGAGCAACCTGGTCTAGTTGAAGATGTCCCTGCCCATGGCAGAGGTTTAGAACTAGATGAAGGTCCCTTCCAACCCGAACCATTCTATGATTCCATGATTTTTCATCCTTCTAAATCATCAGCATTTGACCTCCTTTCTTTTGTAGATAGTCTCTGATTAAACTAGGAATAATAAAATCATAAGGTACTGCCAGCTGTGAGTGTAGGAAATTAATTTTCTGTATAAATTCTCACAGAAGTGTGAAACAGACTCAAGCAAAAGAGCCTGTCTTCTAGCGTCTAGTGTTATTATCGGCACTTAAGGAGAAAACTATTCTAAGGTGAGCAGCAAAGTCAAAATCTAGTGTATAACAAAGGAAAGCATATGTGTTGAATAAAAAAGTGGTCTGAAAAAAAAATCTTATCAGTAAATATCATTGGAAGAACATGGGATGCCCAATATATTGCTAAAATTACATGAGTTTTTAATCTCCTCAGACCTCCACTGAGAAAGCTGCTTACATGATTGATCCTTCTTGAGGTGGTGTTTTTCCTATCAGAGATATATCTGACAAATATCACTTGTTTAGGAAACAAAGTTGAAAACACTTTAGTAAAGGGCCATTTATCTCTGTCAATATTGAAAGAAAATATTTGTTTTATTATAGTTGCTCATAATTTTATATTCATATTTCTTAGGAAACTAGGCTTTGTATCTTAAGAAATATTGGTCTATTACATATACTCCATCAGAATGAATTAGAATATAACTCTTTGCCATTGTGTTTATCCATGACAAGTTTCTTTCATATAAATTGACCAACTTAACTCTGTGTTATAACCATATTTTCATCACTCTGTATATCCATTCTTGAAGATTCTATCATCCATACTAAAATTTTGGTATGAGTACTTTAAAGATTATACTGCAAAAGAGATTAAAATAAAAAGCATTACAACATTTTAAAGAATAGTATTGCTTTAGGCATAATAAAGACCTTGTTTTTCTTACTCAGTTAAAAATCTTGATCTCTAAATGATCAAGTTAAGTCCATATGTCCAATATCACTGTGCTGTAAAAATGAAAACAAAAATTGAAATTCTCTTTTCCTGGATACAATGCATACTGAGAATGCCAAAAATTGGGGATTGCAGTTGGCTTTAGTTTCTTCTTACACATGGAAGTAATAAGACTTCAATAAAATGTGTCCAGTTGGATTAGATGATTAGTTTCCATATTGTTATTCCATCCTTGCTGTGAGGTCTCCTCATAGAAATAAGGTGACTAAAAGTACATAGGTTATTTTAAAAGTTAGTGGTCACATACACTTCATGGTGATATACACTTCAAGGAAAAGAGTACAAATGGAAGTGATGGCTTTCACTCATGGACTACAGGAAGAAAATACATTGAATACTTTCCTTTTTGCATACGAGAGATTAAAAGCAGCATTTGGAGAGCATGTTAAATCAGATTGGTTGTGTGTCGATTACAGACTATATTAAAGGGGCACATTTTTGCACTAAGTGGTCATTTACTCTGCTCAGACATATAAAACTAAAAACAAGAAGAGGTGGTGTACTTAAAAGTCTACATTATATGACTTTGTCCTTTGCAAAAAAAATTATGTTTCATATGTGATCTCAACAAGTGTTCTGAAGTGAGCAACAGATGCTAGGACAAATTCAGTACAGGTACAGTTAAAAGTCCAAATAGGTTATATTTGGTATAAAAGCTTGCAAAACTATCATGTTCAGCAGAGAAAGTGTTAAACTTGCATAAAGCATATGGTTGGAGCACAGTTTGAGAAGCCTTGGGAGAAAGGCCCACTGAGATGTCACTTCCAAAATAATGAAGAATTGTGTGTGGAAATCATCAGTACATTAATCATTTGTAATACACAGAAACATAAATTCAATAACTGTGTCCCTGTTTAAATGTAAAAATAAAAAAAAAGGGAAAAAAAAGAGAAAACCAGGGTGTCGGGGTCCCTCCCCCTTCCACGTAGCCCTGGGAGAGGGGCCCTGGGGGGGAGGCATAGGATCTCCCTAGCCCCTGGTCAGCCTCGTTCCCATGGGTTGGTTTGTATTCCCCTGCACGGGCAAGGACCCTCGGGTCCCGTGACTGAGCAGTTCCTCGGCAGAGCCCGGCCATGCGGCTGGAGAAATAAACATCTCTCTGAAACAGCTATCAAGAATTGGTCCATAGATATTTCTTTTCCACGGGCCTCGTTGTTTGGTACATCGTGTTACAGAATCCCCACTGTAACAAATGGTGGGGAATTGTGAGCAGAATGATCCCCGATCCCTAAGCAACTGATGTGTGAGTAACTTTGGATTCCTCTTCTTGTTTTTGGTTTGGTATTCCATATCTAAACTATGGAGGAACCCTGGAAAGACTCTTGGCTCTCAGAGCCGCATATGGACATTTATCTTAAACTTGAAAAGATTCTTGAACAACTATTTGTAAAGCTTAGCTTAATTCAAGCTCACAAGGAACTGAAACGCTTCCTGGCATGGTTGTTTAAGAACTTTTTCTACGTTTCTTGGGATTTAATTCTCACCAAAGACTTTTGGAACACGGTTTGGACACAGTTAATTTTTGAGTCAAAGTATATGCCGATGGAAGAATATTTTCGTGAATATTATTTAATTACTGAGACTGTTGAGCAATGTCAGCTGTGTCCTGGCAAAGGGAAGCGTGCCTCAGAGTCCGTGCGACCCAGGCCATGTGGACTGAGCTCTCTCCGAGCAGCAGCGAGGCAATTCCCGTGCACGGGCGGAGTGGCGCGAGCCGCAGTGCCGGCAGCAGAATGAGGCGCGGCGGGAGCGGCGGGACCCGGCGGTGCCCGCCCGTCCCCCCACAGCGCATGGTGGAGCGAGCCCCGGGAACGCCCGGCCAAGAGAAGTGGCAGCACAGCTGAGAGCAGAAGCGGCAGAGCGCAGAGAGCTGAGCGGCACAGCCCAGCGCGGCCCCGAATGCAACCCCAGGAAGAGCACGCAGGCATGAGCAGCCCCGACAATTCCAACATGGGAGCGACTGAAAGTGAAAGAGAAAGCAAAAACACAGCGAGACAGAAAACAGCAGCCACTCAGAAAAAGGGAAAGATCACTGTAGCTAAGGTTTTAGGAATAGTAAAATGGTATAATGTTAAACAAAATTATGGTTTTATAATGAGATGTGACCACCAGCAAGACATACTCGTTCATAGAACTGCTATTAAAAAGAATAACCCTGAAAAATGCATCCCAAGCTTGGGAGATGGAGAGGTGGTGGAATTCAAAATTGTACAAGGTAGAAAAGAGTTACAAGCATCAGAGGTCACTGGGCCTGATGGTGTTCCTGTAAAAGGCAGTATATATGCTAAAAATCGTAGTCATGTTAGACAATATCTCCATTATAAGCACCCCCTACAGTCTCCCTTTCCTAATCCCACCTTTCCCTTTTACCCTATATCCTATCACCCCCAGTGTATTCCCAATCTGTTTTTTCACCCATGGTTTCCCTCACAAAACCATGCCTTTGCCAATTGTTTCCCCAAAAATCCCTTTCCAATGCCGAGTGGGGGATGAAAAGGGGGAGAGGGGAAGGGAAAGAAATTAAACCCTCTCTTGCCTCAGTTTCCCCACAAAGCATGCTCAGAGAGTTCTGTCTCCCTTCTGTCAACCTTAAGATATTCCAGAGAATCTGTTTGGACATTTAAAGACTCAGGAGGGTGGCTCGTTTTGTTTTGAAACTGTTCTTGTTATGTTTATCCAGTTGTTTTCAATGTTAAGTTTTAAATCTCTTTTTGTTAAAAATAAACAGGTGAAATGTCAGGGTCCCTTCCCGCTGCCATGGAGCCCTGGCAGAGGGGCCCTGAGGGGACAGACACGGGGTTTCCCTGCCCCTGCTCAGCCTTGTTCCCATGGGTTGGTTTGTGTTCCCTGCACGGGCAAGGACCCTCGGGTCCCGTGACTGAGCAGTTCCTCGGCAGAGCCCGGCCATGCGGCTGGAGAAATAAACATCTCTCTGAAACAGCTATCAAGAATTGGTCCATAGATATTTCTTTTCCACGGGCCTCGTTGTTTGATACATCGTGTTACAGAATCCCCACTGTAACACCAGGGAGGATGGAGACAGCCAGCACAAGGAGTAAGGGACTATTTAGATTACGCTTTAGATTACTCCACAGGGTTGCTGTCTGCCAGCAATTGGGACTTGTTTTGAGATGTAGGAGGAAGCATTTTGGAATCATGCAAGTCTTGTGGGATGTTTAGAGGAGGAACCGAAACTGGAGAGATGTGGGGGCTAAGGTGGTTTGGGGAGACATAGATATGGGAAAACTGAGAGAGAAAGGGATAAAAAGGAAGCTTGTGTTATGGCTTCAATAATACGGTGCTTCCTATTTTCTGATAGGGCTGAAATAAATGTAGGGATTTAGCATATACCCTCTGGCACTGATCTTGCAAATACAGGAAATGTACATCTCAGGAGGATCTTGGTGGTTTTCTACCCATTCTCTGCAAGTATTGGCTAAAATTTTTAGAAATAGAAAATGACCCTAATAATTTTTAATGTTTCATTTAAGGAATTAAAAATTTCATTTAGGAATTTTGATTTTTGTGTACATTGATGACATTGTAGCAGGATACACCATGAAAATATATGCTGTTATTAAAATAAAAGGAATACATATGAGTAAAGAAATTTGTTAGCTGGCCTGGTAAAGGTCATTGCTGTCTATAAAATAACAAGTCAGCACGTTGTTTTTTGTGGAGGGTTGCACAGATGCGTCATTCTTGCAGGAACAGAGCAATTCTGATTTAATTGTGGGTTCCTGTCTTTGTAGCACAGTATCTTTTCTTATTGCCTGGTAAGTACTTTGTCCTTGGGCATCTGTCTGCACAGGGGATGTTGCGTCACCTACCAAAGAAATGCAGAGGTGAACACAGCTCAGTCCTCGGGAGCCCTTCTGGAGGACTTGGTGTGTTTCTCAGAATTACACAGAGGTATCAGTCTTCCAGAAGACTGGTATTAATCAGAGGATAGGACTCAGAAAATTCAGTGAAGTAACCTGTTTCTGAGAGTTGAGTTACATGATCTTTTTTCAAATCTTGCATTCTGTATCTACAAATTGGATACAACAGTATTCGACTGTTTGATCAGTGGTGCTTTAGATTTCTTCTTCCTGCAGCTAAATAAGGCCTAATCTCCAGTAAGTGGTGTAATTTCCTGCTAGAGTGTGGCATTAGGGGAAACTATTAGATGAGCTGGTTTTGTGAGAAACATTTCAGGAGAAGGAAAAATGGGTATATCATGGAATACCTTTCAAAGACGTAAGAGTTTCACATCAGTTTTATCCTAAAGCATGTTACCATAGGAAAAAATGTGCCCAGAAAAGTTAAACAAGAAAAAGAAATGTAATGATTTCAGCAGTATGAACATTTAAAATAAAATGAACCGGTATTGACTGATATTGAACAGGAACTGTCTTAAGTAACTATTATTTTACAGAGTCCTAAAGAAAAAATTTCACCTTTCCAACAAAATGCTTTCAGAATGTTTGTCCTGAATACTTCTTCATACCATTGCATTATCTGTCTTTAGAATTTGGGATGTTGAGATATTCCAAACAGTTCCATTATTTTAGTTTTCCCATGAGTAGAAGTTAAGGTGGGATTTCCCAAGGAAGCTGTAACAGTCCTCTGTGGCTCTCTGTGGTGCTTTGAGAAAGTGAATGCACTGCGGTATGTAAAAATATCCATGGGACCAGGTTTGAGTTTCCAATTATGCACCTGTGTCCATACTTCATGCAAAAAGAACTAATGAATAACTTCATCTGTGGGATTTACTTTGAAATTCTGGTGGATAGCATCAGATTTTGTGCTGGTGCCACTTAAAATCTTATTTTAATGAACAGGCTGTAAACTGGTACTAAAGTTTGACTTTATTGAAAGCAATGCTTCTGGTGTCATTGTTATTCATTTATAGTTAAATGTTTTCATTCTGACAAGATGTGTTGAAGCAAATTGCCTTTTGAACTGACCTCTGAGACAAAATGGAATGTGTATGTGTTAAGAAGCTGGAGGAGCTTGAGGTACAAATTGTTAGAACTGCATAATTATGGAAATGAAGGAAATTTTAATTGTTCTCTATTCAGCTGGTGAAATAATAAATGAAGACTCAAATATATTTCACCAAGTTGATTAGAAAGATAATTGAGGCCAGCCTGGACAACTCTTCATAGGACATAGAGTCACTGAGTACCGTTTCATGGAATGGCTAAAGAAAGAGGCTCTGGACTAAATGTAACATAGATATCCAAGGAAAAGGCACAGTAAAACATGCAGGTACAGCAGGGTGGTTGTTCAGCTGATGTAAGAAAATTATTAAATCTGAATTATGTTTTTTAACTTTTCTTTGACACAATTACAATAGGCAGTAAAATTGAAAGAGATGAAATATTGACACAATGTGGTCCTTCATTTGTTACTATCACTCTTTTGGCACATCTAGCAGCAATCACAAACTGGTTTTATAGATCACACCATCAGTTTCTGTTAGTAGGAGTGTGATCTAGAAAATATTGTTATAGAATATAAAGAAAAGCTAGAATAAATACAGGGAAATAAATTCAAGGTGGGCATAAATTGTTTAGCAATACAAAGAAGAACAGGGATTTGAAGGAAAAGAAAATAAAAGTATACAGAAATAAGCCATAATGATTAAAACCAATGAGGTTATTAAGTTAGGGATTGGGAGCAGTAAAGGAAATATCAACAAAGTTGCCATTTGGTGACTGGAGACCAAGGTACTTGAAAATGTTGCTTGTGTTTATTTAATGTGACTATAAGCAGTTCAGCAAACTCCCAATTTATGATGCAGGATGAACTAGAAGCAATTTTTGCTATGCAAGTCTGAAGCCTTGCATAATAGCATTGAATGTCAGCGTATTTTGTTACACAATGTAGAAAATAAAGGTGAATAGACAAAATGATACAAACCCAGGGTTCCTCAAAGGAAAGGAAGTTTTGTTATGCATCTATAAAAAAAAAAAATGCACTACAAAAAATGTTTGAAGAGTAAAATTCACCAGTGATTCTGAAAAGTTCAGTAAAATCTATATTAAAATAATCATCTTTCAGATTAGGAATTTGACTTAAGAATTTAATGTGAATCCTCTATATTAATTATCAAGCTAAGAGTTATTGTTTATCTTATAGAGCTTTCCAGAGAGTTTGGATGCAGCAGTAAATGTTTAGGATTTTTTTTGTTTTCTTTTGTAAATAAGAACAAATTTTGTGCCATGTGCTCTACTGTGTGCCCACTCCTAGTCCATTGCCTCTCACTGCTACAGTGCCTGCACAGTCCTGGGCTTCTGAGCCCAACTGTAGGGATTTGGTGGTTGTGTTTGTCTGGCAGAGATGGCATTTTTCTGAACCTGTATCACATTTAAAAGAGAACTAAAATCTAACAAGCAATGCCTGTTCACAAGGTGGTGCCTGGACTTTCTTCACACTGAATCTTTGAGGCCCAAATTGTTTTGGATGTTACACAAAAGTCTCTTATTAGAGTTTGGCTCACTGCAAGGAAGTATCTTAATTTTCATTTGTCTTATGTTCTGATACCTATACCCATAGAGATGTCTTGGTTAATAACTAAGAAATGCAGTACAAGATGTGAGAAATGCAGCACAGGATGAAATGGACTTCTAAGACATTTTGTTTGGTGTTATCATGTCATAAAGTCCAATTTACCCATGAGACTTTATGCATACTTATTTAATTTTAGATTTAATTTTAGAACATAAGGAAGAACAAATTCCTCTACAATGAAAACAGCAAATGATTATAATAGGGGCATATGTTATCAGTTCAGCTGCAAGGGAATGTTGTGTTCTCTCTAGGCTGGAATAAATTCAGTACTGAGCAGAGAAAAATGATTTAATGAATTCGATATAGCCAAATATTGAACAGGACACACAGTATTTTGTACTGTGCAAACCTCCCAAATATGTTTCTTAAAACAAACAAACAACCGCCAAATCCTAAAACAACATTCAACATTGGAAAATGAAGTGCTCAAAAATTATGGGGGATTTTCATAAAATCATCCCCAGAATACGCTCTCTAGAGGTGTAAACACTGAGTGTTTACATGTCCAATTAGTCCAGTCTGTAGACATAACAAATATCAAAATGTCTTATTCATCTGCAGCTCAGCTTGAAGTCTCTTCAGCTTCTGTGAAACACTTCATGAAGAGGTCCACGCAAGAGTGGGCACGTGGGCTTAAGAGTAGTCCCAGCCAAGAGGTTGCTCGTGCACACTCGCTCCTCTTGGCTTTGGGCACAGTCTCATTCCCCATGTGAGAGAGGACACTAACCAATGCTTTGCCTTCAGGTGATGTTTCAGTCAGCCATTTGTGGCACATCCTTCTGATAGCAAATGATTAAACCACATTTGAATCCCACTGGCACTGATTTGGACATGGATTTCTACACTGTGTCAGCGTGCCCTGTCTACTTGGCTTTGGGTCTGTTGTGTCTAAAAATTATGGTTTGGAGTAAGCTTTTCCCATATGCTATGGGGCTAAAGCTGTTTCTTTTTATTTTTTTTCTTCAAGAGGCAGAGGCAAAAATGAGACAAGAGCTTGGCAGTTTCCGTAGGCACTGAAAGGAGAGGAAAACAGTAAGCACTGCCTCATTAAAAGTCTTCTATAAGTGAGAAGACAACCCCAGCAGAAAGGTTTTGCAGGACTGTTCCCAGTGTATGTGGATAAATGCCTACTCTTTTGGAGCGTGCTGCACGTACCAGCTTTGCTGCTGTGGGACCAGAGTTCATAGATGGAAAGGAAGGATTGCAGGACAGGTGTGTGCCCATGAGCACCTTGCCATGGATGGCGTAGGGAAAGCTCAAGACGGTGATCAGCTTGAGACTGCCTGCTTTTCCAGGCAGACATTTATGGTAGGCAAGGCTCTGCAAGGTAGGCACTTTCAACAAAAGCATTCAACTGAGAAAAGAACATTTTTAAAACTTAGGGTTAACTTGAATGCATTCTATGGAGTTACTTATTTTCAAGTAATGTATTGAACAAAGGGTTTTGGCACTGAAACAAAATAACCCTTTCCTGTCCCACTTTCAGCTGAATTGTTTGTTAGGCAGAGAGCAGCATTTCTTCCAAATGCATCAAAATCTGTTTGTCTTCTGTCAGAACTGGTTTTCCTTGCATTGGTGGGGCACACAAGTGTGCAGCCAAGTACTTTTTTTTTAAATGCAAATTCCTGAAGAGGCACAAGTTTATCCCTGGGCAATACAAAGTGATAAAGTGGCAGAATATGCTGAAACTCATTGTGGCTCAGTGAAATCAAAAGTTCTGACTACTGAACAAGTTCAGTGTTTGATTCACCTTAATCAGTCTACTATAAAGTATGCTCTTAGTGTATCCAATGAGGACATTTTTTCCATGTTCTGATACATAATTTGGCATGCAAATGTTCATATGCCTGAGGCTGAGCTCCAGCATCATTGTCCTGCTGATACACCCATGTTCATTCATTGTGATTTATAACTTTGAACAATGTGTTTGTTCTTCCATATGCTGATTCTGAAAAAGACCAAAAACATGGGCACTGAGGCAGAATTAAAATTTTCTCTTTGCCATTTGCATTTTCATCTTTCTAGCTATCGGGAATTCTTCTAATGGAAGGAACTTTTTTGTGTTTTTACTTACTCTAAGGTAGAGTTTACATTTATGGTTTTAATTCAAACTGCTTTGATTAGAATAATGTTGTGATTCTAACATTTACATTTCTGATAGGCTATGGAGTTGATAGAAATGAAATGGTTTTAATCCACATTGTGAGGAGGACAAAAAAACCTTCTCTGAACTGCACATCCTATGTTTTCTGCCCTATGATCCAGTGATATTTTTCCTTTTTTTTTTTTTTTTTCCCTCTAATACCATATTAGAGTTCAGTGGCATCAGCATTTCTAACTGATATGTAAACATAGCTAATGATGATTTAGAGGGACAACAAAACTATGAACTTCCCTTTAGCAATTTTGGGTCTCTGTTAAGCCTGTTACTCAGCATATTATACCATGTCAAATCACTGACTCATTGCTTAATGAAATTTACTATGAATAAAGTTTTTTGTAATTCTGACTCTAGTCTGATAACAGACGATCTGTGACAAGGCTCTAGAATAAGGCAACTCAGTAACGCAACTATTAATTCAAGGATATTCAACTTCTGCCTGAAAACTGAACAATACTGTGTGTAACTTGCTTTATTTTGTTTGGCATTATCTTTTCTTCCCAATAAATTATGGGTTGCTTTAGAGCTACAAGTAAGTGCTTTGAACAGCAGTTTATGATAGCGAGCCCAGGAGTCCCCTGTAAAAGTGTAATAATGACCTTTCTTCCAATTTCCAGTGCTTTGGAGCTATAAAAAGCTTCTTGGGTGGTTGAAGTCACTCAGCCTTTGGCATCATTTCTCCAAATGCCTCAGTGGGATGCTAGAATCTTTTACTAGCCACAGGTATAGCAACTTAATACGTACTAAGGCACGCTGGCAAGCCAGGCTACAGAAAAATGTGGAGTTTTTTAATTGTACTATATGTCAGGTTTACTTCTTTGGACCATACAATCAGTAGCTTGTCTTATTTACTGAAAAAATTACTTTAGTGGGTTCGTTTGGGCTTGTAAAGTGCTGATTCCTGCAAGTATATTCTATGTTTTTCTTGGCCTTTTATATTTTGATATGGCTATTAGAAATGGTCTGGCTAGACTATTAGTTTAGAGCAACAGACATAGTTCAGAATAGCATGATTAGAGAAGAGTGGTCTGTGGCATATAAAAATCTGTGCAGAATGGGGGAAAATTATAGAACAAACCAGAAAAATCTACCCTTCCATGTTAATGGCTCTGTGAAGTTTTAAAAATACTGTATGTAAGGAACTTTGCCTTTTTATTTTTCTTGCAGTTTTAATTTAATTAATACATAAAAGGCCTGTAAAACAGTGTGTATTTATTGATGTTTTATATATGCACACAAGATCAAGTTAGTTCTGTGGTGAATGTATTTGTAGAAGAGGATTTGAAAGGAGCCTCTTGAGCTCTTCTGAGCTTCTGTGCTCTTCCAGAGTACCGTGAATTTTATAGTGTTGTTGTTGGCTACATTAAAATCTTTAATATAGAAGAGAAAATGGAGGCTGCAGTTTTACTACCTAAAAAAACTAGTCTAGGAGCTTCTGCTGCTTCGTTGAGAAGGGAACTGCCTGTTCTCCCTGGGGCAGACACAGCTTCTCAGTGCCCAGATGTCAAACTGGGCTTAAAGCCTCAAATGTGCATCTACAATGGTAGGATAAGTTATGACAGTGCTGAGGTTTCCATGTTGTAGGTAGGCACAGAGGAAGACATTTTTGAATAGTCTTATTTGTCCAATAGTCCTTTTGAATGCAAATGTTCATTGCTATCATATAGGGATCTAGCAGTTAAAGTGATGCAATTAAAAAGCAACAAAAGTGATTAAAGCCAGTTAAAAATGCCCGAATAGCAGATGTAAGCCTGGAACTAGTTCCTAAGGAAAAAAAAAGTTGCAGTCAGTTACAGGAGAAAAATAACAACACCGGGAGAGAACCTTGTGTGTCCCTCTCTTCCTGTGATCATATCTGTGATGAGATCTGTGCAAGAGAAAGCTCTATTCTGTAGTGTAACACCAGCAAAAGAGAATGAGCTAAGGTACTCCTAGTTGTGCATATAGTTCATATGCTATAAATCAGCAGTGCTTGTGATGCTTTTTGTAGTTGTGCTGTTTTCTACCACAGTGGGATTTTGAAAGGCAGCTTTTTTGAAAGAGCTGTAGCAATACTGGCATCTGTCTGCATCCTGTTGGAAATGCTTGTTACTCTTACCACGCTTAACAGTGAACATGGTGAGCCAGAGACAAAGTTCTAGGCACACAGAGCACAAATCCATCTAATGACACTTATCTGACCCGGAGAGAAAGCTGGTGAGGATTTAATGCTGGTTGTGACCGAGGAAGGAAGGAGGGGCTGCTTCCTCTGTAGCAAACACTGAAGTGATAATTTTGTAAAACAACATTCAAAACTGAAAAAAGTTTCTCTACAAAAATCCAAATCCATCTTTTATTAATCTACGTACAGAAGTTTCTGAAATTTCTGGAAAGGCTGATCTGTGTAGCTGTAGCTGGAATTGTTCCTCAGATACATTGGCTTGGAAATAATTTTTTTTTTCCTGTCATCACTGAAGAAGTGCCTTTTGTCCATGTTCCTGCAAGTGGCATGCTCATCACCCAGCTGTATTTTGCTGAAGAACTAAGCATGCACAAACGACTAACAGTTAACTTAGATGTCTAAGGAGTGCAAATGTCTTCTTGAATGGATGCTTGAAGTGGGCACTTCAAAAGTGTTTCACTTTTTCCCATTATCTAGTGAAAACATACCATTTCTGCTGTACATTTTAAAGAAACTGCTGTCCTACTTTTGGAGTTACAAAGATTAGGAAGGAATATGGATAAAATGTGACTTTCTACTCAAAGTCATATTAAAAAAATACCTAACTCTTTGCCCAGGAGGTGGTAGGAAATACAAGCTGTACAGATTTCAGTCGTTATCTGGATACCATATCTTCTCAATCCCTACATGCCTCTGGCTTTATCAGCTTGGCTCTCAGTTGCCCACAGTGAAAACATAGACCCTGGTGATGAAGTCTGTGAAATTAAGATATCATTCTGAATACCTCTTTTTTAGTATTCCACTCCTTTTACATGTCATGGAGAGGATGGTTTGCCCTAAGAGTCACCTGTTTTTTTCTTTAACAGATTGCACATGTGTACAATTGGAAAGCTCTAGTTCTTAGAGTGAAAACTAAGTGGTTTAAGTGCTTTGCTTTTTTGTATCTTCTTTTGCTCAGCCAACAAGGTTAGTTCTCCTGCACACTGATAAATAACCTTGCAATAAGTGAATAGCTTAAAAGTTGCAAGAAAGAATATGCCAAGACTGTATTCTAATATTACAGTGTTAGGAATAATATTATTGATAGATATACAAAAAAAGAATGCCACTGCATGTTCTTGAGAGGAAATGTTTCATGGTTTTGCTCTCTCTAATTTTGTTGATTTCAGTAATATTATATCAGAATCCTGTATGGCTTTGTACTTCATATTGCATGAATATCCAGTGCTTATTGTATAGTAGGAGACCTAAATGAAGCTGTTTAGCAGCCAGCTGTAAAATTAAACTTGTAACTTCGACACACTTATTTTAAGCTCTATTAGTCAAAATGAACTGCATTTTTTGAGAGGACTCAATGTTCCTCAACACAATGGTTCAGTTCAAAATTGCACCTATGCCACGTAAAATGGTAAAAGCAGCAGTAAAGAGAAATCTTCATTATCCAGTGTCTCTTGCCTTGCTGGAAGTTTTAAAAGGCAATGCAGTACATTTATGGGCATCACACAACCATCTGAAAAATATACCACAGTTATGGTGGGTCTGTCATGGAGAATCAGAAAAGGAAATTTTATTTTTTTAGCCTTTGTTTTTAAAAGCCATTTGTGGGATTCCGCAGTCTTCTGTTTTTCAGTTCTTCTCTTATAAGTTTTCTTTTTAAAGGTGTCTGGTTTTTTTTCCTTTAAAAGATACATGTATTTAGACTAAGAAGTCTGTATTTGGTTACCTAAATATATGGCCTGACCCCCCCCCCAAAAAAAAAAAAAAAAAAAAAAAAAAATTAAAAATCCACATCTGTCCTGAAGCTTACTGAAATATTCCTGCTGACTTCTTCCTCTTAGAACTTCTCATTCAAGAAAAACTGAGTGATTGCAAAAAGGTAAATCTAATCTAATCTCCTAGTTCTTCCTTTTGAAGTTGATAGTCCATAAATCATCTGCTTAAGAAATGAGAGAAAAATGTCATAATCACAATGATTATGTGACTGACTTTTTCAAAAGAAAATACTGAAAGAAAAAAGGAATCTGTAGCTAAGTTTTCTGTTCAAAGGTAATGAACCACTGAGATCAACAAGTCATTAGTTAACTTTGGCAGAGCTAGGATTTCAAAACTTTTTTGTAAAGAAGCTTTTCTGTCTTTTGAGAGAGATCTGACTTTTACACAGCAATTTTGCACTCCTGATTCTGTGACTGAAAAGTGTTGAGTTTTCTGTCCATATCTGCTCATTTATTTACTGGTTTCAGAACTTTAAATTTAGAGTGCTTTAGAAATAAGAAAATATGAAGTTGTGTGGTTTAAAAGGTTCTCTTAAAATGGATTGTAGATTTTGGAGTATCTTATTTCTTGAGGCAGCAGCACTTTCATGGTTAACAGTGATGTGTTTTATGGTGTGCAAATTTAAATGATGAAATTCATCTTCCCATGGACGGAGATTGACACTTGGCTTGCACATAGATACAGAAATCTACTATGCTAATTTAATGAGAATTTATTTTGAAATAAGGATAAAATTAACATGTGGAATAAAAATTACTTTTCCTGTCCTTCCTTCTGATTTATTTCCTTACCCGTGGGCTGAACTTGCCCCTGCAAGCATTATTAATAGGTGGGATGGCTTGCAAAAAAGGATGGCTGAAAATTATTGCAGACTATGTTTCAGACATCTTTCTGTACTGAATTCAGAGTTTTCATGTCAGAGATGAGAACCTTTTAATCACGTAACTTGTAGAAAGTTGTGTGACTTCTGTGATGATGTGAGTACATAATTTGAGCCTTCTGTGGTTAAAAACATGGCTTTCCCAGGAACTGATTCCGTTAAAAGATGCAGATGTAATAATCTGTACCATGCATGTAACATTTGTTGGACGGAGTAATACCCACTGTGGTAAAATAATAGGGGTTTTTCCTGTTACACTGATCATATATTTTGTATTTAATGTGTGCAAACAGTCTAACAGAAAGTAAGGAGAAATAATTGAATAATAATTGATGCCATGGTGAGGCGATTAATCATTATCGCTTCTTGGGAACATCACAGCTAAATACACTCTAGATGACATAATAAAATTAGCTGCTATGAATGTAAAAAAAATACCACATATCAGTTTTAAATACGTAATTATTGTGATACATACTAGAGTTGTACTATGAAAACTGTTGAAATGCTTGCAGCCAAGTGACTTCATATTGCAAAAGTGAATTTCTGGTCTGAGTTGTGGTAGTACACACTACTACTCGAATTAAAGATGAAAGAAAAATCTGCTACTGAAACTTGCATTCCAGTGTTAGTAAAGTAAGCTATGACCAGAATAAAATGTATTTCTAAGCATACAAACATGCATTGCCAAAGAAAATATCTTCCCTAATCTGACTGCAGCCGGTAGTTAAATAAAATCGCTGAGTATCTTAAATAAAACAGTTTTACAGTGTTAAATAAAATACAGTTTTCATTAGTTATTGAAGTTCTATAGACTACACATTTTTATAATTACATGGGCAGTTTTTCTTTAATCAGCCCTTAAAATATTTATTAGGTTAGGTATATTTTACATTATTAAAACCAGGTTCTCCTCACTGACATTGTAAAGTATTTTCTGGAAAAAAAAATAGCTGCTTGTTTGCATATGTTCCAGTGCTTTAGTGCTTTACTGTGGGATGTAGTTCTGTTTAAGTTAGTCCTGCTCTGAGTCACGAGCTCGGAGTGCTGCTAATAATATGATGAAGAGCATTTACACCTGTGGAAGTAAATCATATTTATTTGACTTGAAAAGCCCTTTGCAATATTTAAAATTCATTGCAAGAGTGAGATCCCAGTCCTTTATTTGTGTGCTAACAGGTATTGTGCCGGCTTCACTCGGGAGCCCAGCGCTCACTGCCTTGTGAGTTACCTGGCACTTCGAGCATGAGAGGTGTGAGGGCCAATTATCAGCCCTTGTGTAACATGCATCTTAATAGAGTCCTGGTTTGCAATAGTTAAGGTTGAGTAGCACTGAGAGGCAGAAAAATAGAGCCAGCGATTGCAGTGTTACAAAACAAGGCTGAAATAAATTATGAGATATGTAAAGGCCAATATATAGGTTGCTTCTACTCTTGACTGAATGTGACAATATTAATATCACAACCAGGATTGCGGTGAAAGTAAACACTTAAAATGCTGATTGAAAACATCAGGAAGAAAGATCTGTAAAAGTGTGGGATAACATTAGGAAAGGCTGTGCTTCATGATTTACTGGATATACAAATCTGACAAGCCATTCAATTGTGACTAAGTTAAACACATGTACATTTTCTTTACTTTCCTCTTTGTCACAAGCATAGGGAGGAAAGTCTCTTCAATTCCATCCATAGGGAATAATATGAAGCATGTTGTCCCTGAGAGGAAAAGTACAACCTGAGTAGTATCAAAACACTCCAAAGCTGCCTGCTGTCAGAACTAAAGTCCCCTCTGATATTGGCTAGAATGGAGTCTCACTGGATATCACAAATGTGTTTACTTGAATAGAGCAAACAGCATTATTTTCAACAAAACCTGAAGGCGGCATCTTCTCCCTGTCCCCTGTGATTTTTGCTGAGGGCTAGAAGGAAACCCCCTGTTTCTCTTTAAGATTGTAATTTACACCCGCTTCAATTGCTGGAACCTAAACAATTTGCTTGGAAATAGCTGCACTGTGCAATAGCTCTTTATTCTTTGTAACTGACAGTTTCTGCAAAGGTGTAGAGACAAATTTCTGGCTGTATTCCAGGCAGCTTCACTGTTTATGAGTCCTACGTGTTCATCATACCTTTCTTCAGTCAGTTGCAAAATACTCTAATCTGTATTTGCTTTTAATTTTGTCGTAATTTACTAGCAGTAGATATACTAGCAGTTTTAATAAAACATGAAGCAGATGAGGAAGATGGCTGAGATAAGGGTTTCAAATTACTCCTAAGTTTGGCTTGGCAGCTGAAGTGATTAAAAGCAATCATATTGTAACATGCCTTTGTATCTCCCCTGAATGAAGTGGCAGTGCTTGTGCTTCCTGAAGCCTTAGGGTACACAAATCAGAAGGAAAAATAATGGAGAAATATGGCTGCAGGTTTTACTGGCAATTTCAAAGTTTGAAAATAGTGAAATAAATATTGTTTTGATGTCCTTCCAAAATGGAAGAATAACTCTTAGATTTTTTAAATGGTAATTTTTTTTCCTTTTTGGGGGGGAAGGTTTTGTTCCTCCCACAATTTCATTTGGACTAAGTTATACAAATGATGCTGAATTGCTGGTATACATCAATCATGACAAATCAAACCAGTCATCACATTAAGCTTCCTATATAGGTGATTTTGTTTTCCTGTCCATTTTGACAAAACATTTTTTTTTTTAGATAACAAGAAATAATAGGAAAAAGTAATTTTTGGGCGATATGTGCCAGCATGCTGCTTTTATACTCTTCTCTTATTATCATGCTTACAAAACCCACAGGTTTGCAGTAGCCATTCGGCTAAAGAGTCATGTCTGTGTTTTGTCCTAAAGATGAATATGAATTGAATAATTGTTCCATAGTTTCTTTGGGGCTGAAAAGGATGTGTTTGTGCTACTGTTCTTCTGGGCTGTTTTCCCTGCTTTCTCATTTGTACTTGGCAAACGTGAGCTGCAGCTCTCTAGAAGACCATTAAGATTGTTAACAGATCTTAGGGATTTTTTCACAGCCATGGCCACTCTTCCTTCCACTTTTGTGTGCCTTGGTGATGGCATGGGAGAGAAATAATGGCTTTTGATTAACAGAGAAATGCATAATCTTGTGCTCTGTATTTATGGATTTTAAATTATAATATGCTGAAATTCAAGAGTGTTACGTCAACAGAAGGCATGATACCTCTGTCATGCAATGCCTGGGACTGTGTCCTCCATAGCAAAGAGTGTTAATTAGAGAAAGCAGAGCAATGAGGGCTTAGAATTTTCTCAGTTCTCACAGTAAATCCATATCTGTTATTTTAGAACGTTTTCAAATCATAAAAGCTTTTTGCAAAAGGTTGTCCAGTGTCTAATAACCTTACGGTCCTGATGGCAGTGCCTACGCAAGCAGGCTTTCTGGTTTACTTTGCACTTCCCCATATACAATGCAAACAGATAGCTAATGACTGGGTAAATATAATGGGAATGTACTTTGTGCACTGTGTGTTCTGAGCTTGAGTGTTTTGGTCTTTATTTTGTTTGCCTATTTTTATATTCTTTCACAAGCACATTTTGTAATGATGGAATATTACAGAGTTTCTAGTACAGTACAGAGGAATAACACAAGGCATGTATTGTGCTCACTCTCTTTAAATCTGAAATCTTTGCTGATGCCAATTATTTTTGGCTTTTATTCTTTTGAACTAATAGTATGAACAGGGGTTATGTGTTATGATTCATTAGCACAAGAGTGTTCATTTAAAGTGAAAAAAAATAACCCAGACAAAAATGTGTCTGTCAGACTTCGGCCTATCTGTTTTCTTTTCCTAACTTTTAAAATTATTTTTTAAATGAAAATCCATGAAAAGTCAAAATATGTGAAAGAAAAGACAGCGAGAGCTGAGGAAGAAGTCATTAGCTGAAAACTACTCCCAGTTGTAGTATTAACCCACGAGGATTACATTTATGTCATGTAAGGAATATGATTTTCAAAACCACAAAACAAAGACATTGAAAGCAAAGTCTTTAAAACCAGTCTGATCTTGGACTTGCTAACACAGGCCAGAACACCATTCCTTGCCCTTGCTGGAAGTGCCTGATGCACTGTACCTGTTGTACAGCTCATTGCCTGACAGGATTTCCAACATCTTTTCCACAGAGCTGCTTTCCAGCCAGCTGCCCTCAGCTTGCAGTGGCGCTCAGGGTGCTTGAGTACTGGGTGCAGGACTTGTTGTACTCCATGAGGTGCTTGTCATTCAATTTTTCCGTGTGATGAGGTGCCTCTGAATGGCTGCTCCATGTCCCAGTTTATCAATCCTTATCCCCCATGTTTGTTGTCACCTGTAATCTTGCTGTGTGTTCTCCATCCCATCATGAAGATTGGTAATAAAGCTATGGTGAACACCGATCCATGAGGAACATGTCTCCTAATCACCTGGCTATTGGATTTTGTTCTGCTGATCGCCAGACTTGGAACCTGACTGATCCAGACAGTTTTCCACCAATGCTCATTTTTTCAACTTGTGTTTCATCAGCTTGACTAAAGGAAGGCTGTTGATAGCCTTGCTGAGGTCCTGGTAGAACAGTATCTACTCTTCTCCCCTGGTCCATTAACTGTGACATCTCAGAGGGCAGTCATGTTGATAGGCAAGATTTGCCCTTGTTAAATTCATGTTGACCATTCCTAAACAACTTTTGCTGTTGGGCATGGCACTGAGGCCCCTTGGTGTTCTTGGACATGGCATTGAGAATGATTTGCTCTATCCTTCTAGAAACTTGCTATTAGGCTGACTGGCTTACAGCTGTAGCTTCACATTTCTGTAGATCCTTCTTGCCCTGCCTAAAAATGTGAATTAATTATATTGCTTTGTAGATCGCATCCCTACTGTATCTGATTCCTACAATCATACAGGATTTGAGGAAGAAATAAGCTTTTATAAATCTTTCTGTGGTACCAGGGAGTCCCTCTAAGCAAAGAATCCAGCCCTGTGTCAACCACCTGATTTAATGGTCATGCTGGGTTTTGTTTATAAGGTACCCAGTGGCCTGGATGGAATAGATTGGCAGAATTGCATGGGCTAGTCTATTCTTACATAACTAATTTTCCTAATTAATTTAGAATATTATGGTGGAAAGAAAAGAAAACTAATGATAGCATTTCTGAAAAAAACCCAAAGCAACTCAGTGCCTGGCAGTTATTGTGTCAATATGAAAAGCTGCAGTGACCATATGAGATGGGAATGTTTTTGCTATGTATTGTGTTAACATCTTTCGCTGCCTAAATTACCTCTCATCTGGTCTGTCAAGCCCAGTCATCATCAAACAGGTCAATATGGGGTTTCTTTGAACATTCTCTTGACATACTTATCTTTAAGGTTCAAACAGTGACATTTTGAAATATTCGAAAGAGATAAGCTGGATTAATATTTTATTATTTTTGAAGGAAGGAAAGTATTTATTTTGGAAGTCTGGTAGGCTTCATATCCTGCAGGGATGCATGGTTTTCAGAATCAGATTTCTCTGAAGGTTTTTTTTTTTGCATTGCATTCCTTTGCAACAGCTGGAATTGGGCTCAGAAAGTAGACAAATGGAACAGTGCTCAGAAGGAAATCTGGAAAATTTTCTCTCCTAGATTCCTGGTTTGTATATTGCTGGCTGATTTAGATAAAATGGAACTTAAGTTTGGAAATTTTGGGAACTCATGATGTGTTTGTGTGGGAATAATTAGCATGAAAGTCAGAGCATTGGAGCATGGGTGTCCATCTGTTATCTCAGATTGCTTGAATATATTTCTCCTGATCCTTGACACTGGATAAGCCTTGGCTGCTGTTGACAAATGACTTTTACTTTATCTCTTACTTTTTGGTGTTAAATGGTTTCTATAAAGTTTTAGTGCATGAATCAATTTTATGTTTGGGATTACTGGAGGTGATCTGTGTGAAACAGAATGGTTCTGTATGGGACAGTGGACTAGATGATCTGGAGAACACTTCAGATCTCCACTCTATCAAGTTATATGACCCTGTTGCATAATTAAAGATTAGTTTTTATATTTTTTTTCTTATTCTCTATTTTTAACGTACCTTTCTTATTTTCATCTTTGCCTTTTCTCATATTCAGCACTGTTCAATTATTTTAGCAGCTCTTTCAAATATTCTTGGAAAGGAAGCAATCATATGGTCTCATTTACAAGAAAATATTTTTAAATGATCTAAGGAAAACTTGTAATGGTAAACTGATTCATTTTTAACTCAGGCCATAGAAATAATTCAAGAAGCATTTTGAAGTTGCAAGTAAACCTGTTACTGTCTTAAGATGCATTGCAGAGTAAGCAAGGACACTCCATAAGGGATTTTGCAGAATGCAGCACAAAGTCTTTCCAGAAGTTGCAGAGATGCAGTGACTTAGAATTCAGGGGACATCCCCTAAACCTTGGCAGTATTGGCAAGTAGCTAATTGATCTTGCTGAGACTTCTGCTCGAGGTGGGTGCTCATCAACGATTATTGTGTAGTTGTATTAAATTACTGCTTAACTGAGCTCCACTGCTCATGTAATTTACCTCCACTTGGCATCAGTGCAATCAATAAAAATGTCAACAACCGAAAATAAGTTCTTTAAACTTCGAGTTGTTATATGAAGCTTGCTAGCTACATTTACAAACAATAGTGACATATGATCTTTGTAACTCAGAAATGTGTTGATTGGTATCTGTTTATTTTGCATTACTTAAAAATTGTTTAATAACAGTTGAAGCAAATGTTGAATTTATTTTATTTGTGACTATTTTATATTCTTACGCTGTATATATCTGTGCTTGACTGGGAATGTTCTCCAAAGGCAAATGTGCTGCTTCTGTAATTGAATATTAGCCAATAGTTTACACTGTATTGTGGATAGATAGTTTCTAATTGCAAACAACTTTGTCAGACATAGTTTTAATTTATTAAGGTCAGATTTTTCTTACCTAAGTTTTCTAATAGCAGATGAAACAGGATTTTACACGGAAGACCTGACCCTTCTCTAAAACTGATTGACATATGCAGTGTGTGTTTAATCTCTGCTGTATCTGAAGTTCGGTGCTAGATTAGGATGCCTGACTTAAGCTGAAGTTAGGGAGAAGTTCCACTCTTAGAGGGAATAATAACAGACAGCTGAACTAAATAGAACAAACCGCATAATTTACAACAGAGGATTTATGAATTCCATGTCTGGTAAGAATTACATGCTGAATATCCCTAATTTTGAGTAAGGAGTGCTAATGTCATCTCTTCAGACAATTCATAAACATTCATAAGGAAGCACATTGTTTTCAGGAGTAATTGTTCAGTTTTATTGTTTAAAGGAGACGTGTTAATAAAGTATTGTGATTAGCACTTGAAGACACTCAGGTTTGTCTATTCAGAATCAAAAAATTTATCTCCAGATAAATGATTCATTACCAAGTAAAGGAGGAGTATTGTGCTATTTCAAGGAACAGTTATTTATTTAGGATAACTCAGTATTTCTAATAAGATAAATAATGCATTTAGAACTGAGATTAATGTTCTTATCGCTGAAGATGTGGTATGGAGGAGATTAGGTTTAAAATGCAGGGGCGATTAAGAATTTCACACTGAGGGCAAAATCTAATAGCTGTGTACCCAGCCCTCTGAGCTGGAAGGCAGGGAGAGGGAGCAGAACGAAGATCCCATAATCCAAGGGAAATGGTCAGTGACATCCTACACCATATAGACACATACAGGTTTATGGGTCTGGATGGGATCCACCCAAGGGTATCGAGGGAGCTGATTGAAGTGATCATTGAACTCTCTGAGACCTTGTTGCTCTTTGCAACTACCTGTAAGGAGGTTATAGCCCTGTGAGGGTTGGTCTCATCTCCCATGTAACAAGAGGTAGGACAAGAGGAAATGACCCCAAGTTGCACCGGGGAAGGTTTAAGTTGGATGTTAGGAAGCATTTTTTCATGGAAGGATTGTCAAGCATTGGAACAGGCTGTCCAGGAAACTGGTGAAATGACCATCCCTGGAGGTATTTAAAAGATGTGTAGATGTGGCAAATTGGGACATGGTGTAGAGGGGGCCCTGGCAATGCTACTTGAATGACTGGACTCAATGATCTTAGAGGTCTTTTCCAACCTTGTAAATTTGGTGATTCTGTGAGCCTATTAATAAAATATAAGTGAAGCAGAAGAACTAGCTACCCTTTAAATACCTTTGAATATATCTGCATACTTCTAGATTGCTATACAATAAGGACTCACAAATCTCAGTGAGGGAAATCTGTGAATAAGTATTTATGGTACCATAACCCAATGAAAATTACTATTTAAGCTGCCATGGCATAAAAGATCCTGCATGATATAGCAAGATACAGTTTCCCAAGTATCCAGAAGCCTCAGTTTTAAATGTCTACAGCTCAGCGGATTGTAGGAGTGCCTTGTCATGGTGTCCAGGAAAAGGAAAAATTAAAGGCTAAAGATACACTTCATTTTCTGAAGATGACTGAAAAAACAGCCTCTTACCCTATAATAGCAAATACTCAATGGGAAGTTTGTAAGGGACATCAAACTAAGTTTTCAAATCCCAACCTTAAATTATTCTCAAAAAAGGGGTAGTGTACCCTTTGAAACATTACTACATACATAAAGAGTAAGCAGTAGTCCACAATGCAGCTGAGAAATGTGAGGATTAAAAGGTTTTTAAAATGACTTAAATAATAATTCTCTCAGATACTAAAATACAAGAAGCTGAAATAGGTCTGTCAAAAGTCTGACTTGTGTAGTGTAGTGCTATAGACAAAATGACACTTTACAAAGTGAAAGAAAGCAGATAGTCCTTGAAATGTTTAAGTATTAGCAAGAAATATACTAACATGAGCTTTATCACTGTGGTGTGTTTGCTCAATGCCTGAGTTTTCAAATATCCTGAAACAGTGACAGAAATTTGAATTTCTGTGCAAAGCAAGTGCTCTAATTCTCTCACTAACAGTACTGAAAAAAAATAGTCTTGGAGTTCAGAATAGAGTCCAAAAGGAGAACTGAGTTCAGGGGATTTCAGAAGAGTCTGCAAAGTTCATAGTTCATAAAATGGAGGGGATACACAATCCAGATGATAGTCTTGAAAATGACAGATGACATTAATTCTAGAGGACAAGCATATGAAGCACAACAAAATAACTAAGCGTGATGGAAGCTCTGATACAAAATTGGCATTACCCTTGACTTACTATCCTGAGTAATTGTACAGACTGTGAGGATTACATACATAAAAATATTCACAGGTTGCATTTAAAAATGCAAGAGGACTATATCAGGAAAATGTATTCTGTTGTTGAGAGATATTCTTCCATGTCACTCAGGCTTTTCCACAAATATTTTGTTATGGAGATTTGTTGTGTATGGTTGTAATTATGTTGACACTTATCTGGACTTTCAGTTATTTTTTTCTTCACTGCAAACACAATTTCTAGAGGATGAGAATAAGATGAAGAATAAAACATACTTAATAGAAACTTTAAAGGCTGTTCTTAGTTTCTTGCTCAGGTTCATAAGATCCACATTGCTATGTGCTTGCCAGATTTTACAAGTTAGCACATTTTACTATTCAGAAGACTCAAGAATGATCTCCTGCATTTGAATTTCTGAAAATCCTGATGTTTGCAATAATTTGCTCTGAAATGCCGTTGGTGTTTTGATTTTATCATGTGCTGTAACCTCTAACTACTCAGTTGGTTGGAAAAGCTGATTCAGACTTAGCAGAGCAAAGCGTTTGATCCAGTTGGAACCACTGATGGTTTAATTTCTGTATCTGGGACATGGTGAGTGACCCATTACTCATTTTTCTCCTGTGAGTCTTCACCCTTGAGTATTAAGGAGAGAAAATTCCTTCTCAGCTCAAAAGTGCTTAGTATTTATAGCAAGAGAGTTGAAAATTAGGATTTTCAACTGCAAAACGCAGGTATCTGTTTTAAACTGAGGAAGGCAAGAGTCATTAATCCCAGATATATGCACTTCTTTCATCTAGGCAATGAGCGATGCCATAAAATGGTGAAGTCCTGGAGCCAGAGAAAAGATTTAATCTTTGATATAAGACAAATAGATTAAAGATGCTGGCAGACAGATAACCATGCTGATGGGCAAGTGTGTTACAGTGTTAAAAGCTGTTAAGCATTTCCCCACCACAAAGTATTTTTATACTTTCCTTTTAATCCTGTAGCACTTTTTGGCATGAGGGAGATTTTAGTGCTGCTGGTTCTTCACAGTTCTTCAGCTGGATAATTTTTAGGTATTCTTAGTGGCTCTCTTTTGATTTAGACATGCTCTATGGTGACATCTACCAGCACGATTTATTGCACTGTATGAAAAATAAAGGTTCACCTCACTATGTAGGCAACCGTCAGGATGACCAGGGCTCACAGTAATTGTGTATGCTCTGTATGCAGTTTCATATATTCTTTATGGCTCAAATAACTTATATTTAGTAGTGATAACTTTTTAAAAAAAGGGAGCTTAATTTTTGATTGGATTGTTGCTTGACTGGACAATTGCCTGGGCCAGGGTAAGTGAAGGGACTGGGAAGTTTTGGTGCCGTAAGCTCCCTCTGCAGTCACAAAGCAGAAGTCTTGGTCATACAGAGTGCCCAGGGTCTGCCATGCCTCGCGGGGGGCGTCTCTTCTCCTTCAAACTGTGAGGAGGTTTGACAACTGGCTTAAACCAGATGCTGGCTCTAAAATAGTCGGTCGAGGTTAGAAACTGCCACTCTGTTGGACCAGTTCCAGACATTTTGTTGACAAAACAGTTTTAAATTAAATATTTTGCTGTCCCAAATGCATCTTGGAAGTTCTTTCAGATAATACTCAGCTGTGGTTGCTGCCATTTTCCTCTGGGTAGTACAGTAATACAAATTTATTCAGTGGCTTCTGAGTAACAAAATCTGCTTTTAGGTGTCTTGAACCTGCCAAATGTGGGTATTTGGTGCTTGTTTTGTGACCTGAGGGACTGAATTATATGGCCCAAGGTTGGAGAGTGGTCATTATGCCATCCCTGCCTGCTCAGTGGAGGGGAGGGCTCTGTCCCCTCTGGGAGATGCCCCCTCCAGTGTGGGGGCTCCACCCTGAGGAGCTTTGCCAGTCGCTGCAGTGATGCACTTACGTCTTGAAATGCGTCCTGAGGGAAGTGGAAGTTTTGGGTCTGGAAGTTGCCTGGAGAATTTGCAGGTGTTCGCATTTGAAGTCAGACATAAAAGTGGAAGAGGGCCCACAAAATTGATTTTATTGAGTGGAACAGATGGCTTTTCTCAGGGCCCGCTTCCAGAGCAGCGGTTGACGCAGACTGGTTGCTGTCTTCGAGTGAATTGAATTACAATAAATATAGAGCAAAATCAGTTGTTTTAGCTCTTACAGTTTTTGACCAGATATTGCAGAAATGTGAATATTTGGTGGCATGGAGGCCTATCTTCCTGTACAGCCAAAATACCCAGGGAACTGAGCTGGAGTCCTTGCATGAGGGCACAAAAGCCAGACTGAGGAGTTGTTTTAAAAATGAAATGTTTCTTGCTTTTAGTCCACAGTTTAGTGGGCTGTAACATGTTCGAGGAGTAAAAGAAGTAAAAGTAAGAGAGTTTAGTGCATTAGCATGTTTTGTACTGTTTCTTTCACAAAAAATTCAGACCTAACCCTTCGGGTTATTTATTGCTGTCACCTCTGACTGAAATCTGAGAGTTTTAAGTAAACATGGGAAAGCATTTCACAACTCACAGGGCTGGAGTCATTAATGTCTATGCAACCTTATATTTTTTTTGACAATTCTGAGCCAGTTATTTTGTTTACATTGTAGAAAGAATTCAGAATTGTGATTAGTGGAAGTAATGAAAGAATTTAGTGTGCTTATCTATATAAATATTAGTAACAATTATGAAATATATTCCAGAGAAAATGTATGGGCTTATTATTACCTCAGTAATACAGTATATTTCTTTGCATACTTTGATACTAAAAAATAATAAATTACCTCTAATTATCTTGATGCATACCCCAAGCATATTTGCAAATTATCACAATTTTAAAGAAGTATTTTTAAAGCTCAGTTTTCTATAAACACAGCATAAGATGATTGCAATCTGAGTTAATTGCTTCCATGTGCTCTGGTTTGTAGTAGCACTACAGCTTTAAAATCTGAAAGCCATTCTCATGCTATTTCATAGCATGAAATGTAACACTGAATTATGGAACACACATTCAGTACTTAAATACAGAACTTTCATTTTAAATAATTTCTTTCTGTGCTAAATTAATATGTTTATCATTTATTACTTTTTAACAAATTATTACATTTAATTCTAAAGATCAGAAAAATGTTGAGCATATTAGTAATCATCCTTCAGCAAAAAACTCATAACTTTTTGATTTAAAAAACCCACTGATTGATACACTGTAAACCTTAAAAATTAGTTTTCCATACCTTAAAAATATGAAAATTATTTTATGATATGTGGAACTCTGTATGTGTAACTTTTTTACATTTTAACTCTTTTTTATAACTTATGACTAAAGGAAAAATTATTCTTTCTACAGCTGTTCATAGGTTTTACAATCAAAGCCAGTTTTAAGTAATTCAGTAGAAACTTAATGAGGCTACATTTGTGTTTTTGCCAAATAATGTAATTAATTAATTGCAAAATACATTATTTTATAATATAATTTGTAAAAATATACAAACTTTAAAATTAAGTGCAGGCATCTTCATTTAAAACATTTTACTGTATGTGAATAGTTTGTTAGCTGAAGTTGAAACACAAGTTTAGTTCCAAGTGCTTTATAATCTGATCTCAGTGTACAAAATCTTTGGAGCAGTATAAACATATGTGTAAATGAATTGTTTTAACATATAATTTTTATGATACAATTGCTCTGAATCATGAAACCTCAGACCTAAGATGTTCCATCAGGAAGGCAGAAATACTGGTAACAGTGATATCCAAAAAGCATACAAGAAACAGTTGATGAGGCCAAAGACAACTCACGTGGTGTTCCTGCAAAAACTTGAAGGGGAAAAAAAAAAAGGCAGAAAACCCCACTCCTTAAATCCTGCATTATAATGTGAAAGCTCCATGCTTTTGTTGGACAGCTGAGATGGATGAATTGTATTTTAAGATTGGCTGCTGCTTCAAATACAGTCAAACTTATACTGTTCAGTGTTGCCACAGAAAAGAAGTTATCTGCAGGCCCGAGTTTCGGTAATTAAAACCTGGAAGGCCCCTTGGGTGGCTAGCATTGACTGGTGTTATTCCAGAGAAACAAGCATTGCAATTAATTTATTAAATATTAATGTAGAAATAGGATGTATCTGTCCCTTTGCCTAACATAGTTTCAATATTTTTCTTCAAGATGAACTATAAAAGATGTTCAGACTCCTATATTTGAATATGTCTGCAAGTCATGGCTAGATCCAAGACATTAATGATAGGAGAAAAAGAAGACAGATGAAAGTTGCTGAGGACCTGGAGGAGGAATAACCAATTCCACTGGGGCTGCTAATATTTAGTCCCTGCCAATCTGTTGTTTCAATCAAGCAGGAAGCTAATTACATGCAACACTTTGATTCTTTAGCAAAAAAAAGATAAAGCGCTTCTATTTTAAGACTGACCATGTTTTTTTAGGCAAAATACTGTACTGTCAGAAAATGCCAATGTCAAATCTTCTTGCCAGTTTTAGCAGGAGGTTTTTCAGGGAGCAGTAGTTCTGTCTTTCCAGGTGGAATTTCTGACAGACTTGGTGTTCTTGGTTGAAAGTTTGAGTTTCTTCCCTGGACTGTTCTCTGTTTTGCATTCGCGTCCATTGGATAAAGTGCTTATGTGGAGAGGCATGGGAGGTGAGAGCTGCCATCCCTGACATCAGCACCCTGGCCATGGGCACAAGTGCCATACTTGGGCTCCCTTCTTTGCTGTGACTTTTCGGGTGCTGCAAAGTGAATGCCCCTCTTTCCAATTTTACCCCTCTCTGTGGCTATTTATTATTCATTTGAGTACTTAAAAAATTAGACTTTGTTGTTTGTTTGTTTATTTTTTGCTTGTTGTAGAATGGCTGCAGCTATCTTACTTGGGCATTATGTTCCAAACATCAGATTTTTGCTGGCCTGGCCACCAGTTTACATTAAGAATACTGTTTGACTGAGAATAAGAAATACTGATTATAAAAAGCTAACATTGAATATTCTGAGTATTGTAGGTGTCAAGTTCAAGTCTGTGTGTGCCTATATCTGAGTCAACCACAATATATATTGATACTGATGGAATTAATGTGATTATATGCTACTAAATATATTAATGGACTTATGCTCTATTCAGTCCTGAAGGGCAGAAGTGAGACAAAATGTCTCTGAAATATGAGTTATAATACCGTATATTGCTATATGTTGAGTCAGAAAATTGTTCCCATTTATTCAGAATGCCTCAGGTAAGCAATTTATCTCCAAAATGTATTGAGAAGGTTTCAGATGCACAAGGAACCTGTAAGTAACACAGAGGAGACAACCCACTGTTACTCAAAAATCAAATTCTGTCATCAATGTTGCATTACCAAAACAATTTTAACAACTTTTCTTTGAGAGGAATCCTACTTGGTTAAACTAAAATTGAGAAATCTACTTTCCTCTGAGGCAAAATCTTCTAATTATTGTGTATTTAATCACTGTCTATATTCAGAATACTAAGAAAAGGATTTCTTATATAAGTAAGCATGATGAGATTATGTGAATAAATGTGGATGTTACCATCTTCACACAAGTTATAAAGAAACTTTTACTGTTCTTTAATCTAGAAGTTCTGATTTAACTTTGAGTAGGAAGATCTGAACTTAGCCCATTTTCATATGGAGTTTTGAGCTACTGGGGGGAAACATTTGGTTCTAAATACCATAAGTAACATTATATCTGGATTTCAATGTTTTGAGAAGCTAACGGGTTTACCCAAATTATAGGAACAACTTCAGAAGTCGCCTAATGAATGGCTTTTTTTTGCTTTAATGTTTGATTACCTGCAGTCTTCATTCACATGTAAAGCTGAATATTATACCAACTTTGAATTCCAGGTAGTTGAGAAACTTGAAAGATCTGAAGGCATTTCACCATCTGTGTACTGACAATATATGTTGTCCTGTATTTTATGTCCATAAAGATTTTACCACCTTTGACAGTGGATAAGGACTGAAAAGAGAGGGAAATATAGATCAATTTTTCAAGTATCATTGTCTCTTTCACTGTTTTTGATGGACACTCTTACGGGGTACTACAGATTTTGTAGTGGTCTAGCTTCTGCAAGAGCTCCATTTAATTGTGAATATTTGTCTCTGCAACTACCTATGTAAGGACACTGCAATGAGGTGGCATAGATTTGAGTTTTTCTTCATAATTACTCAGTTGGGAGTGATCTAAAAGTTGCATCTCTAATCTATGCAGTACAAGCTTGTTTATAGTCAATAAGGATTAAAATCATCAAAGGATGGTGCATTTCATTTTAGAGTAAATCTTCCTATGAAGAGATTTGAAACTTTTTAGCAATGCCTGAGAACTAGAGATTCTGTTGATTGTCTCCTAAAATTGTCTCCCTTTCAAGAACATAAATAGCATTACTTGATTTTTAATGGTAACAAACCAATGAATTAGACAGAACTGACTGTTTTACCCCTAAGTGAGTCTTTAGTTGGGGAGAAATAAGAAAGAAAGAAGTCTTGAAAACAGCTGTAATAATTTAGAAAAGTTATATCAAATAATTAAGAAGACTTTCAAAAGATGTTTGAATAAAGGAAACCATTGTATTCAATAAAAAAAACTGCAAAGCAGCAACTTGAATTTCAGCCTGCTGTGGTCACTGTGCTACAGAAAATCTCAGCCATTGATTTGTTTGGTCACTGGGTCTTCTAGGCTGAAGTTGTTTATTAACCACTACAAGCTAAGCTTTTCTTTCTCCATATAATTTGTGGTGATCACTGAAATAAGTGGAAATGCCTTAAAAAATTATATACTGTTCAGAGAAAGATGCTTAAACCTCTATTTTTGTAGAGCATTCAAATATTGATTTTACAATGGATAGGAAACTATGCAGCCAACAAACCCCATAATTTCTGGATATCATAGAGATACAAACCATGGAAATAATGTTACATGTGAACTTTATTTCATGACTTTTTTTAAGTCAACCACAAAAGAAGACATTTGAGAGCATGTTTCTTGTTTGATCAAGAAAAAGTACAATGTCAAACACTTAAACTGGCTCTTTAGCAATCTGAACCCATGTCAGCAGTGTCTGCAGGTTTTGTTCTTACAGTTGTTAGCAGGATTGGTTGACTGTGTTTCTACCATCTGACAAGTGAAAAATCTCACCAAAAACAGTGAGAAAAGCCCCATAATAACTTCTGTACCATCTGGATTTTTGTGAATATTGTTTTTCTGTCTTCATAGCTATGAATTCCCTCCTAAAAGCATGAAGTACTAATTTTCTTCTGTTATTGTGCTCTGATAAAAATGTTGTCAGCCTGATGTTTTCAAAACTTAATTTGTCAGTGAATTTGCTGGGCTTTATACAGTGAGTGTAGATTGTGCCAGACTAACCTAACAGATTAGATCCTGACCTTACAAAATCTTGTCAGTACAAGAACTGCAAGGTATTTGATTTGGGGATTGTAGTATGGTGGGCTCTCAAAAATATTACCAAGTTGTAAAGAGTAGCATTTTTTAAGACTTGGTTGGATCTTAACACTGTTGTAGTTTCTTAGTTACAAACCCCAGAATTTTTAAGTCACAAAGTCCGTCTATTATTGATATAGTAAAATTTAGAATCCTATAATGAACCTGCCTGATATTGAGGGTCTCAGAAGCAGAGTTTCTACATGGCTAGGAACTACTAACTTTTTTTTAGCATAAGCTTATAAATGATTAGTTGGGCAGAAGAGGAAAAACTGGTGTTATCAGTTACCTTTGGCTCAATTGTGTGTCATGTAGTTGGATAAAAAGAGAAGTGAGTTTGGAGAAGCCCTTATGGTAGAAATAGTAAGGACTGACTTTGTTGTAGAAAATAGTGGTATGGTGAACTAGTTTTTTTAAAAAAGTGTTGAAACCAAATGATGTGAGTCAAGAGCTTCTAGGGTCATCAGAAGCTGTGGAGAGCCTGCTCTATGAAAATAGCTTAATGGTGCCTTCCTTCTTCCCACTGTCAAAAGGAAGACTAAATGAATGTAAGTCCTGTTTATAAATTTACTGGAAAAATAAGCAAAGGTAACCAACAGAAAAGTGTTTGCTAAAGTAATACTGGGGAAAAATCATATATGAAGGAATATGAAATCAATAGCTTGAAATTAGAAAAAGAGTTTCAAGATGACCTGTCATAGAGAAGGAGTGTGGATAAAAAAAACCAATAACCACATTACAGCATTATCACCACAGTAGAGTACACTACAGTTAAATATGATCAATTTGTGATAGAAACTGGGGCCCTCTGTGATGGCAGAGTCACGACTTCAGTTCTGAGACCTTGCCAAGTGTTGTATTCTTACACTTTCTCAGAAGTTTGGAGAAAAAGTCCCAACTTTAGCTGTGCATGGCCTGGTGGTCTCATTTATTAAGAGGAAATCAGATGTATGGGCTGGTGGGTACAGGAAATTCCATGACTGGATAATTGTTATTTAAAAATGTTTTGATTTCGTGGTTGTCCAGCTGGAAGAGAACATCAGTGTCAGTGCACCTAATCCCTGACTTCTGACATCAGTAGTGGCTTTAGGTAACAGGAAATCTGATTCAAGCAATGGTGAGTTTGGCCACTAGCAAAGGAAATGGACCTAAATAAAAGCTCAGACTTTCACAGAATTCTACATTTTAGTTTCTCCCTTTATGCTTCCTGTTGTATGTCATGTATCACAGTCTCTGTGATTGCAAGAGGCTAGAGTTTATGCTGCTGTACAATTACAGTACTGGATACTGGATGAAATAAGAAGCCCAATGTGCTTCAAGAATTATGCTAAATATTGAAAAAAAGAATCTGACATAGGGAACACTTAATTCTCAAATAATCCTGCCTTAATATAATACTGGTGGGTTTTTTTTTTTCAGGGCAGATTTAAAGTAGGATCGCTGTTTAATAATTAGCTTCATAAAATCAATCCTTGTAAATAGTAAATCAATGTCCATTTGTACTATAATTCTATTTTATATTTATGATATTGTGGTTTTATGTAATATCCTATTGAATGCCATTTCTTAGAGATATCTAGTCCTGTAGAGTCCTGATGGATTGAGATCTGCAAAAATTTTAGTTAGTGAATAAACTGAGAATTTCTCTCAAATAGTTACATGAGGTTAGCATTTTTTTTTAAATACTGTTTAGTAGACACAGGGGGAAAAGAAAATCTCAGTTTAAACTGCATTGCAGTTTTATTTTTGGAGGTATTTTTACATTTCACTCATGGAAATTGTATGTTGAGTGCTAACAAACTGAAAAGAAAATTATGAGAGGCGCTTCACAGTAACTAAGGCAGCTGTGTAGGTATTCTACTTTGTTTCTTCATTAAGAAATTTCACTGTACAATTGATAACATTGGTGGAAGACAGTTTAGGTTATGTAAAAGATTTATAGTTTTTACTTTAAAGCAGTAAGTTCATTAGTAGAGTGAAAATTAAAATTGTGTAAATGCTTTAGTATAAAAGTAAAGTTCACATAACCATTTAAAGTATGAAATTTATCTAAACAATCAGTTCTAAAATATAGACCAAGTTAAATACTTGGGCTTAATCCAATGAAAACTTCAGTGAGACTCCTAAAATATACATTTGACATCTACTGTTATGTTTCTCTCTTGTGTAAAAATAATTAATTCTGTTATCTGTGTTTCTGTGTGTAATATTGCTGGATATGTCACAGATCCCACACATTTGTTTTTATACATGCATTTCATTGACTCTTCAAAATCAGGGCAATAATTCTGAACTCTTTGTTCTGGCATAAAAGAAACTCAAAATTTCACAGCCTCTGAAATATGTCTTCATTTTTGGACCAGTTTTTAAATTAAGAGATGTAATATGTATGTAATAACTATTTATGGTCTTATTAAACATTTTAAAATAAAAGTGTTTCATTTGCAGCCGATTTCTTGGTCTCTTGTAACAGAGTTGCATTGGCTATTTATAGCCGCAAAAATTAATGAAGTATTTATTTCTTACTTTCTTAGAGGTCTTGTTTTCATTTTTTTTTAGCAATTTTTCATTACACTGGAATATCAATGTACCCTGCTTGAATAGTAATTTAGGAAATGAAGTGTAGAATGATCAAAACTATAAAAAATTGCACCTCTCTAGGAAAGAAGAAAATCTAATTACTGTAAGAAATTTGGTAAAATAATTATTTCATGCTTTTTAGGTTAGCCTGTACCCCAAAGCTCAGTCTCCAATATAATTAATTTAATGTTTCTGAGTATTTTTTGCATAAACCTTTATGTTAAAACCTCATTACATTTTTCTCCAACTTTTTTACACTTTTTCTGAAGAATAAAAATTACCTCTGTATTCTCACCAGTCAGCTTTCTTAACTGTTAATTTTGCCTTTATATGAGAGAATATTTATTATTCACTTGAAGCTTTTCACTAAATTCTTCTACCTGAGGGCTTGAACCATCAAGCAGCTTCTGATAAAATAAAATTTATAAGTAAAATGACGTCTTGGTTTAAAGAATGCACTATAAAATTCCTTATATCTTTGTGTCAAGTAATCTAATAATCCCATCTACTCTGAGCCTGTTTTGCAAAGGTGCAAAATGTAAAAATTTCTGGAAAGATATTAGGTAAGTCCCAGCCTTTTCATGAGAGGACAGGGTAGTTCCTTTGTACTTGTCTCTCCCTGGCTGCCTGGCCAAGCTGTGGGTTTGCCCTGGAGAAGGATTTGGTGACAGTCACAGTGACAGCATCGTTCTCACTGTGCTGTCCCAAAATGCAAATGCTTTGACATAAGAAGGGAAGTGTGCTGGTTTAAATTGTTTTGTAACAGCAGCTGAAATTGCATTTCCTTTGAAGTTCATTAGTGTGTGTGTGTGTTGAGCAAAGTACTTCTATGCGAATTTTACTGTGCCGGATATGTAGACTGACAAGGCTGTCTTTGCAAGAATCTCTCAGCTGCCTCAACAGCTGTAAAAATAAAAATACCACTCACTGAGTCTTAAAACTCTTAGCAGCAAATCCTTCCAGTCACTTTTGTCATGCTGAGCTTAACCAGAAGATGTTTTTACAAAATACTTAAATAAGTAATTAGAATGGTAGGTGATAAATGATGATTGAATAGTATAAAGTCTGATTATATTGGTAGCATATTTCTAACTTCATTAATAAAAGGGAGGAAGTAATTAGAAGTAGGTTAATCTTTACTGAAAAGCTTAACAAGTGTTTTTTTGTGCAGCACAACTGCTCATTCATGCAGAAAAATGACCTGTGATCTGCAAACATTTTCACGTAAGAATAATTTTATGCAGGCACTTTAGCTCCATTGATTTCCCTTGGATTATTCAGCCATGTTATCGTGCATGTAGCAGTTTGCAGGATCATTTACTGAACAGATGAGTCAGTAATGCCAAGCAGCTAAATAAAGCAAGTTCAAATACTCATGGGCCTGGGAAATCATTCTAGCTCTGGGGCTTTGGGCATGGTTTTAGAAAATATGTGGGTCCCGGTGCAAATGTTTGTAATTGCCACTTAAGAAAGTGCACAGGCAACTTGGAATATCCTAGAGAATAACATAACATGTAGTGAATTTGCTGTAAGGTGGTTTGCTGCTATACAGAAGAACAACTTCTAACATATAGCATATGCAATTTAGGAAAGACCTTAGATTGTTTCAGCTGTGATGTAGCAATAATTGCCTAGGAAAAATAGTATTTCTAGTATTTGTAGCATAAAGGTGAGAAGTGATCATCTAGTGGATTGCAATTAATTACCAAAAACCTGACTTGCCAAAAGACATTTTTTTTGTTCACTTAAATTAGCCTATTCCATAACCTGAAAATTCATGCTACATCCTGTTGAGTGTATCTGTCTTGTGCCATTTATTTTATGGAGAAGAACTGTGCTGGCTGCTCATACCCCAGACAGTGCAAATTATGCATTTACTGGGAAGAACTTAGTTCCTTGTCTGTGTTCTTCTGAATTGACTATATTTCCTAGATTCTACCAGAGGCAGTTTAAATGGTGTAAAATTTTTATACAAAGTCTTTGCCTTTTTGCATAAAATGTAGGATAGGTTGTGAAGAAATAAAAATTACTTTTTATTAATTTTTCTCCTTGTTGAAAAGATAATCTATCTGACATAAATAAAGTTTTGGGGTTGTTTGGTTAGTGGGTATTTTTTGTTTTGTATTGTAAATACCTTGGGAATGTGGTGCTGATTTCTTTGTGCAGTTCTGCCACCAAGACAATTAAGCCACTGACCAAGGCTCTAATTCCAACAGCTTCAAGTTAATGCTCTTGCTGTGTATGTTTGTTGGAGTGGTTCTGTTGTTAACTTGATAAGGAAAATTTGGCAGACCATAGCAGTCATGTATTGGGTTATTAAAGATTGTTCTGTTCATTTTCGAAGCTGGCTGAAATGAAATTTGAAGGCATTCTTCAAGCCTGTGTATGAATTGTTCATTTTATGTTATAATACTTTATCTTTTCTATAATAAATTTGACTTATTCTGTAAGTACTGTTTCAGGTGATTTATTACAGCAAAGACAATATTTGCAATTAATTGCTTTTTAATGGTAACAACGCAATGAATTGCACAGAACAGACTTCCCCCCTCCCCCCACCCATTCTTCTTTATTTTATAATTACAGAAGTATTTTGTAAATAAAAATATGATCTCTTTTGGCAATCGTAAGATAAATAATTTTAGCAGTGAACTATTTTTCTGTATTTGACAAGGTATTAATTACATACATTCAAAGAATTGGTGACAAAATGGATCATTACTACTCTGTGCTAAGTTATAAATAGATAGTCTTAAAGTGATTTGGAAAGGAGAAAAACCTTTGATAGGAGTTAAAGGTTTACAACATATAACTGCAGAGGTCTCAGGAAAAATTGTGTCACTGTTGTAACTATCAGGAAAAGATTTATAAAAATATTTTAAGACAAGAATGGCTAAGCTTTTGGAAAAAAAAAAGTTCCTCTAAAGAAAGAAAATATATATCTCTCTTTACACATATCTCAACTTGAAAATATCTTGTGGGTGTATTGTATAGTACTTATGTAGCACATAGAAGTGGCTGTTCTTAGGAATGTGACATATATATGTTGTCAAAGCAAATTATGTTTAAAATGTGTAGCATTTGGTGCTTGCAGCTGTAAAGGAAAGTACTGTACTATAATTGAGAATCATATGAAAACTGCAGATGCTTGACTTTTCTGTTATTGCAAGTAAATTTTTCAAATTAGACATTATTTTTGAGCAGAAACCAAAGAAAAAGACCTTTAATCTTTATTTAGTGTCAGGTTTATTGCATGAAATCCACGTTTTCTAAAATGGGGCTTGATTGACAACCTCTTTGGAAAGCTTCTTTTGAAAATCCATCTAAGCTAAGAGTTAAAAAATATGTTTTATTGTAAATGAGATTGTCGTGTTCATTATTAACCTATAGTAGGTTTCATTTTATTTTTACAATAGGTAATTTACAGTTGCAAATCCATGTGGGGAAGTAATAGATAATACACATGTAACAATCATCAACAAAGTGATCTGAAATAAATTTTCTTAACTGTTTAAACCCCATATTTTAGTTTATGGCAACAACATAAATAAATCTGAATAAAAATCCAGAATAGAAAGTGAAACTGATGCAATAAGTTTTCCCTCTGAAAGTTCTTCAATTATGTATGTGGTTTTTAAAATTTTATAATCTGTAAATGAGATGGCAAAATTCAGAGTTCTAGTCAGCAGAACTGACTGCAATTTAATTAAACTTTTGCAACCTGTCACATGAATTCCTGAGTCTAAATTTTGTAGTTATTGTCAGCAAAAATATGAGTACTCTTGCATGAAGAATGTTCCTATGGTTTGTCTTGTGTAATGGACTTTATGTTTAGTCTTCTTTTTGTTAGAATAGCTATAATACCAAAATAAGTATCAAAATTTCTGTCCAACTCTTTGTATTTTTATTAGTCTTTAATATAGACTTTTTGTTTATTATCCTTCAGAAATTAAATTCCTATACTGAAAAAGGAGTTGTAAAATCAGTGGTCTCATATAGTAGTCATCTGACATTTTAGGAGCTGTTGATATTTTGGGGTACTGCAAAATGTGATCAATTATAATACCTTTATATACTACTGCAAAATAAAAATAGTGTGGGAGAGACCCCGAGGATGTTGCAGAAATAATTTATTTTTAAAGGAAAGCTTTCTCACTTAGGAAGTATTCTACACACCAGTAGAAATGAAAACTAAAAAAAAGAAAAAAAAAAAGAAAAAAAAATCCTGTTTAGTGATTTTAATCCATGCCAGCTAGAGGGGAAAAACGAAATAGATCAAAAAAATACGGAAGTAAAGAAAGACTATAATAGGGGGAAAGACTGAGTTTGAATTTGTCCGATTTGCTAGCGATGCATAAATAGTCTCAAGCACCTGATCGTGCTTACCAAAGTGTTTGCATTTGAAGGTTTGTTTACTATGACTGTGGAATTGTAGAGATTCCCTTCAGAGGAAGGACAGGCTGGAGCAAAAAGCTCTTTTAACTATTTTGTTCTTGTCCAGATGCCTAAAAGCACTTCCTCCAAATGGCTGATGAGATCGCTTTATTTTTCCATACATTCCAAATGGATGAGTAATGTTTTCTTTCAGTAATGTCCAATAATGGACTTGTTTTCTTATTTTATCATTTTTGTACAACTGAATATCTCTATAAATGTCTG